>NC_080382.1:61464162-62064162 GCF_014773155.1 Arachis stenosperma | reverse complement strand
GGTGCAGGGATGTAAATCCTTGATACCTCAGGATCTGTGGACCCCACAGGATCATCTCAAGATCTGTGGACCCCACAGGATCCCCACCTAACATATTCCCACCTTACCTCCTTAATCCTATAACATACTTTCCCAAAAACCCTTCACCAATCACCTCAACCTCTCTTCCCAGTTACCCCCTTCACCACTCACATCCATCTACTCTTTCCCATAAACCTCACCTACCTTCAAAATTCAAAATCCTTTCCCACCCAAACCCACCCTAAATGGCCGAACCTACCCTCTCCCCCCTCCCTATATATACCCCTCCATTCTACTTTATTTTCACACAACACAATCCCCTCTTCTATACCTTGGCCGAAACCTACACCTTCCTTTCTCATCCATATTCTCTTCTTCTTCTTCCTCTTCTTCTTCTTTCTTCTTCTTCCTCTTCTTCTTCTTTCTTCTCTTGCTCGAGGGCGAGCAATATTTTAAGTTTGGTGTGGTAAAAGCATTAGCTTTTTGTTTTTCCATTACCATTGATGGCACCCAAGGTCGGAGAATCCTCTAGAAAAGGAAAAGGGAAGACAAAAGCTTCCACCTCTGAGTCATGGGAGATGGAAAATTCATCTCCAAAGCCCATCAAGACCACTTCTATGATGTTGTGGCCAAGAAGAAGGTGATCTCTGAGGTCCCTTTCAAGCTCAAGAAAAATGAGTATCCGGAGATCCGACATGAAATCCGAAGAAGAGGTTGGGAAGTCCTAACCAATCCCATGCAACAAGTCAGAATGTTAATGGTTCAAGAGTTCTATGCCAATGCATGGATCACTAGGAACCATGATCAAAGTATGAACCCGAATCCAAAGAATTATCTTACAATGGTTCGGGGGAAATACTTAGATTTTAGTCCGGAAAATGTGAGGTTGGCATTCAACTTGCCCATGATGCAAGGAGATGCACGCCTGATGAGCGGATAATTTATACGCTTTTTGGCATTGTTTTTAGATAGTTTTTAGTAAGTTTAAGCTACTTTTAGGGATGTTTTCATTAGTTTTTATGTTAAATTCACATTTCTGGACTTTACTATGAGTTTGTGTGTTTTTCTGTGATTTCAGGTAAATTCTGACTGAAATTGAGGGATTGAGCAAAACTTTGAAAAAGGCTGACAAAAGGACTGCTGATGCTGTTGGATTCTGACCTCCCTGCACTCGAAATAGATTTTCTGGAGCTACAGAACTCCAAATGGCGCGCTCTCAACGGCGTTGGAAAGTAGACATCCAGGGCTTTCCAGCAATATATAATAGTCCATACTTTATTCGAAGAATGATGACGTAACTTGGCGTTGAACGCCAAGTTCATGCTGCTGTCTGAAGTTAAACGCCAGAAAAACGTCATGATCCGGAGTTGAACGCCCAAAACACGTCATAACTCGAAGTTCAACTCCAAGAGAAGCCTCAGCTCGTGGATAGATCAAGCTCAGCCCAAGCACACACCAAGTGGGCCCCGGAAGTGGATTTATGCATCAATTACTTACTCATGTAAACCCTAGTAGCTAGTCTAGTATATATAGGACATTTATCTATTGTATTAGACATCTTTTGACCACTTTAAAGCATTATTCATTCGGTCACTTGATCATGGAGAGGGCTGGCCATTCGGCCATGCCTGAACCTCTTTCACTTATGTATTTTCAACGGTGGAGTTTTTGCACACCATAGATTAAGGGTGTGGAGCTCTGCTGTACCTCAAGTATTAATGAAGTTCTATTTTCTTTTATTCAAATCTCTCTTATTCTTATTCCAAGATATTCATTCGCACCCAAGAACATGATGAATGTGATAAGTTAGATAACCCTCATTATCATTCTCACTTATGAACGCGCGTGATTGACAACCACTTTCGTTCTACATGCAACCGAGCTTGAACGTGTATCTCTTAGATTCCCCAACAGAATCTTCGTGGTATAAGCTAGATAGATGGCGGCATTTATGAGGATCCGGAAAGTCCAACCTTGTTTGTGGTGTTCCGAGTAGGATCCTGGGAATCCGGAAAGTCTAACCTTGTCTGTGGTATTCCGAGTAGGATTCCGGTAATGAATGACTGTGACGTGCTTCAAACTTGCAACCTGCTGGGCGTTAGTGACAGACGCAAAAGAATCAAGGGATTCTATTCCAGTAGGAGCGGGAACCAACCAGTGATTAGCCGTACTGTGACAGAGTGCGTGAGCATTAGTTTTCACTGCGAGGATGGGATGTAGCCATCAACCATGGGTGATGCCTCCAGACTGATTAGCTGTGCGAGTGACAGCCGCATAGGATATTTTCCCGAGAGGATTGAAAGTAGCCACAGCTGATGGTGAACCCCTATACAAAGCTTGCCATGGAAAGGAGCAAGAAGGATTGAGTAGAAGCAGTAGGAGAGCAGGCGTCCGTGAGCTCTACAGCATCTCCATTCCGCTTATCTGAAATTCCTACCAATGAATCTGCATAAGTATTCTATCCCTTTTATTATTTCTATTTTATTATTAATCTTCGAACCCATAAACAATGTTTAATCTGCCTAACTGAGATTTGCAAGGTGACCATAGCTTGCTTCATACCAACAATCTCTGTGGATTCGACCCTTACTCACGTAAGGTTTATTACTTGGACGACCCAGTACACTTGCTGGTTAGTTGAACGGAGTTGTGAATTTAACAAGAGCCACAATTAGAACATTGATCACAAATGATACAAGAATGATCACAATTTCGTCCACCAAGTTTTTAGCGCCGTTGCCGGGGATTGTTCGAGTATGGACAACTGACGGTTCATCTTGTTGCTCAGATTAGGTAATTTTCTTTTCAAAAAGTTTTCTAAAATCTTTCAAAAATATTTTTTTTATTATTTTCATTTTTTTTAAAATAATTTTCGAAAAAAATAATAAAAATACTAAAAAAATCATAAAATTCAAAAATATTTTGTGTTTCTTGTTTGAATCTTGAGTCAATTTTTATGTTTGGTGTCAATTGCATGTTTTAAAAATTTTTCTTGCATTTTTTTTCGAAAATTCCATGCATTCATAGTGTTCTTCATGATCTTCAAGTTGTTCTTGATAAGTCCTCTTGTTTGATCTTGATGTTTTCTTGTTTTGTGTTGTTTATTGTTTTTCATGTGCATTTTTCGTTTGTTAGAGTCCATGCATTAAAGATTTCTAAGTTTGGTGTCTTGCATGTTTTCTTTGCATAAAAAATTTTTCAAAATCATGTTCTTGATGTTCATCATGATCTTCAAAGTGTTCTTGGTATTCATCTTGACATTCATAGTGTTCTTGCATGCATCTTGTGTTTTGATCCAAAATCTTCATGTTTTGGGTCATTTTTGTGTTTTTCTCTCTCATCATAAAAAAATTCAAAAATAAAAAAATTATCTTTTCCTTATTTTTCTCATAATTTTCGAAAATTTGAGTTGACTTAGTCAAAAATTTTCAAAATTAGTTGTTTCTTACAAGTCAAGTCAAATTTTCAATTTTAAAAATCTTATCTTTTCAAAATCTTTTTCAAAAATCATATCTTTCTCATTTTTTTTATATTTCTCGAAAATTTCAAAATTATTTTTCAAAATATTTTCAAAATCTTTTTCTTATCTTTCTATCATTTTTTTCGAAAATATGCTAACAATTAATGTGATTGATTCAAAAATTTGAAGTTTGTTACTTTCTTGTTAAGAAAGGTTCAATCTTTAATTTCTAGAATCTTATCTTGTAGTTTCTTGTTAGTTAAGTCATTTTAAAAATTAAATCTTTTTCAAAATATCTTTTTATTAAAATTTTTTTATCTTATCTTTTTATCATATTTAAAAAAAAAATTTATCTTTTTCAAAATTTGATTTCAAAATATCTTATCTAAACTTCTTATCTTCTTATCTTTTCAAATTTGATTTCAAATCTTTTTCAATCAACTAACTAACTTGTTGTTTGTTTCTTATCTTTTTCAAAACCACCTAACTACTTTTCCCTCTCTAATTTTCGAAAATATCTCACCTCTTTTTCAAAAATTCTTTTTGTTTTAAATTTTAATTTTAATCTTATCTTATCTTTAATTTTCAAAAATTACTAACCCCTTTTTCAAAATTATTTTCGAAAATTCTCCCTCTCTTTTCTTATTTTATTTAATTAATTAATTACTAACACTTCTCTCCACCTTTCTTCATCTAAAATCCGAACCCTCTTCTTCATTCTTCTACCCCCTTTCTTCTTCTACTAACATAAAGGAATCTCTATACTGTGACATAGAGGATTCCTCTTTCTTTTCTTGTTCTCTTCTCTTTCATATGAGCAGGAACAGGGAAAAGGGCACTCTTGTTGAAGTTGATCCAGAACCTGAAAGGACTCTGAAGAGAAAATTAAGAGAAGCTAAATTACAACAATCCAGAAGAGACCTTCTAGAAATTTTCGAACAAGAGAAGGACATGGCAGCCGAAAATAATAATAATAATGCAAGGAGAATGCTTGGTGACTTCACTAAGCCAATGTCCAAGTTTGATGGAAGAAGCATCTCCATTCCTGCCATTGGAGCCAATAACTTTGAGCTTAAGCCTCAACTAGTTGCTTTAATGCAACAAAACTGCAAGTTTTATGGACTTCCATCTGAAGATCCTTATCAGTTTTTAACTGAGTTCTTGCAGATCTGTGAGACTGTAAAGACGAATGGAGTTGATCCTGAAGTCTACAGACTCATGCTTTTTCCTTTTGCTGTAAGAGACAGAGCTAGAATATGGTTGGATTCACAACCCAAGGATAGCCTGGACTCATGGGATAAGCTGGTCACTGCCTTCTTGGATAAATTCTTTCCTCCTCAAAAGTTGAGCAAGCTGAGAGTGGATGTTCAAACCTTCAAACAAAAAGATGGTGAATCCCTCTATGAAGCTTGGGAAAGATACAAGCAGCTGACCAAGAGATGTCCATCTGACATGTTCTCAGAATGGACCATATTAGATATATTCTATTATGGCCTCTCTGAATTTTCGAAAATGTCATTGGATCATTCTGCAGGTGGATCTATTCACCTGAAGAAAACGCCTGAAGAGGCTCAAGAACTCATTGACATGGTTGCAAACAACCAGTTCATGTATACCTCTGAGAGGAATTCCGTGAATAATGGGATACCTCAGAAGAAAGGAGTTCTTGAAATTGATGCTCTGAATGCCATATTGGCTCAGAACAAAGTGTTGACTCAACAGGTCAACATGATCTCTCAAAATCTGAATGGATTGCAACATGCATCCAACAGTACTAGAGAGGCAGCTTCTGAAGAAGCTTATGATCCTGAGAACCCTGCCATGGCAGAGGTTAATTACATGGGTGAACCTTATGGAAACACCTATAATTCATCATGGAGAAATCATCCAAATTTCTCCTGGAAGGATCAACAAAAGCCTCAACAAGGCTTTAACAATGGTAGACGCAATAGGCTGAACAATAGTAAGCCATATCCATCATCTTCTCAGCAACAGACAGAGAACTCTGAACAAAACAATTCTAATTTAGCCAATATAGTCTCTGATCTGTCAAAGGCCACTTTCAGTTTCATGAATGAAACCAGATCCTCCATTAGAAATCTGGAGGCACAAGTGGGCCAGCTGAGTAAGAAAGTTATTGAAACTCCTCCCAGTATTCTCCCAAGCAATACAGAAGAAAATCCAAAAGGAGAGTGCAAGGCCATTGACATAGTCAATATGGCCGAATGCACAAAGGAGGAGGAGGACGAAAATCCTAGTGAGGAAGACCTCCTGGGACGTTCCTCAAGCAAGAAGGAGTTTCCTATTAAGGATCCTGAGGAATCTGAGGCTCATCTAGAGACCATAGAGATTCCTTTAAATCTCCTTCTGCCATTCATGAGCTCTGAAGAATATTCATCCTCTGAAGAGAATGAAAATGTGACTGGAGAGCAAGTTGCTCAATACTTAGGAGCTATCATGAAACTGAATGCCAAGCTGTTTGGTAATGAGACTTGGGAAAGTGAACCTCCCTTGCTCATTAGTGAACTAGATACTTGGATTCAGAGAACTCTACCTCAAAAGAAACAAGATCCTGGCAAGTTCTCAATACCTTGCACCATAGGCACCATGATCTTTGAAAAAGCTCTGTGTGATCTGGGGTCAGGGATAAATCTAATGCCACTCTCTGTAATGGAGAAACTGGGGATCATTGAGGTACAACCTGCCTTGTTCTCATTACAACTGGCTGACAAGTCAGTGAGACAAGCCTATGGAACAGTAGAGGACGTGCTAATAAAGGTTGAAGGCCTTTACGTCCCTGCTGATTTCATAATCCTAGATACTAGGAAGAAAGATGATGAATGCATCATCCTAGGAAGACCTTTCCTAGCCACAGCAGAAGCTGTGATAGATGTCAACAGAGGTGAGTTAGTCCTTCAATTGAATGGGGACTACCTTGTGTTTAAGGCACATGGCCATCCCTCTGTAACAAAAGAGAGTAAGCATGAAGAGCTTCTCTCAGTTCAGAGTCAAGAAGAGCCCACACAGTCAAACTCTAAGTTTGGTGTTGTGAGGGCACAACCAAACTCTAAGTTTGTTGTTCAAACCCCATATCCAAACTCTAAGTTTGGTGTTGGGACTACACACTAAATTGACCTGATCACCATGTGGCTCCATGAGAGCCACTGTCAAGCTATTGACATTAAAGAAGCGCTTGTTGGGAGGCAACCCAATTTTATTTATCTAATTTTATTTTACTTTGTTTCTTTGTTATTTTTGTGTTTTATTAGGTACATGATCATGAGGAGTCACGAAAAAAATCAAAAAAAATTAAAAACAGAGTCAAAAACAGAAGAAAAAAAAAATTTTCACCCTGGAGGTAGCGCAGACTGGCGTTCAACGCCAGTAAGGTGCATCTGGCCGGCGTTTAATGCCAGAACAGAGCACCATTCTGGTGCTGAACGCCCAAAACAAGCAACAACCTGGCGTTAAACGCCAGGATGGTGCACAGAGAGGACAAACTGGCGCTGAACGCCAGAAACAAGCATGAAACTGGCGTTCAACGCCAGAAACATGCATTACATGGGCGTTGAACGCCCAGAACATGCATCAATGGGTGTTTGAACGCCAGAATGATGCATGAAGGCATTCTACATGCCTATTTGGTGCAGGGATGGAATTCCTTGACACCTCAGGATCTGTGAACCTCACAGGATCCCCACCTACCTCGCCCTCTCTCACTCCATTCATGATCATCCCTTCTATTTTTCATTTACCACCTCCCTCTCTTTCCCACCCACTCCCACCCATATAGCCGAATCCATCTCCCCTCACTCACCTCCATTTTCTTCTTCTTCTTCTTCTTCTCTTCTTTCTTCTCTTGCTCGAGGGCGAGCAATATTTTAAGTTTGGTGTGGTAAAAGCATAGCTTTTTTGCTTTTCCATTACCATTAATGACACCTAAGGCCAGAGAAACCTCAAAGGGAAGACAAAAGCTTCCACCTCTGAATCTTGGGAGATGGAAAGACTAAAATATAAGCCGTCATAGCTCAGTGGTAGAACATGTGGCTGTAAATCAAAAGAAAAAGCCACACAAATATTGGAAGCAACTAAGGGGAGGAACACCAAAATCACTAGGAATCATTCAACAGAAGCAAGGAAGAGACATAGAGGAGCTCAAAGAGCACCATTGGACCTTCAAGAAGGCGCCACCCTCACTCAGGTGGATTCATTCCTTGTTCTTTATTTCTTTCTGTTTTCGGTTTTTAATATTGTGTTTATCTATGTTTTGTGTCTTTATTTCATGATCATTAGTATGTAACCATGCCTTAAAGCTATGAATAAATTCCATTAATCCTTCACCTCTCTTAAATGAAAAATGTTTTAAATCAAAAGAACAAGAAGTACATAAATTTCGAATTTATTATTGAATTTAATTTAATTATATTGATGTGGTGACAATACTTTTTGTTTTCTGAATGAATGCTTGAACAGTGCATATGTCTTTTGATCTTGTTGTTTATGAATGTTAAAATTATTGGCTCTTGAAAGAATGATGAACAAAGAGAAATGTTATTGAGGATCTGAAAAATCATGAAATTGATTCCTGAAGCAAGAAAAAGCAGTGAACAAGAAGAAGCATTCGAAAAAAAATGGAGCTAAAAAGAGTATATAAAAAAAAGAAGGAGCAGTAGAAAAAGCCAATAGCCCTTAAAACCAAAAGGCAAGGGTAAAAAGGATCCAAGGCTTTGAGCATCAATGGATAGGAGGGCCCAAGGAAATAAAATCCAGGCCTAAGCGGCTAAATCAAGCTGTCCCTAACCATGTGCTTGTGTCATGAAGGTCCAAGTGAAAAGCTTGAGACTGAGTGGTTAAAGTCGTGATCCAAAGCAAAAGAGTGTGCTTAAGAGCTCTGGACACCACTAACTGGGGACTCCAGCAAAGCTGAGTCACAATCTGAAAAGGTTCACCCAGTTATGTGTCTGTGGCATTTATGTATCTGGTGGTAATACTGGAAAACAAAGTGCTTAGGGCCATGGCCAAGACTCATAAGTAGCTGTGTTCAAGAATCAACATGCTTAACTAGGAAAGTCAATAACACTATCCGAAATTCTAAGTTCCTAGAGAAGCCAATCATTCATAAACTTCAAAGGAAAAAGTGAGATGCCAAAACTGTTCAGAAGCAAAAAGCTACAAGTCCCGCTCATCTAATTATAATTAATATTCATTGATATTCTGGAATTTATAGTATATTCTCTTCTTTTTATCCTATTTGATTTTCAGTTGCTTGGGGACAAGCAACAATTTAAGTTTGGTGTTGTGATGAGCGGATAATTTATACGCTTTTTGGCATTATTTTTAGATAGTTTTTAGTAAGTTTAAGCTACTTTTAGGGATGTTTTCATTAGTTTTTATGTTAAATTCACATTTCTGGACTTTACTATGAGTTTGTGTGTTTTTCTGTGATTTCAGGTAAATTCTGACTGAAATTGAGGGATTTGAGCAAAACTTTGAAAAAGGCTGACAAAAGGACTGCTGATGCTGTTGGATTCTGACCTCCCTGCACTCGAAATGGATTTTCTGGAGCTACAGAACTCCAAATGGCGTGCTCTCAACGGCGTTGGAAAGTAGACATCTAGGGCTTTCCAGCAATATATAATAGTCCATACTTTATTCGAAGAATGACGACGTAACTTGGCGTTGAACGCCAAGTTCATGCTGCTGTCTGAAGTTAAACGCCAGAAAAACGTCATGATCCGGAGTTGAACGCCCAAAACACGTCATAACTCGAAGTTCAACTCCAAGAGAAGCCTCAGCTCGTGGATAGATCAAGCTCAGCCCAAGCACACACCAAGTGGGCCCCGGAAGTGGATTTATGCATCAATTACTTACTCATGTAAACCCTAGTAGATAGTCTAGTATATATAGGACATTTATCTATTGTATTAGACATCTTTTGACCACTTTAAAGCATTATTCATTCGGTCACTTGATCATGGAGAGGGCTGGCCATTCGGCCATGCCTGAACCTCTTTCACTTATGTATTTTCAACGGTGGAGTTTCTGCACACCATAGATTAAGGGTGTGGAGCTCTGCTGTACCTCAAGTATTAATGAAGTTCTATTTTCTTTTATTCAAATCTCTCTTATTCTTATTCCAAGATATTCATTCGCACCCAAGAACATGATGAATGTGATGAGTTAGATAACCCTCATTATCATTCTCACTTATGAACGCGCGTGATTGACAACCACTTTCGTTCTACATGCAACCGAGCTTGAACGTGTATCTCTTAGATTCCCCAACAGAATCTTCGTGGTATAAGCTAGATAGATGGTGGCATTTATGAGGATCCGGAAAGTCCAACCTTGTCTGTGGTGTTCCGAGTAGGATCCTGGGAATCCGGAAAGTCTAACCTTGTCTGTGGTATTCCGAGTAGGATTCCGGTAATGAATGACTGTGACGTGCTTCAAACTTGCAACCTGCTGGGCGTTAGTGACAGACGCAAAAGAATCAAGGGATTCTATTCCAGTAGGAGCGGGAACCAACCAGTGATTAGCCGTACTGTGACAGAGTGCGTGAGCATTAGTTTTCACTGCGAGGATGGGATGTAGCCATCAACCATGGGTGATGCCTCCAGACTGATTAGCTGTGCGAGTGACAGCCGCATAGGATATTTTCCCGAGAGGATTGAAAGTAGCCACAGCTGATGGTGAACCCCTATACAAAGCTTGCCATGGAAAGGAGCAAGAAGGATTGAGTAGAAGCAGTAGGAGAGCAGGCGTCCGTGAGCTCTACAGCATCTCCATTCCGCTTATCTGAAATTCCTACCAATGAATCTGCATAAGTATTCTGTCCCTTTTATTATTTCTATTTTATTATTAATCTTCGAACCCATAAACAATGTTTAATCTGCCTAACTGAGATTTGCAAGGTGACCATAGCTTGCTTCATACCAACAATCTCTGTGGATTCGACCCTTACTCACGTAAGGTTTATTACTTGGATGACCCAGTACACTTGCTGGTTAGTTGAACGGAGTTGTGAATTTAACAAGAGCCACAATTAGAACATTGATCACAAATGATACAAGAATGATCACAATTTCGTCCACCAACACCCCTACACTAGAAGGGTCAACTTTAATCAAAGGTTGGACCAAGTCCTTATGGACTTATGTGTGGAAGGAGCTCAATGGAAAAGAGACTCCAAAGGCAAGCTGGTTCAACTAAGAAGACTGGACCTCAAGCCTGTGGCTAAAGGATGGTTGGAGTTCATTCAACGCTCCATTATCCCCACTAGCAACAGATCTGAAGTCACTGTGGATCGGGCCATCATGATTCATAGCATCATGATTGGAGAGGAAGTAGAAGTTCATGAAGTCATCTCCCATGAATTTTACAAAATAGCCGATAAGTCCTCTACTTTGGCAAGGCTAGCTTTTCCTCATCTTATTTGTCATCTATGTTACTCAGCTGGAGTTATCATAGAAGGAGACATCCTCATTGAAGAGGACAAGCCCATCACTAAGAAAAGGATGGAGCAAACAAGCGAGCCCACTCATGGAGCCCAAGGGACGCATGAGGAAGCTCATCACCAAAAAATCCCGGAGATGCCTCAAGGGATGCACTTTTCTCCCAACAACTATTGGGAACAACTCAACACTTCCTTAGAAGATTTGAGTTACAATGTGGAACAATTAAGGGTGGAACATCAAGAGCACTCCATCATTCTCCATGAAATAAGAGAAGATGAAAGAGAAATGAGGGAGGAACAACAAAGGCAAGGAAGGGACATAGAAGAGCTTAAGAACATTGTTGGTCTTTCAAGAAGAAGACGCCATTAAGGTGGACTCATTCCTTGTTCTTATTTCTCTGTTTTTCGATTTTTATGCTTCATGTCTATTTATGTTTTGTGTCTCTACTTCATGATCATTAGTCTTTAGTAACTATATCTTAAAGTTATAAATAAATTCCATGAATCCTTCACCTCTCTTAAAAGAAAAATGTTTCAATTCAAAAGAACAAGAAGTACATGAATTTCGAAATTATCCTTGCATTTAGTTTAATTATATTGATGTGGTGACAATAATTTTTGTTTTCTGAATGAATGCTTAAACAGTGCATATTTTTTATCTTGTTGTTTATGAATGTTAAAATTATTGGCTCTTGAAAGAATGATGAACAAAGAGAAATGTTATTGATGATCTGAAAAATCATAAAATTGATTCTTGAAGCAAGAAAAAGAAGTGAAAAACAAAAGCTTGCGAAAAAAATAGAAAGAAAAAGAAAAAGCAAGCAGAAAAATCCAATAGCCCTTAAAACCAAAAGACAAGGGTAAAAAGGATCCAAGGCTTTGAGCATCAATGGATAGGAGGGCCCAAGGAAATAAAATCCAGGCCTAAGCGGCTAAATCAAGCTGTCCCTAACCATGTGCTTGTGGCATGCAGATCCAAGTGAAAACTTGAGACTGAGTGGTTAAAGTCGTGATCCAAAGCAAAAAGAGTGTGCTTAAGAGCTCTGGACACCTCTGACTGGGGACTCTAGCAAAGCTGAGTCACAATCTAAAAAGGTTCACCCAGTCATGTGTTTGTGGCATTTATGTATCCGGTGGTAATACTGGAAAACAAAATGCTTAGGGCCACGGCCAAGACTCATAAAAGTAGCTGTGTTCAAGAATCAACATACTTAACTAGGAGAATCAATAACACTATCTGAAATTCTAAGTTCCCATGGATGCTAATCATTCTAAACTTCAAAGGAAAAAGTGAGATGCCAAAACTGTTCAGAAGCAAAAAGCTACAAGTCCCGCTCATCTAATTAGAATTAATATTCATTGATATTTTGGGATTTATAGTATATTCTCTTCTTTTTATCCTAATTGATTTTCATTTGCTTGGGGACAAGCAACAATTTAAGTTTGGTGTTGTGATGAGCGGATAATTTATACGCTTTTTGGCATTGTTTTTAGGTAGTTTTTAGTATGATCTAGTTACTTTTAGGGATGTTTTCATCCGTTTTTATGCTAAATTCACATTTCTGGACTTTACTATGAGTTTGTGTGTTTTTCTATGATTTCAAGTATTTTCTGGCTGAAATTGAGAGACCTGAACAAAACTCTGACAAAGGACTACTGATGCTGTTGGAATCTGACCTTCCTGCACTCGAAAAAGATTTTCTGGAGCTACAGAACTCCAATTAACGCGCTCTCAACGGCGTTGGAAAGTAGACATCCAGAGCTTTCCAACAATATATAATAGTCCATACTTTATTCGTGATTAGACGATGTAAACTGGCGCTCAACGCCAGTTCTATGCTGCATTATGGAGTCAAACGCCAGAAACACGTCACGAACCAGAGTTGAACGCCCAAAACACGTTACAACTTGGCGTTCAACTCCAAGAGAAGCCTCAGCTCGTGGATAGATCAAACTCAGCCCAAACATACACCAAGTGGGCCCTGGAAGTGGATTTATGCATCAATTACTCACTCCTGTAAACCCTAGTAACTAGTTTAGTATAAATAGAACTTTTTACTAGTGTATTAATCATCTTTGATCATTCGGTCTTGTGACCACATTGGGGGCTGGCCATTCGGCCATGCCTGAACCTTTCACTTATGTATTTTCAACGGTGGAGTTTCTACACACCATAGATTAAGGGTGTGGAGCTCTGCTGTACCTCAAGTTTTAATGCAATTACTACTATTTTCTATTCAATTCGATTTATTCCTATTCTAAGATATTCGTTGCACTTCAACTTGATGAATGTGATGATCCGTGACACTCATCATCATTCTCACCTATGAACGCTGATGTGTGGAAAACGATCCAACACAAAACTCACCGGCAAGTGTACCGGGTCGCATCAAGTAATAAAACTCACGGGAGTGAGGTCGATCCTACAGGGATTGAAGGATTGAGCAATTTTAGTTCAGTGGTTGATTTAGTCAAGCGAATCAAGTATTGGTTGAGTGATTTTGTATCCAACAGTAAGTAAATGACAGAAAATGTAAAGTGGGAGGGGTGAATTACAGAAATTAAAGAGAACTGAAAGTAAAAGAGCTGAATCTTAAAGAACAAGAAATTAAATGACTAAAACTTAAAGTGTAAGAAATGTAAATTGCAGTAACTTAAAGTGCAAGAAATATAAATTGCTTGAATGAAAAAGGGAGTTGAGGATTGGGAATTCAGAATTCAAGCAAAGGGAAATTAAATTGCAACAATTAATAAAGCAGAAGTTGAATTAGAAACAACTAGAATTCAAACAGGAAGGAAATTGAATTGCAGCAGGGGTTCACAGAAGAACCAAAAAGGGGAAATGGGATCTCAGGACTCCAGAGACTAGATAGCAAAGTCTAGATCTCAATTGCCTTCCCAGATCCAAGTTCACAAAGCAATTAACAAGAAATTTAAGAAGAAGCAGTAAAGGAAATGTAATTGAACTCAATTATGCAGAAGATGAATTAAAGAGATCTTGAATGGAGATTGAGACAGAAATTCCTCAACTCTTCACACCCAAGACTTAAATAAGAAAAGTAAAAATGCTCCAGCAAGAATGAGGAAGAAGAGAGATCAATTCTCCTCCCCAATTCTCTGAAATCTCAGTTCCTAGCTCTCAATGAGTCTCCAAATTCCAAAATCAAAAGAAGGTTCAAAAGTCAAAAATAAAAGGAAAGGTCCTAATTACATCAAACTATCTCCTATTTATACACTTTCTATTCTTGGATTTTGGAATTTGGATGGGCTTTTGATTTGGTGAAGAAATGAATTTAATTGGATTTTTAATCCAATTTCAGCCCATGAAAAAGTAGCTCCCAGGAGGCTACCCCGCCCTTGTAGAGGGCAGGGCAGGAAATGGTGCGTGCGGCCTTGTGCGTGCGTGTTGGGTGTGTGTGGTGCTGCAGGATACTGCCCTGCCCTTGTGGAGGGCAGGGCAGAGTTTTCATGGTGTGCCAGATTCTGCTGCCCGTGCGTGCTTGCTGTGCCAAAGCTCCCTTGGTGCGCTGGCTGTGCATCACAAGATGCTGCCCTGCCCTTGTGGAGGGCAGGGCAATGTGCCAAAGGTGAAGTCCCACGTTCGATACTCGGTGGAGGCACATGTTGCTTCTTTTCCTTGGTTTTCTTGGCACCAAAGTAAGGCCTAGTTCCTTGCTTCCTCATGGTGCCGTGTTCGATCCTGGGGGATTGAAAACAAGCTTGTGAGTAGCGCTCTTCCACTCCCCCTTGCTCATGAGTTCGAACCTTGTGGCAAGCATTGGTAGGCTTTTTCCTTGAATTTATTTCTTTGATGAGCCCGATATTGCTCTTGAGGAGGGCAGGGCAGAGTTTTTGCTCTCCTTGATCCTTAGCATCAAATTGTGCTCCGCCCTTGTTGTGGGCAGGGCAGTGTTGCCACTCAAAGCTTGGTTCATTATGTTGCCCTCCTGGAGGGCAGTGTGCCCTTGTGGAGGGCAATGTTTGCTTCCTCCCTTCCATGCGCCACACTTCTTGTCTCTTGGGCCACGCTTTCTTAAGCCACGCTTCCTCTTTTCTTTTTTTCTTCACCTTCAAATAATCAAAACAACCAATCAAAGTATCACTAAATTCACAAGGCTTATAAATCAATTAAAAATCAATTAAATTTAGCTTAAACCTCATGAGTTAGCATCAATTTAATGGTGGTTGTTTGATTTAGAGAAGTTATGCATTTTCATTCCAAATCACTTACTTAGGATGCAAGAAAGTGCATAAAGACTAGTAAAACAAGTGAAATTCGCTTGAAAAATGGGTATATGATGACCTGTCATCAAACGCACGTGACTGACAACCACTTCCGTTCTACCTTAGGCCGGGCGCATATCTCTTGGATTCCTTAATCAGAATCTTCGTGGTATAAGCTAGAATTGATGGCGGCATTCATGGGAATCCGGAAAGTCTAACCTTGTCTGTGGTATTCCATGTAGGATTCCGGGCTTGAATGACTGTGACAAGCTTCAAACTCGCAATTCTTGGGCGTTAAAGGATCAAGGGATTCTATTCCAACATGATCGAGAACCGACAGATGATTAGCCGTGCTGTGACAGAGCATTTGGACCATTTTCACTAAGAGGATGGGATGTAGCTGATGACATGTCACCATGTCATGTTTTTCTATGCTTTTTCATACAAGAAATTGATGATTAGTGCTTAAATATTGCATTCTTTTGTGCTTAATTGGAATATTTCCTTGATCTTTTAATTTTATAAATCTTGTAGGAAATAAGAAGAAAAAGAAGCAAAGAAGCACAAAATAAGCTAAAAAGGAGAAAAAAAGAGCTTTGGGACACACTTTGAAGTTAGAGCACACTTTGGAGCTTTAGGCCACGCTTTTAAAAGCGTGGCCCATGACCAAATTTAAGGAGAATAGGCAATCAGCGCACACTGCTCCGCTCTTGCCAAGAGCAGAGCATTATCGTGAAAACAAAGTGAGGTTGGAAGCAAATTTTCGCTAAGTTAAAATCTGGGCGCTCATAGCATGACCATGCCCCTTCAAAGGGCTATAACTTAAGCTACAGATGTCCGATGATGTGCTTCTAGTTGCGTTAGAAAGCTGACATTCAGAGCTTTCCAACGATATATGGAAATCCATATTTGGCATGAAATTGAAGCACGAGTGAAAGGCATCTTTAAGGACCAAAAACAAGCAAAAATATACCAAAGTGCAACCACCAAGGTTCGAAATTGGAGCCTCACTCCAAAGCAAAGTAGCGCCCTACATCATTATTCTGTTATGCTCTCTTGGTGAGAGCAATGTCGTGCTCTCTTCATAAAAATTCAAGGAAAATTGTTTCCCCAAATGCTTTCACAAGGGTTTGAACTTGGGACCTCCCCTTGGAAGCACCAATGCTCCGCTCACAAGGAGAGCAGAGCACTACTCCTTGGTGCAACACACATGAGCATGACACGGCCAGGGAGCATGAGGCGCACAACATAACACGGACCAAGAGGACTTGGAGCGCGCAAGACACCCCACACCAAGGCTTCAATGCTCCGCTCTCCACAAGAGCAGAGCACTCTACTGGGAGCTGCACCATGGGCCAAAATTCAATCAAAATTCCATTTAAATTCACTTCTTCTTCAAACCCAAATCAAGCAAATCCCAATCAACATGAATCAAAGGCATAAGAAATAATTAGCTTAGGAATTTATTTTTAATTGTAATTTGTTTAGAATTTCATTTTTTCATTTTTCAGCCTATAAAAAGGCATCTGTGTCATTTTCAGAAAGGGGGGAAGGCTAGCTCCATTAGGGAGCATTAGGATTAGAGAGCTCTCTCTTTTAGTTTTCTTTTCTTTGTTTTAAATCTTGGGTGGAGAATTGAAGGAATTCTGTTTCATTCTCCCTTTTAGATTTCTCTTTGTTTGTCTTGCTGTATAATTTCAGTAAATTACAATTTGAATTAACTTCCTCTTACTGCTTTCATCTTCATTTCTTCTTCAATCTGTCTGCTGTTGAATCAAGGAAGGGCTTGAGATCTAGACTTGTTTTCTAGTCTCTTTGATTCCCTGAGATCTTCAATTTTATTTTGCAATTGAGTTAAGTTCTTGGCTGCTCTTCTGTTTTTACTGTTCCATTGAAATTGTTGATTCCTCTTTTGGATTTTCATGAATGATCTAAGTTTTTGCTGTTTTGCTTCTTCAACACCTCTACATTTCTGTTTTGATATTGAATTGATCTGTTTCTGAATTTCATAATCTGAGAGCTCTTTAGTTTAATTTTAAATCTTTGAGTTCTGATTTAATTCCCAGCACCCACACCCTTTATTCTTCCTGCAATTTAATCTTTTGCAGTTGTTCCAAGTTTTGCTTACTGCTTGCTTTAAATTCCCTGCACCCAATCCCCTTTACATTTAATGCAATTTATATTTTTTGTCATTTAAGATTCTGTCAATTTACATTTCTTGCTCTTTAAGATTCTGCTATTTACATTCTGCAATTTAAATTTCCTGTAATTCTACATTCTGCTGCCACAATTATCACTCATCAATGTTAGCTTGACTAAACTAATCACCCACTAAAGTTGCTTGATCCATCAATCCCTGTGGGATCGACCTCACTCTTGTGAGTTATTACTACTTGATGAGACCCGGTACACTTGCCGGTGAGTTATGAGTGTTGGAAATTTGTTTTTCGCAAAAACACCATCAAGTTTTTGGCGCCATTTCCGGGGATTGAAATAGATTGACAATGATTAAGTGAAGTGGAGATCTAGATTAACAAAAACTAGATGTGTGGAAAACGATCCAACACAAAATTCACCGGCAAGTGTACTGGGTCGCATCAAGTAATAATAACTCACATGAGTGAGGTCGATCCCACAGGGATTGAAGGATTGAGCAATTTTAGTTTAATGGTTGATTTAGTCAAGCAAACAAAGATTGATTGAGTGATTCGCAGCAGACATAAGGTAAATTGTAGAAAATGTAAAGGGAGAGGGATGATTTGCAGAAATTAAAGAGAATTGAAAGTAAAGGTACTGAATCTTAAAGAACAAGAAATTAGATGACTGAAACTTAAAGTGCAAGAAATGTAAATTGCGGTAACTTAAAGTGCAAGAAATATAAATTGCATGAATCAAAAAGGGATTGAGGGACTGGGAATTCAGAATTTAAGCAAGAGAAGTAAATTGCAGCAATTAACAAATCAAGAGGTGAACTGAAATTAACTAGAGCTCAAATAGAAAATGAAAATTTGATTGCAGTAGTTGGTTCAACAGAAGAACCAAAAAGAAAATCAGATCTCAGGACTCCAGAGACTAGATAGCAGAGTCTAGATCTCAATTGCCTTCCTAGATCCAAGTTCACAAAGCAATTAAAGAGAAATTAAAGATTGCAGCAGTAAAGGAAATGGAATTTAACTCAATTATGCAGTAGGAAAATGAAGGAGATCTTAGATGGAGATTGAGGCAGAAGTTCCTCAATTCTTCACATTCAAGACTCAAACAAAACCCAGTAAAGAAAACAAAAAGATCAGAGGAAGAAGAAGTGAATTCTCTCCTCCAATTCTCAAGCTAATTGCAGTCCGAAAATAAAAATTGAAGATCAGAAGTTCTAAAGCAGAAAAATGGAAAGTGAGCTCTCAAGTTGACTAAGGATGAAAATTAAAAATGAAAGTAAGCTCCCTTCTAATTCTAACTAACACCTATTTATACACTTTCTATTTTGGATCTAAGAATTTTGAGTGGGCTTGAAAGATGGGTGAAGAATTGAATTAAATTGGATTTTTAAGTGAATTTCAGCCCATATTACTCCCAGGAGGCTGCTCTGCTCTTGTGGAGAGCAGAGCAGTGAAGCTTTGTATGGGGATCCATGTTGCGCCAAGGCTTGGAGAGGCATCAGGAAATTGCCCTGCTCTTGTGGAGAGCGGAGCAGTGGCTTGTGTGGGTCTTGCGCGCTCCAAGTCCGTGCTGGCCGAGTCAATGTGCGCGCTCAAATCCCCTGGCCGTGCCATGATGCGTGTGTGCGTGCCATGCACCAAGGAGTGTTGCTCTGCTCTCCTTGTGGGCAGCGCAATGAGGCTTCCAAGGGGTCCTTGGTTCGAAACTTGGTGGAGGGAATTGTTGCCTTTTTTCTTGGTTTCCTTGGCACCAAATTAGCGCGTTGTTCCTTGCTTCCTCAAGGTGTTGTGTTCGATCCTTGGTGGTTGAAAACAAGCCAATTTTGGCTTGTTTTTCTTTCATTTGAGCGCCACTTCCTTCCCTCTTGAGCTTGGATTCGAAACCCATGGGTGGCACTTGGAGAATAATTTCCTTTGATTTATTTTGGTGAGAGCCCGATAATGCTCTCCAAGGAGGGCAGAGCAATATTTTTGCTCTTCCTTGTCTCTTGGCTTAGAATTGTGCTCCGTTCTCAAGGGGGCAGAGCAACCATGTTTTGCATGCTTGGTTCATTGTTGTGCTCCCTTGGAGAGCATTGTGCTCTTGGGAAGAGCAGTGTGCTTCCTCCTTCCATGTGCCACACTCTTTTCTTCCTTGGGCCACACTTCTTAAGCCACACTTTCTTCTTTTCTTCTTTTCTTCACCTACAAATAATCAAAACAACCAATCAAAGTATCACCAAATTCACACGGTTCATAAATCATTCAAAAATCAATTAAATTTAGCTTGAATCTTATGATTTAGCATCAATTAAAGGGTGGTTGATTGATTCAAAAAAAAACATGCAATTCCACTCTAAATTGCTTACTTATAGTGCAAGAAAGTGCATAAAAACTAGTGAAACAAGTGAAATTAGCTTGAAAAATGGGTATATGATGACTTGTCATCACAACACCAAACTTAAATCTTGCTTGTCCCCAAGCAAGCATCAAAATTAAGAGGAAATGAAATGAAAAAGAAAAGCATACATATCCTTATTAGGCATATAGTAGAACTTGGTTCATGGAGTTTTTATGTAGACAATGATAACTCAGTTATTGTTTGCTGTTATATAATATACAGTTTTCCTCAAAGGCTTACTAAGCTTGCTGTTGTAAGGTTTACTTTTTACTTGCTCCCTTGCTAACTTTTCTTTTCTTATTTTGCTTAACAAGCATATTATTCTTTGAAGGCTTGGTGTCAAATGTTGCAGCAGCCTTTGGCTTTATTTTTACTTAACATTTCTTCACCACAGACACATGGCTCACTATTTCCTCCTAGGATCATTGATGCCCAGCACCTCTTTGGATAACTAAATGTTCTGTAGCTAGGTTGCTCTTTATTATGGACTTTCAATTGGCCATCCCAAATCAGTTGATCTAAGTGGCCAGGTTTTGAAATACCCCTTAGAATTTACTTATCCAAGCATATCCTAGTACAGGAACACCACAGGCATGTGTCCTAGGGTCCAAGCTATTGGTGCCTAGCCTTATTCTTTGTTTTTCTTGCCACATTAGCTTTTTCTTCTTCCTTTTCTTCTTATTTTATTTTGTTCTCAATGGATTTTTTTCTTTACTGATAGGAACATTTATGACAGCAAGCTAGCTCACACTTCAATGAAAATGACATTATGCAGCAATTATTTCATGAGTTATGCATTTAATCAAACACATATACCACCATTAACTTCCATTCTAACTTATGCAACATTGGATATTTACTTTCTAATTCAAACATTTCTCTTTTATTCAAGCATATGGGAAACAATACAAAATTTAAAGCTAAGTGATGAATGACAAGCATTATGCAGATCATCATCCTTAATCAAACAACTTCACTTGGAACTAGATGAACACTTTAGCAAGACATACAAGGATTCCTAAATTAAAACTTTTCACAACAACAAGGATCAAGTGTAAATACAACCTTTTAAGTTGCAGCTTTTCATTCTTCCTCCTGTTGCCTCCCTTTTGAGTCATAATGCAAATTGTCTTCAAATGTTGGCTAGTTTTCTGCATAATTCTCAAAAGTTGTTTGCATCTCAAGCCCTTAAGTGAATGGTTAGTATGCATGAGTTGAGTATGTCTTTTAGATTTATTTTGGTGTGGGAACACCAAACTTAATTCCTTACCACTGCCTCTGATGCAACAAGTTAACCATATGTGAAACCTTGTGTCCTTGCTAACGGTTATGGAATTAAAGCTAAAAAGCAGTTAAATAGTTGAATAATTTGTCTGATTGCTTGGAGCTAGCATTGTGCAGGAAGTGAGAATGTTCTTTTAAATGAGATTTTGGTGGAACACCAAATTTAGAATCCTTCATTCTCCCTTAAATTATTTTGGTGTGCAACACCAAACTTAGCTCCTTGCAATGCATACTAATTATTCAACATTTTTATTGAAAAAGCTATGAAAAGAAAACTACCTCAGGTTGGGTTGCCTCCCAACAAGCGCTTCTTTATTGTCACTAGCTTGACATCCTTCATTCTGTTGATCATGGAAATTGAAGATCACAGTGCCTTAGCTTGTCTTTCTTTACCGTGAACTTCCTTCCGGTTTCCTCTTTGATGACCTCTATGAATTCCCGTGGAAGGATTTTAGTCACAATATAGTGATCAGACAGCTGTGGGGACACCTTCATGGTTTGAATGTTTAGCAGTACTTTATCCCCTAGTGAAAATTTCTCAGTAGGGATTTTCTGATCTTCTTTAATTCTATCCTCTGTCTCTCCTTGTAGGACTTCCTTATTGTGTTTTTCTTGGTTGGTACTTTCTTTGTCCAAGGTTTTCTTACTTTCCTCTATGATCCTTTTCTATTCTTCCTTTTTTACAGCATTTTTGTTGTTATTTGGTTTGTCTTCAGTGATGTTGAAAGGGATTTCCTCCTTCTTGGTTGTTTTGAAAAATGCTGAGCCAATAGCAGTATGTGTTCTTCAAGTTTCTTATTTGCATCCATATGGTTTTTGGTCTCATGGACTTGAACTTCCATGAGTTTCTTTATCATCGATTCCATGTCCGAGATTCTCTGAAAAAGTTGTAAATGTATGAGATGAACTGGTTGATGTGGGAAACCTTGTGAAGGAATTGCATAGGTATTGCGCGGATAAGATGTGGGTGTTGCAGAGGTGTTCTGGTGATTTTGTGAGTTGTTATGAGGCTGGAAGTGCATATTTTGTGAGTATTGGTTTTGATTGGCATTATTAGATGAGTGACGTTGGTTGTTTGTGGTCATGGATTTGCCCTGGTTGAAACCTCTTTGTTCTTGATGTTGATACTCCCCTATTCTCAGATAAGAATGGGGCCTCCATGGTGGAAATTGTGCATTCACTACAGCAGAACGCAGGCAATCAACTTTTCTAGCTCTCAGCTCCATGTGTTGCTGGGTTTAATGGTGCATTTGTTTGTTCAGGTTCATGAATGCATTCACTCCTTCAAGATTCATCACTTCTTTTTCTGAAATTGCATTTTGTGGTTTCTCAAATGAGTGTTGGTTGTTGACTCCTTTGTCATTGAAATTTGTAGTTTCTTGGGCAGTTGTTGTCGCTTTGAGTAGGCCATCTGAGAATTAGTCCACTGCTTTTCTTGTTTCTGGGGTTAATCCTTCATAGAAAGCTTGGAAACCCACTTTGTCATTTGCTTTCTTGTATCTTTCCCATGCCTTAAAGAGTGGTTCTTCTTCTCCTTGTGTGAATGGATGTACCCCCTCTTTCAGCTTGATGATCTGTTGGGATGAGGAGAATTTGGCCAGAAACTTGGTAACCAAATCATCCCAACTAGTGATACTTCCTTGGGGAAAGGTTTCAAGCCATTGTGCAGCTTTACCCCTTAGTGAGAAGGGGAATAACAAGAGCTTATAGGTGTTATGATCTATACCATCGGGTTTGACAGCACCACAAGTTTCAGAAAAGTGGATATGTGCTGTTTAGGATCCTCCAATGGATTTCCGCCATATGAACAATTGTTCTTGATTAGTGTAATGAGTGGTGGCTTCATGTCATGATATTCTTCTTCCGCCCTCTGATTTCTCTTCTCAACCTTCTGATAGTCTGTTCATCTTGACCTTCAAAATTTGGAACTTCTCTTCTTTCTTGTGACATGCAAACAATCACAAGGAACAAACAGCAGCACTCTTGAAAATTGAGTGCAGTTAGTTGAGACAAAATCTCAAACAGTTAGTGAGTTAGTTGAGAACAAAAGAAAAAATGCTTAATCTAGATCTCCACTTCACTTAATCATTGTCAATCTATTTCAATCCCCGGCAACGGCGCCAAAAACTTGATGGTGTTTTTGTGGAAAAGTGAATTTCCAACACACATAACTCACCGGCAAGTGTACCGGGTCTCATTAAGTAGTAATAACTCACAAGAGTGAGGTCGATCCCACAGGGATTGATGGATCAAGCAACTTTAGTGGGTGATTAGTTTAGTCAAGCTAACACTGATGAGTGATAATTGTGGTAGCAGAATGTAGAATTACAGGAAATTTAAATTACAGAATATAAATAGCAAAATCTTAAAGAGCAAGAAATGTAAATTGACAGAATCTTAAATGACAAAAAATGTAAATTGCATTAAATGTAAAAGGGATTGGGTGCAGGGAATTTAAAGCAAGCAGTAAGCAGAACTTAGAACAATTGCAGAAGATTAAATTGCAGGAAGAATAAAGGGTGTGGGTGCTGGGAATTATATCAGAACTCAAAGATTTAAAATTAAACTAAAGAGCTCTCAGATTATGAAATTCAGAAACAGATCAATTCAATATCAAAACAGAAATGTAGAGGTGTTGAAGAAGCAAAACAGCAAAAACTTAGATCATTCATGAAAATCCAAAAGAGGAATCAACAATTTCAATGGAACAGTAAACCTTACAACAGCAAGCTTAGTAAGCCTTTGAGGAAAAGTGTATATTATGTAACAGCAAACAATAACTGAGTTATCATTGTCTGCATAAAAACTCCATGAACCAAGTTCTACTATATGCCTAATAAGGATATGTATGCTTTTCTTTTTCATTTCATTTCCTCTTAATTTTGATGCTTTCTTGGGGACAAGCAAGATTTAAGTTTGGTGTTGTGATGACAAGTCATCATATACCCATTTTTCAAGCTAATTTCACTTGTTTCACTAGTTTTTATGCACTTTCTTGCACTATAAGTAAGCAATTTAGAGTGGAATTGCATGTTTTTTTTGAATCAATCAACCACCCTTTAATTGATGCTAAATCATGAGATTCAAGCTAAATTTAATTGATTTTTGAATGATTTATGAACCGTGTGAATTTAGTGATACCTTGATTGGTTGTTTTGATTATTTGTAGGTGAAGAAAAGAAGAAAAAAAGAAAGTGTGGCTTAAGAAGTGTGGCCCAAGGAAGAAAAGAGTGTGCCGCATGGAAGGAGGAAGCACACTGCTCTTCCCAAGAGCACAATGCTCTCTAAGGGAGCACAACAATGAACCAAGCATGCAAAACTTGGTTGCCCTGCCCCCTTAAGAACGGAGCACAATTCTAAGCCAAGAGACAAGGAAGAGCAAAAACATTGCTCTGCCCTCCTTGGAGAGCATTATCGGGCTCTCACCAAAATAAATCAAAGGAAATTGTTCTCCAAGTGCCACCCATGGGTTTCGAACCCAAGCTCAAAAGGGAAGGAAGTGGCGCTCAAATGAAAGAAAAACAAGCCAAAATTGGCTTGTTTTCAACCACCAAGGATCGAACACTACACCTTGAGGAAGCATGGAACTAGGCACTACTTTGGTGCCAAGGAAACCAAGAAAAAAAGGCAACAATTCCCTCCACCAAGTTTCGAACCAAGGACCCCTTGGAAGCCTCATTGCGATGCCCACAAGGAGAGCAGAGCAACACTCCTTGGTGCATGGCACGCACACACGCATCATGGCACAGCCAGGGGGATTTGAGCGCGCACATTGACTCGGCCAGCACGAACTTGGAGCGCGCAAGACCCACACAAGCCACTGCTCCGCTCTCCACAAGAGCAAGGCAATTTCCTGATGCCTCTCCAAGCCTTGGCGCAACATGGATCCCCACACAAAGCTTCACTGCTCTGCTCTCCACAAGAGCAGAGCAGCCTCCTGGGAGCAATATGGGCTGAAATTCACTTAAAAATCCAAGTTAATTCAATTCTTCACCCATCTTTCAAGCCCACTCAAAATTCTTAGATCGAAAATAGAAAGTGTATAAATAGGTGTTAGTTAGAATTAGAAGGGAGCTTACTTTCATTTTTAATTTTCATCCTTAGTCAACTTGACAGCTCACTTTCCATTTTTCTGCTTTAGAACTTCTGATCTTCAATTTTTATTTTTGGACTGCAATTAGCTTGAGAATTGGAGGAGAGAATTCAGTTCTTCTTCCTCTGATCTTTTTGTTTTCTTTACTGGGTTTTGTTTGAGTCTTGAATGTGAAGAATTGAGGAACTTATGTCTCAATCTCCATTTAAGATTTCCTTGATTTTCCTACTGCATAATTGAGTTAAATTCCATTTCCTTTACTGCTGCAATCTTTAATTTTTCTTTAATTGCTTTGTGAACTTGGATATAGGAAGGCAATTGAGATCTAGAATCTGCTATCTAGTCTCTGGAGTCCTGAGATCTGATTTTCTTTTTGGTTCTTCTGCTGAACCACTACTGCAATCAAATTTTCATTTTCTATTTGAGCTCTAGTTAATTTCAGTTCACCTCTTGATTTGTTAATTGCTGCAATTTACTTCTCCTGCTTAAATTCTGAATTCCCAGTCCCTCAATCCCTTTTTCATTCAAGCAATTTATATTTCTTGCACTTTAAGTTACCGCAATTTACATTTCTTGCACTTTAAGTTTCAGTCATCTAATTTCTTGTTCATTAAGATTCAGTACCTTTACTTTCAATTCTCTTTAATTTATGCAAATCATCCCTCTCCCTTTACATTTTCTGCAATTTACCTTCTGTCTGCTGCAAATCACTCAATCAATCTTTGTTTGATTGACTAAATCAACCACTAAACTAAAATTGCTCAATCCTTCAATCCCTATGGGATCGACCTCACTCATGTGAGTTATTATTACTTGATGCGACCCGGTACACTTGCCGGTGAGTTTTGTGTTGGATCGTTTTCCACACATCAAGTTTTTGTTAATTGGTGCACGAAATTGTGATCACTACTTTTCACAACTCAAATAATTCCCGGTAATGAATCCAAAAACTTGGTGCTCAATACCATGGTATAAACATAATTTCACAACTTCGCACAACTAACCAGCAAGTGCACTGGGTCGTCCAAGTAATAAACCTTACGCGAGTAAGGGTCGATCCCACGGAGATTGTTGATATGAAGCAAGCTATGGTCACCTTGTAAATCTTAGTCAGGCAGATTCAAATGGTTATGGATGATATATGAATAAAGCATAAAGTAAAGATAGAGGTACTTATGTAATTCATTGGTGAGAACTTCAGATAAGCGAATGAAAATGCTTTGTCCCTTCCGTCTCTCTGCTTTCCTAGTGTCTTCATCCAATCCTTCTTACTCCTTTCCATGGCAAGCTGTATGTTGGGCATCACCGTTGTCAGTGGCTACAATCCCGTCCTCTCAGTGAAAATGTTCAACGCACCCTGTCACAGCACGGCTAATCATCTGTCGGTTCTCAATCAGGTTGGAATAGAATCCATTGATTCTTTTGCGTCTGTCACTAACGCCCAGCCTTCAGGAGTTTGAAGCTCGTCACAGTCATTCAATCATTGAATCTTACTCAGAATACCACAGACAAGGTTTAGACCTTCCGGATTCTCTTGAATGCCGCCATCAATTCTAGCTTATACCACGAAGATTCCGATTAAGGGATCCAAGAGATAAACATTCAAGCCTTGTTTGCTTGTAGAACGGGAGTGGTTGTCAGGCACGCGTTCATAAGTGAGAATGATGATGAGCATCACATAATCATCACATTCATCAAGTTCTTGAGTGCGAATGAATATCTTGGAATAAGAACAAGCTGAATTGAATGGAAGAACAATAGTAATTGCATTAATACTCGAGGTACAACAGAGCTCCACACCTTAATCTATGGTGTGTAGAAACTCCACCGTTGAAAATACATAAGAACAAGGTCTAGGCATGGCCGAATGGCCAGCCTCCCAATACATGATCAAAAGACTCCAAATGATCAAGGATCAAAAGATTCAAAGATCTAAAGATGAAAATACAATAGTAAAAGGTCCTATTTGTAGAGAACTAGTAGCCTAGGGTTTACAGAAATGAGTAAATGACATAAAAATCCGCTTCCGGGCCCACTTGGTGTGTGCTTGGGCTGAGCATTGAAGCATTTTCGTGTAGAGACTTTTCTTGGAGTTAAACGCCAGCTTTTGTGCCAGTTTGGGCGTTTAACTCCCATTCTTGTGCCAGTTCCGGCGTTTAACGCTGGGCATTCTTGAGCTGATTTGGAACGCCGATTTGGGCCATCAAATCCCGGGCAAAGTATGGACTATTATACATTGCTGGAAAGCCCAGGATGTCTAATTTCCAACGCCGTTGAGAGCGCGCAAATTGGGCTTTTGTAGCTCCAAAAAATCAACTTCGAGTACAGGGAGGTCAGAATCCAACAGCATCTGCAGTCCTTTTCAGTCTCTGAATCAGATTTTTGCTCAAATCCCTCAATTTCTGCCAGAAAATATCTGAAATCACAGAAAAACACACAAACTCATAGTAAAGTCCAGAAAAGTGAATTTTAACTAAAAACTAATAAAATATACTAAAAACTAACTAAAACATACTAAAAACATACTAAAAACAATGCCAAAAAGCGTACAAATTATCCGCTCATCACAACACCAAACTTAAATTGTTGCTTGTCCTCAAGCAACTGAAAATCAAATAAGATAAAGAGAAGAGAATATGCAATGAATTCCAAAAACATCTATGAAGATCAGTATTAATAAGATGGGCGGGGCTTTTAGCTTTTTGCCTCTGAACAGTTTTGGCATCTCACTCTATCCTTTGAAATTCAGAATGATTGGCTTCTATAGGAACTCAGAATCCAGAGAGTGTTATTGATTCTCCTAGTTAAGTATGATGATTCTTGAACACAGCTACTTTATGAGTCTTGGCCGTGGCCCAAAGCACTCTGTCTTCCAGTATTACCACCGGATACATACATGCCACAGACACATAATTGGGTGAACCTTTTCAGATTGTGACTCAGCTTTGCTAGAGTCCCCAATTAGAGGTGTCCAGGGTTCTTAAGCACACTCTTTTTGCCTTGGATCACAACTTTATTTCTTTCTTTTTCTTTCTTTTTCTCTTTCTCCTTTTTTTTTCTCGTTTTTTTTTTGTATTCACTGCTTTTCTTGCTTCAAGAATCATTTTTATGATTTTTCAGATCCTCAGTAACATGTCTCCTTTTTCATCATTCTTTCAAGAGCCAACCATTCATGAACAACAAATTCAAAAGACATATGCACTGTTTAAGCATACATTCAGAAAACAAAAGTATTGCCACCACATCAAAATAATTAATCTGTTATAAAATTTAAAATTCATGCAATTCTTCTCTTTTTTAATTAAGAACATTTTTCATTTAAGAAAGGTGATGGATTCATAGGACATTCATAACTTTAAGGCATAGACACTAAGACACTAATGATCATAAGACACAAACATGGATAAACATAAGCATAAAATTCGAAAAACAAGAAAATAAAGAACAAGGAAATTAAAGAACGGGTCCACCTTAGTGATGGCGGCTTGTTCTTCCTCTTGAAGATCTTATGGAGTGCTTGAGCTCCTCAATGTCTCTTCCTTGTCCTTGTTGCTCCTCTCTCATGATTCTTTGATCTTATCTAATTTCATGGAGGAGGATGGAATGTTCTTGGTGCTCCACCCTTAGTTGTCCCATGTTGGAACTCAATTCTCCTAGGGAGGTGTTGATTTGCTCCCAATAGTTTTGTGGAGGAAAGTGAATCCCTTGAGGCATCTCAGGGATTTCATGATGAGTGGGATCTCTTGTTTGCTCCATCATTTTCTTAGTGATGGGCTTGTCCTCATCAATGGGGATGTCTCCCTCTATGTCAACTCCAACTGAATAACTGAGGTGACAAATGAGATGAGGAAAGGCTAACCTTGCCAAGGTAGAGGACTTGTCCGCCACCTTATAAAGTTCTTGGGCTATAACCTCATGAACTTCTACTTCTTCTCTAATCATGATGCTATGAATCATGATGGCCCGGTCTAGAGTAACTTCAGACCGGTTGCTAGTGGGAATGATTGAGTGTTGGATAAACTCCAACCATCCCCTAGCTACGGGCTTGAGGTCATGCCTTCTCAATTGAACCGGCTTCCCTCTTGAATCTCTCTTCCATTGAGCACCCTCTTCACAGATGTCTATGAGGACTTGGTCCAACCTTTGATCAAAGTTGACCCTTCTAGTGTAAGGGTGTTCATCTCCTTGCATCATGGGCAAGTTGAATGCCAACCTTACATTTTTCGGACTAAAATCTAAGTATTTCCCCCGAACCATTGTAAGCCAATTCTTTGGGTCCGGGTTCACACTTTGATCATGGTTCTTTGGTGATCCATGCATTGGCATAGAACTCTTGAACCATTAAGATTCCGACTTGTTGAATAGGGTTGGTAAGAACTTCCCAACCTCTTCTTCGAATCTCATGTCGGATCTCCGGATATTCACTCTTTCTGAGTTTGAAAGGGACCTCGGGGATCACCTTCTTCAAGGCCACAACTTCATAGAAGTGGTCTTGATGCACCCTTGAGATGAATCTCTCCATCTCCCATGACTCGAAGGTGAAAGCTTTTGCCTTCCCTTTCCTCTTTCTAGAGGTTTCTCCGGCCTTGAATGCCATAAATGGTTATGGAAAAACAAAAAGCAATCCTTTTAACACACCAAAATTAAAAGGTTTGCTCGTCCTCGAGCAAAAGAAGAAAGAAGAGAGTAGAAGAAGAAGAAATAAAGGAGATGGAGGTGGCTTTGTGGTTCGGCCAAAGGGGGAGAAGTAGTGTTTAGGTTGTGTGAAAATGAAGCAGTAAAGATGGGTTTATATATGGGTGGAGAGAGGGGTAGGGTTCGGCTATGGGAGGGTGGGTTTGGGAGGGAAAGTGGTTTGAATTTGAATGGTGAGGTAGGTGAGGTTTTATGAAGGATGGATGTGAGTGGTGAAGAGAAAGATGGGATTTGATAGGTGAAGGGTTTTTGGGGAAGAGGTGTTGAGGTGATTGGTAAATGGGTGAAGAAGAGAGAGAGTGGTGGGGTAGGTGGGGATCCTGTGTGGTCCCCAGATCCTGAGGTGTCAAGGAAAAGTCATTCCTGCACCAATTGGCGAGCAAAATTGCTCTTTGTGCCAATTCTGGCGTTAAACGCCGGGCTGGTGCCCATTTTTGGCGTTTAACGCCAGCTTCTTGCCCTTTCCTGGCGTTTAACGCCAGTCTGGTGCCCCTTTCTGGCGTTAAACGCCCAGAATGGTGCCAGACTGGGCGTTAAAAGCCCATTTGCTGCCCCTTACTGGCGTTTAAACGCCAACAGGTTCTTCCTCCAGGGTGTGCTGTTTTTCTTTCTATTTTTCATTCTGTTTTTGCTTTTTTAATTGATTTTGTGACTTCTCATGATCATCAACCTACAGAAAACATAGAATAACAAAGGAAAATAGATAAAATATAACATTGGGTTGCCTCCCAACAAGCGCTTCTTTAATGTCAGTAGCTTGACCGAGGGCTCTCATGGAGCCTCACAGATACTCAGAGCATTGTTGGATCCTCCCAACACCAAACTTAGAGTTTGAATGTGGGGGTTCAACACCAAACTTAGAATTTGGTTATGGCCTCCTAACACCAAACTTAGAGTTTGACTGTGGGGGCTCTGTTTGACTCTGTTTTGAGAGAAGCTCTTCATGCTTCCTTTCCATGGTGACAGAGGGATATCCTTGAGCCTTAAACACAAAGGATTCTTCATTCACTTGAATGATCAATTCTCCTCTGTCCACATCAATCACAGCCTTTGCTGTGGCTAGGAAGGGTCTGCCAAGGATGATGGATTCATCCATGCACTTCCCAGTCTCTAGGACTATGAAATCAGCAGGGATGTAATGGTCTTCAATCTTTACCAGAACATCCTCTACAAGTCCATAAGCTTGTCTTGAATTGTCTGCCATCTCTAGTGAGATTCTTGCAGCTTGTACCTCAAAGATCCCTAACTTCTCCATTATAGAGAGAGGCATGAGGTTTACACTTGACCCTAGGTCACAAAGAGCCTTCTTAAAGGTCATGGTGCCTATGGTACAAGGTATTGAAAACTTTCCAGGATCCTGTCTCTTTTGAGGTAATTTCTGCCTAGACAAGTCATCCAGTTCTTTGGTGAGCAAAGGAGGTTCGTTCTCCCAAGTCTCATTACCAAATAACTTGTCATTTAGCTTCATGATTGCTCCAAGGTATTTAGCAACTTGCTCTTCAGTGACATACTCATCCTCTTCAGAGGAAGAATACTCATCAGAGCTCATGAATGGCAGAAGTAAATCTAATGGAATCTCTATGGTCTCAGTGTGAGCCTCAGATTCCTATGGTTCCTCATTAGGGAACTCATTGGAGGCCAGTGGACATCCATTGAGGTCTTCCTCAGTGGCGTTCACTGCCTCTCCTTCCTCTCCAAATTCGGCCATGTTGATGGCCTTGCACTCTCCTTTTGGATTTTCTTCTGTATTGCTTGGAAGAGTACTAGGAGGGAGTTCAGTAATTTTCTTGCTCAGCTGACCCACTTGTGCCTCCAAGTTTCTAATGGAGGACCTTATTTCAGTCATGAAACTTTGAGTGGTTTTGATTAGATCAGAGACCATGGTTGCTAAGTCAGAGTGGTTCTGCTTAGAATTCTCTGTCTGTTGCTGAGAAGATGATGGAAAAGGCTTGCCATTGCTAAACCTGTTTCTTCCACTATTATTGTTATTGAAACCTTGTTAAGGTCTCTGTTGATCCTTCCATGAGAGATTTGGATGATTTCTCCATGAAGAATTATAGGTGTTTCCATAGGGTTCTCCCATGTAATTCACCTCTTCCATTGAAGGATTCTCAGGATCATAAGCTTCTTCTTCAAATGAAGCATCCTTAGTACTGCCTGGTGCATTTTGCATTCCAGACAGACTTTGAGAAATCAAATTGACTTGCTGAGTCAATATTTTGTTCTGAGCCAATATGGCATTCAGAGTATCAATCTCAAGAACTCCTTTCTTCTGATTTGTCCCATTGTTCACAGGATTCCTTTCAGAAGTGTACATGAATTGGTTATTTGCAACCATTTCAATTAGTTCTTGAGCTTCTGTAGGCGTCTTCTTCAGATGAAGAGATCCTCCAGCAGAGCTATCCAATGACATCTTGGATAGTTCAGAGAGACCATCATAGAAAATACCTATGATGCTCCATTCAGAAAGCATGTCAGAGGGACACTTTCTGATTAATTGTTTGTATCTTTTCCAAGCTTCATAGAGGGATTCTCCTTTCTTCTGTCTGAAGGTTTGGACTTCCACTCTAAGCTTACTCAATTTTTGAGGTGGAAAGAACTTTGCCAAGAAGGCATTGACTAGCTTTTCCCAAGAGTTCAGGCTTTCTTTAGGTTGTGAGTCCAACCATATCCTAGCTCTGTCTCTTACAGCAAAAGGGAATAGCATAAGTCTGTAGACCTCAGGGTCAAACCCATTAGTCTTGATAGTGTCACAGATTTGCAAGAATTCAGCTAAAAACTGATGATGATCTTCCAATGGAAGTCCATGGAACTTGTAATTCTGTTGCATTAGAGAAACTAATTGAGGCTTAAGCTCAAAGTTGTTTGCTCCAATGGCAGGGATAGAGATGCTTCTCCCATAGAAGTCGGGAGTAGGTGCAGTAAAGTCACCCAGCACCTTCCTTGCATTGTTGGCATTGTTGTTATTTTCGGCTGCCATGGGTTCTTCTTCTTTGAAGATTTCTGTTAGGTCCTCTACAGAGAGTTGTGCCTTAGCTTCTCTTAGCTTTCGCTTCAAGGTCCTTTCAGGTTCAGGGTCAGCCTCAACAAGAATGCTTTTGTCTTTGCTCCTGCTCATATGAAAGAGAAGAGAACAAGAAAATATGGAATCCTCTATGTCACAGTATAGAGATTCCTTGAGGTGTCAGAGGAAAAGAAAAATAGAAGGAAGAAGTAGAAGAATTCGAACTTACCAAGAGAGATGGAGTTCGAATTGTTCCTTGAGGAATAGTGTTAGTCCATAAATAGAAGGATGTGAGATCTGAGATCTAATTTTCTTTTTGGTTCTTCTGCTGAACCACTACTGCAATCAAATTTTCATTTTCTATTTGAGCTCTAGTTAATTTCAATTCACCTCTTGATTTGTTAATTGCTGCAATTTACTTCTCCTGCTTAAATTCTGAATTCCCAGTCCCTCAATCCCTTTTTCATTCAAGCAATTTATATTTCTTGCACTTTAAGTTACCGCAATTTACATTTCTTGCACTTTAAGTTTCAGTCATCTAATTTCTTGTTCATTAAGATTCAGTACCTTTACTTTCAATTCTCTTTAGTTTATGCAAATCATCCCTCTCCCTTTACATTTTCTGCAATTTACCTTTTGTCTGCTGCAAATCACTCAATCAATCTTTGTTTGCTTGACTAAATCAACCACTAAACTAAAATTGCTCAATCCTTCAATTCCTGTGGGATCGACCTCACTCATGTGAGTTATTATTACTTGATGCGACCCGGTACACTTGCCGGTGAGTTTTGTGTTGGATCGTTTTCCACACATCAAGTTTTTGTTAATTGGTGCACGAAATTGTGATCACTACTTTTCACAACTCAAATAATTCCCGGTAATGAATCCAAAAACTTGGTGCTCAATACCATGGTATAAACATAATTTCATAACTTCGCACAACTAACCAGCAAGTGCACTGGGTCGTCCAAGTAATAAACCTTACGCGAGTAAGGGTCGATCCCACGGAGATTGTTGGTATGAAGCAGGCTATGGTCACCTTGTAAATCTTAGTCAGGCAGATTCAAATGGTTATGGATGATATATGAATAAAGCATAAAGTAAAGATAGAGATACTTATGTAATTCATTGGTGAGAACTTCAGATAAGCGAATGGAGATGCTTTGTCCCTTCCGTCGCTCTGCTTTCCTACTGTCTTCATCCAATCCTTCTTACTCTTTTCCATGGCAAGCTGTATGTTGGGCATCACCGTTGTCAGTGGCTACAATCCCGTCCTCTCAGTGAAAATGTTCAACGCACCCTGTCACGGCACGGCTAATCATCTGTCGGTTCTCAATCAGGTTGGAATAGAATCCATTGATTCTTTTACGTCTGTCACTAACGCCCAGCCTTCAGGAGTTTGAAGCTCGTCACAGTCATTCAATCATTGAATCCTACTCAGAATACCACAGACAAGGTTTAGACCTTCCGGATTCTCTTGAATGCCGCCATCAATTCTAGCTTATACCACGAAGATTCCGATTAAGGGATCCAAGAGATAAACATTCAAGCCTTGTTTGCTTGTAGAACGGAAGTGGTTGTCAGGCACGCGTTCATAAGTGAGAATGATGATGAGCATCACATAATCATCACATTCATCAAGTTCTTGAGTGCGAATGAATATCTTGGAATAAGAACAAGCTGAATTGAATAAAAGAACAATAGTAATTGCATTAATACTCGAGGTACAGCAGAGCTGCACACCTTAATCTATGGTATGTAGAAACTCCACCGTTGAAAATACATAAGAACAAGGTCTAGGCATGGCCGAATGGCCAGCCTCCCAATACATGATCAAAAGACTCCAAATGATCAAGGATCAAAAGATTCAAAGATCTAAAGATGAAAATACAATAGTAAAAGGTCCTATTTGTAGAGAACTAGTAGCCTAGGGTTTACAGAAATGAGTAAATGACATAAAAATCCATTTCCAGGCCCACTTGGTGTGTGCTTGGGCTGAGCATTGAAGCATTTACGTGTAGAGACTTTTCGTGGAGTTAAACGCCAGCTTTTGTGCCAGTTTGGGCGTTTAACTCCCATTCTTGTGCCAGTTCCGGCGTTTAACGCCGGGAATTCTTGAGCTGATTTAGAACGCCAGTTTGGGCCATCAAATCTTGGGCAAAGTATGGACTATTATACATTTCTGGAAAGCCCAGGATGTCTACTTTCCAACGCCATTGAGAGCGTGCCAATTGGGCTTCTGTAACTCCAGAAAATCCACTTCGAGTGCAGGGAGGTCAGAATCCAACAGTATCTGCAGTCCTTTTCAGTCTCTGAATCAGATTTTTGCTCAAGTCCTTTAATTTCAGCCAGAAAATACCTGAAATCACAGAAAAATACACAAACTCATAGTAAAGTCCAGAAAAGTGAATTTTAACTAAAAACTAATAAAAATAGACTAAAAACTAACTAAAACATACTAAAAACATACTAAAAACAATACCAAAAAGCGTACAAATTATCCGCTCATCATTAATCTAGATCTCCACTTCACTTAATCATTGTCAATCTATTTCAATCCCCGGCAACGGCGCCAAAAACTTGATGGAGTTTTTGCAAAAAACGAATTTCCAACACACATAACTCACCAGCAAGTGTACCAGGTCTCATCAAGTAGTAATAACTCACAAGAGTGAGGTCAATCCCACAGGGATTGATGGATCAAGCAACTTTAGTGAGTGATTAGTTTAGTCAAGCTAACATTGACGAGTGATAATTGTGGCAGCAGAATGTAGAATTACAGGAAATTTAAATTGCAGAATGTAAATAGCAGAATCTTAAAGAGCAAGAAATGTAAATTGACAGAATCTTAAATGACAAAAAATGTAAATTGCATTAAATGTAAAGGGGATTGGGTGTAGGGAATTTAAAGCAAGCAGTAAGCAGAACTTGGAACAATTGGAGAAGATTAAATTGCAGGAAGAATAAAGGGTGTGGATGCTGGGAATTAAATCAGAACTCAAAGATTTAAAATTAAACTAAAGAGCTCTCAGATTATGAAATTCAAAAACAGATCAATTCAATATCAAAACTGAAATGTAGAGGTGTTGAAGAAGCAAAACAGCAAAAACTTATATCATTCATGAAAATCCAAAAGAGGAATCAACAATTTCAATGGAACAGTAAAAACAGAAGAGCAGCCAAGAACTTAACTCAATTGCAAAATAAAATTGAAGATCTCAGGGAATCAAAGAGACTAGAAAACAAGTGTAGATCTCAAGCCCTTCCTTGATTCAACAGCAGACAGATTGAAGAAGAAATGAAGATGAAAGCAGTAAGAGGAAGTTGATTCAAATTGCAATTTACTGAAATTATGCAGCAAGGCAAACAAAGAGAAATCTCAAAGGGAGAATGAAACAGAATTCCTTCAATTCTCCACCCAAGATTCAAAATAAAGAAAAGAAAACTAAAAGAGAGAGCTCTCTAATCCTAATGCTCCCTAATGGAGCTAGCCTTCCCCCCTTTCTGAAAATGACACAGATGCCTTTTTATAGGCTGAAAAATGAAAAAATGATATTCTAAACAAATTACAATTAAAAATAAATTCCTAAGCTAATTATTTCTTATGCCTTTAATTCATGTTAATTGGGCTTTGCTTGATTTGGGTTTGAAGAAGAAGTGAATTTAAATGGAATTTTGATTGAATTTTGGCCCATGGTGCAGCTCCCAGTAGAGTGCTCTGCTCTTGTGGAGAGCGGAGCATTGAAGCCTTGGTGTGGGGTGTCTTGCGCACTCCAAGTCCTCTTGGTCCGTGTTATGTTGCGCGCCTCATGCTCCCTGGCCGTGTCATGCTCATGTGTGTTACACCAAGGAGTAGTGCTCTGCTCTCCTTGTGAGCGGAGCATTGGTGCTTCCAAGGGGTCCCAAGTTCAAACCCTTGTGAAAGCATTTGGGGAAAAAATTTTCCTTGAATTTTTATGAAGAGAGCACGACATTGCTCTCACCAAGAGAGCAGAGCAGAATAATGATGTAGAGCGCTACTTTGCTTTGGAGTGAGGCTCCTGCTTCGAACCTTGGTGGTTGCACTTTGGTATATTTTTGCTTGTTTTTGGTCCTTAAAGATGCCTTTCACTCGTGCTTAAATTTCATGCCAAATATGAATTTCCATATATCGTTGGAAAGCTCTAAATGTCAGCTTTTTAACGCAACTGAAAGCACATCAATCGGACATCTGTAGCTCAAGTTATAGCCCTTTGAAGAAGGCATGGTCATGCTGTGAGAGCCCAGATTTTAACTTAGCGAAAATTTGCTTCCAACCTCACTTTGTTTTCACGATAATGCTCTGCTCTTGGAAAGAGCGGAGCAGTGTGCACTGATTGCCTATTCTTCTTAAATTTGGTCATGGGCCACGCTTTTAAAAGTGTGGCCTAAGGCTCCAAAGTGTGCTCCAACTTCAAAGTGTGCCCCAAAGCTCTTTTTTCTCCTTTTTAGCTTATTTTGTGCTTCTTTGCTTCTTTTTCTTCTTATTTCCTACAAGATTTATAAAATTAAAAGATCAAGGAAATATTCTAATTAAGCACAAAAGAATGCAATATTTAAGCACTAATCATCAATTTCTTGTGTGAAAAAGTATAGAAAAACATGACATCGTGACATGTCATTACAACACCAAACTTAAACCTTGCTTGTCCCCAAGCAAGAAAAGAATCATGCAATAAAGATTGACAATCCAAGGTAAGAAGAATAGCAACTCAATGCTCATGGTAAGCTAGTTTTCTATGCATGCTACAATCACAAAAGAAATGTAAATGGTTGATGCTTCTATCTAGCTTATTTTATGAAATCTTTTTCTTATAATTCTTCCTTGAAACAAGCTTTTGATTTTTTTTTATTAGCTTCTCCTTTTGGGTGCTTTGCCCCATGAGTTAATAACAAAGCTACGACTTCTAAATGCTTTGTTTTCAAGTATTACCACTTGATACATAAGCACCACAAGCATTTAATTAGAGGACTTCATTAAGCTCATTTGTTTCTTTTCTTAACTCTCTAATCATTGATGCTCTCAGAGCCTTGAGCTTTGAGGGAGTGCTTTTGCACTTGAGCCTAGCCTTGACTTCTAAGTGTTTTATTTTCAAGCATTTGGCTTGATACATAAACACCACAAGCACTTAACAAATAAATTGTCATTGGTACTCAGAGCCTTCAACTTTCCCATTCTTTCCCTTTTTCTTTTCTTGCCCTTTTTTGCATTTACTTTTTTTTTTCAAGGTTTTTATGATTTCAAAAGATTTCACAAAATATTCTAGATGAAAACTTCAATTAAATAAAATCTAATGCAATTGAGCAACAATTAATCATACTAGCTTTCCCCAATAGTTGTATGCACATGCTAAAGTCTTTTTTAATTCCTTGTTTGTTTATGATCATGATGATTTACTGCTTTTGAACTCACAGAATTCAAGTTGGTAGTTATAATGTCACAGCACCATGTTTCAATCAAAATTCAAGCTATGCTTAGTCATACCACACATGCGTACAGAGAATATAAAGACAATCATGCAATTTAAAGTGCTGGAAACAAAGGAGAGGAAAAGGAACTTTACAACCTTGTAGTCCATCTTCTCTATTGTTGTCATTTTCCTCTTATTCTTCCCTTTCCCTTGCCAAACTCAGAATGCTTGCTCATCCTCAAGCAACAATTAGAACAATGGCTATGGGGCTAAGATGGATCATGAATGTCTTACAGAATGAAATGTTAGTAGCACATGTGTTTTAAGCAAGCAAAATGAAAGATAACAATCAAGGCACTAGAGACAAAGATGTTTTGATTGCAAACATAAGAAGGTGAGCACAATACATTGCATAAAAGATAAATGGCACACCAAACTTAGTGTGACACTTTCACTTGAAATTAATGCAAGTATCTAGTAAGCATTGGAACCAAATTTTGTTGCATAGCAACACCAAACTTAGAATGCAACCATATATCAATTTATTTGAACTAAAACTAAACAAAAGAAACTGTTGTTTGTTAAATACAATCACCAAATGAAGAGTCTGTCATGAATAAGAATGTCTTGGTGATGTATTAACAAAAACAGTTAATAAGCAAACTAAATGAAAGCATTTAAAAACAGAAAAATGACTAAAGCAAGTAGAATGAGAAAGTGTCAAATTAAAAGAGAAAAATAAAACTGCAGAGGCATTATGATTATGCAGACAAGTAGTGTTGCTTGAATGATTTGCATAGAAAATAAGTGGCACACCAAACTTAGAATCTTGGTGTGTTACTTTCATTTTTGATTTGATGCAATCATCCAAAAATATTGAAACTAATTTGTTGCAAGGCAACACCAAACTTAGAATGTAATCATATGCCAATTTATTGAAATTTAAACAAAGCATGGAGAAGAAATGTACCTACTGTCTACCTGTTCTTCACTTTCTTCCTCTTCTTCCAGTTTGTTAAGAGAAATGACCTCAAAGGGGAAGAAGATTCAGCTAGTGTCCCTTGTCTTGGCCTCTTCTCAGCAAGCTTCCTTTTGCAAATAGCTTGATTGATCTTGCTTGCTGGATCAGGGACAGTATTGGTGCTCTTGCTAGTTGCCTTCACTCATTTGGATTCAAAACTTGGTTGCTGTGTGATTATTGGAGTTTTGTATTCATCCAGCGCCTTTTGAATTGGTGATTCCATGAACTCTTCCTCACTTGAGTGTAAATTTTCTGGAATGACTTCCTCACTTTCTTGCTCCTCCACTCCTTTCTTTGCACCCAACATTTGACTTAATAGCTTTTTCATTGAGGAGGTTTGTTGATCTTCCTAACATTTCTTCATCTCATCTTCATATTTTTCAATCACAGATTCAATTGTTGAGAGTTGTTGGGTCAGGAAAGTTTGTGAGAGTTGTGAGTCTTCATGTTCCCTTGTCATCTCAAGTGCAGTTTCATTTTCAACCACTTCATTCTTCATTGAAAGTTCACTTGATATAGTAGCCTCCTCATCTTGCTCTTCCACTTTCTCCCTTGCACTTAACATTTGGTTTACCATCACTTCTATGTTTTTGAATGAATTCTCTTGCTCATTCCAGGATATATGTGCCTCCCTCTCATATTTTTCAAACATCGTCTCAAGCTTTGAGAGGCTTTGGTTCATAGAAGTTTGTGTGGGTGGTGAGTTTTGACAAGGGCTTTCTGTTGAAGCATGGTCAAGTGATGATATCTTTGGATGAATATCATATGGAGCATTAGAATTCCCTTCCTAGCCACCATTAGAATCATGACTAGCATCATTTTGTGGTGGAGGAAAATATCCCATATGGTTTTCTTGCTCATCTTGTGTTTCTGAAGCAGATCTCCGTGGATTGGAGTGCTTAGAATTTGTATTTTCTTGGTGATATTCCCAGCCACCATTAGAGATTGGTGATGGTGGGTGATATCCCATAAAATTTTGTTTGACCATAAGATGAGTTGAACTCCATTTGTATTTTGTAAAATGCAACATCAATGAAAATTAAAATTCATGTCACAGAGAAAGAATTTCTTAGTGAGGCAAAAACACAAACACCTTGGTTTTAACTTAGAACAGAGAACAAAAACAAAAAAAAATGCTTGATCTAAACTTCTCACCCACTTAATCATCGTTGATCTAATCAATCCCCGGCAATGGCGCCAAAAAACTTGATGGTGTTTTTACGGAAAACAAATTTCCAATACACAAATCTAACCGGCAAGTGTACCGGGTCGCATCAAGTAGTAATAACCCACTAAAGTTGCTTGATCCATCAATCCCTGTGGGATCGACCTCACTCTTGTGAGTTATTACTACTTGATGCGACTCGGTATACTTGCCGGTTAGATTTGTGTGTTGGAAATTCGTTTTCTGTAAAAACACCATCAGTAGCCATTGACAACGGTGATGCCCTACATACAGCTTGCCATAGAAAGGAGTGACAAAGATTGAAAGAAGACAGTAGAAAAACAGAGATCCAACAGGGACAAGCATCTCCAGACACTTATCTGAAATTCCTACTAATGAATTTAGTATCTCTTTATATTTAATTTAGTATATCTTTATATTTAATTCCAGACACTTTTCTATCCTTTATTATTTAATTTAGTATCTCTTTATATTTTCCGAAAACCATTATCAATTTGAATCCACCTGACTGAGATTTACAAGGTGACCATAGCTTGCTTCATACCAACAATCTCTGTGGGATCGACCCTTACTCACGTAAGGTTTATTACTTGGACGACCCAGTACACTTGCTGGTTAGTTGTGCGGAGTTGTGACTAAGTGTAATTCACATGTGGGAGCTACCAAGTCATTGGAGCCATTGTTGATGATCACAATTTCGTCCACCATTTAAGCTAATCAAGGATTCAAATTAAGGACATTATTGTTTTCTGCTTAGAGTTAGTAATGAGCTAAAGTAAAGAACAAATGGGTAAAATAGGCTCAAATTGGTTTGCAAAGGATAATGGAAGGGCAAGGCCGTATGGGTATGTAAGCTCAGTGAAATAAGGCCTCAATCATATAAGTGCATGCATACATCAAACAGTGAAAATATAGAATTAAGCAAGATAGAGATTACAATTTTATAGAGAATAACACACAAAAAAAATATATTGGTTGATAAAATGCAACCAATCAAATAGGCTCAAAATCTCACTGGTTTTGTGTGTTTGAGCTCTAAACTATGTTCTAAAATAATATTTCTTCATACAAATTTTTCAAAAAGTTTTGTTCAAATTAGTGAAATACTATAAAAAGTTTTCTTGAAAAAGAAAATATTACTTCAACCAAGTATGGTAATATATGCACAAAATAAAACAGACATGCAATCAAACATGCAAATGCAACAATGAAAAACAAAAATTGGTGTTGAGAAGGGACTAACTAACCCGTGGAGATCGGTATCGACCTCCCCACACTCAAGGATTGCACCGTCCTCGGTGCATGCAAAGCTGTGCAGGTGGGCGGGTGTTGTGGTTCCTCAGCTGGTGCTCTTGTCGTTCCGCTCTTCGCCGGTGGCTTGTTAAAGGCTTTCACTTTACCCTTTTTTGGTAGCCATCCTGAAAAAGGGAGAAAGGAAAGGGACATGAAGCCAAAGGGATAGAGCAAGGGAGAGAGCAGTACGAGTAATAATCATGCCAAAATAAGGAAGAATGTCGTTAACACATGGTTGCGATTCCATGAAATTAGGACATCAATAGAAACAGGGCATGATAAATTGAGGCAATTAAATGCAAGATGTTTATTGGCATGCTAGCAAAGGCATGAGTGGCGTAAATCAAGCATTAAAAGCCTTAATGTATTATTAGTCGTGAGAAACTAACAATAATGTTTGTATTGATGTTTATATTTAATTAATAAAATAGTAAAGGGAATTTGTGAAAAGCAAGCATTGAATAGTAGAATAGAATAATGTAGAAAAGTGCATGATGCCATACGGGCTTTTTCACAAACACATGGCATGCATGGTAAATAAGTTATTGAAAGTATTCAGTTGAACATGCAAGCAACCTTTTTAAAAAATTATATAATTGTAAAATAATTCTTTGAATAATCCACAAGTGAAATAAATAAATTTCTAACACCAATGAAGATAATGCAATGAATGAAACTATGCAAATAAATTAAATGGAAGTGAATAGGGATGAGGAGAAGAAAGTAAGAAAAGGAAGAAGAAAGAAGAAAAGAAATAAGAAGGGAACAAAAGATAAGATATTTGGCTGCTCTGGATAAGTTGTGCGGCGCAAGCGACGCGGACGCGTAAGGGACGCTGTCGCGCGACTTGCGCTTAATTAATCGACGCGGTCGCGTCGGTCACGCGGACGCGTGACGCATTTTGTGCTACTGGCGCGAGGGCAGCCTCGCGTTCGCACAACTCTCTGTTCAAAATTCATTATTGCCAAATTCTAGGGTGACGCGGTCGCGTGGTCGACGCGATCGCGTCAGTGGCCATTATAGGGATCTGACGCGAACGCATCAGCCATGCGTCCGCATGGTAAGGCTTGTGCTTCTAGCACGAGTCCAGCCACGATCCAGCTCAACTTTCGGCCATAAACCCTTTTTACGTCGATTTACAGGGCACGCGTTGCGTGGGTGACGCGGACGCGTGGCAGGCATTTTTCCCACATGACGCGGACGCGTCAGTGACGCGATCGCGTGGGATGATTTGTTGCCAAAGGCACGCCTCCAGCCACGCTCTCGCGTGACTCTCTGTTCACTTTTCGTTTCTCCCTAAAGCACCTGCGACGCGGACACGTCAGCAACGCTATCGCGTCGCGTGCAAAATTTTTTTTTTTAATGCAGTATGCAGAATGCAATGCTTAATATGAATGCTATGCAAGTATGCATGATTCCAGGTTCAATCAAAACTCAAAAACAAACAAAACAGACTAGAATTAAAACTGAAAAGGGAACGATCATACCATGGTGGGTTGTCTCCCACCTAGCACTTTTTGTTAAAGTCCTTAAGTTGGACATTTGGCGAGCTCCTTGTCATGGCGGCTTGTGCTTGAACTCATCCTAAAACTTCCACCAATGCTTGATCCTCATATATTCCCGGATCCCAAATCATGTTTCTACACCCGTCTTCAAGTTGATCATCATTGTTCCAGCCGGGTGGCTCAGCTTTAGAATTCTCACTGAAGCGTCCAAACAACTTCCTAGACCCATTCAATTGAGCTCTACACCAACCTTTGCATTTAAACTTTGAGCTTCCAACCATAATGAACTTTGCAGGACAATTCTTACCACTGACCATCTTTCTCTTACTCTTAATGCCAAAAAGAGCTCTAAGTTGACCATCCGTCTCGAGTAGCCCGTATTCAAGTGGAATTAGAAAGCTAAGGGATATTAATTTTACCCACTTGAATGTTGTGAAGGATGATGGCAACGTAGGGGGAGGGGTTTCTAATGAACTTGCAAGCTCCACTCCCTTGTGCTCTTCTCTGACAACTTCCACCTCTTTGTAAGCTTCTTCAATTTCAACCTCTTTCTCTTGGTGGCTTTCTTCCAATTCAATCTCTTCTTTATTGTTTACCAAGGGCATGGGAGGTTGTGCTTCTTCTTCTTTAAACTCCATATCAAGTCCAATGGGAGAGGATTCAAATGTAGATAAGAATTCATTAATAATTGAATCCATCTCTTGATCATCCCCTTCAAAGTCTTCAACCATGAGATGCCTTGGAGATTGTACACCCTCCTCAACATCAGTTTCGAACATCTTTGAAGGAGGCTCTATAACTTGACTTTCCCATGGAGGTTCAGCATCTCCTAAGTCTTTAATCACTGCCTCCTCTTCCTCTTCAATAATTTTGGCTTCCTCCACTTGTTCCAGTACAAATTCATGCTCCTTACTGTCCACCGGAGTTTCTAATGTCTCCTTCATACTACGTTCTTCATTAGATTGTCCACATGAAGCCATGGGGTTCCTTGAGAGTCCGAACGTCGGGAAGCTAATTGATTTATTGCTTGATTCAATTGATGAAGGGTTGCGTGAAATTGATCCACTATTTCCTTGAAACAATCCGTTGATTCTTGTTGCACTCGGCTATCATAAGTAGGATCATAGTGCTCTTGGATTGATGGATATGGAGATGGTGTATATTGAGGTGGTGGTTCTTGGGAGTAATTGGGGTGGAATTGGGGTGGTTCTATATATGGTTCATACGGTTCATAGGGTGGTTGGTATGGTGGATTTGGGTTAGGGTCATATGGAGGTGAATGGCGGAAAGGGGCTTGTGATGGTGGTCCAAAGTCATGTTGAGGATATTTATCATTTTGGTATGCATTGTAGAATGGTCTTCGTCCATGATATCTTGGAAGGTGTTATTGCCTAAAGGGTTGATCAGATCCTCTTGGCTCCGTCCATCTTTGATTGCTTTGACCTTGATGCATATTCCTGTTATAGCTTTCTCTTCCTGCAACATAGTTGTAACCAGACTCATAGCCAAAGGGGTGAGAGTTCATAGTAGTGAGAGAAAATAAAAACAAAAACTAACAAAAAGAAAATATTTTGAAAAAGATATATTTTGTTTTTTGAAAAATTTTAAATCTGAAATTTTTTTTTGAAAAATATTTACAATAACCAATAATAAGGCACACGTTTGCAATTCCCCGGCAACGGCGCCATTTTGAAGAACTGAAGATTGATGGTTTAGAAGTTATAGTAAACTCTCGTTGTAAGTATAGTTACTAAACCAAGCAATCAACCTTTCTTACAAATGTTTTGGTTGTCACAAGTAACAGACCCCTGAATAAATTGATAACCGAAGTATTTAAACCTCGGGTCGTCTTCTCAAGGAATTGCAAGGAGGTGTTCTTATTATTGGTTATGAGTTTTGTAAATTAGGGGTTTTGGAGTTTGGGCAATGGGCACAGATATAAAGGAAAACAAATTAATAATTATAAAATCTCTTGGCAAGGTATGAGAACTGGAAGTCCTATCCCAGTTATCCTTATCAATTGTGAAGAGAATTGGCTTTTTCTCCCACTTTGTTAACCTCTAACTATAAAGGTAAGTTAAGTGATGAATTATTTTTGATTCCTCAGGTCCTAGTCTTTCCTTAGGAAAGGCTAGAGTTATTGGAACTCGAATTAATTCTTGAAAAATTCCAATTTTCAATCAACAATGAGTTTAATAATTCAAGTGTCTCCAATGACTCAACCAAGGCCAAAAGGGAAAAATCTAAATTATTTATGTAAATAAAAGACAGCAATCATAAATCTGAAATACCTCAAAATCATGAATTAATAAAGATATCAAATGTAACATGGGCAGTTATAGCCAAATAAAGAAGTTAAGTTGAACATAGAAATCCATAAACTAAATTGAGAAAATAAATAAAAAGGAACATTGAACCTGTGATTGAAGAAGATGAAATCCTAATTTCTAAAAATCCTAATCCTAATCCTAATCCTAAGAGAGAGGAGAGAACCTCTCTCTCTAAAAACTACATCTAAAATTATGAATTATGAGCTGATGAATGCCTCCTGAGTCTTTGCATGTTTCCTGACTTTAATCTACGTATCTAGGCCTAAAACTGGGTTGAAATGCGGCACAGAATCTCTGCCAGCGACTTTTGTAATTCTGCAGATCGCTTACGTCACGCGTCCGCGTCGTCCACGCGATCGCGTCACTCAGCATTTTTCGTATCACGCGTGTGCGTTGTCCACGCATTCGTGTCATTCGTGCAGCTTCCAATCCGCGCAGTCGCGTCAGGCATGCGATCGCGTCACTCTGATTTCTTCCATTTCGCGCGGTCGCGTGAGCCATGCGACCGCGTGACTTCTCGCTGGTTATTTCCTCAATTCCTTGTGTTCCTTCCATTTTTGCACGCTTCCTCTTTATTCTCTGAGCCATTTCTGCCCTATGAAGCCTGAAACACTTAACACACAGATCAAGGCATCAAATGGTAATAGGAGAGGATTAAGATTAGCTAAATTAAGACCAAAGAAGCATGTTTTCAATCATAGAACTAAACTAGGAAGGAGTTGTAAAATCATGTAGATCCTATGAATAAGTGGGTGAAAAGCTTGATAAAACCACTCAATTAAACACAATATAAACCATAAAATAGTGGTTTATCATTGACCTTGGGGATGTTGATAGTAGTAGGCTTGCACATTTTGGTTGGGCTGAGCTTGAGGAGCTTGGTTCCACCTTTGGTTTGAGTTATCCCTCCATCCTTGGCTCTGATTTCCTCTATGTTGGTGGGATCCTTGATTGTAATTGGGCCTTTGTGGGTAAGGGTTGGCTATCGCCAATGTAGTATCCTCTTGAAGTTGAGGGCACTCATCAGTGTAATGGGTATTACAAGCACAAACACCACATATTCTTGGTGGTCCTTTGATCCTTGAAGGTTGAAGTGGAGCGGTTATCAAAGCTTGAGGGATTTGTTGCCCTTGGGTGATTTGTCTCAACAAAATTGTCATCTCACCGAGGGTCTTAGTCAAAATAGCATCTCGGAAGGAGAAACTTCACTCATAGCTTTTGGTTATGGACTTTTTTCCCTTGAGTGTTGAGTTGAGTCCCCTAAGTCTGAGATAACTTCCCATGCTTCCGCAGCGGTCTTATTTTTGGTGAGGGATCCTCCGCTTGCGGCATCTAGGAGAAGCTTGTCTTGGTGGTGCATCCCTTGACAAAAATAGCTGATAAGTACCAACTCGTCAATACGGTGGTGAGGGCAAGCCTCCAGTAACTTCTTGAATCTCTCCCATTACTCATATAAAGTCTCCCCATCTCGTTGTACAATGCAAGAGATGTCTCTTCACAGCTTGTCTATTTTCTGAGGAGGGTAGAACTTTTCCAAAAATTCCTTATGCAATAAGTCCCAATTGGATCACACTTCTCCCAGTTGAGTATAAAACCACTCCTTTGCTTTTCCTTCCAAAGAGAAAGGGAAAGCGAAGACCAACACTACTGCTTCATCTGCCCCATGTCTTCTCGCAGTGGCACATGCAACTTGAAAATCCTTTAGATGCTTCAAAGAATCTTCCCCGTGCAGTCCATTGTATTTAGAGAGCAAGTTTACCATGCCAGACGTGATCTCAAAATTCAAATCCAAAGCCGGATACAAGATTTGAAGTGGTTGCAAGTTAAGATTAGGAGCTCCGGCCTCTTTCAAGGTGATTCTACGAGGTGGGTCCACCATGATGGTGTCACCTGAGTCACTCAAAGAGACTTCAGTACTCTCCACAGATGAATATAAAGTCTCCTCGTTGATTGAGGAATGATGGTCATGGGTTTATGGTGATAGTGAATTGGTGTGCTCCTCAAGAGAGCCCGATTCACTATTCACAAAAGCTAGCCAGCATCGAGCTTGCCTTATACGAGTTAAAGTTCTTTCAATTTTCGAATCAAAAGTGGCCAAGCTCAGTTTTGGAAGTGACCGTGTCATTCAACTGAGGAGGCAATGAAAGCATGCAATTATGAAAAGCAAAACAAAAAGAGGCAAGTAAACAAGAACTAACTTAAAAATCAACAACTACTAAGACTACTAGGGAGAGAAATAGTATCTACAATTAGTGCCAAGTAGCAAACCAAAATCAAGTATTCACACTATTCACATATTTACAACAACCAAAATTATAGCACTCATTGCACTTAAAGTGATCTCCCCGGCAATGGCGCCAAAATATGATAAGAGAATTATTGCTGGTTTAGAATCAATCAAAACAAGAATCGATTCATTGGTAGCATAGTCCAAACCAACAATTGATTCCCAAATTAAATTATTTAATCTAAAGGATGTGTCACAATTCAAAACCAATTCAAAATTGAGGGTATTTGACTCCCGGGTCGTCTCCCAAGGACACTTGAGATCAATGAGTGTACAATTCCAGTTGTAGTGATCAAGGGATTTTCAATAAAGAGATTAACACATAAAGCAATAAAAGAACATGCAAAATTGTAATGATTGAACTAATGAAGAAATTAAAGAACCGACTATGCAATATAAACAAGTAAAGTATAAAAGAGATTAACATAAATGTGTATAAAGAATTGAAAACATAAAAAAAGTCTTGGCTTGGAGTGAGCTAAGGGTCCTTTCCTTGTTGGAACCACAACTATGATAATTATAATGGATTAGTCTCACTTGATCAACCCTCACATCGGAAGGTAAGTTAAATGAGCATAAGTGTTCTTAACCCACAAATCCTAAATTGCTTGCTAATTGCCTTAGTAACAAATTAGCGTTAATGGGAACAAGAACAATTAACAATCCAAGAATTGACACTAAATGTTGGACATTCCAACTCTAGGAACCCAATTGCTCACTTTCCCCAAGCCAAGAACCAAAAATTTAGCCTAAAACCATGGTTGACATTTTGTTAAACACTTGGTGGGCAAAAACATTAAACATGGGAAAAATGAGAAAAGGCTTGAAACTAAAAGCAACAAATGATCTCAATCAACAAGAATAACACAAGAAAGCATGAAACAAACATCAAACATCAAATTCATCAACAAGAAATTGAAATTGCAAAAGAGAAGTAAAATTGAACTATAACTTGAATTATAAGAAAAAGTAAGAACAATGTAACTATAAAGAGTAATAACAAAGAGATACTTACAATAGAAGCTAGCGAAATCCAAGATAAAAATGGAAATGGCACTTGAATGTAAAACCCTAATATAAACTCTAATAGAGATTATGAAAAACTTAGAGAAAAAACTAACTAAAAGCTTCCTACTACTACTCCTAAAACTATCCTAATGATATGCTATGTTTTGGTCTTCATTTCCCTTTCAATATGAGCTAAATAGCTTCAGAAATGGGCCTCCAAAGCCTCAAAATTGTGAGTCACGTGCCATTTTAATGAAGGCATATGCAGACACCTATGCGTACGCATAGACTTGTGCGTCCGCACACTTTGCGAAAATCTCTTCCTGTGCGTACGCACAAGCAACTGTGCGCACACACTAGGCGATACTCTAAATGACCGCGCGACGTGCTCGACGTGATACACGCGCTTTGATTGGGTGGTTGTGTATACGCACGCAGGCCTATGCGTACGCACACGTCTCTGAGCTCCTCTCCTTTGATTCTTCATGTTTCCTCCACTTTGCATGCTCTTCTTCCATTTTCTCCAAGCCATTCCTACTTTACATACCTGAAATCACTCACAAACAACATCAAAGCATCGGATGGAAGGCAAATGGAATAAAATAAATTAATTTAGGCACAAAAGAGCATATTTTTATAATCAAGCACAATTTAGGAGGAAATTTCAAAAGCATGCTATTCAAGGGAATAAGTGCAAGTTTATACGATGAAATCCATTCAATTCCAACCAAAAATCATCATCAAATATGGATTCATCAACGTCACTCCCACTTTTTACCGTTACCGTCCTCACCGTCACTGTCCTCACCGATCTGCGGTCTTTTGTCTTTACTCACCTTGTCGTCCCTCCTTCCTCCGTCGTCATCTCTTTGGTGACTGGTAAGCACTAAGCACTTATCGCTCAATACTTATCGCTGATGTGCATCTTTAGTTTTTTTTTTAATTTAATTTTTATGATTTATGTTTTATGTTAAAATAGTTAAAATAAAACTAAAATTAATTTTGATGCTCAAAAGAACATTTAAAATTCAGTCCATGGAATCTTTTGATTGGGTATATTCCTGTATTGTGTAACTCTTCTTCTTGTAAGATTCTTCAGTTTCTTGATTTGGGTAATAACAGATTCTCTGGGGAGTTTTCTGAGTTTGTTACTAAGTTTAGTGGGTTGAAATAGCTTGATTCAGGAAACAATCAGTGTTTGTTGGCTCAATTAAAAAAATCATTTTCCTCTTTTTTAAATAACAAATTAAATTTTGAAATTGAGCTATGATGTGACGGTGTGGGTTGATCACAATTCACCAGTAGATATATTGTTATAGGAGACACGGTTTTTTCTTACTCTAAGCCTTTTTTTTGTTGAATTCGTTACTCTGAGTTTGAGATTGATGGCTTCATCCTGTTGAATGATGATATAATAATTCCACTATTGTTTTATTTATTTATTCATTTATTGAAGCTTCACCCTTTATTTTTTTCTGTTTAATCAAACTAAACCAAAAAGGTTTGTTTTTTCCTCCTAAACTTTAGCTTCAATCCTTTTGAAAACTTCTTACATATGCGTTGTTGTGCTCATATCTTGAATTTGATTGTGAAGGATGACTTAAGTATTATTAAGAAAAGTATAGAAAAGATTCATAGTAGTGTATTGTATTGGACTGCAATATAGAAAAGGAATGAAACTTTTGTGAGTTGGTGTGCTAAAATAGGAATCTCATTTATTAGAAAATTAGTTCTTGATTGCCCAACTAGATGGAACTCAACTTATTTGATGTTAGAAACTACTTTGTTGTATAAAGTTGTCTTTACTAGGTTAAGGCAGAAGGAATCCCAATATAAAATTGTGCTAAGTAATGAGGAGTGGGAACTTGCGAAGGAAATATGTGATAGATTGAAGTTGTTTTATGATGTTACTCAACTGTTTTCTGGGTCTAAATTTTCGACTGCTAATCTTTATTTTACTCTGGTTTGTAAAATAAAAGTTTCATTGGATGAATGGAAAATTTCTACTAATCTGTTAATTGCTAATATGGCATCTAACATGAAGAAGAAATTTGAAAAGTATTGGGATGAAATTCATGGTATTATGGGTGTTGCTGCTGTTTTAGACCCTAGGTACAAGATAGTGGGGATTGAGTTCCAATTTGAAAAAAATGTATCTAGATCCAACAGAATACTCCAAGCAAGTTGATAGAATCCATCAGTTGTGTAATAAGTTGGTTAATGAATACACTCAAAAAATGAGTTCTGATGTGTCATATGTCAGTGTTGGTGTTGGTACAAAAGAAGTTAATGAAAGTGGAAATACAAGTCTATTTGGGGGTGATGATTATATGGTGTTTCTTAAAAGAAGAAAAATGACAAGGAGTTCATATGTGAATGTTGAGTTTGATCATTATCTTGAGGAGGAAATTCATCCTCCTAATGATCATAACTTTAATGTTTTGAAATGGTGGAAGAACAATCAGATGAAATTTAAAGTTCTTGCAAATATAGCTAAGGATATATATGCTATTCTGGTGTCCACTGTTGCCTCTGAATCTGCTTTTAGTACAAGTGGCCGTGTAATTTCTCCTTATCGTGCAAAACTCAAACAAGACATAATTGAAGCTTTGATGTGTGGCCAAAGTTGGTTGTGGGCACCTTTAGGAAGTAAAGGTGATATATTGTTTAATCTTCATTTATGTTAATTTTTTACATAGTAATTAGTACCAATTAATTTGTTAATTGTTATCTTTTTTATTTTTAGGTTTAAATATTGATTTGCAAACTTTTAATGATGATGAAGATGTTGAAAGTGATCAAGAATAAGGGTTGAAGTTTCTTTTATATCTAATATTGTAATTTCTTTATTATGGTGTTAAATTTGTAGTGATCTAACACTTTTTTTTTTAATTTCAAGTTATTTGAGCTAATGACATTGTATGAATTTTATGTTTGTAGTTTAATTTATCTATGAATTTTAAGTTTTTGTCTTAATTTATATATGAATATGTAAAAATTAAAATATTTAATTTTTATAGGGACAGGTAGGGGTGGGGCAGGTACCCGCAGGGGCGGGTTCGGGTACTGCAATTTGCTACCCGCGGGTAGTGACGGGGCGCGTAGTAGATGAATAATAGGACGGCAGGGCGGGGTCGGGTAGGGTAAAAACCCGCCCCTACCCGTCCTACTGACACCCCTACACACTACGTATCTATTCAACTCCTTTTCTATTGAGCTTAAAAATTTTTTTATATATTTCATATGCTAAATAATTTAAGATATTTTCTTTTTTTTTTCCATTATACCTTTTACGGATTTTCTTTATCCTTCTTCTATTTTTAATGTTTTACCTCTCTCTGCATCAGATCATCTTCCTTTTCTAACTCACACTTAAACCACCATCTTTATCTTTCTCATCACTTTCTCCAACCAAACACCGTTGCCTCTCTTCCTTCCCTCCTTCCTCTTTCTCTTTTGTTCTTCGCTTCTATTCCATCACCACTGCTGTCACCTTTTGCCATGGTTGCCTTTAGACCTGTTTCTTACATTATCTATAGATTTGCTATTTTTCTCCTCCTTCTTCGAATCCGTCACTTCCGCTTCTTTCCTGTCACATTTTCACTGCCGCCTTCCCACTGCCGCATCTTTTCCACTTTTTCTCTTTGCCCACTCTTTTTTAGATTTGTTTTAATTTTTCTTCTTTAAGAGAAATTATTGAATTGATTATTAAATAGAGTTTTTGCTGCCATTGATAGTTGAATTTATTGTTGAAATTATTAAAATTTTTTGTTATTTATTTTTTGGGATTGATGAAGAGTCTGGTAATGGTGGTGATAAAGATAGATGATAAGAATATTATAGACTTTTCAATAATTTATGTGTCTAGTGTATTTATGTTCCAAATATAAAATATGTATACATGTATTTTGTGTCTATGTCTTCTTTATTTATGTCTCAGTGTCTATGACCTTTGTTATACACTAACCAAACGCAGCCTTATATTACATTCTTCTTCTATTTGCTCCAACCGAAATTAATTATCACCATATCATTATTTCAACTCTCATTTTTGTTTTTCGCTTTCATCCATAACTACCCATGGTGTTAATTTTTGATTTGTTGAAAATTTACTAAAAGAATTCTTTTCTTATTTGATTTGGATATCTAGTCTAGATGTATAACTATTATATAAGCATACAAGAGTTCTCATTCAAGTAACTTACAAATATTATAAACATACATATCATTATAATTTCTATCCCTCTTTACAGAAACAAAATAATAACAAAGGCGAGGGAAAAACTATAACTAATATATTCAAACAAAAACAGAATAGTTGAAAACTCAGCAAAAACTTCATAAGCGTCATCGTCCATCCTGAAAAGAGAAGTCTGTAGGGGGGACAACATCATCCTCGCAACTTCTCAATAGAGGGTTTGAGAATTGTCATAAGAGAATACGTATAAATAAAAGAATGAGTTTCAAAAACAATAATCTCCGTTCGTCTTATAAATCTTTTTTTTTTAAAAAATACGACATTTACTTATCCAAGATTAACATTTACGTCATATTTATAAGAATTCTAAATCAATATCTTTCTATCACATTCCAATATGCATCATAGGATCAAGCCAACCAAACTTACCAATCACGACCTCCAGCCCAATTATAATCAAATCTCGGCCTGCGGTCCAACATACAAGCAAACCATGGCCTCCGGTCCAACATACAAGCAAACCACCATAATTTCAAAGCAACAGTCACAATCACAAGTAATGAAATTCAAACACAATCAAGAGCAATTACAGCAAGTATGGCAATTAGCAGTTAAACAGAACTATTCACATAGGCAAACCAAATACAATATGCATATGATGCATGCCTGTCCTATTGGCTATGAACTCACGTGTCGGTTAAACTACCAAGACCTGACACACCCGATAGCTAACTCGAATATTATCTCTCTACACAAAGGGAATCCTCAACCTTCCAGGAGTAAATCCTCAACTTCCCAATCAGAGAGAGAATGTTATATAATGATAGGAAATCATCAACCTAACTCATTCGTACTACAGTTAGAAAATTGAATCAAAGAGAATCCTCAACCTTCTCCATTAAATTTTCCGATATAACAAGAGAGGAAATCCTCAACTCCAATTGTCTACTGATGACAAGTCATCTTAGCCTAGTTTCACTAGTCTTTTTCTTTTAATTTCACTTAGATTATGCACTTTCTTGAGGCTTAAGCAAGCTAAGTTAGGTAGATTTTCATGCTTCCTTTGATTAAACCAACCATATATGATTTAATGCAAATTCATGAGGTTTGATGCCATAATTGGTGCATATTAGGATAGAATGATCATCTCATGATTTCAAGCATAGCTTTGATGTGTTTGGTTGATTTATGATAGGTGAAGAAAGCTTGGAAAAGGATTGAAGTGAGAAGGAATGGCTAGAAGCTAAGATGAGACAATGAATCAAGGGAGATTGAACCAGGAACAAATGAAGTTGGAATTGAAGTTAGCCCCAACGTTAGCCCCTAACTTGGAGGCTAACGTTGGGAACTAAAATTGCTCCCAGAGGTTAGCCACGTTAGCGCCAACGTTAGCCCCTAACTTGGAGGCTAACGTTGGCATTTGAATTGTTTCCCAGGGGTGTGCAACGTTAGCGCCAACGTTAGCCCCTAACTTGGAGGCTAACGTTGGCGCCATTCCAACATGAAGCAAGGCCAACGTTAGGGACAAAGTTAGCCCCCTAATGTTGGCCCAAACGTGAAGTGCAGAGAATGGGGTTTGCTGCTAAAAAAAGTTAGCCATGAAGTTAGCCCCTAACTTTGAGGCTAACTTTAAAAAAACCCAACTTTGCAAAACTCACATCCGGTTCAATTGATTCACTTGGGTCTCTCTCCAAACTTCAAGAGCAATCAACCAAGGCCTCCTTCAACCCAATTCCACCAAGAGCAAAGGCCCAAACCAAGGCTTGAAGATCAATTGAAGAAAGTGTATAAATAGGCTAGAATTCAATTTGTTTCGGGGGAGTTCTCTTTTTAGAATTTTGCTGAGAGCTTTCCTTGAGTTTTTTTGAGTTACAGAGTGATCTTTAGTTTCTTGTTTCGGGGGAAGGAGAAGTCCATTCTCTTCCTCTTAGCTTTCAATTTCAATTACACTTGTCTTGGATCTTGGGTTGGAGAATTGAAGGAATTCTGTTTCAATCTCACCTTAGATCTCTCTTTTGATTTACTGTTTAATTGAATTTAGCTTCCTGTTAATTGCTCTTCTTCTATTTCTCTTGCAATTTACAATTTCCTGGCTATTGTTCTTGTTGGATCTAGGAAGGCATTGAGATCTAGACTCAGTTTTCTAGTCTCTGGGTCCTGAGATCCAATTCTCACATTTTAAATTTTCTGCTCTTGCTTTACTTATTCATTTACTTTTCTGTTTTAACTCCGATCCAATCCCAATTCCCAATTATCCTTCTGTTCGATGCAATTTTACTTTTCCTTGTTTAATTTCTGCAAATCCAACTCCCGATTCCCTTTACAATTCAAGTCATTTACATTTCCAGCACTTTAAGATTTTGCAATTTACATTACTTGCTCTTTAAGTTTCTGCCATTTAATTTCTTGTTCTTTAAGATTCAGCAATTTACTCATTGCTCTCTTTACTTTCAATGCAATTTAAATTCTGCAACTCAATCGACCAAATCTTGATTCGCTTGACTAATTCAACCACTAAACTAAAATTGCTCAGTCCTTCAATCCCTGTGGGATCGACCTCACACCCGTGAGTTTTTATTACTTGATGCGACCCGGTATACTTGCCGGTTAGATTGGTGCTATTTTTGGGAGAGATCGTTGTCTCAACCTAAAATATCCCATCAAGTTTTTGGCGCCGTTGTCGGGGATTGATTAGATTGACAATGATTAAGTGAGGTGGTTATCTAGATCAAGCACTTTTTCTTTATTTTTGATTAACCCACTAACTGTTTGATTTATTGTTTTAACTAACTAAAATTTCAATTTAGCAGTAAATTGAAACATCACTGGTTTGTGAATTCCTTTTGTCATGCTTGTATGTCAGGTACAAGAAGAAGCACACTAAACCTTCATGAACAAGATGAGAGGACTCTCAGAAGGTTAAGGAGAGCTGAAAGAGGAAAAAATATTGTTGGAGAAGAGGAATCTGAAGAAGAATTTCATGAGATGGAGGAACATTCAACTAATCCACCAGGAGGAGCAAACAACAACAATGAAAATCCTCCTCAGAGGAGAGTTTTGGCTTCCTATACCTTTGCCAATCCTAGACATTGTGGAAGCAGCATCTTGGCTCCAAATGTCAATGCAAATAATTTTGAACTCAAGCCACAACTCATCACTTTGGTTCAGAATAATTGCTCTTTTGGTGGAGGATCACTTGAGGACCCACATCAACACTTATCCACCTTCTTGAGGATATGCAACACTGTCAAAACCAATGGAGTACCTCCTGACAGCTACAAATTAATGCTATTCCCATTCTCTCTCAGGGACAAGGCTACACAATGGTTGGAATCATTTCCAAGAGACAGCATCAACAACTGGGATGACTTGGTAACCAAGTTCCTTGCCAAGTTCTATCCACCACAGAGGGTTATAAGGTTGAAGGCCGAGGTACAAACATTCACACAAATGGAGAATGAACCCATCTATGAGGCATGGGAGAGGTACAAAGCTCTAGTCAGAAAATGCCCTTCCAATATGTTCAATGAATGGGAGAAGCTGCAAAACTTCTATGAAGGCTTAACACTGAAGTCTCAGGAATCCTTGGATCACTCAGCTGGAGGTTCCTTGCAACTCATGAAAACTGCAGAGGAGGCTCAAGAACTGATTGATATGGTGGCCAACAATCAATACTTCTTTGCTCATCAAAGAAGTCGCCAACCATCACAGAGAAGAGGAGTAATGGAGCTAGAAGGAGTAGATTCAATCCTGGCTCAAAACAAACTAATGCAGCAGCAAATTCAACAACAATTTGAGCAAATGACCAAGAGGATTGACAACCTTCAAGTTGCAGCAGTCAACACTAGCCAACCATCAACCACATGGGGACAAAATGAAGAAGTTCAAGAAGAGCCACAGCAAGAACAAGTTCAGTATATGCATTCTAATTCAAATGAAGTTTATGGTGATACATACAACCCCTCATGGAAGAATCACCCCAACCTCAGATGGGGAGACACTCAAAACCACCAACAACCATGGCAGAGGAACTCAAACCAAAACAACCCAAGACACAATCAAAATTTCAACCAGCATCAAACCAACCAAAACACCTACAGGAAACCTCAAAATAACTACCCCAACCCCAACCAGTACCAATCCACTAATCAAAATTCCTATCATCTACCAACCACATCTCATAACCCACCACAAGCACCACCTGGACCCCAAAGAATCACCAACTTGGAAACCATGATAGAAAAAATGATGAAACTCCAAGAAATGACAAACAAAAATCATGAGGCCTCCATAAAGAACCTAGAGAGACAGATCGGGCAAATCTCCAAGCAATTGATTGTTGAGAGACCTTCAAGCTCACTACCTAGTGACACAATCCCAAATCCCAAGGAGGAGTGCAAGGCAATACAATTGAGAAGTGGGAAAATATTGATGAGCAACAATGACACTCCAAAGAAACAAAAGGAGATCATCAAGGAACCAACAGAGGAAGAGAAGCAAACAAAAGCAGATCAAGCTGAGGAGCAAGTTGTGGTGCCAACCAAAAACAATGAGAGACTCAAAGAACAGGAGAACCAGCTACATAGCTCAAAGGAAAAGACTCAAGGAAAGCAGCAGATCGAAAAGAACCTCACACCTCCACTACCATATCCTCAGAGATTCAACAAGGAGGTTAAGGATCAACATTTCCACAAATTCCTTGAGACCTTCAAGAAGCTGGAAATCAATATCCCTCTAGCTGAAGCACTTGAGCAAATGCCTTTATATGCCAAGTTCTTGAAGGACCTTATCAATAAGAAGAGAAGTTGGCTTGAGAAGGAAACCATATTACTGACAGAGGAATGCAGTGCTGTGATTCAGCGGGGCATTCCCCCAAAACTCAAGGATCCGGGTGGCTTTGTAGTGTCATGCACCATTGGAAAAACAATTCTCAACAAAGCTCTCTGTGACCTTGGTGCCAGCATCAATTTAATGCCTCTCTCAATGATGAGAAAACTTGATATAGAAGAGCTCAAACCCACCAGGATGTCATTAGTTATGGCTGACAGATCCATTAAGACACCCAATGGAATTGTGGAAAATCTATTGGTGAAGATTGGGGAATTCATCTTCCCAGCAGATTTTGTGATCTTGGATACTGAAGAGGAAGGAAGTGACTCAATCATTTTGGGGAGGCCGTTCTTACACACAGCAAGAGCCATCATCGATGTAGAAAAAGGAGAAATGGTCTTCAGGGTCCATAATGAACAAATGATCATAAATGTTTTCAAGTCAATGCAAAATAGCCCTGAGCAAGAGGATTATGTAAAAGTGGATATGATAGAGAATTTGGTGGAAGAAATGCTGGAAGAAAGTTCTCAAGAGCAAGAAGGAGATCAAAGTGCAATAGAAGAACAAGTAGCCGAGACCTTCACAAGCAAAGAGGTGAAACCAAGCAAGAAAGAAGAGGTGCAAAAGCAAGAACTGAAGCCATTACCCTCTCATCTCAAATATGCATTTCTTGGCACTTCAGAAAGCTTCCCAGTGATCATCAACTCGTCCTTGACAAAAAAAGAAGAAGGAGAGCTTCTTGATGTTCTCAGAACTCACAAGGATGCCTTAGGATGGACTATTGATGACCTGAAAGGCATCAGCCCCACAGTCTGCATGCATAAGATTCTTTTGGAAGACAATTCCAAAGCAGTGATTCAACCTCAAAGAAGACTTAACCCTGCAATGAAGGAGGTTGTCCAGAAGGAAGTGATGAAATTATGGAATGCAGGAATCATATACCCTATTTCCGATAGCTCGTGGATAAGCCCAGTCCAAGTGGTACCAAAGAAAGGAGGGATGACAGTCATTATTAATGAGAAAAATGAACTCATTCCAACTAGAACTGTGACAGGGTGGAGGATGTGTATTGACTATAGAAGGTTGAATGATGCCACACGCAAAGATCACTTCCCACTTCCTTTCATTGATCAAATGCTTGAAAGGTTGGCTGGCCATGCTTATTATTGCTTCTTGGATGGATATTCTGGGTATAATCAGATAGTGGTGGACCCAAAGGACCAAGAAAAGACTTCATTCACATGCCCAGTTGGAGTTTTCGCTTATAGAAGAATGCCATTCGGATTGTGCAATGCCCCAGCCACTTTTCAAAGGTGTATGCTTTCCATTTTCTCAGATATGGTTGAAAAATTCTTGGAGGTTTTTATGGATGATTTCTCTGTTTTTGGTGATAGTTTTAATGCTTGCTTAAACCATCTAACTCTTGTCTTGAAACGATGCCAAGAAATTAATTTGGTTTTGAACTGGGAGAAGTGCCATTTCATGGTACCTGAGGGGATTGTTCTTGGGCATAAAGTTTCAAGAAAAGGGATAGAGGTTGATAAGGCAAAGGTTGAGATAATAGAAAAACTCCCTCCACCAACTAATGTGAAATCTGTTAGAAGTTTCTTGGGGCATGCAGGATTTTATAGAAGGTTTATCAAAGATTTTTCTAAAATAGCCAAACCTTTGAGCAACCTTTTGATGATTGATCAACCTTTTGTTTTTAATAAAGAGTGCCAGCATGCTTTTGAAACTTTAAAACAGAAACTCACAACAGCACCAATTATCACACCTCCGGATTGGAATTTGCCATTTGAACTCATGTGTGATGCAAGTGAGATTGCCATTGGTGCTGTACTTGGACAGAAGAAGGGAAACTTGCATCATGTCATATATTATGCAAGTAAAGTATTAAATGAAGCTCAAAAAAATTACACTACAACAGAGAAGGAATTGTCGGCTGTAGTCTATGCATTTGATAAGTTTAGATCATACCTGATAGGGTCTAAAATTGTGGTTTATACTGATCATGCTGCTCTCAAGTATTTGATGTCAAAGCAGGATGCCAAACCAAGACTCATCAGGTGGATTCTACTCTTACAAGAATTTGACATTGAAGTGAGGGACAGGAAAGGCACCGAAAATCTAGTTGCTGATCATTTGTCAAGGCTGCCACCAGAAACAATCCAAACGGCTTCACTACCTGTGAATGAAAGCTTCCCAGATGAACATCTTATGCTGATCCAACAAACACCATGGTTTGCTGATATAGCTAACTACAAAGTGGGAAGGAAGATACCTCAAGAATTCACTAAGCAACAAGTGAAGAAGCTGATCAATGAATCAAGGAAGTTCTTGTGGGATGAACCTTATTTGTTCAAAAGGTGTTCTGATGGAATAATTAGAAGATGTGTCCCTGAGAGTGAAATGCAAGACATATTATGGCATTGCCATGGCTCTACATATGGTGGACATTTTGGTCCAGAAAGAACAGCAGCAAAGATACTACAAAGTGGGTTCTATTGGCCAACCATTTTCAAAGATGCCAGGGAGTTTGTCCACCAATGCAATGAATGCCAAAGAGCAGGAGGATTAACAAAAAGGAACGAGATGCCACAGAACTTCATTTTGGAGTGGAATTGTTTGATCTATGGGGCATTGATTTCATGGGACCCTTTCCATCCTCTTATTCATTCAAATATATCTTGGTAGCAGTGGAATATGTTTCAAAATGGGTGGAAGCCATAGCCACAACTACCTGTGATGCACAAATTGTTCTTCAATTCCTAAAGAAGCACATTTTTACTAGATTTGGAGTACCCAAGGGTCTCATCAGTGATGGTGGTGGTCATTTTTGCAATAGACAAATGGAGAAACTTCTTCACAAATATGGAGTTATTCATAAGGTAGCCACACCATATCATCCTCAAACTAATGGACAGGCAGAATTGGCAAACAGGGAATTGAAGAAGATCCTAGAAAAGACAGTTGGTAGCACAAGAAAGGATTGGGCTCGGAAGTTGGAAGATGCACTCTGGGCATACCGAACAGCCTTCAAAACTCCCATTGGGAAGTCCCCATTTCAATTGTTATATGGTAAATCTTGTCATCTCCCTGTAGAGCTCGAGCACAAAGCCTTTTGGGCCACCAAACTTCTAAATCTGGATTCTGAAGCAGCAGGAGAGAAAAGATTGTTGCAGCTGAATGAGCTAGATGAGTTTAGGCTAGAAGCCTATGAAAATGCCAAGATATACAAGGAAAAAGCCAAAAGATGGCATGACAGGAAGATTTTGAAGAAAGAGTTCAAACCTGGACAACAAGTTCTCTTGTATAACTCACGGCTCAAGATATTCCCTGGCAAGCTTAAGTCTAAATGGACAGGTCCATACTTGGTGACTAAGGTCTTTCCTTATGGGAGTATTGAATTGCTAGATGAAGCAACAAAGAATCGGTTTACAGCAAATGGACATAGAGCAAAGCTATACCTAGGAGGGCAATGGAACAAAGAAGCAGAGGTTCAGAGCCTAAATCCCCCTTGAAGCAAAAACAGAAGATGTCAAGCTAATGACAATAAAAGAGCGCTTGTTGGGAGGCAACCCAACCTGAGGTAGTTTTCTTTCCTAACTATTTCCATAAAAAGAGTGAGTAGTTTTATATGTAGTGCAAGGAGCTAAGTTTGGTGTTGCACACCAAAACAATCTAAGTGAGAATGAAAGATTTTAAGTTTGGTGTCCCACCAAAATCTCATTTAAAAGCACATTCTAACTCCCTGCATAAAGATTGGCTAGCTCTGAGCAATTAGATAAACTATTCAGCCATTGTTTGTTTTCTAGTCTTTAGTTTTACTACTTTTAGCAAAGACAAGAAGGAATCCACATATGGTTAATCTGATGCAAGGGAAATAGTGGCAAGGGACTAAGTTTGGTGTTCACACACCAAAGTAAGTTCAAGAGGCCATAACCAATCTTTGCATACTAACCTGCTACCTAAAGGCTTGAGAAGCAAGCAACTTTTGATGAGTATGCAGGAAATTAGCCACCATTTGAAGACATTGTGCATTATGACTAAAAAGGGGCATAACAGGAGGAAGAACAAACAAGCTGCAAATTAACAGGTTGTATCTACACTTGTTTCTTGCTATTGAGAAATGTTCTAATTTGGGAGTTCTAGTATGTCTTGCTAATGTGTTCTTTTAATACAAGAGGAATTGGTCTCTACAATAAATAAACTAGTCTAAGAGTATGCTTGTGTGTTTACTTTCACTTAACAAGAAGAATGTCTGTCCCCTGCATCTTTAATTCAATAAAAGAAATGTTTGAATGTGAAATGAGATTATTCATTGTTAGAAAGAAGTAGAATAATAGTAAGTGGTGGTATGTGTGTGATTGTATAAAAACTCACTTTAGTGAATAAAGGGCTAGGATGTCTTTTTCGAAGCATAAAGTGACTTGCTGTCTATGAATCTCAATAAAGAAAATCCTTGGTTCAAAAGAAAAACAAAAAGAAAGAAAGAAAAGAAATAGCCAAAAGATGGCAGAACCAAAGAAAATAAAAAAAGAAACAAGGCTAGACACCAATAGCTTGAACCTCCACAAATATATGCCTGTGGTGTCTGTGTATTAGGATCTGCTTGGACTACTAAGCTCTTTGGAGTGCTTCAACACTCGGTGACTTGGATTAACTAATCCGGGATCATCAGCTGAAAATCCACTATCAAGAGCAACCTAACTACAAGACATTTAGTAACCAAAACAAAAGGTGCTGGGCATCAATGTTTAAGAGGAAAGGTGAGCCAAGTGTCCATGGTGAATAATGTGTCAAGTATGCAGAAAAGAAAATGAACTTGTTACACATGACACTCAAATAAAGCTTTGAACAAAGTAAATAGCCAAGGATGAAGAAATAATGAGAGGGCATAGCAGTAGGGTGCTTGAAACTTGAAGGAGACTTTCTAAGCCTAAGAATCAATAAGGAGTGAGCATTGCATATCCACACAAAATCCCATGAACTTCCAAATAACTTTCTGCTAGCATGAACATTCTCTTCCACTTCATTCTTTCTTCTTAATAAGTCATTTCTTGCTTGGGGACAAGCAAGCTTTAAGTTTGGTGTTGTGATGACAAGTCATCTTAGCCTAGTTTCACTAGTCTTTTTCTTTTAATTTCACTTAGATTATGCACTTTCTTGAGGCTTAAGCAAGCTAAGTTAGGTAGATTTTCATGCTTCCTTTGATTAAACCAACCATATATGATTTAATGCAAATTCATGAGGTTTGATGCCATAATTGGTGCATATTAGGATAGAATGATCATCTCATGATTTCAAGCATAGCTTTGATGTGTTTGGTTGATTTATGATAGGTGAAGAAAGCTTGGAAAAGGATTGAAGTGAGAAGGAATGGCTAGAAGCTAAGATGAGACAATGAATCAAGGGAGATTGAACCAGGAACAAATGAAGTTGGAATTGAAGTTAGCCCCAACGTTAGCCCCTAACTTGGAGGCTAACGTTGGCATTTGAATTGTTTCCCAGGGGTGTGCAACATTAGCGCCAACGTTAGCCCCTAACTTGGAGGCTAACGTTGGCGCCATTCCAACATGAAGCAAGGCCAACGTTAGGGACAAAGTTAGCCTCCTAACGTTGGCCCAAACGTGAAGTGCAGAGAATGGGGTTTGCTGCTAAAAAAAGTTAGCCATGAAGTTAGCCCCTAACTTTGAGGCTAACTTTAAAAAAACCCAACTTTGCAAAACTCACATCCGGTTCAATTGATTCACTTGGGTCTCTCTCCAAACTTCAAGAGCAATCAACCAAGGCCTCCTTCAACCCAATTCCACCAAGAGCAAAGGCCCAAACCAACGCTTGAAGATCAATTGAAGAAAGTGTATAAATAGGCTAGAATTCAATTTGTTTCGGGGGAGTTCTCTTTTTAGAATTTTGCTGAGAGCTTTCCTTGAGTTTTTTTGAGTTACAGAGTGATCTTTAGTTTCTTGTTTCGGGGGAAGGAGAAGTCCATTCTCTTCCTCTTAGCTTTCAATTTCAATTACACTTGTCTTGGATCTTGGGTTGGAGAATTGAAGGAATTCTGTTTCAATCTCACCTTAGATCTCTCTTTTGATTTACTGTTTAATTGAATTTAGCTTCCTGTTAATTGCTCTTCTTCTATTTCTCTTGCAATTTACAATTTCCTGGCTATTGTTCTTGTTGGATCTAGGAAGGCATTGAGATCTAGACTCAGTTTTCTAGTCTCTGGGTCCTGAGATCCAATTCTCACATTTTAAATTTTCTGCTCTTGCTTTACTTATTCATTTACTTTTCTGTTTTAACTCCGATCCAATCCCAATTCCCAATTATCCTTCTGTTCGATGCAATTTTACTTTTCCTTGTTTAATTTCTGCAAATCCAACTCCCGATTCCCTTTACAATTCAAGTCATTTACATTTCCAGCACTTTAAGATTTTGCAATTTACATTACTTGCTCTTTAAGTTTCTGCCATTTAATTTCTTGTTCTTTAAGATTCAGCAATTTACTCATTGCTCTCTTTACTTTCAATGCAATTTAAATTCTGCAACTCAATCGACCAAATCTTGATTCGCTTGACTAATTCAACCACTAAACTAAAATTGCTCAGTCCTTCAATCCCTGTGGGATCGACCTCACACCCATGAGTTTTTATTACTTGATGCGACCCGGTATACTTGCCGGTTAGATTGGTGCTATTTTTGGGAGAGATCGTTGTCTCAACCTAAAATATCCCATCATCTACCACAACAAGAGAGGGAATCCTCAACCTCAACTTGTCTATTACAGCAACAGAGAGAATCTTCAATCTCAACTTACCTATACGTTAGCAGGACAAAGCCACCGTCCTCACCATATCAATACAAAACTAATTTCAATTCAACATAATCAAACATAACCAAAATTCGAATTAATAATACAAAATTAAACTGAAAAGAATCCTCAACCTTCTATCCAACTTCTTGGTGTGACAAGAGAGGGAATCCTCAACCTCAAGTTTGTCCACCGCAACAAGAGAGGAAATTCTTAACCCCAAATTATCTATCGCATCAATAGAGAGAATCCTCAATCTCAACTTGCCTATTTCCAAACCAACGTAAACCGAACCCAGGCACCTTTTTTTTTTTCTCAAATCCTTTTTTCCTTTAAAACCAATACCACTTTCTTGTGACATTTTTCAAAACTTTCAAAACAATTTCACGTAAAACAATTCTTCTTTCAAAAATCAATTCTCACTTAATTGAAATTTTCCAAACTAATTTAAACCATTTCAAGTTTAAACCTCTTTCAAAAGATAAAAGAAAAAGCATTTATTAGTTAAACCCTTCGACAAAGCCTCTAGACTTTAAGGGAACGACAATAAATCTCATCTTTTTAAACAAACTTACAAAACTTTTTCAAGAATCAAAATATCAATTAAAAGTATCTTCACAGTCTCCAACCGTTATCTCGAAATTAAATGAGTTAAATCATAAATCAATTTCACGAATTAACAAAATCACATAACTCCTTTTTTATTTAAACCAAAATATCCGAACAAATTTCAAAACCATTTAAAACTCTAAAACTTTTTCAACAAGGTTCAAAGCCATGCCAGTTAAAAATTGAAAATCTTAATTGAAAATTTCAAAACCATTTATCCTTAGATCTATTACTTTGATTACTCTAAAATCTTTAAAATTACTAAAGATATATCTCTTTTAATAAAATTAATCAAACCAAACTCATTTTTCTTTAACCAAAACTTCTAACTCTTTTTCGAAACCATAACCAAAACTCCTAAAACTCTTCAAAACAGAGTGCTTCAATTGAATAAATCAACTTCAACTTATTTTCATAATTAATCAAAACTCAAATAGTTAAATTCTCATTATTAAATTTCACTTAAATGCTCTAAAAATTTTGATAACACCTCCCCTAAAATTCAGACATTGCCATCTTTCTCGGATCCCATCCAAACCATTTCTCAACTCATTTTCAACGAGTTTAAAACAAAATCATTTTCCAATAAAATACAAATTCATATTTTCAAATATCAAACTATTTTCGATGCCAAACCACTTCCAATCCAAACGCCAAGTCAACGAATCAACATTACAAAATTTTAACAACCAATAAATTTCAATAAATCAAGAAACCAATTCAACAATCACCAAAGTCAACAAAATCAATCAATTAACCAGATTATCCAACCGTCTCAAATAATCAATATATCCATCAAGCAAACAACTCCACTCATCCAAAATAGCTCAGTTTAATCCATAAGACTTACGAAATCATGAAAAATGTTTTTTGCATTAATATTGACTTGTAATAATTTTTGGAAATAAATTGAGTTTTGAGTAAAAGCCCCTACCTCGATTGTCGAAACTTGGTAAGCTATAAAACGCTCTAAGACCCCTATTTCTCTCATCTCATAGTAGGGGCAATTACTCCGACCGCTACTACGGCAGCAACAGTCATCAAATACCGCAAGCAGTCACAGTAACAACAACTCCAGCGATGACGAAAAACCTCAACAGCAATTGCAGTAACAACATAATGACAACAACATCCCGAAAATTGAAAGAATGAAGCCTAGAAGCAAGAATACCTTTACCAGCGGTAGTAGCACTAGCTCAGTCAATTCCAGCAGTGTTGCCTAGTGACCACAATGCCATTTTCCAGTAACAGAGGTGCGGTGGTGTGATAAACCTCGATTTCGTGGTTTATTTTGTGCTTAATTTGGAGAATTTTATCACCTTTTCCCATATTTATTCAATAAAATAGCATGGTTTTGTAATTCTCTCTTGAATTGTGCTTAAGTGTAAAAACATGCTTTTTAGGCCCTTAAATTGGTGATTTTAACTCACTTTAATTCCATTCGATGCCTTGATGTGTTTGTTGAGTGATTTCAGGTTTATAAGGCAAGTATTGGATGGAAGAAATGAGGAGAAAAGCATGCAAAGTGGAGAATGCATGAGGAAACAAGAATTGGGAATGCATCGATGGGCGCGCACGCGCAAAAGTGATTTCACAGAGAAACGTGCACGCGCACAGAACGCGTCCGTGCGGATGAAGAAATAGCCAATCGATGCGCACGCGCACATGGCGCGCATGCGCCGATACTCGCACGTGAATCACTTAACGGCAAAATGCTGGTGGCAATTTCTGAGCAGCCCAGGCCCAATTCCAACCTGTTTCTGAGTGTATTTCATAAAGAATTAAAGCCCAAGCAAAAGGGGGAGCAATTGTTTGTAGTTTTGGCAGCATGTAGGTTAGTTTCTAGAGAGAGAAGCTCCCTCTTTTCTCTAGAATTAGGTTAGGTTTAGGACATTTCCATCTTAGATCTAGGTTCAATTACATGTTTTCATCTTATCTCTTTTATGATTTCTTGTTCCTACTACTTGATTCTCTTAGTTTTCATGTTAATTTCTCTTTTATGTTCATGGATGCTCTTGTTGGATTTGATTTACTTTTAGTGCAATTTAATGTTTGATGTTCTCTTATTGTTGATTTGAATTGTGATCTCATTTTCCTTGCAATTGGTAGTTGTTAGATTTTATCTTTCCTTGCAATTTACCATGCTTTCCATTTATGCCTTCCAAGTGTTTGACAAAATGATTGGTTGGGCTTTAGAGTAGAATTTTATGCTCTTGGCTTGGGAAGGTAACTTAGGAACTCTTGAGTTGCTAATGTCCAAGTGATTGATGATTGAGAGCCATTGACCTTAGATCTCACTAATTGAATTGGTGGGGAACTAGGACTTATATGGACTTGGGTTGACATAGCTCATTTGACTTTCCTTTATTAGTGAGAGGATGACTTAATGGGGTTGATCCTTGCCAATTCTCATGTTGTGGTTAGTGATAAGGATGGAGATCCTTGACCACCACCCCTTGCTAAGGCCCTTTTGTTATTTGAATTTCCTTATCATTTACTTTTCATGTCTCTTATTCCAAAAAACCCCAAAACATACCTCATAGCCAATAAGCATACACTTCATTGCAATCCTCGTGAGACGACCCGGAGTCCAAATACTCTGGTTAATTCTTATTTGGGGTTTGTACTTGTGACAAAACCATAAACTTAATTTGATTCGAGGATTTACTATCGGTTTGGACTATACTAACAACGGAATTATTTTGTAGAATTCCGAACCGGTATCAATCCTTGCAATCAAATTAATGGCGCCGTTGCCGGGGAACGCAATGGTGCTATGTTATTGGCTACTGTATATACTGTGAATAGCTTGATTTTTGGTTTGTTTGTTAGTTTTTGCTAGTTGTAGGATTTTATTCTCTTTGTTTCTTGTTAGCTTTTGTTTTTATTTTCTCTTTCACTATGAATTCTTATGACTTTGGCTATGAGTGTGGTTCTAACTATGTTGTATGAGATGGAACTTACAATGACAACATGCATCAAGGATTTGGAGATCAAAGGTAGGAGGAGTCCCAAGCTTATGGACAACCTTCTTGGCAACAACCTCCTCCGGCTTCATATGGGTATAATTCAAATCTTGATGCAAACCAATCTAATGTATGTGACGACCCTCATTGTGGTTTCCAACCATAATCATCATATGCATATGAACCCTCTCCTCAATATTGCCCTTCACCATACTCACAAGCCTCATACCACCATCCACCTCCGTATGATCCCAACCCATATCCACCATACCAACCACCATATGAACCATCTCTAGAGCCATCACCACTCCAACACCCATACTCCCATGAACTACAAAGTCCATACACACCACCTCAAGAATTTCACCAATATGAACCACCTTCCAATTACAACAACCTTCCCTCAAACAATAAACCCTCTCTTCCACCATCACCTCCCGATGAAGCCCTCATCCTAGAATTGAGAGATCTTGAATCTCATCTCTTAAGGCAACAAGAGGAGGATGAAAAGAAGTTTGCGGAGTTAAGAGCCAAAATGGTTATCATGGTAGAAGCTATTGGCAACATAGTCTCATCCTGCCTAAGCCTATGTGATCAAGGCACTCCCATTGTTGAATATGGAGAAGTAACCAAGGAGCTTAGTAAGGGAGTGGACTTGAAGCTCCAAGGTGAAGAAGAGGAGTTAAAGCAAGAAATGCAACAAGAGGAGAAGGTATAGATGATTGAACCAAGGAAAGTAGTGGTTGGAAGCTTAGGATATGTTGAGTACATAGAGGAATCACAAATTGAAGAGCCTTCTTCCATGGAGTTTGAAGTTGATGTTGAGGAGGAGAGTGCACAATCTACAAGGCACAATGTGATTGAATAATTGGAAGAAGTGTTCCAAGTAATAGGCCCTCCTATTTATGATGATTCCATACCAACATATGATCCTTTTTAGCTTGAAGAATCCTTCCCCACTATGTTCAGAATTGATGAGGAGGTAGACTTCACTCAACTTCCTATTTATGATTTGAGTGATGGGGAAGAGCTTGAAGAAATTGGTGAAGAAGAGCTTGAACTTGAGGAAGTTTGGCAAGAGGTAAGGCTTGAAGAATCTTGCCAAGAGGTGGAAGCCTCTAGGAGAGGATGGACGGGAGTAGAGCGCGCCTTGTCAAGATCATTGGGAACTCCTCCACCTAGGTTGTCATCTAATCCTTCATTTGAGTGGGTAAAACTTCTAACTCTTATCTTTATTATCCCACTTGAACATGGTTTGCTTGAGATAGATGGCCAACTTAGGGCGCTTTGTAGAATTAAGCGTAAGAGGAGGATGTTTAGTGGTTGGCGTTGTAAGTCTATGTTCATTATAGTTGGAAGCTCAAAATTGAGGATCATGGATTGGACTAGTGCTCAATTTGATGGGTATAGGAGGGTAGTTTGGTGCTTCCATGAGAATTCATCCCTCTTGCCACCCGGAGAAAATCACCATGATCAACTCAAGGACGGGTGTGAAAACAAAATGTGGGATCCCAGATCGCACAAGGAGGAACAACTTTTGGAGCCCATGGTTTGTGAATAACTCCATCAAGGCTTGGAGTTATTAACTTTGAATGATGAACCACAATGGAAGTCCAAGCATTGCTGGATGTTCAAGGATGGATTCAAGCACAAGCCACCTTGATGGATAGCTCCCAATAAGTCCAACTTAAGGACAATAAACAAAAGTACTAGGTGAGAGACACCCCACCATAGTAACATCTTCCCTTTTTCCTTTTTGTGAATATTGCTAATAATTAGTTTAATTTTATGTTTTGTTTAGTTAGAAATGTTTATTTGGGAGTTTAGTATGTTAAATAAGATTTTATGATATTTTGGTAGTTGTCTGGAGGTTTGGAATGCTTGGTTTGGTGCAAAAACATAGAAAAATTTTGAAAAACAGAGCACCATCCACGCGCACGCGCACTCTACGCGTATGCGTGACCTAAGTAATTTCAACCATCCACGCACATGCGTCATGCACGCGCACGCGTGGATTGATGTTTTCCACTTCCCATACATTCACCCGAGAGTTGTGCTTGAAGTGTGCCAACTTTGTGCCCAATGCACGCGTACGCGTCGTTTGCGAAATAATCCATCGACGCACACTCATACCTTGCGCGTACGCGTCACTTCCATTTCACCGTTCCACGCTTACGCGCACATGACGTGCACGCGTGGATTGCCCCTGTTTCACCCACCTTCTTTTCTTCTCTTCTTTCTATTTCTTCCCTTCTTCTCTCTTCTCTTCTTTTCTTTCCACCCTTCAAACATCATCCAACACTACCAAATATCATGTAACACCACTTCTTTTAGTTAGTTAGTTTAATTTTTGTTTTCCATTATAAGTGTTGGATTACTAATCATGTCTACTATTTATTGCTGCTCATTATTAATAGGATGTTATCTTAACATCATTGTTGTTAATTGTCATTGTTGGATTTTTTTGTTGAGGTTATATTTGGTTACTTGGTTTAGAACTTTCCATGCTTAACATTTGTGAATACCAAGTACATGTTATATTGCCTTCATGCATCTTACCTCTTTGAATTGCATGCTTTGGCCACCATGCATTCATCATCCATTGCTAGGCAATTGTATATTATCATTGCATTTTTTTAGGTGATGCTGGTTTATGGTTTACCTTTATGCACATCACTTATTTCATGCATTGAGATTGTAGAATTGTGAAATTGGATCGAAAGCTTACCTAGTAACATATTTTTGAGCTTTCTTAATTTTGTGGACCATGCTTGCTATGTGATGGATTTCCACTTCTATCTTCTTTTTCCTAAGTTCCATAGCACCCATGTGTTTCACCTCTATGTCACTTAGGTGTTGCAACAACTTCAATATGTGTCATTGATTGTTGTGTAAGTTTCATATACCATTTTGTTCACTAAGTCTACTTACACATCAATCAATGTCCATGCATTTTCCAATCTCACAATTGCTTGATTAATTGCTTGAATGCTTCCATGCCTCTTCACTACTTGTTTGATTGACTTAACTTACAAGTCTCTTGAAGTACTTCAAGCACACTAGAATGAGTGAAGTGCATACTTCTTTTGTATAATTGTGACATGGCTTTTAAATACTAGGGTGTGAGTTCTAAACCGCATGTAAGTTAGGACCCACACGCCTATTTTTCATCAATGTCACATTAACTCACTCACTCAATTCTAGTGAATTACCTCATTCCAACAATCCATGCTTCCTTCCTTGTGCATTTACTTGTCTCATTATCTCCTGTTTTCTATTTTCAGGATAAGTCATCGTAAGCAACAATGGAAGCAGGAAAAGGACATGCAACAACCGGTTGACCCACCAGCTGGAGGTGGCAACTAGGAAGGTCGCCATACCCCCTTGCTCATCTTTGAGTGCACCGAGGACGGTGCAAAATTTTTAAGTGTGGGGAGGTCGTCCGACCACTCGGCATTTTTGGGTAACAAGTTTCTAATCCCAACACTTTTACATTTCACATTTGGGTCTCTTAGGATTTTTGGTTGCATTGCATATGTATATATTAAGCTTAGTCAGAATCATGATATTTTCTAAGGATTTTATCTATAGGGCAACCCAATTGATTGAAAAAAAAAATTTAGAACTTGCTTGAATTATACAATTGTGGATCATGTTTTTGAGCTAAGAACACAAGCATGTGAGATTTGAGCCTAATTGTGTGGTTACATCACATAACCACTTATTTTCATTCTTGTGTGCATCATTCTCTTCCTATGAGTGTAATATTTGATTTGTTTGATTCTTTATGTCCATTACTTTGTATATACATGCATTTATATGATTGAGGACATTGTTCAAATATCTCACTTACCCAAATAGCCTACATTTTATCTTTTGTTGTTAGCCAATTTTGAGCCTATGCTTAACCCAATTATTCTTTATTGTAGCATATTACAAGCCTAAAGTGAAAAACAATAAAAGTCCTTGTTTGGATCTTTGATTAGCTTAGGCTAGTGAGAGTGTTTATTATTCAAGTTTGGAAAGAATTGGAAACATTGGTAGAGATAAAAGTGTGTTTTTGTATTTTTGTTGAAAAATTTGGGAATTGGGTACATACTCATGCATTGAATGGAAAACCATATGCATTGATACTTTTGTATATACTTTATTGCGAAAAGAAAAAAATATATATACAAAATAAAGAAATATATATATATATATATATCAAAAAAATAGAAAAAGGAAAGAAAAATATAAGCAATAAAAAGGGGACAAAATGACCCCAAGTGAAGCTCAATAAAAGTCAATGCATATGTGTGGCGACCAAAAATAGAATGCATGAGTGTGTGAAAAAGTGAAGAATGAGTAGTTAGGTTAGCTTTGAATTATATAGGTTGTTATATAGGTTAGGTGGGAAGCTTGGGTTAATCAAAGATTCAAATTCTAGTCCACTTGACCATATGCATCCTTACCTTAATCCTTGCCCCATTACAACCTATGGGAAAGCCCTCATGATATTTGTATACATGTATAAAGTAATTGTTGATTGTTAGATGAAAAACAAATCTTGGAAAGCATGATTACACTACAACAAAAAGGTGTATTTGTAACAAAAAATATTGTTACAAAACGTCGAAATTTTGAAACAAAAGTTTTTTGTAAGAAAAAAAGGGTCCATTGCAGTAAGTCCCGTTACAAAAAGTTTTTGTAACGAAAAATGGAACTGTTACAATTCAATACCATATTTTGTAACAATTTTTCCTGATACAAAAAACCAGAAGCCGTTACAAAAGTGGTAACAAATTTTGATCTTGAAAGTATTTTTCGTGACAGTCAATTTTTTTCCTATCAAAAAATTTTGTTACAAAATGTAACATGATTTTGTAACATTTTTTTTCTTTAGTTACGAAAGCAAATTAATTATTTTGTAACAACTTTTTTTATTACAAATTACATGCATAATTTACTAAATTATTTTTTAAATTAACTAATATATTAACGCTTTTAATAAGCAAGTTTACATGTATATAATATGCAAAAACATACATAAGTCAAACAAGATCCTTTTAGCTAAAATTGTCTTGAAACAAAATAACATTAGCTAGTGGAGTACATTGATTAGTTCAACCAAAACATAAAAGTTCTAACATAAAAGTTCAACCAAAACATAAAAGTTCTAACATAGATTAGTGTCTCTATGCATCAAAACATTCTTGAGCCCTCAAGGTAGCATATGGTCACCATTTCAGCACTTCTGTAAATAAGAAAAACCGAAACAAAAAAGTTAGAAACAAGATATAACACTAATTATATTTTTTCCACTAAGTTTTATCCAAAATGTTTAGAAAAATTTCGGCAAAACCTCCCCTAAAACTTGGATATTTTTATCGTCTACGGTTCCAACAAACACAACCAATTCACAACTTGCACCCTTTTAAAACAACACAATGCAGTTTAATTGAGCAACCAAATAGGACAACAACCAAATAGTGAATAACAAAACCCGAAGCTTCCAGCTTCCAACAACCAAAACAGTGAAGCACTTAGCCAGATAATCAATCAATTGAGCTTAGCAACAGTTGAAAACCAAAAGCAATTAAATACCAACTCAATCAATTAATTGAATCAAAGATGAATATTGACAATAGCTTAAAATAAATTTCGGCAGCATTTCAGCAGTAAATTTGCCTATTTCACAATTTCAATCAATCAATTCAAATTCCATATGAATTCTTTGACAGTTAAAAACACAAAAAATCATAATGAATTCATAGGAAGGAAGTAAATAAGCCAATTCCAACAAGAAAACATGAGGAAACAATTAAAACCAATCCAACCAGCAAGAAGCAGAGCAGCACTTAGCAGAACAGCAATTAATGGCCCATCATACAACACCCAAAATAGTAAAATGAACAAAGATAATGGATTTAGGCAGCATTCTATTCATTGAAGTCAATAACCATTACACTTGCAAGCAGCAGGGGCATAGCAATTTATCCATTAATTCAACAGAAAATCAATCAAGTCAAACTAAACGATTTCAGCAACAGATTTATCAATAAAACCAATCTCAGTTCAGCAACCATCATCTATTCCAACACAAACAACAATAACTCAGCAGCATTTCCTTCTCATTGAATTTAACAATCATTCAATAAGCAAGCAATGAGGGAGAAAAATCAGCAGCAACCAATAGCAAGTATAGAGCAGCAATAACAACTTAATGTGAGAAATTATTCAACAATAAATGCACACACAAATACAAGGATTACTTAAATGACTCATCATGCTTATCCACGTAAGTCTGCAGTGAAACCACTTACCGTTTCACTTAAGAGGCTTGTAACAACAGCTTTTTTATCAACTTCTTTCTCATTCTCCCTTTCAGGCTCACTGTCAGTACTGGTAGGAGGTGGAAGTGCTGAAGCACCAAACATGGCTTCGTCATGAGCAGCTTGGATTTGTTCCTCCCTTCTTGCCTTGATAAGAAAATGGATTCTATCTATGTTTAGTCTTCCATACATAGATGATGCATGTATGTTAACAAGGAACAAAACTGACTATTCATGAATATAAGAAGAGGAATATACCTCTATTTTAGAATACTGGAAAATCTAGCCAATTTGCTTGACCAAGGAAGCATCATCTTTAGCCACTACAGATAGGTGGGCAAATACAATCAGTTCAATTAAGTTTCAGGCTTCAAGCCAAACCCCAAACCATTACTCATTATCATTTATGAACAATGAACCTAAGCTTTCCTCGTCAACAATGCAAAAACTGAAAGTTTACCCAATAAAACATAAGTACTGCAATATTACCCAATAAAACATAAGTACTGCAATATTTCCACGTATGTAGCTGCCAGTGGCACAGATATTGTGAACAGAAACACCAATTACCCCTACTGATTTGCTAATGACAGCACACTCCTTCAAAGTATCATATATTCCCTCTATACTATCATCTTTCATATATATGAGGAAGCAACTACTCAACTGTCAAGCATATAAAGATAGCTAATTAAATCAGGTCTCTAATGATCAGTTCACCAACAGTGGGAAAAAATAAAACACAAGCTCACAAAAAGACAGGGAAAACCTTACTTGGCGTTGGCTCCTTTTTGCATGGGTAAGTGAGGCGCGGCTTTTTCTTAAGCTGGGTGCACCTCCACCAATTCTTTGTTTACTTCCAACAATGGATGCTATGCTTTAACTATTTCTAACACTATGAAAAAGCTGCTATAGAAAAAACATAAGACGAATTAAAACAAGAAAAAAGAACAGCTGTAGAGGAAGAACAGCTGAGATGAACCAGAAACCAGCAACAAAGCAACGCACAACAACTAGGGAACGATAACGCCGAGAACTACCGGGGAAGAAGAACGGCCGAAATGAACTAGACCAGTAGAGGCAGAGGTCCAGGGACCAGAGGAGCAGAGGAGCAGCACAAGCAGAAGTAGTTTCAGTAATTCAACAGAACAAAACAAAATAAAACAAAACAGAAGTAGTTTCAGTAATTCAACAGAACAACCAGCAAGGCAGCAACAATGAAATAAACAAGTCAGCAACCAGCAGCAATCCATCAAATAGCTTACCATACTAAAGTTCAAAACTGAATCAAGGAATATCTTACCATACTAAAGAGGTGTGACTAAATCGAGCAACCACAATAATAACACTTACTGCAACAATGGAACGGCTCAGAGCAAGGGGGCAGTAGCAGAATGATGGCTCCGACGGTGGCGTACGACGGAGCAACTCACGATAAACAATAACTGGCACAAAAAATCTCAGCAATGGAAAAAAACCAGAACAAGGCTAAAGCTTACCAAGGAGATGGCGGCTCCAACGGTGGCAAAATAGCGACGGAGCACAGCTCCTTAAATGGCAAGGGAAGAGGCTCACAGCGGCGGTGATAAGTGGCGATGAGGGTGACGATGGCAGGCTCGCAGCAGACACGACGCCTCTTCCTCTCTCTAGTTGGTTCTCTCTCAGCGTGGCGCTCTTCCTCTCGATGGCGATGCACACCTGCGACTCCATGGATGGCAACGGAGCTTCGGCGGCACAAACCCCAACTCGTGACAGTGGCAGCACGGTTGGACAGAACTCCCATTCCTCGCGCAGCTCTCTCTCTCGACGTCACCTCCCTCCCGTGCAAACTCTCCTCTCGGTGGAACTGACGGCGATGACGACCCAATAGTGATGGTGACGGCTCGGTGGCCCCAGTGGCGACGACGAGGCTCGGCGGCCCCAGTGGCGACGGCGGCGAGGCTCGGCGGCGGTGACGCGTGATGGTGGTGCGGATAGCTCCTCCCCCGACGCTCTCTTCCTCTCTCTCGGATCCTCCTCTGCTCTCATTCCTTTCCTTATTTCCATTTCTCCTTTCTTTCTGTTTCAGAGTGTGTGTGTGTGTGTTGTGCTGCTGAAAGAGAAAGGTGAGGGTAGTGTTGAGGTGTGGGGGGAGGTTGCAAGGCGGTTAGGGTTAGGTTAAAGGGGTTAGGATTTGTTTGTTTAAAAATAATTTAGGAATTTAGGTAAAATCAAATTGGGAATTAGGGTTAGGGTTAGTTTAATTATTTTTAAATAAACACTAATTAAAATAAAATTAGAGATACTTAAATTAATTTTTTTATAAAATTTAAAGTATTGAATTTAAAAATTTTAAATATTTAAATCAAATCATATTAATTTTTTATATTTTTTAACTACTAAAACTTTAAATTATAACTAAAAAAATATTTTGTTTAAATGACTTATTATTTAATATTTAAAAGAATTTTAAACTTAAAATATCATTAATTTGACTTAAATATTTTTAGTAAAATAAATTTTTGAATATAAAATCTTAAATAAATATAATAAATCATAAATAACTCATTATGTTAATTTTCAAAAATTCAAAGTCTTACATTTAATATGTTAAAATAAAATTTTTTATTAGTTGCAAAAAAATCTTTGAATTTTGTGACAAATTAATAACTTGTTACAAAAATATTGTATTTTGTGACAAATTAATTTTTGGTTACAAAATATTTAGACCTTTTGAAACAAATAGATATTTTGTTACAAAATATTTTGAATTTTTGCAACAATATAATCTTTTGTTACAAAACATTATAATATTTTGCAACAAAACAATAGTTCGATACGAAAGCCAACATAATTTGTAACAAAAGAAATCACGTTGTTACAAAATATTGAAATGTTTTGTAACAAATTTTCTTGTTGTTACAAAATATTCTTATTTTGTAACAATAACTAATTATTGTTACCAAAAAACCATAATTTGTAATAATTTTAAATTTGATACAAATTTTTTGTTACAAATACTCTATTTTCTTGTAGTGTTAGGGGAGAATTGAGTGAATCAACCCCATACACTTGAGTGCCTAGTGCGGATACACATCCGGTGAGGGTTCGATCGCTCAATTACATGTCTCCACCCATGATCATATTTTCTTGCAAGTTTGTAAAAGCTTTCAATGATTCAATTCAATTGTGGGTTGATTTAATTGCTATTGCCTTAGCCCTTGTGCTTGTATATGTATTCTTGGAAATTGACTTGTTTTGACCAAGTGGATGCATTCATATAGATAGATTGCATATAGATAGGTTGCATTTAGTTAGTTTGCATTGAATAAATGTGATACCCCTTTGCTTCTTTCTTAATTTTAGCATGAGGACATGCTTATTTTAAGTGTGGGGAGATTTGATAAACCCCGATTTCGTGGTTTATTTTGTGCTTAATTTGGGGGATTTTATCACCTTTTCCCACATTTATTCAATAAAATAGCATGGTTTTGTAATTCTCCCTTGAATTGTGCTTAAGTGTAAAAACATGCTTTTTAGGCCCTCAATTTAGTGATTTTAACTCACTTTAATTCCATTCGATGCCTAGATGTGTTTGTTGAGTGATTTCAGGTTCATAAGGCAAGTATTGGATGGAAGAAATGAGGAGAAAAGCATGCAAAGTGGAGAATGCATGAGGAAACAAGAATTGGGAATGCATCAATGGCCGCACAAGCGTACAAGGTGCGCACGCACAAAAGTGATTTCACAGAGAGACGCGCAAGCGCACAGGACGTGTCTGCGCAGATGTAGAAATAGCCAATCGACGCGCACGCGCACATGGCGCGCACACGCCGATACTCAAACGTGAATCACTTAAAGGCAAAATACTAGGGGCAATTTCTGAGCAGCCCAGGCCCAATTCCAACCTGTTTCTGAGTGTATTTCATGCAAAATTGAAGCCCAAGCAAAGGGGGGAGCAATTGTTTATAGTTTTTGCATCATGTAGGTTAGTTTCTAGAGAGAGAAGCTCCCTCTTCTCTCTAGAATTAGGTTAGGTTTAGGACATTTCCATCTTAGATCTAGGTTCAATTACATGTTTTCAACTTATCTCTTTTATGATTTCTTGTTCCTACTACTTGATTCTCTTAGTTTTCATGTTAATTTCTCTTTTATGTTCATGGATGCTCTTGTTGGATTTGATTTACTTTTAGTGCAATTTAATGTTTGATGTTCTCTTATTGTTGATTTGAGTTGTGATCTCATTTTTCTTGGAATTGGTAGTTGTTAGATTTTATCTTTTCTTGCAATTTACCATGCTTTCCATTTATGCCTTCCAAGTGTTTGACAAAATGCTTGGTTGGGCTTTAGAGTAGAATTTTATGCTCTTGGCTTGGGAAGGTAACTTAGAAACTCTTGAGTTGCTAATGTCCAAGTGATTGATGATTGGGAGCCATTGACCTTAGATCTCACTAATTGAATTGGTGGGGAACTAGGACTTATGGACTTGGGTTGACATAGCTCATTTGACTTTCTTTTATTAGTGAGAGGATGACTTAATGGGGTTGATCCTTGGCAATTCTCATGCTGTGGTTAGTGATAAGGATGGAGATCCTTAACCACCAACCCTTGCCAAGGCCCTTTTGTTATTTGAATTTCCTTATCATTTACTTTTCATGTTTCTTATTCCAAAAAACCCCAAAACATACCTCGTAGCCAATAAGTATACACTTTATTGCAATCCTCGTGAGACGACCCGGAGTCCAAATACTCTGGTTAATTCTTATTTGGGGTTTGTACTTGTGACAAAACCATAAACTTAATTTGATTTGAGGATTTAATATCGGTTTGGACTATACTAACAACGGAATTATTTTGTGGAATTTTGAACCGGTATCAATTCTTGCAATCATGGTGCGGCTGCAGCAACAGCGGTAGCAAACAACTCCTCTTCCATCGCGTTTTCCTCTCCCTCAACTCAGTTTGGCGACGGGCCTGACCCCACCAACAATGGTGACGGTCCCCCACTCCCGCGATGGTGGCGGCGACGATTCCTTGTGGCAATAGTAGAGCGCAACAACGGCAGCACGGCCCTCCTCAGCTCCATCGTGTTTTGCTCCTCGTGTCTGGCTCTCTCTCTCTTTCTCTTTTTCTCCTTCATGCTCGGTGATAACAGTCCTCCACGCCTGTGAGCACATGATGGGAGGAAAAATGCTGGTTAAGATTTCCTGAAAAATATTTTCTAGAACAGCGTTGTAAGTAAAGTCTTAACCGACGAGATTTTCACTATCAATTTAAAAGTGTGTCACAATTAATTAATAAATAACCGGGAGTAGAATCCCGGGTCGTTTGCCTAAGAGTTGACACAGGAGGCAAATTATTGGTTAGGATCTTTTTTGAATATTTTCTAAATTTGAGAACGAAAAAATAAATAACTAGTAATTAAGGCAACGAATTAATAACAAGAGGTGATATGTATTTGAAATAAAAGGCCTTGGTTAGGGGAGAGAATTGGAGTTTTTATCCTTGTTGTCTTTCTTAAGTATAATAGTATGAGTTCATTGCTCCCATTTAGTTATCCTCTAACAATTGAAGGAAAGTTAAGTGGTTGTCACTAATTCTGACTCACAAGTCCTAGTCACTTCATGTGTAAAGACTAGAGTTGGTAAAAATCGAGTTAGCCAGTGATTCCCAATTACAAATTAATACTTAAGTATCACAACTCAAGTGTTTCCAATTATCAACCCCCAACAAAGTTGGGAGCTTTAAGCCATTAATATGAATGCCATTTTCATAAACACATAATAGAAGTAAATAGAAGACGTGGTAATAATGAGAAGTTAATTAAATTAAAATTTGTGCTAACAATGATTGTTCCGAGGGTTACCTGAAACGTGCAGCTCGGTCTTCCGGCAAGGCCCGAGGTGGGGGGTCTGTGACCCGAGCTGGTTGTGCTGAACGGCGGGGGGTTGTACCTGCAATGACACTCCGATGCTTAAGTTAGCATGGGTCCAAGCAGATATCAAGTAGAATTAGAGTATGAGTTATACCTGGGTGCTCCAGTGTATTTATAGTAGTTGGCTGCGATCATCCCTGGATAAGATATTCTTATCTTATCTTATCTTTTGGGAGATTCATCTCTATCTTTGCGGAACCGCCTTTCCCAGGCCCTTTCGGCCTTTAGGTTTTGGGCTTAGTTCCTTCTGATGGGCCTTTCTTTGGCCTGTTTGTCCGAGGTCCGACCTCGAACGTGGGCCTTGGGTCGAGGTCGGGCCTTCTATCGGCTTTACCGAGTTTGGAGAGCTCGGTCAGGGTATGAACAGTGCCCCTGCCCGAGTTCGTCTTTTTTCGGAAGGTCGAGCTCGGGCATAGTAGTTTTTTCAAAATTTGAAAACGGTCGTTTCAGCATTTATTGCTTGTTACCGTTTCTTCCTCGATTTCCGTGCGGCGCTCTGTGGAGGCTTTATTTATTTGCCCCTTTCTTCATTTTCTTTGTTTATTCATCACTTCTTTTCGAGCATCTTCTCTTCTTTCTCTCTGTTCTTCGTCTTCCATTTTTTGTGCGTTTTTTCAGAGTTCTTTTCTGCGCCGCCGTTTTTCCTTTCGTCGGAGCTCGTCGCTTTCTTCTTTTCCAGGTTTGCTTTTTTCGCTTTTATTCTTCGTACGCTTCTTTTTTCTGATATCTTCTATGCCCGGGTTGCCCCGAAAAGAGGCGCCGCTATTGCTTTGTATGTGTGTGGGGGGACTCTTTTCTCCGATCCATTTTTGTTATTCGAGTTGCTGCCTTCTTGTTTGTAAAAGAACTTTGCTTTCTTTTGTTTTTGTTGAATTTGGTTTTTCTGCCTTTGTGTGATTTTTGTCTTGCTGTTGTATTCTTTCTTTGTAGGCAAGATTTTTTTATGTCTCGAAAGGTGTTTCAAGCAATGTCGACCAAGATTCCGAGTGGTCTAGGTTGGGTAGATCCTGCTCCTTTAAGGGTCCCGTCTGTTGTAGATTCTGAGTATCTGATTAGGTTCCGTAGGGAGTGTAGTATTTGTGAGAACAGGGAGTCTGAGCGGGATTACGAGTTAGCAGCCCCGGAGTCCGAGGAGAGGGTATGTTTTCCGCCGTTAGAGAGTTCCGAGAAACTTTTCTTCTATGCTTATGATTGTTTCTTCTCCAAGCTAGGTGTCCGTCTTCCTTTCACCGACCTGGAATCCGAGGTCCTTTGGTCTTGTAACCTTGCCCCTACACAACTCCATCCGAACTCTTGGGCGTTTTTAAAGCTTTTCCAACTTTTGTGTCAGATTTTAGGCGTCTCCCCTTCTGTTTCTCTTTTTTCTTATCTGTTTGTACTGACGAAGCCGGGGTCGGGTGCTGGGAAGGTGTCCTGGGTTTCGTTTAGGGCTAACCAGGGTAGGAAATTTTGCACTTTGTATGATGAGTCGTTTCACGATTTCAAAAACTATTACTTCAAAGTCCGGGCTGTTGGAGATGTCCGACCTTTTTTCTTAGATGAGAGTGGGGAGCCTTCGTTTCCTCTTTGTTGGCAAGAGAGTGTGGTGTCGGTTAAGTACACTTTCGAGAGTCTAGATGAGGTGGAACAGGCTTTCGTTGGTGTGTTGAGCAGTCTATGGGGTCGGGCACCTTACTTGGATACGAAGAAAATGTTGGGAGATCCAAGCCTTCTCCGTTCCGAGTTAGGTAGCTCCCGACCTCTTTTTGAGATTTCATTTTCATATTTTGACTTTGTTTTGATCTTTCTGTTTGGTAACCTCTTTGTTTCGTTTCTGCAGAGATGTCTTCTCAGGCTGATTCTATGAAGTTTCTCCGTCGAGCGAAGAAATCTGCGGCATCTCGGAATATCGAGGCTGAAGCTTCTCCCCAACCTTCTCCGCAGAAGACTACAATTGGTGTTCAGACTCGGTCGAAGACCATTCCGGTCCCGCAGTTCCGAGCTATAACTCAGGATCCTCCGACCTCCGGACCCGGTCAGCTTTCCCCGTCCTCGACCTCGGGTCCTCCCCCCAAGAAACAGAAGACTTCCCGAGAGCCTGCTGGTTTCAATGACAAGGATTTCGATGCTCTCGGTTGGGTTGAGCAGCACATTCTTCCTCAGACTTTTATTTCTACTGATGATGCGTCCATGGAGCATCACTTTCAGTATATGGCGCGGAGTTGTGTTCGGATGGCTAGCCTTCATGCCGCCATTGCTCGGGAGTTTAAGAAAGCTCCCCTTGGGGCGACCAGCTCCCGACTTGAGAAGGCCCGGTCCGAGCTTGATAAGGTTAGTCAGCTGAAGGATGCTAGGATTGCCGAGCTGGAGGAGTCTTTGGAGGAAGAGAAGACTAGGGCTACCGCGGCTGTGGCGGTGGCGAAGACGTCTGAGGAGATGGCGAGGGTGGCGACGGAGAACTATACCAAGCTGTATGCTGAGCTTGTGGAGACGAAGGAGAAGCTGCAATCTGCTCGGGATGACTTTTATGAGCTGGAAGATAATGTGGCCAAGGGTATGGATGCTATGTTTGTGAATTTGAGGGATCAGGTCCGGGTTCTTGCTCCCGAATTGGATCTCAGTTTGTTCAGTACGGATAACATGGTTGTGGAGGGGAAGATTGTTCCTGCCCCTGTTGAGGATGAGGTTCCGATGTCCGACCCCAAGGCTCCGGTGTCCGACCCCGAGGCTCCGGTCGTGAACCCGACTTCACCTTTGGCCGAGGATAGAGTTGGTATGGAGGTTCCAAGCGATGGTGCTGTTCCTGCAGTCCCGATATCCATGTTTCAGCCAGGTGTTGATGCGGAGTCTGGAAAGGGCCTTGATCCTCTGTAATTTTTGTACTTTTTGTGCTTTTGCCCGACCTGTGGGCTTTTTGTTTTTTGGATGTTTTCTGCAAACATTTGGACACCTGTTCTGCTATTTTAGCTACTCTTGTAGCTTTATTATGCCATGCTTTGTGTTTCGATTGTCTCGTTCCGCTTTTATGCTTTTTAGTTGTTCTCGGGTAACAACTTTTTAGCTAGCGTTTGACTTCTCGCTTTTTGCTTTTTTAGTTGTTTTTGGGTAACAACTTTTTAGCTAGCGCTTTGACTTCTCGCTTTTTGCTTTTTAGTTGTTTTTGGGTAACAACTTTTAGCTAGTGCCTTGACTTTCTCGCTTTTTGCTTTTTAGTTGTTTTTGGGTAACAACCTTTTAGCTAGCGCCTTGACTTTCTCGCTTTTTGCTTTTTAGTTGTTTTTGGGTAACAACTTTTTAGCTAGCGCCTTGACTTTCTTGCTTTTTGCTTTTTAGTTGTTTTTGGGTAACAACTTTTTAGCTAGCGCCTTGACTTTCTCGCTTTTTGCTTTTTAGTTGTTTTTGGGTAACAACTTTTTAGCTAGCGCCTTGACTTTCTCGCTTTTGCTTTTTAGTTGTTTTTGGGTAACAACTTTTTAGCTAGCGCCTTGACTTTCTCGCTTTTTGCTTTTTAGTTGTTTTTGGGTAACAACTTTTTAGCTAGCGTTTCTCGAAGTCCTGGTTCTTTGCCAGCTTCTTTCTTGGGTCCGAGTTTACTCTCGGACATCGGGATCCTTGAGTACCCCTTTGGTCAGGTCCGACTTCGTTGTTTGGTCGGCCTTTTTTAAGTTATTTTTGTAACTTCTTTTCTATTTGGCTTTTTGAGCCATTTCAGAGTTACTTTTATAACTTCTCACATTAATTTGAACCTCGTCGCTTCATCTTTGCCGACCTCGTATGGCCTTTGGCAAATGATTTTTTACGTTTTGCCGAGCATAAATTAATGCGCCTTGGTGGGGTACTTTTTAGGATATGCTTTATAACGAGAAAGAGAAAATAAAGAAATTTGATTAGTATTAAAAAGAAGAATATGTACAAAGTGTTTACCCTTTTGACTAGGCCGGGTGTCCTACTTAACCGGGTGTCTCATTAAAAAACCCTCGTGGGGAGAAAGAGTACACCTCGGGTTAAGTTTTTCTAGCTGTAGTATCGTCTTAGGTTACAGGCGTGCCAGGTTCTGGGCAGCTCATTGCCTTCTAGGTCGGATATCTTGTAGTAGCCTGTCCCTAAGACTTCTGTTACTTTGTAGGGCCCCTTCCAATTTGCGGCTAGCTTTCCTTCTCCCGATTTTTGTGTTCCGATGTCGTTTCGGATTAAAATCAGGTCGTGAGTGGAGAAGCTTCGTTTTATCACCTTTCGGTTATATCTGAGGGCCGTTCGTCGTTTTAAGACTTCTTCTCTGATTCGGGCTTTTTCTCGGACCTCGGGTAGGAGGTCGAGTTCTTCCCTTTGTGCCTGAGGGTTGCCTCCTTCGCTGTAGAAGATGGTTCTGGGTGATCCTTCGTCTATTTCGACGGGAATCATTGCCTCCATTCCGTAGGCTAGTCGGAATGGGGATTCTCCTATTGTAGAGTGCGGGGTTGTCCGATATGCCCATAATACCTGGGGGAGTTCATCGGCCCATGCCCCTTTGGCCTCTTGGAGTCTTCGTTTTAACCCGGCCAAGATGACTTTATTTGCGGCCTCTGCTTGTCCATTGGCTTGCGGGTGTTCGACCGATGTGAACTGCTGTTTGATTTTTAGCTCGGCCACCAAGTTCTGAAAACTTGTGTCTGTGAACTGTGTTCCATTGTCTGTTGTGATGGAGTAGGGGACTCCGAACCTCGTGACAATGTTTTTGTATAGGAATTTACGGCTTTTCTGAGCCGTAATAGTGGCTAAGGGTTCAGCCTCGATCCACTTTGTGAAGTAGTCGACCCCTACTATGAGGTACTTGACTTGCCCCGGTCCTTGTGGGAATGGGCCGAGTAGGTCGAGTCCCCACTTTGCGAAGGGCCATGGTGCGGTGATGCTTATGAGGTCTTCGGGCGGTGCTTTGTGAAAATTGGCGTTTTTTTGGCAGGGGGGGCATATTTTCACAAACTCTGCCGCGTCTCTTTGCAAGGTCGGCCAGTAGAACCCGGCTCTGACTATTTTCTTGGACAGGGCCCGGGCTCCGAGATGGTTCCCACACATGCCTTTGTGGACTTCTTCGAGGACGCTCTTTGTTTCTGTGGTCGGGACGCACCTCAGGAGGGGGTTTGAGAATCCTCTTCTGTATAATACGTCATGGATTAACGTGTAGTTCTGGGCGTCTTTTGTAAGCCTTTTAGCTTCTTTTCTTTCGGCGGGGAGAGTTCCCGATTTCAGATAGTTGAGTATGGGGGTTATCCATCCTTGTTGTTGCCCGGATATATTTAGTATTTCTTCCTCCCTTAACACGGAGGGGGATTGTAGAGTTTCTTGGAGGAGACTTCTGTTGTTCCCTCCGGGCTTGGTGCTAGCAAGTTTTGAGAGGGCGTCTGCCCGGGCATTTTGCTCCCGGGGTATGTGCTGGATTTTTATTTCCGGGAAGTGTCGTAATTGCGCCTGTGTTTGGTCCAGGTATTTTTCATAGTAGGGTCTTTGGCCTGGTAGCTTCCATTTACTTGTGATGTGACGACCTGGGAGTCGCTGAAGATCGTGATCCTCTTTGCTCTGACCTCTTCGGCTAGTTTTAGTCCCGCTAGTAGGGCTTCGTATTCGGCTTGGTTATTTGAGGCCTGGAACTCGAATTTTAGGGATAGCTCAATCCGTGTTCCTTGATCGCTTTCGAGTATAACACCGGCCCCGCTTCCTGTTTTGTTTGAGGATCCGTCGACATACAGATTCCATGAGAGTGGGGTTCCCGGGGTCTCAGTGTATTCTGCGACGAAGTCGGCTAGGTATTGAGATTTTATGGCAGTCCGGGCTTCATAGTGGAGGTCGAACTCGGACAATTCCACCGCCCATTGTAGGATTCGTCCTGCCATGTCTGTCTTTTGTAGGATGTGTCTCATGGGTTGGTTTGTCTGGACTTTGATGGTGTGGGCTTGAAAGTAGGGGCGGAGTCTCCGAGCTGTGAACACTAGTGCATAGGCGAATTTCTCTATTTTCTGATAGTTTAATTCGGCCCCTTGTAGTGCTTTGCTTACGAAGTATATGGGGTGTTGCCCCTCCTCATTTTCTCGTATTAGTGCCGAGGTGACTGCCCGATGTCCGACCGACAGGTATAGTACGAGCTCTTCCCCTTTTAGAGGTCGGGTTAAGATTGGTGGCTGCCCGAGGAATTCCTTGAATTCTTGGAAGGCCTTTTCGCATTCCGGGGTCCAAGAGAAGGGTTTCCCTTTCTTTAGGAGTGAGTAGAGAGGGAGTGATCTTATCGCTGATCCTGCCAAGAATCTTGATAGGGCGGCTAGTCTCCCATTTAGTTGTTGTACTTCTTTGACACACGTCGGGCTTTTCATATTGAGTATTGCTTGGCATTTGTCCGGGTTTGCTTCGATGCCTCTCTGAGTCAGCATGAAGCCTAAGAACTTCCCGGCTTCTGCGGCGAAGGTGCACTTTGTCGGGTTAAGTCTCATGTTGTGTTTCCGGAGGGTGTCGAAGATACTGCTGAGGTCGGCGACCAAGTTTCTGTCTTCTTGTGTCTTTACTAGCATGTCGTCGACGTACACCTCTAGCTGTAGCCCGATGTGTTCTGAGAACATTTTGTTCATTAGCCTCTGGTAGGTTGCCCCTGCGTTCTTCAGCCCGAAGGGCATTACTACGTAGCAGTAGTTTGCCCTTGGGGTTATGAACGAGGTCTTTTCTTGGTCGGGTCCATACATCGGGATTTGATTGTATCCCGAGTATGCATCCATGAAGGAGAGGTATCTGTAGCCCGAAGCGGCATCGACTAAGGCGTCGATGTTCGGTAGTGGATATGGATCTTTGGGGCAGGCTTTGTTGAGATCCGTGTAGTCGACGCACATCCTCCATTTTCCATTGGGCTTCTTCACTAGGACCACGTTTGTGAGCCATAGGGGGTACTTTACTTCCCTAATGAACCCTGCATCTAGTAGTGCTTGCACTTGTTCTTCTATTGCTTGCATGCGTTCGGGCCCGAGCTTCCTGCGTCTTTGTTGGACAGGTCGGGATCCCGGGTATACGGATAGCTTATGGCACATCAGGTCGGGGCTTATGCCTGGTATATCGGAGGCTTTCCAGGCGAAGAGGTCGGAATTCTCCCTTAAGAGGGTTGTGAGTTCCTCCTTTAGGCCTGCCTCGAGGTTTGCCCCTATGTTTGTTACTTTCTCGGGTGTGTTCCCGATCTGGATCTTTTCGGTTTCTCCTTCTGGTTGTGGCCGAAGATCTTCTCGGGCTTGGACTCGCCCGAGTTCTATTGTGTTGACCTCTTTCCCTTTTAGGCTCAGACTTTCGTTGTAGCATCGTCGTGCTAGTTTTTGGTCGCCTTTTAGGGTAGCGATTCCCTTTGCGGTAGGGAACTTCATACAGAGGTGTGGGGTCGAGACTATAGCCGCTAGTCTGTTTAGGGTTGGTCGTCCGATGAGGGCATTGTATGCTGAAGTGACGTCGACTACAATGTAGTCGATGCTTAGTGTTTTGGTTTGCTCGCCTTTTCCAAAGGTAGTGTGTAATGAGATGTATCCCAAGGGGCGGATCGGGGTATCTCCTAGTCCAAACAGGTCAGTGGGATAGGCTTTTAGCTCTTTTTCTTCGAGTCCGAGCTTGTCGAAGGCTGCTTTGAACAGGATATCTGCTGAGCTTCCTTGGTCGATCAGGGTTCGATGTAAGTTGGCGTTGGCTAGGATGATGGTGATCACCATAGGGTCGTCGTGTCCGGGTATTATTCCAAGAGCATCTTCTCGGGTAAATGAGATAGTAGGTAACTCGGGTAAGGGGCTGTCTTCTCGGACATGGTAGACTTCTTTGAGGTGTCTCTTCCGTGAGGATTTGGATGTCCCTCCCCCTGCGAAACCTCCGTTTATCATGTGTATGTGCCTTTCAGGAGTTCGCGGGGTTCGTGTTTGCTCGGCCCGATCTTCGTTATCTCCCCGTCTTCTCTTTCTGGTTTCTTCTCCTTTCTCAGCTATGTATCTGTCGAGTTTTCCCTCTCTGGCTAGCTTTTCTATAACATTCTTTAAGTCGTGGCAGTCGTTAGTAGAGTGGCCGTAGAGTCTGTGATATTCGCAGTACTCGGACCGATCTCTTCCTGCTCTCTTGTGCTTCAGAGGTTTGGGTGGTGGGATCTTCTCGGTGTGGCATACTTCTCTGTAGACGTCTACCAGGGAGACTCGGAGGGGAGTGTAGCTGTGGTATTTTCGTGGCTTGTCCGAGTTGGATTCTTCTTTCTTTTTCTGTTCCCGATCTCGATCTCGGGGCGGGTAGGTTGACTCCTTCCTGGAAGAGTCTCTCAGCTGGGAGGTTTCTTCCATGTTGATATACTTTCCTGCCCGTTCTTGTACTTCGTATAAGGAGGTCGGGTATCTTTTGGATAGGGATTGGCTAAACGGTCCTTCTTTTAGGCCGTTTGCTAGTCCCATGATGGCTGCTTCCGTGGGCAAGTGTTGTATGTCCAGGCAGGCCTTGTTGAATCGCTCCATGTACTCTCTGAGAGTTTCTTGGTTGCCTTGTTTGATCCCGAGTAGGCTGGGGGCATGTTTTGCCTTGTCCTTTTGAATAGAGAACCTTGTTAAGAATTTTTTGGTCAGGTCTTCAAAGCTGGAGATTGATCCTGGTGGCAGGTTGTCGAACCACTTCATGGCTGACTTAGTGAGAGTGGTGGGGAAGGCTTTGCATCGAATCGCGTCGGAGGCGTCGACTAAGTACATTCTGCTTCTGAAATTGCTGAGGTGATGACTTGGATCGGTGGTGCCGTCGTAGAGGTCCATATCTGGTGGTTTGAAGTTTCGCGGTACCTTCTCTTTCATGATCTCTTGTGTGAAGGGATCATGGTTGCTTTCGGGAGTGGTGCCGTGTTCCGTCCGATCTTTTAGGTTGGCCTCTATCTTCCGCAGTTTTTCTTCCAATTCTCTGCGTTTGCGAGCTTCCCTTCTCAGATCCTGTTCAGTTTCCTTCTGCTTCTTTACGTCCTCTTCGAGTTGTCTCAGCCGGCTTTGTTGTGCCCGAACTGTTTCCAGAATCTCCGAACTTTTTTCTCTTTCGGGATTTTGTGGATCTTTGTCTGGGGGTGATGTCTTTGGGCGATTCTGTTTGTTTCCTCCTGGAGTGCGTGGTGATAGAGGGCTGTCCGGCCGTTCTCCGGTGTCAACTTCCTCTTCTTGTTCTGATGTAGCGTGGTTATTGTTGGGAGGGTCGTCCGCCATGGTAAAGGGATGACTTCCAGGTCCCCGGCAACGGCGCCAATGTTCCGAGGGTTACCTGAAACGTGCAGCTCGGTCTTCCGGCAAGGCCCGAGGTGGGGGGTCTGTGACCCGAGCTGGTTGTGCTGAACGGCGGGGGGTTGTACCTGCAATGACACTCCGATGCTTAAGTTAGCATGGGTCCAAGCAGATATCAAGTAGAATTAGAGTATGAGTTATACCTGGGTGCTCCAGTGTATTTATAGTAGTTGGCTGCGATCATCCCTGGATAAGATATTCTTATCTTATCTTATCTTTTGGGAGATTCATCTCTATCTTTGCGGAACCGCCTTTCCCAGGCCCTTTCGGCCTTTAGGTTTTGGGCTTAGTTCCTTCTGATGGGCCTTTCTTTGGCCTGTTTGTCCGAGGTCTGACCTCGAACGTGGGCCTTGGGTCGAGGTCGGGCCTTCTATCGGCTTTACCGAGTTTGGAGAGCTCGGTCAGGGTATGAACAATGATCAACAAGAATCAAACAAGCAATAAAGATAAACATAAAAATACTTGAATGCATTAATAAAATTCAAAATGGCAAGATTCAAACATGAATTCAAAGCAATTAAATGGAAAAAAGTAAATAATGGAATTAAAGAAGAAACTAGGAATAAGATAATGAAGAATGAAGGTAGTAGCACTCTCTCAAGATCCAATTCAAAAGAAAAACTTCGAATGTTCAAAAACCCTAGGAGAAGAAGTAGTTTTTCTTTCTAGAATTCAAAACTAATAAAAAACTAAAAGTGACAAGCAAAGTCCTCAGTCTCAGCTTCATCCCTGGCTCTAGTTTGCATTTTCGAGCTTGAAACTGGGTCTAAATCAGTCCAGAAAATGCCCCCAGCAAGTTCTGTTAAGTGCAGCACGTGACACTCTGTCATGCGTACGTGAACGCAAACGCGTCGCTGAACTTCTGCGCTGGTCACGCGTGCGCGTTGCTGAACGACACTCCAGGTCACGCGCACGCGTTAGCCATCCGTGCGCATCATTTCTCGCTTCTCAACTCTTTAGTTGCTTGTGTTCCTTCTACTCTAACATGCTTCATCTTCATCCTTTAAGCCACTCATGCCATGTAAACCTGAAAACACTTAACAAACACATCATGACATTGAATGGTAATAAATGAGAATTAAAAAATAATAATTTTAAGGCCTAGGAAGCATATTTTCAATCATAACACAAAATTAGAAAGGAAATGAAAAATATGCAATTTACATGAATAAGTGTGAGGATAGTTGACAAAAACCACTCAATTCATTCCAAAATATATCATAAAATAGTGGTATATCAGCACAATAGCGGCGATAGCTCTTCCATGCGTGCGAGCACGACGACGGCGAGTCGCGGGGACAGTTCCTCCTTCCTCCTCCTCATTGCATCTCTCTCTCCTCTGGCTTTGCTTCCTGACTGCGGCTTCCAACCCCACCGGCATCATCCCTCCTTCCTCCTTTCTCTTCTCCCTAATCCATGTGTGTGTGTGTTTTGTGGTTAAAGGGGTGACGGCGAGGTGTTTGAGGAGGGGTGTGGATGTTATATGGTAAGGTTTGGTGTGAGTTGATTTGGGAATTAGGATATTGGGTAGAGTAGGAATTTTCATAAAAATTAAAGAGTGGAGCAATAATTTAAAAACAAATGTAGTCCAATATAATTTTGCTTTAAAAATACTAATTATTCTTCAACTTACAAATTATTTTTAATTGAGTACTCTAATTTAAAAATTAGAGATAATCAAATTATTTTTTATTTATAAAATAAGGTTCAAAATCAATGTGTTCAAATTAAATCATATAAAATTCTCATTATTTTTTAATTACTAATTCTTTAAATTATAAATGAAAAATTTCTTGATTTATATATAAAAATCTCTAAAAATATAATCTTAAATAAATATAATAAATCCTAAATAACTTATTATTTAATTTCTAAAAATCTAAAATTTTAGAATTGATACAAATAATTAGCATAATTGATTGGTTTAATCAATTAAAAGAAATAAATTAAAAAATATCTCCAGTATAATAATTAAACAATATCTATGTTCTCTGTTTTATTTGTAATTTTATTTTACACTTTATAAATTAATCAATCAATTAACTAATATAATAAATTTTTTTACCAAAGATAGGGAGACTTGAATTCGTAAATGCCGCAATCTCTTAGGTGAGTATGGGAAGACCATGTCATTTGAGCTATAAATCATTGGCAACTGATATAATAAATTACAATTAATCAATTAATATAAATTATAATAAATTATGTGATACTTAAATATCTAATCAAATTAATTATTTAATATAATTAATTTATTATAATAAATTAGATTTAATGTATTAAAAGAAATAAATAAAAAATATTCTAAAAAATATATCATGTTAATTTCATCATTAAATACACAAATCTAATTTTAATATAATATAATAAATAATAAATTATAGTTCATATACTTTCTCTTATTATTATTATTGAAATATCACATAATACACCAAATTTTACTCATATACTTTATCTTATATATATATATATATATATATATATATATATATATATATATATATATATATATATGTTAGAGATATTACAGTACTTCGACGGATGATGTGGCCAATTTCAGAGAGTGCCAATGCTAGTTGTTTAGCCTCTAATAATTTTTAACCTCAAAAGAAATGGCTTAAGATAGATTATAGAGTAAAGTATCATTTTTGTCCCCAACGTTTGGAATAAATCCTAATGTTATCTCTAACGTTTCAATCGTCCTATTTAAGTCCCTAACATTTCAAAATTGGCTCAATGTTGTCCTGCTGATAGGGATCCGTTAACAGAATTGACGGTGGGACAAAATTTAGATGATTTTGAAATGTTAGGGACATAAATAGGACGACACAACTAGAAAATGGATTAATACAGATAGATTTACAGAGATATTTAGTCTTTATTACAGACGAATTTTTGGTTACCGAAAAAATTACCGACGGATTTTGTCCCTCTGTAAAAGCCCCGTCGGAAATTATTTACTGACGGATTTTTTTCCGTAAAAAAATTACCGACGGATTTTTACTAGTTACCGACGGATTTTCCCTCTGTAAATTCTCCATCCATTTTCCAAAGGAGACAAACTTTTTGACATTTTCCGTCTGTAATTACAGACAAATTTTCAGACAGATTCTTCGTCTGTAATTACAGACGGATTTTCAGACGAATTTTTCGTCTGTAATTACAGACTTACAGACAGATTTTCAAACAGATTTTCCGTCTGTAATTACAGACGGATTTTTCGACAAATTTTCCGTCTGTAATTTAAACTTTGGAAAATCATCTCACACTCTGATTATAGACAGAAAATCTGTCTGTAAATCCGTCAGTAAGGTAAAATAATTTTTTTTATTTTTCTAATTACAAAATAAGCTTGTTTTCATACAAAATAAATATAACTTTAATACAAATTTTTATCTATTTTGTATTTGAATATTTATAATATTTCAAAAAATAAACAAATTCATCGTATTATCAAACTAAAAGAAAAATAGTATAAAGTCAATATAATTCAAAACATAAACAAAATGTATTGATCATCAACTATAATAATAAGTAACAACCATACATCAAAGTGTGTTGATACATCAACTATAATTCAAAACATAAACTCAGTGTATTGTTCAACTATACTAAGTTATGCAAATAACAAGACCATATAAAAAATTCCTCATGTTTGAAATTTCAGGACTAAAATCTACTAAAACATCAAGTCATTATCTTTGTCTCATTACATCTTTGTTTATAGCTTCTATTTTTGTTTTGACACCATGTGCAATCTTTCCAACTTCATCAATATCCTTCTCCATCCTCTTCTTGATAGCTGAAAATGATGTTGCATTTCCATCAGTGATCATCGAGCATTAAGTTTCAGTCACGCATAATGTCTTAACAAAAAAGGCAATATATTTAAAAATTATTGATTTGATGCAATATGAACAAGCACAATCAAGTTTTATTCCACTGTGTAGAGCATTGATATAGAATAGACGGTAGATATTGCATAAGCTTAATCCATTTTAAAGATTTACCATATATAGATCTTATTATATTAATAGAAAAAAATGAAATATAAACTAAATCAACAAAATAAGTGAAAAATGATGTGATCACTATCATTTCAAAGTTATAAGGGAAAAGGTGTAACCTGGAGCAGCATAGCCAAAAGTGAATTTCAGCAAAGAGGACATTGATAGACCTGATTTGTAAACATATTCCCAAATACAAACACTTCATGCTGAAATATACACAAGTGAATTTCAGCTAAGAGGACATTGATAGACCTGATTTGTGATGCAAGGGCATCTTGGCCAGTTTCACTGACCTTTTCTTTACTGTTTTTAGGGTAGTTTCATGCATTTCCTTAGGAAATAAGCTAGTTTTGGGTAGATATTCACTTACACCTTGATTCAAGCATACATTGTGCATTTTACATTATTTCATGAGGATTTTGCATGAATTTAGTGATAATTGGTATGTTGCATTACCCATGACTTGGACTAGAACTTTGATGCACTTTATTGCTTGATTTCAGGACCAAAGGAAGCAAGGAGGAACCACTTAGCAGTCACGTTAATTTTATTAACGTAGCCACTAACGTGGAATGGGAGGTAACCTGCAAAGTTAATGAGAAAAGTGATTGCCAATAACGCTCTCGAAGCCATCATTGCCCACGTTAAGAGTCACGTTAACTAAGTTAACATGAGCTCTAACGTGAAGGAAGGACTTTGAGCCAACGTTAGTGACACTTAACATTATCACTAACGTTGGCCAATGATCATAAGTGGCCACGTTAGAGTCCACGTTAACTTGGTTAACGTGGCCTCTAACGTCAATAAGGGGAAGGAAGCCAACGTTAGTGATGTTCAACATTGTCACTAACGTTGGCCTAAGGTGCAATATGCCACGTTAACTTGGTTAACGTGGGAGCTAACGTGAGAGGCAAGAATGGTCGACAACGTTAGTGACACCCAACATTGTCACTAACGTTGGAAGCAACCACAAAACCCCAAGGAGCCACGTTAACTTCTACGTTAACATAGTTAACGTGGAAGCTAACGGCAATGAGTGAAAGATGAGCCAACGTTAGTGACATTCAACATTGTCACTAAAGTTGGAAATGGTTTGCAAAGCCACGTTAGAAGCCACGTTAACCTAGTTAATGTGGACTCTAACGAGAATAGGGGCATATTGGAACGTTAGTGACAATGTTGAGTGTCACTAACATTCTCGAAGATTGGCACACCTACGTTAAAAGAGCCACGTTAACTAAGTTATCGTGGACTCTAACGTAGGAAAGTGGTGCACGAAATTGCAATCACACGTTTGCAATCCCGCACAACTAACCAGCAAGTGCACTGGGTCGTCCAAGTAATACCTTACGTGAGTAAGGGTCGATCCTACGGAGATTGTCAGCTTGAAGCAAGCTATGGTTATCTTGTAACTCTTAGTCAGGATATCAATAATTATCAGGGTTGATTGTAAAAAGCAAAAGAACATGAAATAAGTACTTGTTTTGCAGTAATGGGGAACAGGTTGAGGTTTTGGAGATGCTCTATCTTCTGAACCTCTGCTTTCTTATTGTCTTCTTCTTCAAACACGCAAGGCTCCTTCCATGGCAAGCTGTATGTAGGGTTTCACCATTGTCAATGGCTACTTCCCATCCTCTTAGTGAAAATGTTCAATGCGCTCTGTCACAGCACGGCTAATCATCTGTCGGTTCTCAATCGGGTTGGAATAAAATCCAGTGATTCTTTTGCGTCTGTCACTAACGCCCAGCCCTCAGGAGTTTGAAGCTCGTCACAGTCATTCAATCCTTGAATCCTACTCAGAATACCACAGACAAGGTTTAGACCTTCCGGATTCTCTTGAATGCCGCCATCAATTCTAGCTTATACCACAAAGATTCTGATTAAGGAATCCAAGAGATATCTACTCAATCTAAGGTAGAACGGAGGTGGTTGTCAGGCACACGTTCATAGTTGAGAATGATGATGAGTGTCATGGATCATCTCATTCATCAGGTTTAGGAACAAGTGATATCTTAGAATGGAAGCAAGCATGATTGAATGAAAAACAGTAGTAATTGCATTAATCCATCAAGACACAGCAGAGCTCCTCACCCCCAACCATGGGGTTTAGAGACTCATGCCGTAGAAGATACAATGAGAAACGTGTAAAGTGTCATAAGGTGGTGATACAAGATCAAAATGTCCTATTAATAGTGAACTAGTAACCTAGGGTATACAGAAATGAGTAAATGACGTAAAAATTCACTTCCGGGGTCCACTTGGTGTGAGCTTGCATTCAATCCTTGAAGCTTTCATGTGTAGAGACTTTTTCTGGAGTTAAACGCCAGCTTTTATGCCAATTTGGGCGTTTAACTCCAATTTTTGTGCCAGTTCCGGCGTTAAACGCCGGGAATTCTGAAGCTCATTTGCAACGCCAGTTTGGGCCATCAAATCTCGGGCAAAGTATGGACTATTATACATTGCTGGAAAGCCCAGGATGTCTACTTTCCAACGCCGCTGAGAGCGCGCCAATTGGGCTTCTGAAGCTCCAAAAAATCCATTTCGAGTGCAGGGAGGTCAGAATCCAACAGCATCTGCAGTTCTTTTAAGTCTCTGAATCAGATTTTTGCTCAGGATCCTCAATTTCAGCCAGAAAATACCTGAAATCACAGAAAAATACACAAACTCATAGTAAAGTCCAGAAAAGTGAATTTTAACTAAAAACTAATAAAAATATAATAAAAACTAACTAAGATATACTAAAAACATACTAAAAACAATGCCAAAAAGCGTATAAATTATCCGCTCATCACAACACCAAACTTAAATTGTTGCTTGTCCCCAAGCAACTGAAAATCAAAATAGAATAAAAAGAAGAAAATATACTATAGACTCCAAAATATCAAAGAAACTTAGCTCCAATTAGATGAGCGGGACTAGTAGCTTTTTGCTTCTGAACAGTTTTGGCATCTCACTTAGAATGATTGGCATCTATAGGAACTCAGAACTCAGATAGTGTTATTGATTCTCCTAGTTATGTATGATGATTCTTGAACATAGCTACTTTATGAGTCTTGGCTGTGGCCCAAAGCACTTTGTCTTCCAGTATTACCACCGGAAACATTCATGCCACATACACATACTTGGGTGAACCTTTTTAGATTGTGACTTAGCTTTGCTAAAATCCCCAATTAGAGGTGTCCAGGATTCTTAAGCACACTCTTTTTGCCTTGGATCACAACTTTATTTCTTTCTTTTTCTTTTTTTTTTTCTTTCTCTTTTTTTTTCACTGCTTTTTCTTGCTTCAAGAATCATTTTTATGATTTTTCAGATCCTCAGTAACATGTCACCTTTTTCATCATTCTTTCAAGAGCCAACAATTTTAACATTCTTAAAACAACAAATTTAAAAGACATATGCACTGTTCAAGCATTCATTCAGAAAACAAAAAGTATTGTCACCACATCAAACTAATTCAACTAGTTTCAAAGATGAATTCGAAATCCTGTACTTCTTGTTCTTTTGTGATTAGAGCATTTTTCATTTAAGAGAGGTGATGGACTAATAGGACATTCATAGCTTTAAGACATGAACCTTAAATTTTATTAATCATGAATTAAGAATAAGACTCAAAAATAGATATAAGATAAGACTAATAGTAATAGAAAATAAAAATTTAAATGGACTCCTAATGATAGAGGTTATCATAGAGTTAGGACTCAACAACCTTGATTTTGAGAAGTGGATGCTCCCTCAACTTGTGGGGTATCTGACCCTTCAAGGGAGAGCTTTTGGCGCTTCAACTCCTGTAGCTCACGCCCCTGCTTCTCTTGTTCCTTCAGCAATTTGCAGAGCATGCAGTTTTGATTCTGCTGTTCTTCCTTAATTTGTTCCATAGCTTCTTGTAGCTTGGCAACAGATGCTTCTAGGCGAGTCCAGTAGTCAATTTCAGGGAGTTCAGGGAGGAACTCCTGCGCCCTCCTTTTGATAGAGTTATCTTGCATTTGTCCTTCCATTGACCTCCTGGTGATTGGGTGCTCAATTGGGATGAATTCATCTACTCCCATCCTCACCCCAGCATCTTTACATAGCAAAGAGATTAAGCTTGGGTAAGCCAGTTTGGCTTCAGTGGAATTCTTGTTTGCAATTGTGTAGATCTCACAAGCAATCAGATGATGAACCTCCACTTCTCTTCCCAGCATAATACAATGAATCATCACTGCTCTCTTGATAGTAACCTCAGAACGGTTGCTAGTGGGCAATATGGAATACCCAATAAAGTATAGCCAGCCTCTTGCAATTGGTTTGAGGTCTCCCCTCTTGAGTTGGTTTGGGACACCTTTTGAATTGGTTGTCCACTTAGTTCCAGGGAGGCATATGTCCTCTAGAACTTGATCCAACCCCTTATCTACTCTCACCATTCTCCTATTAAAGGATTCAGGATCATCTTGCAGTTGAGGCAATTTGAAGATCTCTCTTATTTTGTCCAGATGGAAGTAGATAACTTTCCCTCTGACCATGGTTCTGTAAGTATGGAAAGCAGTTCCAGTCATTCTCTGCTTATCTGTCAGCCACAGATTTGAGTAGAATTCCTGAACCAAATTTCTTCCAACCTTTATCTCAGGATTGGTTAGAACTTCCCATCCTCTATTTCGAATTTGCTCTTGGATCCCCGGATATTCATCTTCTTTTAGATCGAATTTGACTTCCGGGATCACTAACTTCAGACCCATTATTTTGTGATAATGGTCTTCATGTTCTTTGGTTAAGAACTTCTCTTGATTCCAAAGACTCTTTGGATTATTCTCTTTCTTGCCTCTTGAATTGGTTTGTTTTCCCTTACGAGCCATGATCTTGATGATTCTTAGCTTAGTGATCACGGAAAAGCACACCAAACTTAGAGGTTTGCTTGCCCTCAAGCAAAAGAAAGGAAAGAGGGGAGAGAGGAGGAGAGCAAATTCGAATGGTGGGGAGAAAGGGATGGCCGAACGTGTATTTATAAGGGAGGGGGAGATTTCGAAAATTTTGAAGAATATTTGAGAAGATATGGAAAGAATTTGAGAAATATTTGAGTTTTTGAAGAAGATTTGGGAAGGATTTTAGAGAGATTTGAAGAATGATCTTAATTTTTGAAAATTTGAAGGTGAATGATGAAAGTTTGAAATGTGTTTATGTAGAAAATTATGGATCAAAACAGGAAAGTTTGAAAAAATTTTAATTAGAAAGCAAAATCTCTGTCCCCCACCTTTCTGGTGTTAAACGCCCAGAATGGTATCCATTCTAGCGTTTAACGCCCAAATGTTGGCCATTGTGGGCGTTTAACGCCCAGCCAGGTACCCTGGCTGGCGTTAAACGCCAGAATTCTCTTCATCACTGGGCGTTTTGCTAAACGCCCAAGATGCTGCACACCTGGTGTTAAACGCCCAGAATGGTGCCCATTCTGGCGTTTAACGCCCAAAGTACCCCTTACTGGCGTTTTTTCGCCAGCAAGCTCCTTTTCTCTGCTTTTTGCACTGAATCCTTCTGTAACTCTGTGAATTCCTTCAATTTTGATATTTGCCCTTTGAGAATATGTATCAAACTTTGATTAAACAAAACAAATAACCTGCTAATGACTGGGTTGCCTCCCAGCAAGCGCTTCTTTATTGTCTTTAGCTGGACCTTTACTGAGAATCATTCAAGCCTCAGTTTTGAGCATTCCTGCTCAAAATTGCTTTCAAGATAATGCTTGATCCTCTGTCCATTAACAATGAACTTTTTGTCAGAATCAGTATCCTGAAGCTCAACATATCCATATGGTGATACTCCTGTAATCACATACGGACCCCTCCAGCGGGATTTAAGTTTTCCTGGGAACAGTCTGAGCCTAGAGTTGAAGAGCAGAACTTTTTGTCCTGGCTCAAAGACTCTGGATGACAACTTCTTGTCATGCCACTTCTTTGCATTTTCCTTATAAATTTTTGCATTTTCAAAGGCACTGAGTCTAAATTCATCTAGCTCATTTAGCTGGAGCAATCTTTTTTCACCAGCTAACTTAGAATCCAGGTTTAGGAATCTGGTTGCCCAGTAGGCTTTATGTTCCAATTCCACGGGTAGATGACAGGCCTTGCCATACACAAGTTGGTATGGAGAGGTCCCTATTGGAGTCTTGAATGCTGTTCTGTATGCCCACAGAGCATCATCCAAGCTCTTTGCCCAATCCTTTCTACGGGCAATTACAGTCCGTTCTAGGATTCTTTTTAGCTCTCTGTTAGAGACTTCAGCTTGCCCATTTGTCTGTGGATGATATGGGGTTGCCACTTTGTGGCTAATTCCATATCGAACCATAATAGAGTAGAGCTGTTTATTGCAGAAATGAGTACCCCCATCACTGATTAGGACTCTGGGAACACCAAATCTGCTGAAGATATATTTCTGGAGGAATTTCAGCACGGTCTTAATATCATTAGTGGGTGTAGCGATTGCTTCTACCCACTTAGATACATAGTCCACTGCCACCAGAATGTAAGTGTTTGAGTATGATGGTGGGAACGGACCCATGAAGTCAATGCCCCATACATCAAACAATTCAATCTCTAGGATCCCTTGTTGAGGCATGGCGTATTCATGAGGCAAGTTACCAGCTCTTTGGCAACTGTCACAGTTACGCATAAACTCCCGGGCATCTCTATAGAGAATAGGCTAGTAGAAGCCACATTAGAGGACCTTAGTGGCTGTTCGCTCACTTCCAAAATGTCCCCCATACTGTGATCCATGGCAGTGCCATAGGATCCTTTGTGCTTCCTCTCTGGGTACACATCTGCGGATCATTCCGTCTGCACATCTCTTAAAGAGATATGGCTCATCCCACAAGTAGTATTTGGCATCTGAAATTAATTTCTTTCTTTGCACCCTGTTGTACTCCTGGGGTATGAACCTCACAGCTTTATAATTTGCAATATCTGCAAACCATGGAGCTTCCTGGATGGCAAAGAGTTGCTCATCTGGGAAAGTCTCAGAGATCTCAGTAGAAGGGAGGGACGCCCCAGCTACTGGTTCTATTCGGGACAGATGATCAGCTACTTGGTTCTCTGTCCCTTTTCTGTCTCTTATTTCTATATCAAACTCTTGCAGAAGCAACACCCATCTTATGAGCCTGGGTTTTGAATCCTGCTTTGTGAGTAAGTACTTAAGAGCAGCATGGTCAGTGTACACAATCACCTTTGATCCCACTAGATAGGATCTAAACTTGTCAATGGCATAGACCACTGCAAGTAACTCTTTTTCTGTGGTTGTGTAATTCTTCTGTGCATCATTTAGAACACGGCTGGCATAATAAATAACGTGCAGAAGCTTGTTATGCCTCTGTCCCAACACTGCACCAATGGCATGGTCACTGGCATCACACATTAGTTCAAATGGCAATGTCCAGTCTGGTGCAGAGATGACTGGTGCTGTGACCAGCTTGGCTTTCAGGGTCTCAAATGCCTACAGACACTGTGTGTCAAACACAAATGGTGTGTTAGCAGCTAGCAGGTTGCTCAGAGGTTTTGCAATTTTTGAAAAATCCTTTATAAACCTTCTGTAGAATCCTGCATGCCCCAGAAAGCTTCTGATTGCCTTAACATTGGCAGGTGGTGGTAATTTTTCAATTACCTCTACCTTTGCCTTATCCACCTCTATTCCCTTGCTTGAAATTTTGTGCCCAAGGACAATTCCTTCAGTCACAATAAAGTGACATTTCTTCCAGTTTAAAACCAGGTTAGTCTCTTGGCACCTTTTCAGGACAAGTGCTAGGTGGTTAAGACAGGAGCTGAATGAGTCTCCATATACTGAGAAGTCATCCATGAAGACTTCCAGGAATTTCTCCACCATATCAGAGAAGATGGATAGCATGCATCTCTGAAAGGTTGCAGGAGCATTACACAGACCAAAAGGCATCCTCCTGTAGGCAAACACGCCAGAAGGGCAAGTAAATGCTGTTTTCTCTTGGTCTTGAGGATCTACTACAATTTGGTTGTAACCTGAATAGCCATCCAAAAAGCAGTAATAATCATGACCAGCTAGTCTTTCTAGCATTTGGTCTATGAATGGTAAAGGAAAATGATCCTTTCTGGTGGCTGTATTGAGCCTTCTGTAGTCAATACACATACGCCACCCTGTGACTGTTCTTGTAGGAACCAGTTCATTTTTTTCATTATGAACTACTGTCATGCCTCCCTTCTTGGGGACAACTTGGACAGGGCTCACCCAGGGGCTATCAGAAATAGGATAAATAATCCTAGCCTCTAGTAATTTAGTGACCTCTTTCTGCACCACCTCCTTCATGGCTGGATTTAGCCGCCTTTGTGGTTGGACCACTGGTTTGGCATTATCCTCCAATAGGATCTTGTGCATGCATCTTGCTGGGCTAATGCCCTTAAGATCACTTATGGACCACCCAAGAGCTGTCTTGTGTGTCCTTAGCACTTAAATCAGTGCTTCCTCTTCTTGTGGATTTAAAGCAGAGCTTATGATCACTGGAAAAGTGTCACCCTCTCCCAGAAATGCATACTTCAGGGATGGTGGTAGTGGTTTGAGCTCAGGTTTGGGAGGCTTATACTCCTCCTGAGGAATTTTCAAAAATTCTTTTGTTTCCTCTGGTTCTTCCTGATCGGGCTGAACATCCTTGAATATGTCCTATAGCTCTGATTCTAGACTTTCAGTCATATTGATCTCTTCCACCAAAGAGTCAATAATGCAGTGCCCATGCAGTCATTTGGTGTGTCTGGATGCTGCATAGCTTTTACAGCATTCAACTTGAACTCATCCTCATTGACTATCAGGGTTACTTCCCCTTTTTGTACATCAATGAGAGTTCGTCCAGCTGCTAGGAAAGGTCTTCCTAGAATGAGAGTTGCACTCTTGTGCTCCTCTATTTCCAGCACTACAAAGTCAGTTGGAAAGGCGAATGGCCCAACTTTGACAATCATGTCCTCAATTATGCCTGATGGATATTTAATAGAGCCATCAGCAAGTTGGAGGCATATCCGGGTTGGTTTGACTTCTTCAGTCAACCCAAGCTTTCTAATAGTGGATGCAGGTATTAGATTGATGCTTGCTCCAACGTCACACAGGGCTGTCTTGGTGCAAGCACCTTCTAATGTGCATGGTATCATAAAGCTTCCTGGATCTTGAAGCTTTTCTGGTAAGCTTTTCAGAATGACTGCACTGCATTCTTCAGTGAGAAATACTTTTTTAGTTTCTCTCTAATCCTTCTTATGACTTAAGATCTCTTTCATGAACTTAGCATAAGAAGGTATTTGCTCAAGTGCCTCTGCAAATGGAATCTTTATTTCAAGAGTCCTTAGATAGTCTGCAAAGCGGGCGAATTGCTTATCCTACTCCGCTTGGCGGAGTTTCTGAGGATAAGGCATCTTGGCTTTATATTCTTCAACCTTAGTTGCTGCAGGTTTATTCCTTACAGAAGTGGTTGGAGAAGCCTTTTTAGAGGGGTTACTATCAACACTCTCAGGTGTCTGATTTCCCATTGGCGTTTGAACGCCAGGATTGGGTGAAAAATGGGTGTTTAACGCCAACTTTTCCCCCTTTTCTGGCATTTGAACGCCGGAACTGGGCAGGGAATGGGCGTTTAACGCCAGCTTTCCCCCCTTTTCTGGTATTTGAACGCCAAGAGTATTCCTCTCTGGGCTCTTACTGTCCTCAGAGGGATTTTGGATAGTGGTTTGGCTATCCTCTGTCAATTGTTCCTTTATTGGCTTTTTGCTACTTTGAGCAGTGTTATTCAATGTCTTCCCACTCCTCAGTTGAACTGCTTGGCATTCTTCTGTTATCTGTTTAGATAGCTGCTGTTTTGCCTGATTCAACTGTGATTCTATGTTCTTGTTAGCAATTTTAGTTTCTTGGAGCATCTCTTTAAATTCTGCTAACTGTTTTGTCATCAGGTGTAATTGCTGATTAAGCTCAATCATCTGTTCTTGAGGATTAGGATCAGTGGCTACTGCCATAACTTCTTCTTTTGTGGAGAACTTATTGCTAGAGTACAAATGTTGATTTCTAGCAACAGTATCTATAAGCTCTTGAGCCTCCTCAATCGTCTTCCTCATATGCATAGATCCACCTGCTGATTGGTCTAGAGACATCTGAGCTTTTTCTGTAAGCCCATAATAGAAGATGTCTAACTGTACCCACTCTGAAAACATTTCAGAGGGGCATTTTCTTAGCATACCTCTATACCTCTCCCAGGCATTATAAAGGGATTCATTATCCTCTTATTTAAAGCCTTGGATGTCCAGCCTTAGCTGTGTCATCCTTTTTGGAGGGTAAAATTGATTCAGGAATTTGTCTGATAACTGTTTTCATGTCTTTATGCTTGCTGTAGGTTGGTTATTCAACCACCTCTTAGCTTGATCTTTTACAGCAAATGGAAACAGTAATAATCTGTAGACGTCCTGATCCACCTCTTTATCACGTACTGTGTCAGCAAGTTGTAAGAATTGTGCCAGAAACTCAGTAGGTTCTTCCTGTGGAAGACCGGAATACTGGCAATTTTGCTGCACCATGATAATGAGTTGAGGATTTAGCTCAAAGCTGCTTGCTTTAATGGGAGGTATACAGATGCTACTCCCATATGCAGCTGTAATGGGGTTAGCATATGACCCCAGAGTCCTTCTGGACTGTTTAATTCCACTTAAGTCCATGATGGAGAAAGGGAATATGATATGAATTCACAAGTAAAGTAAAATTTTTTTTTTTGATTTGACCGAAAATAATAAAATAAAACAAATGAAAAAAAATCAAATTTCGAAAACTAAAAGAAAATAAGATCAAAGCAAATTGAAAACTAAATCAATTAGTTAATTAAAAAGATTTTGGAATTAGCAATTGAAAATATATGATTGAAAATTATTTTGAAAAAGATTTGATTTTTGAAATGAGGAAAGAGAAAAACAACAAAATGACACCAAACTTAAAATTTTTAGAAAACCAAACACAAATTTTCGAAAATTTTAAAGGAAAACACAAAGAGGACACCAAACTTAGAATTTTTAAAGAACAAGAAAGGACTAAGAACATGCAAATTCAAAAAATTAAAAGAAAACAAAAGCATGCAATTGACACCAAACTTAAAATATGAAACTAAACTCAAATAAAAGACACTAAACCAACAAAAATAAAACAGTCATAATCTAAGCAACAAGATAGACCGTCAGTTGTCCAAACTCGAACAATCCCCGGCAACGGCGCCAAAAACTTGGTGCACAAAATTGCAATCACACTTTTGTAATCCCGCACAACTAACCAGCAAGTGCACTGGGTCGTCCAAGTAATACCTTACGTGAGTAAGGGTCGATCCCACGGAGATTGTCGGCTTAAAGCAAGCTATAGTTATCTTGTAACTCTTAGTCAGGATATCAATAATTATCAGGGTTGATTGTAAAAAGCATAAGAACATGAAATAAGTACTTGTTTTGCAGTAATGGGGAACAGGTTGAGGTTTTGGAGATGCTCTATCTTCTGAACCTCTGCTTTCTTACTGTCTTCTTCTTCAAACATGCAAGGCTCCTTCCATGGCAAGCTGTATGTAGGGTTTCACCGTTGTCAATGGCTACCTCCCATCCTTTCAGTGAAAATGTTCAACGCGCTCTGTCACAGCACAGCTAATCATCTGTCGGTTCCCAATCGGGTTGGAATAGAATCCAGTGATTCTTTTGCATCTGTCACTAACGCCCAGCCCTCAGGAGTTTAAAGCTCGTCACAGTCATTCAATCCTTGAATCCTACTCAGAATACCACAGACAAGGTTTAGACCTTCCGGATTCTCTTGAATGCCGCCATCAATTCTAGCTTATACCACGAAGATTCTGATTAAGGAATCCAAGAGATATCTACTCAATCTAAGGTAGAACGGAGGTGGTTGTCAGGCACACGTTCATAGTTGAGAATGATGATGAGTGTCACGGATCATCTCATTCATCAGGTTTAGGAACAAGTGATATCTTAGAATGGAAGCAAGCATGATTGAATGAAAAACAGTAGTAATTGCATTAATCCATCAAGACACAGTAGAGCTCCTCACCCCCAACCATGGGGTTTAGAGACTCATACCGTAGAAGATACAATGAGAAACGTGTAAAGTGTCATAAGGTGGTGATACAATATCAAAAGGTCCTATTAATAGTGAACTAGTAACCTAGGGTATACAGAAATGAGTAAATGATGTAAAAATCCACTTCCGGGGTCCACTTGGTGTGTGCTTGGGCTGAGCATTGAAGCTTTCATGTGTAGAGACTTTTTCTGGAGTTAAACGCCAGCTTTTATACCAGTTTGGGCGTTTAACTCCAATTTTTGTGCCAGTTCCGGCGTTAAACGCCGGGAATTCTGAAGCTGATTTGCAACGCCGGTTTGGGCCATCAAATCTCGGGCAAAGTATGGACTATTATACATTGCTGGAAAGCCCAGAATGTCTACTTTCCAACGCCGTTGAGAGCGCGCCAATTGGGCTTCTGTAGCTCCAGAAAATCCATTTCGAGTGCAGGGAGGTCAGAATCCAATAGCATCTGCAGTCCTTTTAAGTCTCTGAATCAAATTTTTGCTCAGGACCCTCAATTTCAGCCAGAAAATACCTAAAATCACAGAAAAACACACAAACTCATAGTAAAGTCCAGAAAAGTGAATTTTAACTAAAAACTAATAAAAATATAATAAAAACTAACTAAGATATACTAAAAACATCCTAAAAACAATGCCAAAAAGCGTATAAATTATCCGCTCATCAGAAAGGGAGAGGCTCTCAACGTTATTCGGAAAGTTGAGTCCCAATAACGTGTGCGAAGGACAAAGAGGTAACGTTAGTGGCAACGTTTGTGCCACTAACGTTGAAGTTAACGTGACCTTTACTTGGGTAAGAAACGTTAGTGAAAAAGTTGAATGACACTAACGTTTTCGAACCCATTTTCTCACTGAATGTTAACACCTCTAACGTCTTGAGCTAAAGTCTCTGCTCACTTCACACTTTCTCTCTGCAAGTAAAACCAAGCCCAAATAAAGAAAAGAACTGCTTCAAACTCAAGATCCAAAGGCCCAAGACTTGAAGAACCAACTAGAAGCTGAGAAGAGTAGTATATATAGGAGTAGCTTTGAATTATTAGGGAGTTCGGAAGGTTGAAGGGAGAGCACTACTCTCTGTATTTTACTCTGTTTTTCTAGTTCATTGATGTATTCTCCATCTTTGTTTTCATTTTCTAGAGCTATGAACAACTAAACCCCTTTCATTGGGTTAGGGAGCTCTGTTGTAATTTGATGGATCAATACTAGTTTTCATTATTCTTCTTCTCTCTTTTCTCTTGATTTTACTTGAAAGCTTTCGATCTTCATCCCATTGGGTAGTTATCTTGGAAAAGGAGCTATTCAAACTTGGATCTCTTCTGAGCCTTGAAAGAGGAATGTAGAGATCAAGCTAGAAATGCTTTCTCATGCTGGACCAAATTGGGTTTGGATGGATATGTGACTATAATCCTCTCAATACTTGATTTGGGAAATGCATGTGGTATAATCAGTGACCACACTTCATCTCTTCTCATGAGTAATTGACCAAGGAATTGGCTATTGATCAAGATTTGAGAGATTGAATTGCAAGAAATTGTAATTCAATCAATTAAGATTGCCAAGGAGATCAATGAGTGCATTGATTGAGGAAGAGATGAAAATGACTTGATCCGGAGAATTGCAACATCTCCTATACCCAATGAACTCCCCAAATTCTAATCTAACCCATTCTCTTTAATTTCTACGTTTATGTTCATGAGCAAACACCCCATTCCCATTTATAATTCTGCAATTTAATTTTAGTCATCTAATTCCAGCTCTTTAATTCTAGCATTTACTTTTCATGTTATTTACATTACTGCCATTTTATTTTCTGTAACTCTCAACCCAAATTCTGAATTAGCTCAACTAGAACATTCTTCTAATTAAAGTTGCTTGATCAATCAATCCTTGTGGGATTCGACCTCACTCTCTTGTGAGTTTTTACTTGACGACAAATTCGGTACACTTGCCGAAGGAAATTTGTTGAGAGACAATTTCCACCTGCATCAAGTTTATGGCGCCGTTGCCGGGGATTGATTGTGCATAAAAAATGATTAGATTGGAAGATTACTAGATTGAGCATTTTTGTTTTGTTGATTTAATTTTCTGTTTGAGTAATTTACCTTTTGTCTTAATTAACTCCTTCCCTTTCCCCCCTCTACTCTTCGTTTTTCTTTGTTATTTACAATTCAGTTTGCTAACCCACTAACTGTTTGATATATTGAATCACTCACAACTAACAGTAATTCTGACAACAATATTCTCTGCACATAGTTTTTCCTTGCTTGTACTTGTTGGTTGTATGACAGGGAGAAGAAGCGGGGCTTCAACTTCTTTCGATTCTGAACCAGAGAGGACCCTCCTTAGATTAAGGAGGGAAGCAAGAGGGAAACGTGCAATCGGTGCTGAAGAGGAGGAGGAACACTTTGAACTAAACATGAAAGGCAACATAGAAAACCAACATGAAGAAGAGGCTAATAACCATGGGGGAGGAGGTAGAGCAAATCATGTTGGGGAGGATAGAAGAGTGTTAAGCTCTTATATCAATCCCAACCCAGGCAACTGTGGGAGCAGCATTCAGAAGCCCACCATACATGCCAACAATTTCGAGCTAAAACCTCAGCTCATCACTCTTGTGCAGAATAATTGCTCATTTAGAGGAGGTACTCAAGAAGATCCGAATCAACACTTAACCATCTTCTTGAGGATTTGTGACACAGTGAAGTCCAATGGAGTCTACCAGGATGTCTATAGACTGCTCTTGTTCCCATTTTCTCTCAGGGACAAGGCATTCAAATGGCTTGAATCCTTCCTAAAAGAAAGCCTGACAAATTGGGAGGAGGTAGTGAATAAGTTTTTGGCAAGGTTTTACCCCCTCAAAGGATCAATAGGCTGAGAACTGAAGTACAGACGTTCAGACAGCAAGATGGGGAGACACTTTATGAAGCTTGGGAAAGGTTCAAAGACCTAACGAGGAGATGCCCACCAGAGATGTTCAATGAGTGGGTCCAACTGTACATCTTCTATGAAGGCTTGTCATATGAATCAAAGAAGGCAGTAGATCATTCCTCTAGAGGATCCTTGAACAAGAAGAAGACCATTGAAGAAGCAATAGATGTCATTGAAACTGTAGCTGAGAATGACTACTTCTATGCTTCCGAAAGAGGGAACACTAAGGGAGTAATGGAGCTAAACAATGTAGATACTCTGCTGGCTCAGAACAAGCTCATCACCAAGCAGTTAGCTGACCTCACCAAGAAGATGGAGAGGAACCAAGTGGCAGCAATCACCACCTCATCAACAACCCAAGAAGAAGTTGAAGAAGAGGACCTTGAGCAAGCCAACTACATTGGGAACTCACCTAGACAGAACCATGATCCATACTCCAACACATACAACTCTGGATGGAGGAACCACCCAAACTTTGGGTGGGGGAATCAGCAAGAGTGAAGCCAAGACCAGAGGCGTTACAACTTCAACAACAATGCAGCTCATCAACAATTCACACAGAGGACATATCAACACCCCCACAACAACACCTCTCATCCTCCCACCTCTAATCCCAATTTACCATCAATTGATGATAGACTCTCTAAGCTTGAAACCTTACTTGAAGGAGTATGCAAGAACGTCAGAAACAGTAAGGTATTTCGAGAGGAAGTGCAGTCAAACATGCAGAATCAGAATGCTGCCATCAAGAAACTGGAGACACAAATTGGTTATCTATTCAAGCAGCTTTCTAACCACAACTTCTGCAATAATAACAATTCAAGCAAAGAGGAGGAGTGTCAAGCTATAACACTTAGGAGTGGGAAGAAACTTAAGGAACTCTCCCAAAAACCACAAGAAGAAGGCTCAACTGAAAAGGAAGAAGAGCAAGATGGAGTTAAAACTCCCACTTCAAGTCCACAAAAAGAAAAAGGGATGCCAAAACTGAACATCTCAAGAGCTTCATATCCTCAGCAGTTGAAGAAAAAGGAAGATGACAACCAGTTCGTGAGATTCTTGGAAATCTTTAAGAAACTACAAATCAACATACCCTTTGCTGAAGCAATAGAACAAATGCCACTCAATGCCAAGTTCTTGAAGGAGCTGATGACTAAGAAGAGAAGCTGGAAGAACAATGAGACTGTGATACTAACTGAAGAATGTAGTGCCATCATCCAGCACAAACTACCCCAAAAGTTGAAGGATCCTGGGAGCTTTCAGATCCCTTGTATTATAGGGGAAATCACAGTAGAGAAGGCCCTTTGTGACTTAGGAGCCAGCATCAATTTGATGTCAGTAGCAATGATGAGGAAGATGAAGATCGAGGAGGCTAAACCAACAAAAATAGCCTTACAACTGGCAGATCGATCGTTCAAATTCCCTCATGGCATAGTAGAGGATTTGTTAGTGAAAGTAGGAGACTTCATATTCCCGGCAGATTTTGTAGTGTTGGACATGCAGGAGGAAGCAAAAACCTCCATTATTCTGGGAAGGCCGTTCTTAGCCACTGCTGGAGCTATCATTGATGTCCAGAAAGGTGATCTTACCTTGAGATTACACAATGAAAAGATGACATTCAATGTGTTCAAGGCCATGAGTTACCCACCAGAACAATTAGGGGAATGCATGAGGATAGACACGCTTGAAGAAGAAGTGCAGGAGTGTTTCGAAGAAGAAGAGCATGAAGAGCCCGAGAGATCAATGGAGGAGGAGTATATACCAAGTGAGGAGGTTGCCACAGCAGAGAGTCATGGTTAAGATGCACCACAGGAAGAGACTGAAAAGTCAGAAGCACCCAAGGTTGAACTTAAAGAATTGCCACCCACTCTCAAATATGCATACCTAGGAGAAAATGAAAACTACCCAGTGATTATAAGCTCGTGCCTCAGCCAAGATCAAGAGGATGAACTGCTCAAGGTGCTACGGGAGCATAAGGACGCCATTGGATGGACCCTTGCTGACCTGAAGGGAATCAGTTCAGCTATATGCATGCATAAAATACTGTTGGAAGATGATGCAAAACCATCCATTTAATCCCAAAGGAGGCTGAACCCAATCATGAAGGAAGTGGTACAGAAAGAGGTTATGAAGCTTTGGCAAGGAGGAGTAATATACCCGATCTCAGATAGCCCTTGGGTCAGCCCCGTGCATGTTGTGCCCAAGAAGGGAGGAATCACTGTGGTTCCAAATGAGAGGAACGAACTGATACCTACAAGAACCGTCACAGGATGGCGGATGTGCATTGACTATCGGAAACTCAATGAAGCCACACGAAAGGATCATTTTTCTCTCCTATTCATGGATCAGATGTTGGAAAGACTCGCAGGGCATGCTTATTACTATTTTTTTATGGTTATTTAGGATATAACCAAATAGTAGTTGATCCTAGAGACCAAGAGAAAACTTCATTTACCTATCCATATGGAGTGTTTGCCTACAGGCGCATGCCATTTGGACTATGTAATGCACCTGTGACTTTCCAACGCTGCATGCTTTTTATATTCTCAGATATGATAGAGAAATTCATTGAGGTTTTTATGGATGATTTCTCGGTATTTGGAGATTCTTTTACTAGTTGCTTGAATCACCTGACCTTGGTATTGAAAAGATGCCAAGAGACCAATTTGGTCTTGAACTGGGAGAAATGTCACTTTATGGTGACAGGAGGAATAGTTCTTGGCCATAAGATTTCTAACCAAGGAATCAAAGTGGACAGAGCTAAAGTAGAACTTATTGAAAAGCTCCCTCCACCCAGTGATGTCAAGGCAATTAGAAGCTTTTTAGGGCATGCTGGCTTTTATAGAAGATTTATTAAAGATTTTTCAAAAATAGCTAAGCCCTTGAGTAATCTCCTTGTATCAGATACACCATTCATCTTCGATGAAACCTGCATGTTGGCATTTGAGCATTTGAAAGAAAGATTGTCCTCTGCCCCTATCATCTCCCCACCTGATTGGAACTTACCCTTTGAATTGATGTGTGATGCATCTGACTTTGCAGTAGGGGCAGTGTTAGGGCAGAGGAAAAATAACTTAGTCCATGTCATATACTATGCTAGCAAGGTCCTCAATGATGCTCAAAGAAATTATACCACTACTGAAAAGGAATTGCTAGCCATAGTTTTTGCATTTGACAAGTTTAGATCATATCTCATTGGTGCTAAAGTAATTGTTTTTACAGATCACACAGCACTTAAATATTTATTTGCCAGGCAAGAATCAAAACCAAGACTAATAAGATTGATTTTATTAGTGCAGGAGTTTGATATTGAAATCAGAGACAAGAAGGGAGTGGAGAACAAGGTGGCAGATCACCTATCCAGGATTCCTCATGAGGAAGGGGAAACACATGATATGAGTATGAACGAGCTCTTCTCTGATGAGTAGTTAATGACAGTGAACAAAGCTCCATGGTTTGCAGACATTGCCAACTTAAAGGCAACTGGAGCTCTACCTCCAGGGATCAATAAACATCAAAAGAGGAAGCTCATGAATGATGCAAAATACTTTTTCTGGGATGAGCCTTATCTTTTCAAGAAGTGTTCAGATGAAATCCTTAGAAGATGTATTTCAGAAGAGGAAGGACGAGAAGTACTATGGAATTGCCACGGCTCATGCTACGGAGGCCACTTTGGAGGGGACAGGACTGCAGCAAAGGTGTTACAAAGTGGATTCTTTTGGCCCACCCTTTTCAAGGATGCCAAAGAATTTGTAAGGAGTTGCAATGAATGTCAGAGATCTGGGAACTTGCCCAAAAGAAATGCCATGCCACAGAATTTCATTTTGGAACTGGAAGTATTTGATGTGTGGGGAATAGATTTCATGGGACCATTTCCAACCTCATATGCAAACAAGTACATCTTGGTAGCAGTGGATTATGTGTCCAAATGGGTAGAGGCCATTGCAACCCCAACAAATGACAACAAAGTGGTCATGAACTTCCTCAGGAAGAATATTTTCAGCCGGTTCGGAGTCCCAAGAGCCCTCATCAGTGATGGAGGGAGCCATTTTTGTAACAAACCACTAGAGACTCTTCTCCTACGATATGGGGTGAAACACAAGGTAGCCACACCTTACCATCCCCAAACAAGTGGACAAATAGAGATATCCAACAGAGAGCTAAAGAGAATTCTGGAGAAGACTGTAGGTGCATCAAGAAAAGATTGGGCGAAGAAGCTGGATGATGCTCTTTGGGCATACAGGACCGCATTTAAAACACCACTGGGAATGTCCCCATATCAACTGGTTTATGGGAAAGCTTGCCATTTACCACTAGAATTGGAACACAAAGCTCTCTGGGCCATCAAGATACTGAACTTTGACAGCATTGCTGCTGGTGCAAAGAGAATCTTGCAACTGCAAGAGATGGAGGAATTCAGGTCAAAAGCCTATTAAAATACTAAAATATATAAGGAAAAGGCAAAGAAGAGACATGACCTGCATCTTGCACCCAGGGATTTCTAAAAGGGACAGCAATTACTCCTCTACAACTCCAAATTGAGACTATTCCCAGGAAAACTCAAATCAAGGTGGTCAGGGCCATTCGTTGTCACTAAAGTCTCACCATATGGACACATCGAAGTCATGGATGAAAAGTCAGGGAGGACTTTTACAGTGAACGGACAAAGACTCAAGCATTATCTGGGCAACATGGGGGAAAATCCCAGAGTAAACTATCATCTCAAGTAGAGGAGGAATCGTCAAGCTAGTGACGATAAAGAAGCGCTTTATTGAGAGGCAACCCAACCTTAGGTAACTACTTTTTCAACAGCATTTCAATAAAGATCACAAGTTGTTTCCCCTGCATTGCAAGGAGCTAAGTTTGGTGTTCCACACCAAAATAATTCATGAGTGAAAGTGCGATTCTAAGTTTGGTGTCTCACCAGAGGATGCTAGTTAGAATCACACTATACTCTCAAAGCACATTGCTAGCTCTAACCAATTAAGGGAACCACTTGGATATAGATTAGTCTTTAGTTAATTGGCTGCTAACAGCAAGATACGAGGTTCTACACATGTATGCAAGGTTTTGTAGTAAGCAAGGAACTAAGTTTGGTGTTCACACACCCAAAATAAGTTCAGAAATCATAAGCATACATGCGAGCAGACTATTCCTCAAGTGCTTTGGAAACAAGCAACATCCAATAACCTTGCAGGAAACTTATGAGGAGATGGTGTACCTTCAACTAAGAAAGTAAGGCATCAAGAACTATGACAATGACAACAAGAAGGCAACTGGATTGGCAGAGCAAACCATCTCTCAAAGGTTGTATTGCTACTTAATTCCATCTCCTCATCTTGTTAAAAATTGGAAGTCCGAATGCACTGTTAATTAATAGTCATGCGTTGATCGGAACCTAGTTCAACTCTGCATTTTTAGTTTTATTGCTTAAGTCTATGTTTGCTGGTTCTTTATGTCACTGCACCACTACTTTACTTAATTGTATGTTTGTCCTTGGAATCAAATGAAAAAGAGAATGATTGTGTTTTAAAAAGACCAGAGAGGAGTTCATAATATGGAGTAATTTTCTGAATCTTTGGTGTGATCATAAGTTAGCTAAGTTGGTTCAACCATGAGGTGGGAAGACAACTATCTATCCTGAATCATATGCTTTGAACACACCCCATGAGACTAGCTAAATAACAAGATCCTAATAAGAGAAAGGGAAAGAACAATGAAATTGAAAAACAAAAGAAAAAGAGTAAGTAATAAGGCTAGGCACCAATGGTTTTAATCTTGAGGCATGTGTCTGTGGTGTTCTTGTGTGAGGGATCTACTTGGATGAATAAGCTCTTAGGGGTGCCTTATCACTTGGTAACTTGGGTTAACTAACTTAGAATTATCAGCTGAAAGTCCACTATCAAGAGTAACCCTCACTACAGAGCATTTAGTAACCCAAAAAGGTGCTGGACACCAAGGTCTCAAGAAAAGAAAACAAATAAACCATATGCCTGTGGTGTGTATGTATGGGGGAGAGACTTGAGGAAGTAAGTCCGTGGGGGTGTTTCAACACCTAGCACCTTGAACCAACTGGTTCGGGAGTGTTGGCTGAAAGCTTATTTTAAAGAGTTGCCTCCTTATAGAGCACCTAGCCTGAAGAACACAAATAAGCCCTGAAATGACAATAAAAGGATCAATAAAGGTCTCATGGTATGTAAGCAAAACCAGTGTTTTAGAGCATGATAAAGGTCTGAAAGCCAGTAATGGAATGAACCTAAGTTGCTATGCATGAAACCACCATAAAATCAGTAACATGACCTCCACAAGAATGACTCATTTCTCTTGGCATTCCATTCATCATTCCCTTGTTCCAGTACTTGCTTAGGGACAAGCAAGCTTTAAGTTTGGTGTTGTGATGCAAGGGCATCTTGGCCAGTTTCACTGACCTTTTCTTTACTGTTTTTAGGGTAGTTTTATGCATTTCCTTAGGAAATAAGCTAGTTTTGGGTAGATATTCACTTACACCTTGATTCAAGCATACATTGTGCATTTTACATGATTTCATGAGGATTTTGCATGAATTTAGTGACAATTGGTATGTTGCATTACCCATGACTTGGACTAGAACTTTGATGCACTCTATTGCTTGATTTCAGGACAAAAGGAAGCAAGGAGGAACCACTTAGCAGTCACGTTAATTTCATTAACGTAGCCACTAACGTGGAATGGGAGGTAACCTGCAAAGTTAATGAGAAAAGTGATTGCCAATAACGCTCTCGAAGCCATCATTGCCCACGTTAAGAGTCACGTTAACTAAGTTAACGTAAGCTCTAACGTGAAGGAAGGACTTTGAGCCAACGTTAGTGACACTTAACATTATCACTAACGTTGGCCAATGATCATAAGTGGCCACGTTAGAGTCCACGTTAACTTGGTTAACGTGGCCTCTAATGTCAATAAGGGGAAGGAAGCCAACGTTAGTGATGTTCAACATTGTCACTAACGTTGGCCTAAGGTGCAATGTGCCACGTTAACTTCCACGTTAACTTGGTTAACGTGGGAGCTAACGTGAGAGGCAAGAATGGTCGACAACGTTAGTGACACCCAACATTGTCACTAACGTTGGAAGCAACCACAAAACCCCAAGGAGCCACGTTAACTTCTACGTTAACATAGTTAACGTGGAAGCTAACGGCAATGAGTGAAAGATGAGCCAACGTTAGTGACACTCAACATTGTCACTAACGTTGGAAATGGTTTGCAAAGCCACGTTAGAAGCCACGTTAACCTAGTTAATGTGGACTCTAACGAGAATAAGGGCATATTGGAACGTTAGTGACAATGTTGAGTGTCACTAACGTTCTCGAAGATTGGCACACCTACGTTAAAAGAGCCATGTTAACTAAGTTAACGTGGACTCTAACGTAGGAAAGGGAGAGGCTCTCAACGTTATTGGGAATGTTGAGTCCCAATAACTTGTGCGAAGGACAAAGAGGCAACGTTAGTGGCAACGTTTGTGCCACTAACGTTGAAGTTAACGTGACCTTTACTTGGGTAAGAAACGTTAGTGAAAAAGTTGAATGACACTAACGTTTTCGAACCCATTTTCTCACTGAATGTTAACACCTCTAACGTCTTGAGCTAAAGTCTCTGCCCACTTCACACTTTCTCTCTGCAAGTAAAACCAAGCCCAAATAAAGAAAAGAACTGCTTCAAACTCAAGATCCAAAGGCCCAAGACTTGAAGAACCAACTAGAAGCTGTGAAGAGTAGTATATATAGGAGTAGCTTTGAATTATTAGGGAGTTCGGAAGGTTGAAGGGAGAGCACTACTCTCTGTATTTTACTCTGTTTTTCTAGTTCATTGATGTATTCTCCATCTTTGTTTTCATTTTCTAGAGCTATGAACAACTAAACCCCTTTCATTGGGTTAGGGAGCTCTGTTGTAATTTGATGGATCAATACTAGTTTTCATTATTCTTCTTCTTTTTTTTCTCTTGATTTTACTTGAAAGCTTTCGATCTTCATCCCATTGGGTAGTTATCTTGGAAAAGGAGCTATTCAAACTTGGATCTCTTCTGAGCCTTGAAAGAGGAATGAAGAGATCAAGCTAGAAATGCTTTCTCATGCTGGACCAAATTGGGTTTGGATGGATATGTGACTATAATCCTCTCAATACTTGATTTGGGAAATACATGTGGTATAATCAGTGACCACACTTCATCTCTTCTCATGAGCAATTGACCAAGGAATTGGCTATTGATCAAGATTTGAGAGATTGAATTGCAAGAAATTGTAATTCAATCAATTAAGATTGCCAAGGAGATCAATGAGTGCATTGATTGAGGAAGAGATGAAAATGACTTGATCCGGAGAATTGCAACATCTCCTATGCCCAATGAACTCCCCAAATTCTGATCTAACCCATTCTCTTTAATTTTTGCGTTTATGTTCATGAGCAAACACCCCATTCCCATTTACAATTCTGCAATTTAATTTCAGTCATCTAATTCCAGCTCTTTAATTCTAGCATTTACTTTTCATGTTATTTACATTACTGCCATTTTATTTTCTGCAACTCTCAACCCAAATTCTGAATTAGCTCAACTAGAACATTCTTCTAATTAAAGTTGCTTGATCAATCAATCCCTGTGGGATTCGACCTCACTCTATTGTGAGTTTTTACTTGACGACAAATTTGGTACACTTGCCGAAGGAAATTTGTTGAGAGATAATTTCCACCTGCATCAATTTGCTGCCACTCAAGAATGGTTAATTGCCACTGCCCCAGTTGCAGCTGCTGCAAATACCGCAACAGCTTTGAGCAAATTAGTCTTGGGCTTATAACTGTCCTCAAAATCTTGTGAGCTTGTTTCATCAAGTGAATATAGGGGATCACAGTTCCAGATTCAGTTGGTAAGTCCTGAAAACATTTATATGTGTATGAGTTAAACACTAAGCTATATGCAGCAGATATGTAACTTTGCCACATTTACGGACGTTTATATTTTATTTTTATTTTTAAGTGGAGTTGATATCATTAGGTTCAAATGCAACAAACTTTCCAGAAATTTTGAATCTTGCATTGGTTTTTGAGGTGCCCTTGACTCAAAATATGTAAATCAGTATCGAATATACAAATTCACAAACTTTGCTATAAATGGGTATCCATAAGAACCTGGAACTGCTGCTAGGAAGAAGTGGAGGAACCTCTGGCCTCATCTTCTGCACGCGCCAAGACATGATTACAGAGCAAGCTGGGCCCTCTGATTCTATAGAGAAAGGGGGGCGAGGATTGAAGAGAGTGAAGGCGATGAAGTGAAAGCCTAGAGTTTCGGAAATGAATTTAAACTTCTCTGACTACTTATGAACTGAAGAATCAGAGAATAAGCAACATAAACAAAGAGGAAACATAACCTACACAGAAACATAAAGCATTTGAGACAGTACTTATCCTAACAATATTATTCAAAATCAATATTTTTCTTCCCTATTTCCAAGCTCCTTTCTGCCATGTAAATGCTTCATTTTTCTTGTTTTGCAGAGGATAGCAACATGGAAACTTAAATTTCTGCCATGTAAAGGCTTATTATTTACATATATGAATAGTGATATCCTCTTTCATATTGACACTATCTGTCATATGCAGAAGATTTGATTTCCATAAATTTTTCAACTGTTTAAGATAGCAGGATCCTAATTTATGTGACATAAAGGTCACTGGAAAATATGAGCATGAAGAATTATATCCTAAATGTACCATCCTTTATTCATCAGCCAATAAATCAAATGGACAAGCTCAATTTCCTCCCACTTTTCTTCCTTTAATTTTATATGATATAATTCATAAAAAAGACTTCGTTGCGATTTCCTGTTTCTTATTTATGTTGAATAAAATGGAATACTGATGATCAAGTTGAAGTGAAGGAAACATAAACCCATATATATTTCATTAGAGCACCTGACAGATACAGTTGATGAGCAATAGTTGATAGTTGAAGTGGAACTTTCAAAGATGCCGATTCACAAATAATGATTCCCTGAATATGAGAATATATATCAATAGCACAATATTATGACAACTTATTTGAAAAAAGTGTTACACTAATATTCCTGCCAAACAGTGAAAAAATATTTATTGATGCTAACCATGTCCTTCACAAAGATATCAAGTGCTGAATATGGTGTCTAATCATTATCTAGCATGTGTGGGACACGATTTTCAAGCATCCTGTAATAGTAGAGAGAAAAATTGTTTAACCATCTTTATACCACTAGAGAACAAAATACACCAAAATTATATCATTAGACATTCATTTGAAATAAAATTTACTATGTCCACTCAATTTTATTATCAACTTGAATTACATTTATCATTGCATTACTTATCTCAAGCAGATAAAAAGCAGCACTAGCCCAAGGACAAAAATGGATAAAGAACCGCTGACTCATAATTAACTAAAAAAATACCTTCCAGCATCACAGCCACCTTTAATAATGTAAAGCTTATCCCTTAAGGCTGATCACAAAAAACTCAAAATCAATTAAAAGTGATTATTGAATTTACTGCAACCCCAGAATCAAAATTAAAATTTTGCATTTTATGATAAACACTTGTTAGTTATTACCTGCTAAGACTAAACCAACACACATGGCAATCAATATATAGACACACACACACACACATGGCAAAAGAAGGTAAAACATTACGAGCATAACACCACTGCCATCTGCAACTTTACACCCAGATATTAGAATAGGGTTCTTAGAATTCTTTTCAACCTGCAAAAAGGAAAATGATTATCAAACTTAAGAAATGAGACAAGTAATTTTTCTTATTCAGCACATAATGGAAAAAAAACACTTACAATATTGCTCTCCCCAGTCATACTAGATTGAGATCTCAACTCTTCTACCTCCTCTAATTACCTTCTCATGCAGAGAGAAAATTTAAAGATTGAAAAAAAAATATATAAATATGATAAGGAGGATGCTATAATAATAATAGTAATAATAAAGAAGTACAGAGAAGCGAAAATCAAACCTCCAAACGAATGTTTCTCTTCTCCTCATTTAGGTCCCGAAACTGAAGAGACTGCTTATAATCACTTATAGCTACAAAAGGAAGCGGAGAAAGAAAGAGAGTGATGCGCACTTCAAACGATAATATTACTACAGATGTAACTATTGTGATAAGTGATAACCTCCATAATATATAACAAAGTTATATAAAAAAATCAAGTTGAGAAACAGAACCATATAACATGTTTGAATGCTTTATTAGAAACTTTACAAAGACAAAATATTGGCATAGTACCTGTAACAACAATAACAAGAATAACTGCAAAAGCAATGCTTCCACCATTATACTATCCTTCCTTAATACCCTGAAATATAAAATTAATTCTTCTATGGATGAAAACCTATTTGGCTATTTCTCAACATTTAAAAACATATTCCTAATCAACCTATTTCTCAACATTTAAAATTAACTCTGCCATATTTTCTCACCCCAGATTTTATCCCCAGTACTAATGAAAGAAATGTAATTGCACATATACAGCCATGCTATAGAAAAAATCTTATTTTGAGCATGATACCTTCAACTCTGCTATCTCTTGTTCTCATTTTGCAAATGTTACAATGAATGCAGCTTCCTTTTTCTTTGCCTTTTCAAGCTGATAACAATAGATATATGTCAATGGTCAATGATAATTGATAATTAATCAATGGATAGTGAACTACATCAACAGAAAAAAAGGGCAGATTAGATTCTAAACCTACTCTCTTAAAGACTCTTCTGAGGATTTCTGGGCCTGAAGATAATCAAGCAACATTTTGGGCTCTGGAAAGATAATCAGCCATCTCTATTGCTTCTTTGTATATACCACAAGCTGACTCCATATTTCCCTGCAATAAAAATGTAACAGGTAGCGCATGTAGTCATCTTTTCTGTATCAGCTTATCATCAAAGAGTAAATCTTTCTTCAATTGTAGCAAAGGCTAATTGCATACCAAACGTTTCTCCATATTGGCTCTTGATATAACATTTTGCACAAAATCAAAATCTGACTCTTTACTAGTCTGCTGAATATATGCAGCGCGAGCAGCTAAAACATCTCCTATTTGTTCTTTAAACCTGGCATTGAAGAAATGGATTTTTGGTACACTCTTTTACAAATAGGAGTCATAATTCAAGGTAAATCAAAGCATACACTATAAATAATCCAACTGTGCAAATTTAATGGAAATTATTATTAGTGTAAACCTGTACTAAGATCTATACCACTATCTTAGCTATCAATATAACGTTTTCTACATAAACAGATTTTCTTATATGTTTCCAAAATCGATATAGTTGAAGGAGGAGGACTAGAGGCACATGACCAGAGGACCATATATTTTCTTACATGATGACTCTATTAAAACAAAAAATTACAAGTGCTAAATAAATTACATATGATTTAGCAAAGTTGGCTGGGAAATTCAACAGTATTGCAGATAAATTTCTTTAACCCATGTTGCAACACACCACTGATTTGGACATTCCACCTAAATCCTTATAATTTGCCATTTTTATTTGGTTCCATTCTAATCTGTAACTAACAGAACAGGTCAACTGACACAAACAACTCTGACATGATAGATTAGTTCAATTGCAAGAAAGAGCAATAAGTCAATTAGTTGAATTGACCTGTGCACTGATTCAATCAACAGAGTAGCAAACACCTAAATTTTAACTAGGAAAACTATTCCAATTTTTTAAATACTTCCTCACCTCTCCCTGGAATTAAGTTCATCACCTAAACATAATCTCAAGATAAAATAGAAAATCCATAGCACCAAAATGACAGCCAACAAATAACAGCAGCTAATTGTTTCACAGCATCTGTGAAACCAACCAAAATGCAAGAAAAATTCTAAAGCCTCAACTATAGACTATAACCTTTATTCGCTCTCTATTAGTCACAAATGTTCCACCTTTCTCAGGATTTTGTGTTGTCACCTGCACTCCATTCAGAAGAGGACCTATAAAGAGTGATATATGGTTTCCTTTAAACTCCTTATATATCCAAAGCATCCCAATTATACTCAACATAATAAGAGTTATAAACAAATAAACTCTAAAAAAGGGAAAATGATGGAAAAGAAAGTTGTTCTCACCGTTGTGCTAGAACTTTCAAATCTTCGTGCAGTATCAATATATAGATGCCTTCCCAGAATATTTACTTGAACCTTTGTATATAAACTAAGCATTGTTGTGTCCCATACTAACAACGCCATTCTTGTAAAACCTAGAGAAAAAGAAAATACAGTAGAAAAATACATTGTAATAATGGAATTTCATTATATCAGAAACTGGAAGAAAATATAGTAGAAAATTCAAATACTCACCATCGGTGTTAGATTTGAAGGGAAGAAAAAGTCGCTGAAGAAGGATTAGGGTTTGTCCTCGTAAAAGAGGGGAAGAGAAGGGACAGCACGGGAACAGCGATGATTGACGACGACGAGAGTGATAGAAGTTCCAAAGGTGTTGAGTTGATGATGGAAGAATGCGGTGGATGAAGGCGCCGAGGAGAAAGGTTTGGAGTGTGAATGGAGAGGAAGATGGCTGTGAAGTTTTCGTTTGGAGTGTGGAGCTCGAGAGGATAGAGGAAGAGTTGGATTTAACTCAATATTTTCGACGGAAAATTTTAAATTACAGACGATTTTTTCGTCTGTAATAATTTAATAAAACGCAGCGTTTTTGTCTCTTTAATTACAGACGGATTTTCCCTCTGTAACTATTTCCCACGAAAGAAATTAATTTTTCCAACGGAATTATCGACGGATTCTCTTTTCCATCTGTAATTTATGCTAATTCATTTTTTTTATTTTCCGACAAAAAATCCCTCTGAAATTCCGTCTGTATTTTCGTGGGATAAAATCTGTCGAAAATATCCGTCTGTAATAACTAATTTTCTAGTAGTGCGAAACGCTGGGAAAAAAAACAATACATAAAAATAAATTTTAATTTAATTTTATCTTTCAATAATATCAATTTTTTACTGTACATAGTATTCAATTATTTTTTATTACATCTAAGTAAATTACACTTAATTACATTACTTTCATTTTAAATAAATTTATTTTTTTATAATTTTAAAGAATTTTGATACATTAGAGAGACAAAAGATATAATTTATAATTTATTGTATATTTATTATTTTTTTCTTTTCTGTAAGTTTATATACTAGTCATTTTACAAACCTTTTATGATAACTAAAAATCTTTAAAAGTAAAATTATAAAAAATTAATATATTTAGAATGAAAGTAATATGATTAAGTGTAATTTATTTAGATGTGATTAAAAAATAATTGAATACTATGTATAGTAAAAAATTGATATTATTGAAAGATAAAATTAAAATTTATTTCTATGTATCATTTTTGTCCCCAACATTTTCGTCCTATTTAAGTCCCTAACGTTTCAAAATCGTCTCAATTTTGTCCTGCCGTCAATTCTGTTAACGGATCCCTAACGGCAGGACAACATTGAGTCAATTTTGAAACGTTAGGGACTTAAATAGGACGATTAAAATGTTAGGAACAACTTTAGAACTTACTCCAAATGTTGGGGATAAAAACGATATTTACTCTAGATTATATTACGAAACTAGGAGTCCTGGTGGCTAGTTGATTTTTTTTGTCAAAGTTTTGACTTTGTCAACAGCGACTACTCTCGTATTGTTAAATATTGTCATAAAATAAATGAATAAATAAAGAAATAAATATAAAATAAAGAAGCATAAATAGATAATTTTAATATAAATATTCACCAATATAATTATCTCAATATAATATAAATAATTTATATATATTTACTAATATATGTAGCAACTTATTTGTAAAAGAGAGAAAGAGAAGAATAGTATATGAAAAAGGAGAGAAGTAGTTTTATTGTTACTATTGTGTGTTACTTTTGCATTAGTTCATGCCTATTTATATACGGAAATGGATCCTCTCCAGTTTTTTTAGCACTTGAGAAAATGCAGTGTGATCTCCAGTTGTTACTATTGTGTGTTACTGTTATGTTTGAATGCTTTTTTGCTCTAAATGCCAAAGTAATTTTACGTTCTTAACTTGTGTTTACAAGAAGTTAGAAATTGTAGCTTCTGGCGTTTAGAAAATCACGTTAGGATTGAATTTATTTTTTTCTTATCAATTCTAGCCGTTATTTTCTTGCTTGTAGTCTCTTTAGTACTCAAATATTTTAAATATATAATTATATTTTTTTTATAAAATTTTTATTTTTGGCTTTGTATAAAAAAAATTATCTTTTGTTTTGTTTTATTAAAATTTGTAAGCGTAATTCTTGTATATTAATTTATTATTATAATTTTGTTATAATATAAATTATTGATTCTATTAAAAAAAATAAAATAAATAAAAAACTAATTATAACTAATAATTAAGTCATAAATAATTAAAATTTATAATTTAAAATTGTATTAAATAAAAAAGTACTGAGAATATTAAAAAAATTATAAGTAATATAATTAAATAAAGTATATTTTGATATATTTTTCATATATTATTTTTGCTTTTATAGATAATGTGGTGTCTTTTATTTACTCTTTTTCTCAATGAATCATCGAATCTATATCAAGTCCCATCTTGCCTAAATTTGAAAGTTATGATCGATCAAAATATTAGCAGTGCAAAAGGACAACGTTGTCATTTTAGATGCGCCTAAAAATATCAGCAGGGCCACTATTACAACAAGCAAGTGTAATTAAGATGAGATAGTTAAGAATTATAAACACATCGTTGTATCCCAATTACTGAAAATTTTCATGAATCTCTCAAGTCCCAACTCTAAATGCCCGTTTTTGTTTTCCCATGTGAATACAGCAAGTTTTGAGTTATATTAACAAAGTTTGATAGATCTTGTGTATTCATCTCGTCCTCTACACACGGAAACATTATTATACACACTGTAATAATTTGATATGTATTGATTTATTTTATAAAGCATAAATAGCACATCTAGTTCTGTTAAGTGCTACTCTAAGGAAGCAAAAAAAAGAAACAGAGAAACAAAGAAACGGAATAGTATCTTTGTTATTCTTGGTCCAGTCTCCAATGATATATTTCTTACAATTGGAATCGATGCACAACACATATAGGGAATTGAGTTTCTCAAAGACTCATTAAGAAGTGATTACAGTAGTAATCATACATTTTCCTTTTTGGTATACAAAGGTGCTGCACGCATTACACATGAGGCCAATGCTTCCATTCCATCCTAACTAGTTATGCAGCCCCATGCTCCTTGCAAGGAACATTAGTGCAGCGACAAACAGGCCTGCCAGAAGCTTCCCAACCATTGAAGCCCCGTTCCAAGACCATGATGTTCTTTATCCCGGCATCTTCCTTACTCTCCTCAAGATAATTGACAAGCTTTCGAGCACAAGTTGGTCCCCGAACCTATAATACAGTATAGTTCATACCACTTTCAGCTCAGAGACACACATTCTGGTATGGTATTATATAAAATGGATATAGGAATTAGGAAGACACTAATGTCACAGAAATCTTATCCTCTGATATAGCAATTTAAGATATAACTAAGCATAGATAGAACTATGATCAATCTTTATAAAGCAAGTTATGCATATAAGAAGCTGATCAATAAATCAATTAAATCGCATTTGAAATTTCACAACAAGAAGAGTAGAAGATCATCCTAATAAAGGAGAATCACACATTTAGAATCGTAAATTCAGATGTGCTTTAACATCAGTCTTCTCTATAGTCTAATCTATCATAGTATTATCTCAGAACGACTTTTCCAGCATAACACGGTTCTACAAGTGTATGTGGCTTCTAATGTTATTAACTTATTATTCTAAATGAATAGTTTGATATCTGTACCGTGCAGTCTGGCATATAAACGATTCTAAGCTTAGAAGGCATTTGTACTCTGTACCTATCCCTGAAACTGGAATTGAAGTCTAAAATGTGAAGTAGTTAGGCGTAGATGAAGGTTGAAGAGAAGAGAGAGGGTACCTGGCTGAGAGCACAGTGGAAGACGAGGGTGTCTTTGCCTTTAACCTGGTGGAGAAGGTTAGGCATGTTGTCGGAGAAAGTGTCGCTGGGGAAATGGAGAGAGGAAGAGATGTGGCCATCGCAGATCCTCTCCTCGTCCCTCACATCAACGATCGCGATGTTGGGTTGCCGCCGAAGAGCCAGAAGCTGCGATCCAGTTATGTACGTTATGCTGCGTGCCATCTTCCCCTCTTTCTCTTTCTCTCCTATTCTCTTCTCTTCTTCCGTTCCTTCTTGCCTCCTTCTCACGCTTCTTTTCCTCGCTCCTGACTCAAACCGCGTGGGCTTCTTCTCAATTCAATTTTCCTTTCCTCACTTTTTTTTTTTTGTCATACAAACACACTCACTCACACACACTAACCAAGCCCTACTGCTTGGATTTGAACATCGTGTAGCTTAGTTTGAGGCAAATGCCTTTGCCACTACATCACATGCCTCAGCCACCTTTCCTCACTTTGGAATTTGGATTTCTCAGACCCAAAATCAATTTCCAATTAAATGGATTTGGATTTAAAAAAACATTTTCTACTCCATTTTTGGCTATTTGGGTCTGGCGGAAAGATCTGTTTGAAAAAAAAACCAAAGAGAGAATGTTAGTCACGTGATTAGAACAGTCTTCGTCTAGCATTTAAAGGTAAATTTAAAGAAAGAAAAGCCCGTGTACAATTTTCATTGGAAATTCCAAAAAGAAGAGAGTAGGCAGTTTGGCGCCCGAGCGTGTGTTGGCTGGTTAGTTTCCCTCCTGGCAGGCGCTTAGGGCTACCCATCCGCTTCATTTTCTGGTCATTCTCTCATGGACAATCCCTTCGACCACCATGTTCCTCCGCCACACGCCACCGTTACCGCAGCTGACTACGGAGTCTCCGATGACGACGAGGACGAAGAAGAGGAAGAGGAAGAGGAAGAAGAAGAAGAAGAAGAAGAAGAAGAAGAAGAAGAAGATGACAACGAAGAGGACGAAGATTCATCGCCTAGGGCTTTCCCAGTGGCTCCTTCCACAACTTCTAATCCACAGCCAATTGTCATCACCGTGGAATCGCAGTCGCATAGCAGCTTCGGAGACGACGAAGTAAGCAACAAGCGCCGCAAAACGGAAGGCCGAGAGGCGTCGTCTTCGTCTTTGGCAATTGATGGCAGTCAAGGCAGCGAGTGGAACCGCACTGACATTGACGGCCTCTTCTGCCCTATCTGTATGGAAGCTTGGACCAACAGCGGCGACCACCAAATCTGGTTCATCCGCCACTACACTTAATTGGATATGTTAATTGTGAAATCATACTCACTAATTGTTGATTAGTATGCTTAACGTGATTCTTTGGTACTTTATTTGGTTCAGTTGTCTTCCTTGTGGACACATATATGGTATGTCTTGTATAAAAAGATGGCTTCAACAGCGACGAAGTACAGGCAAGGTAATTGTAGATAATAGATTGTCATATGATATTTGAAATTGATATACAAATGCATATAATGATATTAACGATTCGGTTTTCTTGTTTTATGTGTTATTTTATTTCATTATAGTGTCCACAATGCAATATAAAATGCTCATTAAAGGATGTGAGGAAGCTCTATGCATCTCGAGTAGTTACTGTTGATGATGAATCTCAGAAGGTAAAGCTGATTCTATTTGCATTAAAAACTTTGGAAGTTACTTTAAGAAATTAATTTGTCTAAATGGATCTTCTTTTGTGGCAGAAAATTCGGTTGCTTGAAGCCAAATGTGCTGCACTGGAAAGTAAGGTATCATGCTGCTGGTGAAAATTTTCTTGCTTTTACCGTAACAAAATAAAAGACCCTGCAGTTTTTTTAGCTATATGTATCTACCATCTAGATATTTTAATCTCCAGGGTTTGCTCTTTTTGGGCTTGAATTCTGCTGGAATTTAAGGGGCTAATATTCCAACATTGTTTGTTAAGAAAATAACTCAATTATCAATATGTTCTAAGGGTGCTGATTGGCGTGTGAAAGAGGCTATATGGCGGAAAAGAGAAGCTGCATACCGTCTGGAAATCCAGAAGCTTAAAGCGGTATCCTCTATTCATAATCCATAATTGTAAATGATACCATCCATCTGATCACTGGGAATCTACTGTTTTTATACACATTAGGTTCACTATTTTGGTACATGCTATTAATTTAATTTTTATGGCACATAGAGCAAAGTTGTTCATGTCTCATTAAGTGTCTTGTTTTTGAATATCTTAGTGCCTTTTTTTCCTCATGCCTGCTATTGTTGTAAAATGGAACATATAAAATAGCATCCTTGCTTTTGTCATTTATTCCCCTTGGAGGCAATAACATGATATCTTCAAGTTTTTGGGTACTTCATAAGCATGTTGCAAAATATCTGTTATCGTAGTTTTTAACAATTGCATGCTAAATGTTTAAGTATGAATCTGTATAAAAGATTTGGGTGAAACTGCAAATTGTATAAGCATTTCAGTTTTGATCCTTGTGCATGTATTTTAAATACTTTTAAGTTTCTAGTTTTGATCTTGCTGAGAAATACTAATTTGGAGCAGCTGCTACTGGATATGGAGAGAATGCATTTTGAACTCATAGATGGCACTCAGGATTATCAGTGGAGATCTGAAAAGGGTAATGGTCCTTTCAGAATTCAAAATGAGTACCGCATAAAATAGGTCCTAATTTGCTTTTAAAAAAGCATAAGGTCCTGGCAAAAAAAAAAAAAAAAATTGTTTCTGAGAACATTGACTTACAAGCTATATATCTTGCAGAGCAAAATTTTAGCTTAAAGTCCCATGTAAAAGCATCTTTTTGCAATTTTGCATTACAGGTACGACTTTTGTTATCTATTACAGTCTTGTCTCCACCTGGTTATGTAGAAGGGTATTTATTCTGTTTATTTAGAATTTTGTTGTTATGCTCTTTTTAGAAAACATTTAATATGGATGATGCACGAGTATTTGATATGGATGTATCCAATCAAATTTTACTAATTGCACGAAAGCCAAGGGTGATAGGTGGAGCAGACTTTTTAACTAAAGTAAGATTTTTTTACTTTGAAATATTTGATATATAGTATGTGTCTCTAATATATTCTTTACATGAAGGTTTTCCCTGTAATTCTTATGGAAACCTTGCATTGTTGCCTTTCAGATGAGCTTGATATCTCCATTCGATATGGAAGATATCTTATTGCCTTCTACTACAGAGGGTATTAGAGACCTACATATTTCTCCTTCTGATAGAAGCCTAGCCCTCTATGCTTCAACAGGGAAGAAGTTATCAGTGCTCAGGTATGACTGCATTACTAATTGGTTGTCTGACGTGGTAAAAATGTGGTCATTGATGTGGTTCATGCTATAACAGTGTGCAGAGCAAGAATACTGTTGTCAACTATGATCTACAGGTAGAAGTTTTGATCCATTATTTTGATTTCATGAATTAGTAATAATAAATCTGTTGATAGTAATGTACGAAAAGAAAAAGTTATTGGTAATATTATGTTTTACTATGCTTTGTGGTTTTCTACAGTAATACTTGTAGATGAAGCTTTTCCCATTTTTATCAAAATATAGTAGAGAAGAGTTCAGAAGGTGAATGTAAGATATCCTCACTAAACCCAAGGAGATAGCACAAGCTACTGAGCTAGTCAAATCTCTCATTTCATGTTTTACAAAGAATATCCATTAGCTGGGCACTCAAAGAAGCCAAGTAAATTACTGGAATTCCTCTCAATTGTGTAGGAGTCTAATGAGAGAAGTGGATATTTCCTTCTTTAGTTCTGCCAAAGCCAAAATCTCAAATGACATGAGAAAATTGTTAAATCTATTAGATTTCTTTAATTCTTTCCATTTCTGTTTTACACAGTTGTTCAAATGGAGTAATGATATTACCTGAACTTTGAATTGTCACAGAAGTTAGAGGTCACTATTCCTTTTGTGAGATTTTAGTCTTACTATCATTATTTTCAGGTTCCTCCTTGGTCATGTTCTTGGGATCTCAACAGTTCACATAACATGTATACTGGACTTCAGGTCAGCACTGTGGTTTTGTATTCATGGGATGTAGGAACTTCAAATGCTAATCTTTATATTTATCTATCTGTCCTGCAGAATGGTTCTGTCTTGGTGTTTGATATACGACAAACTGCAGGACCCATGAAGTCTTTAGTTGGATTGACTAGCAACCCTGTTCATACTGTTCATTCTCTTCTGCAAACTTCATGTCTTCCTAACTCCATCTTATCTGCATCTGCCATTGGCCTTTGTCAGTGGAACATTGATTCTGAAGAAGGGTATGCTGTTTACATTGTGTGGGGTGTAGTTATATGTTTATATTTCCTAATATTGTTCTCAAGTTTTTCCAGCTGATGCTATGTATCAAAATTGTAATTGTTCAATTTTGAAGGGCACTTGTGAAATTTTTCATTTTTATTCTGGAATTGTTTTCTAATCTATAATGAAGTCAGGAAAATTTTTTTTTCCAATGTTTACTCCATCTCTATTCCTTCAAATGTTTCTTTTGTTAGTGTCAATTTTCCTTTCTGTTGGGTTTTGGAAACGCATTACTTTACCATAAATTAATACTCAACTCTGGGAAACTTCTGCATGTTTCACTGAGCATTTAAAGCTTGGTATGAGATAGTATATGATGAGTTACACCAAATTTACTCTGCATAATATTAATTTGGTACCGGCAGTCTGATGATGATGTTGATGCTAATCATGTGGAAGTAATCTTATGCTCTATTTTTTAAAATCAGCTGTCCTAATGCCTCCCTGCCTTTTGACTTTTCTTTTTAATTTTTTAATGAAGGCCATTCATGCTTCCTGAAACTGATAACCAAGGAGTTTGTATATCCCTTGCCTATTGCCCTAGCAGTGATGACGTTGTTGTTTCATACCGTCCGAAATTTGACATGTCAATGGGTACGCAGCTTTCTCAACTATCATCCACTCCTTCTCAAGTAATTGGAGCAGGAATGCAGGGCTGTCATGTCTTATTCAAGAGACAGCGCACTGATTATTTCAAAAAGATGGGTTCCTCGAATGCCAATCCAAGTAAAATTCGATTTCCAAAACATGCTATTATAGACATAGAGGGTCAAAGAAGTTTGTTTGCAGCTGTAGATGAAGCAACATTTGAATTGATCTTGCACGAGCTGCCTTCTTTTAGCGTCAGCCAACGATTCAAACTGCCTGCTCAGGCTCGTGATATTAGGTACTCTCGGAGTTGTGGAATTCTTGGCTGTTTGAGTGAGACGACATTGCAACTTTTCTACACCAAAGTCTTGTGAACAAGGTAATTTTATTTTGCAATCTTTGAAGAAAAATGGAGTTTTTTTTTGTTTTATAATCATATGAACCCGAGAAAAATGTAGGTTGTCCTTAACCTAGAGCAGCAGATATTTATTGATTTGCAATTTTGGATAGAGCCTATGTATGCTTTGTTCGTTTTACTGTAAATATGCAATGAAAACTATATGTGAATGAAAGATTGAAAAGTATGAAATGAATTTGTTAGGAAGAAAACCGCCTGTAATACTCCAATTAATTTTGTTTATTTCCATGTTTCCATATGCAAGGGGACAAATACCCTAGTAAACAGAAGTGAATTCTCTTATCCTTATAACCTTATTCAGTGACACGTCTCAATCATAAGCATAGTTTTCCATGGAAGAAATGTATTCATTCGGAAGTGATGTTGATATCAGATAGAAAATGTTTTAATATGTTTCGCATATGTTCTGAGAGAGAGGAGACTACTTTAGTTAAATGCATTGTGATACGTTGGAGTTACATTTGTTGGGGCCACCATCATCTTCACTTCACATCAATCAAATAACTAAGGCACCCAAGAATAAATATGAAAAGAATCAAAATGCAGTGATACGGGATTGGGTAAGAGAGAGGGAGAGGACTATTATAATTCAACAATGCTTAGGTATATTTCTTTTGTTTGGAAAACATTCGATCTTTGTCACCCTTCATGGTTCAAAAGCTCCAAACCAGCGACCCCATTTGTTTGTTCCGGGTATTAATGCATTATGGCCCTACGCTTCGTGCATTATTGTTGTCCTTGACCTTGAGCACAAACTCAATAATCTATATCTATCGTAATAATTTGAAGGAATTGTCAAGTTTCTATACTTTATAGAATGTCAATTGATTAAATTACCATTTCAATGCCAGTTACTGTCGCAATCTTGATGCGTTTGTTTATGGCCTGATTTGTTTGGACATATCTATGTGGGTTAACTTTCACCGAAAGATGCACACCTTTTTAAATTTTTCGTGGACATGGGGATTTCAGTTAGTCACTTGATGTTGTAAACTTTAAACTTTTTCATTTACTATAGGGAATTTGGAAGCAACACCCCTTTTAAAATGTCACGATGTACTTTTTATAAGTCCGACTATTCAATAATAAAATAATAATTAAAAAAAGAGCTAATATGTTTAACTAAATATAGCAATTAGGATAAAATGTTTTTTTAGCGTTTGCGATTTTTTGTTTGATACATCTAACATTTAATTTCATTCAATTGTCTCTGACATTTTCAATGTGTTAAAGCTACTCCTAGACGTTTTTAACTTTGTCTCTAATGTAAAAGATGGAATTAACATTCACAGCTAATTTTAAAACTAATTGAAATGTTAGGAATAAGATTAAATAAAATTAAACATTAGGGACAAAAAAACATTTTATCTTAAAAACTAATATTGCTTATTAAGATTCATGATAATAATTCAAGAATAAACTTGATATTTAGATATATTTTACCGTGAAAAATGTCTATTTATAAGCAAATGATAGAATCTAATCAAATAACAAAACCAATATAATATCAAACTAAATAAATATAAAATCAATGCAAGGTATACTTAAATATTATATATTTTTTTTGGAACAAGGGAGCACAACACAATACAGTGGAGCGGCAAACAAATTAAACTGCAACCATAATCATAAAAGGAATATAAAAGAAGCGAAAGGAAACTTTTTCTGATGTCATCTCCGGCATTGCCATCAACAACGAAAGGGATCCAAACTACTCCACTCTTTACAGCTGGTCAAAGATCTCTGAAACACCTCTTTTGGACCACCTTCCTTGTTAAAAATCCGCCCGTTCCTCTCTAGTCAAATATTCCAAATAACTGCAAAGAAGCATATCATCCACTTGTTACACTCCTTCTTGTTAACAATACTTGTCCAACTCTCAAAATGTTCTTTTAGTGAGCACGAGATAGACCACGATCTCCTGAAGTCAGAAAGCCAACAACACCACACCTGCCAAGTAAACTTACAGCCCAGAAACAAGTGGTGAATATGTTCAACATCTCTTTTACATAATACACAAATGTTGTCACCATGACTAATAATTCCAAATCTAAGAAGTCTTTCTTTAGTATTTACTTTTTCTACCAAAGCAAACCAAATAAATAACTTCACACGTGGTGGAACCAAACCTTTCCAGATGGTTCTGGTGAAACTGTAGCTAGTGATATCCTCCGGAAGAGTATCTGACTGTACCACCTGCACAAAAGAGTTAGTTGAAAAAAGTCATGCCTTGTCAAACTTTCAAACAACCCTGTCTTGCTTATCACATGCTAGTTTTACAGGGTGTAAAGACTCATACAAAAGATCCACTAATTCCAACTCCCACTGGTATAAGTCTTGCCTCTACTGGAAGTTCCAAATCCACTCTAACACATCCCAAAATCCACAATCCCCTATGATAGATCCTTTTTGCGGTTTGAAACAGAGAAAAGTCTCGGAAATCTAATCTTGAGCGAACCACCTTGTAACTAGACATCTTTCCAGAATCTAGTCATCCTTCCATCACCCACCTCCATATACAACCCAGCAATAATCTTATCTCTTACATTGCTATTCTTGAAGTGCAACTGACAGATATCTTTCCATGGCCCCCCTCTAGTAGGTAGTGATTGAGGTGATAACGTCACATTGGGATTCAAGTCATAGCAAGAGTATACAACCTTCTTCCATAAAGGACACTCCTCCTTCGAAAAGCGCCACCACCATTTGAAGAGGAGAGCAGTGTTTCTAATCACAGCATCACCTACCCCTAGTACACCCTCCTTTTTAGGGGCTTGAACCACTTCCCACTTAACTAGCGCTATACCATTCCTACCTTCCTCCTTGCTCCATAGAAATCTTCTCTGCAACGATATCAACTTTTCTGCCATAGCCTTTGGCATCTTGTATAGGCTCAAGTAGTACACAGGCAAGCTATTTAACACAGACTTAATAAGGACTAGCTTACCAGCTTTATTTAGCACCTTTGCCTTCCACAAAATGAGCTTCTCTTCTACCTTATCAATTATCGGTTTCCAAGTCTTGACCAGCCTTGGGTTTGCTCGTAGAGGAATACCGAGATATCTGACTGGAAGGTTATCCTTTTTACATCCCAATAAGTTGCATATGTTGTCAGACCACTGCTGTTCATAGTTGATTGGGATTAAACTTGATTTATCGAAGTTAATAGTTAACCACGACATCACCTCAAAACACCTTAGCAATCTGGCATAATTTCTGATGGTCTCCTCCTCTGATGGGCAAAATAATATAGTGTCATCTGCAAACTGGAGGTGTGACAACTCTATATTTTTCTTACCAACCAGCAACGACAAAATACGTCTGTTCCTAACTGCCTCCCCTATCATCCTATGTAGAACATCAACAACCAGAACAAACAAGAAAAGAGATAGTGTGTCACCTTGTCTCAAACCCCTCTCCATCTTGAACGGTTTCGATGGTGATCCATTTATCAGGATTGACATAGATGCTGTACCAACACACTCCCTAACCCATTCTCTCCATCTCCAACTAAATCCCATCTTCTGTAGCACAATATCTGCAAAGTTCCATTTTACCCGATCATAAGCCTTCTGAAAGTCTAATTTAAAGATTGTCGCTTTCTTCTTCCTCACCTTCAACCATTGCACTGTTTCACATGCTATAAGTGCCCCATCATGAATTTTCTGACCTTTCACAAATGCGGTTTGAGTCTTCCCAACTAGGCCTGGCATCACTGATCTCATCCTTCTAACCATCACCTTGGATATAACTTTGTATATGCAGCCTACCATGCTGATCGGGCAGAGGTCTTTGATCTCCTTGGCTCCAGTGTACTTCGGTGCAAGGGCCACCCAAGTAATATTGGAGTCAGAAGGCAGCCTTGATGACCGAAAAAAATCCAGAATAGGTGTCGTGAACTCTGTACCGATCTCATCCCAGCACTTTTTAATAAAGTTCATATTATATCCGTCGCTACCTGGAGCCTTAGATGAATCAGAATCCCAAACAGCCTCTTTCACCTCGTCCATTGTCAATATTTTCTCTAGGGCCGCCGACTCATCTTCATCAATCCGATTCACCAGTCCGTCCCTAAAACCCACAACCAGTGATCTCTCCTGATGATACAAATCTTTGTAAAACTCTCTGATGGCAATCTTGATCCGAGCTTGATTCCTAATCAACCTTCCATTAATCACCAAAGCATCAATTCTATTATTCCTTCGTCTTACCGATGCCAAGTTATGAAAGTACCTCATATTTTTATCCATGTCCTTCGCATGCCTGGAGCGCGACATCTATTTCCAGTGAATTTCTTTCCTCACATACCACTGCTTGCAATAGCTTACTAGTGCCTTCCTTTTAGCCTCCACTGTACCATCATAGATTCAATTCCCCACCATCTCATCTACCTTCTTGATCTCTTCCTCAAAACATTGAATTTTCCTATCCATATCACCAAAGTTGTCTTTATGCCATTTTTCCAAAGGCACCATTAAAGCCTTCAACTTATCTGTGAACTGCCCCTCTCCAATATTCCTCCATTCCTCTCTGACCATTCTTAGGAATCTTTTATGTGTAAACTAGGAATCTAGACTCTGAAAAGGACGTGGGCCACCTCTGTATATGGTATCTTCAACTATTATTGGGCAGTGATCTGACAGGCCTTTTGGACCACCTTTTAAACGAATCTCTGGAAACTCCTCAGTCCATTCTACGCTCACTAGGACTCTGTCTATACGACTATAAGAGCCGCCTCTATACCATATAAATTTACGATCATTCAACGGTAAGTCCACTAACTGCATATCTTGGATCTAACACTTAAATTCTTCTGCAGACGCTGTTAACCTGTCCTGATTTTTTCTCTCGTCAACCTCTAAAACCTCATTGAAATCACCCATGTAGCATAGCGGGACTTGACATAAGCCAGCTATGAAACTCAGTTCCTCCCATATAGCAAGTTTTTCCACTCTCGTATGAGGACCATAAACTAAACAGAAAGCACAATGGAAATCATTTTTTAATAAGACCCCCTCGACACAACCATCTCTCCCCTTTGTAGTAGTTATTCATTCTAAACAGCATATCATCCCACATTAACAATAGACCCCTAAACGTGCCTTTCGATTCTACAAACTCCTATCCCACTGCATCGCTCCCCCAAATACATACTACATCAAATTTAGTCACAACTTGCATTTTTATTTCAACCAAATCTAGTGGTACACGAAATCGTGATTCACACTTTTCACAACTCCGTGCAGCTGACCAGCAAGTGCACTGGGTTGTCCAAGTAATACCTTACGTGAGTAAGGGTCGATCCCACGGAGATTGTCGGCTTGAAGCAAGCTATGGTCATCCTGTAAATCTCAGTCAGGCGGATTCAAATGGTTATGAAGCTTTGATAATTAAAAGATAAATAAACATAAAATAAAGATAGAGATACTTATGTAATTCACTGGTTGGAATTTCAGATAAGCGTATGGAGATGCGTTATTTCTTCTGAATCTCTACTTTTCTATTGTCTTCATTCAATTATTCATACTCCTTTCCATGGCAAGCTGTATGTTGGGGGATCACCGTTGTCAATGGCTACCGTTTGTCCTCTCAGTGAAAATGGTCCGGCTACGGGTTACGTAGGGCTAATCATCTGTCGGTTCTCGATCGTGCTGGAATAAAATCCATTGATCCTTTTGCGCACTGTCACTGCGCCCAGCACTCGCGAGTTTGAAGCTCGTCACAGTCATCCCATCCCAGATCCTACTCAGAATACCATAGACAAGGTTTAGACTTTTCGGATCTCAAGAATGTTGCCAATTGATTCTAGCTTATACCACGAAGACTCTGATCGCACGGAATGGAAGGCTCTGTTATCAGGAGAGGCAACCATGCGTCGTGAACCAGGAGGCCAAGAGATACACACTCAAGCTCTCGCAGATAGAACGGAAGTGGTTGTCAGGCAAGCGTTCATAAGGGAGGATGATGATGAGTGTCACAGATCATCACATCCGTCAGGTTGAAGTACGAGTGAATATCTTAGAATAAGAATAAGTGTGAATTGAATAGAAGAACAATAATACTTTGCATTAATACTCAAGGAATAGCAGAGCTCCACACCTTAATCTATGAGGTGTAGAAACTCCACCGTTGGAAATACATAAGTAATAATGATGTTCATTGGTTACGGCCCCAGAGAGGGAACTAGAATAACCAAGACTTGATCCTCATATCAAAGATGATCCAAAAGATATGAATACAATAGTAAAAAGTCCAATTTATATTAAACTAGTTACTAGGGTTTACAAAGATAAGTAAATGATGCAGAAATCCAATTCCGGGTCCCACTTGGTGTGTGCTTGGGTTGAGCATTGAAGCTTTCATGTGTCGAGACTTTTCTTGGAGTTAAATGCCAGCTTTTATGCCAGTTTGGGCATTTAACTCCAGCTTTTATCCTATTTCTGGTGTTTAACGCCAGAATAGGGCAAGAAGTTGACGTTTGAATGCCAGTTGCATCGTCAAAACTCGGGAAAAGTTTGAACTATTATATATTGCTAGAAAGCGCATGATGTCTACTTTCCAACGCAATTGAGAGCGCGCCAATTAGGTTTCTGAAGCTCCAAAAAATCCACTTTGAGTGCAGGGAGGTCAGAATCTAACAGCATCTTCAGTCCTTTTTCAGCCTCTAAATCAGATTTTTGCTCAGGTCCCTCAATTTCAGCCAGAAAATACCTGAAATCACAGAAAAACACATAAACTCATAGTAAAGTCTAGAAATGTGATTTTTGAATGAAAACTAATAAAAATATACTAAAAAGTAGCTAGATCTTACTAAAAACTACCTAAAAATAATGCCAAAAAGCGTATAAATTATCCGCTCATCACAACACCAAACTTAAATTGTTGCTTGTCCCCAAGCAACTGAAAATAAAGTAGAATAAAAAGAAGAGAATATACAATGAATCTCACAATATCAATAAAACTTAGTCCCAATTAGATGAGCGGGGCTAGTAGCTTTTTTGCTTCTGAACAGTTTTGGCATCTCATTTTATCCTTTGAAATTCAGAATGATTGGCATCTATAGGAATTCAGAATTTAGATAGTGTTATTGATTCTCCTAGTTCAGTATGTTGATTCTTGAACACAGCTACTTTATGAGTCTTGGCCGTGGCCCTAAGAATTTTGTTTTCCAATATTACCACTGGATACATAAATGCCACAGACACATAACTGGGTGAACTTTTTCAGATTCTGACTCAACTTTGCTAAAGTCTCCTGTTAGAGGTGTCCAGAGTTCTTAAGCACACTCTTTTGCTTTGGATCACGACTTTAACCACTCAGTCTCAAGTTCTTCACTTGGACCTTCATGCCACAAGCACATGGTTAGGGACAGCTTGATTTAGTCGCTTTGGCCAGGATTTTATTCTTTTAGGCCCTCCTATCCATTAATGCTCAAAGCCTTGGATCCTCTTTACCCTTGCCGTTTGGTTTAAAGGGCTATTGACTTTTTCTGCTTGCTTTTTCTTTCTCTTTCTTTTTCTTTATTTTTTAGACATTTTTTTCTCTTTTTTTTTTACTTTTTTTCTTGCTTCAAGAATCAATTTCATGATTTTTCAAATTATCAATAATATTTCTCTTTGTTCATCATTCTTTCAAGAGCTAAAAATTTTAACATTCATAAACTTCACTATAAAAAATATGCATTGTTCAAGCATTCATTCAGAAAACAAAAAGTATTGCCACCACATCAGAATAATTAAACTAATTTCAAGATAAAATTTGAAATCCAAGTACTTCTTGTTCTTTTGTAATTAGGCACATTTTTCATTTAAGAAAGGTGAAGGACTCATAGAATTATTCATAACTTTAAGGCATAGACACTAGACACTAATGATCATGTAATGAATACACAAACATGGATAACACATAAAGCATAAAGTCAAAAAACAGAAAAAATAAGAACAAGGAAATTAAAGAACGGGTCCACCTTAGTGATGGCGGCTAATTCTTCCCCTTGAAGATCCAATGGAATGCCTGAGCTTCTCAATGTCTCTTCCTTGCCTTTGTTGCTCTTCCCTCATAGCTCTTCGATCTTCTCTAATCTCATGGAGAATAATGGAGTGCTCTTGGTGCTCCACCCTTAGTTGGTCCATGTTGTAACTCAACCCTTCTAAAGAGGTGTTGAGTTGCTCCCAATAGTTGTGTGGAGGAAAATACATCCCTTGAGGCATCTCAGGGATTTCTTGATGATGGGCTTCCTCATGCTCTTGTTGAGGTCCATGAGTGGGCTCTCTTGTTTGCTCCATTCTCTTTTTAGTGATGGGCTTGTCCTCTTTAATAAGGATGTCTTCCTCTATGACAATTCCAGCTAAACTGCATAGATGACAAATGATATGAGGGAACGCTAACCTTGCCAAAATGGAAGGTTTGTCAGCAACCTTGTATAGTTCTAGGGGTATGATCTCATGAACTTCCACTTCTTCTCCAATCATGATGCTATGGATCATGACAGCCCGATCCACAGTCACTTTGGACCGGTTGCTAGTAGAAATGATGGAGCGTTGGATGAACTCCAACCATCCTCTAGCCACAGGCTTAAGGTCCGGTCTTCTCAATTGAACCGGCTTGCCTCTTGAGTCTCTTTTCCATTGAGCTCCTTCCACACATATGTCCATGAGGACTTGGTCCAACCTTTGATCAAAGTTGACCCTTCTAGTGTAGGGGCATGCTTTTTCTTGCATCATTGGCAAGTTGAACGCCAACCTTACATTTTCCGGACTGAAATCTAAGTATTTCCCCCGAACCATTGTAAGCCAATTCTTTGGATTCGGGTTCATACTTTGATCATGGTTCTTAGTGATCCATGTGTTTGCATAGAACTCTTGAACCATTAAGATTCTGACTTGTTGAATGGGGTTGGTGAGGACTTCCCAACCTCTTCTTCGAATCTCATGTCGAATTTTCGGATACTCATTCCTTTTGAGCATGAAAGGGACCTCAGGGATCACGTTCTTCTTGGTCACAACTTCATAGAAGTGGTCTTGATGGACCTTTGAGATGAATCTCTCCATCTCCCATGACTCGGAGGTGGAAGCTTTTGCCTTCCCTTTCCTCTTTCTAGAGGTTTTTCCGGCCTTAGGTGGCATAAATGGTTATGGAAAAAATAAAAAACAATGCTTTTACCACTCCAAACTTAAAAGGTTTGCTCGTCCTCGAGCAAAAGAAGAAGGAAAGAAGGGGAAGAAGAAGAGAATGGAGGAAATGGAGGGTGGTATGTGGTTCGGCCAAGGGGTAGAAGTAGTGTAGGTAATGTGTGAAAATGAAGGAGTGTGGAGGGGTTTATATAGGAGTGAGGGTAAGATGTAGGTTCGTGTATTTGGGGTTGGATTTGGGAGGGAAAAGATTTTGAATTTGGAGTTAGGTGGGGTTTTTGGGGAAGAGAGATGGGGGTGATTGGTGAAGGGTATTTGGGGTACAGAGATAGAGGTGATTTGTGAAGGGTATTTGGAGAAGAGTGTTATGAAAAGGTAAGAGAGAGAGAGAGAGAGAGAGAGAATGAGTTGAGGTTGGTGGGGATCCTGTGGGGTCTACAGATCCTGAGGTGTTAAGGACTTTTCCTCCCTGCTCCATTTAGGCGTGCAAAATGCCCTTAGAGTGCAATTCTGGCGTTAAACGCTAGGTTACTACTTGTTTCTGGTGTTTAACGCCAGTCCTTCTTCCTTTTCTGGCGTTTACGCCAGCTTGTTGTCCTGTTCTGGCGTTAACCGCCACTCTGGTGCCCATTTCTGGTGTTAAACGTCAGCTTGTTGCCTTGTTCTAGCATTAAATTCCACTCTAGTGCCCATTTCTGGCATTAAACGCCTAGAATGATGCCAGATTGGGCATTTAACGCCCATTCTGCTACTCTTACTGGCGTTTAAATGCCAGTAAGCTTATCCTCTAGGGTGTGCTATTTTTTATGCTGTTTTTGAATTTGCTTTGATTTTTGCAGTTATTTTTATGACTCCACATGCTCATTAACCTAAAGAAAACATGAAATAACATAGATAAATAAAATTGGGTTGCCTCCCAATAAGCGCTTCTTTAATGTCAATAGCTTAATAGTGAGCTCTCATAGAGCTTCACAGATGTTCAGAGCATGGTTGGGGCCTCTCAACACCAAACTTAGAGTTTAGTTGTAGCCTCTCAACACCAAATTTAGAGTTTGGTTGTGGCCTTCCAACACCAAACTTAGAGTTTGAGTGTGGGGGCTTTGTTTGACTTTGTATTGGGAGAAGCTTTTCATGCTTCTTCTCTATGTGTACAGAAGGAGAACCTTAAGTCTTGAATATAAGGTAGTCCTCATTCAATTGAAGAACCAACTCTCCTCTGTCAACATCAATCACAACTTTTGCTGTGGCTAGGAAAGGTCTGCCAAGGATGATAGATTCATCCTCATCTTTTCCAGTGTCTAAGATTATGAAATCAACAGGGATGTAAAGGCCTTAAACCTTCACTAGCACGTCCTCTACTAGTCCATAAGCCTGTTTTATTGATTTGTCTGCAATTTCTAGTGAGATTCTTGCAGCTTATACCTCAAAGATTCCTGGTTTCTCCATTACAGAGAGTGGCATGAGGTTAATACCTAACCCTAGGTCACAGAGAGCCTTCTCAAAGGTCATGGTGCCTATGGTACATGGTATTAAGAATTTATTAGGATCCTATTTCTTTTGAGGTAAACTTTGCTGAACCTAGGTATTCAGTTCATTAATGAGCAATGAAGGTTCATCCTCCCAAGTCTCATTACCAAATAGCTTGGCATTCAGCTTCATGATTGCTCCTAAATATTGGGAACTTGCCCTTCAACAATGTCTTCATCTTCTTTAGAAGATGAATAGTCATCAGAGATCATGAATGGTAAAAAAAAGTTCAATGGAATCTCTATGGTCTCTGTATGAGCCTCAGATTCCTTTGGTTCCTTGTTGGGGTACTCCTTAATGGCCAGTGGACATTCCCTGAGGTCTTCCTCACTGGGAATCACTGCCTTTTCACTTTCTCCAGGTTCGGCCATGTTGGTCATGGTTATGGCCTTGCACTCTTTTTTGGGATTCTCTTCTATATTGCTTGGGAGAGTGCTAGGAGGAGTTTCAGTAACCTTTTTACTCAGCTGACCCACTTGTGCCCCCAAGTTTCTGATGGAGGACCTTGTTTCATTCATGAAACTAAGAGTGGCTTTAAATAGATCAGAGACTATGTTTGCTAAGCTAGATAGGTTATGCTCAGAATTCTCTGTCTGTTGCTGAGAGGATGATGGAAAAGGCTTGCCATTGCTAAACCTGTTTCTTCCACCATTGTTATTGTTAAAGCCTTGTTGAGGCTTTTGTTGATCCTTCCATGAATAATTTGGATGATTTCTTCATGAGGGATTATAGGTGTTTCCATAGGCTTCACCCATGTAATTCAGCTCTGCCACTGCAGTGTTCTCAGGATCATAAGCGTCTTCTTCAGAAGATGCTTCTTTAGTACTGTTGGATGCATTTTGCAATCCATTCAGACTCTGAGAAATCATATTGACTTGCTGAGTCAACATTTTGTTCTGAGCCAATATGGCATTCAGAGCATCAATTTCAAGAACTCCTTTCTTTTGAGGCGTCCCATTATTCACAGGATTCCTTTCAGAGGTGTACATGAACTGGTTATTTGCAACCATTTCAATGAGTTCCTGAGCTTCTGCAGGCGTTTTCTTCAGGTAAATAGATCCACCTGCAGAATGGTCCAATGATATCTTAGACAATTCAGACAGACCATCATAGAATATATCCAGGATGGACCATTCTGAGAGCATGTCAGAAGGACATTTTTTGGTCAGTTGCTTGTATCTTTCCCAAGCTTCATAGAGGGATTCACCTTCTTTCTGCCTGAAGGTTTGAATATCCACTCTAAGCTTGCTCAACTTTTGAGGAAGAAAGAATTTGGCTAAGAAAGCCGTGACCAGCTTATCCCAAGAGTTCAGGCTATCTCTAGGTTGAGAGTCCAACCATATTCTATCTCTGTCTCTTACAGCAAAAGGGAAAAGCATAAGCTTGTAGACCTCGGGATCAACTCCATTGGTCTTAACAGTATCACAGATTTGCAAGAATTCAGTTAAGAACTGAAAAGGATCTTCTGATGGAAGTCCATAGAACTTGCAATTCTGTTACATCAGAGAAACTAATTGAGGCTTAAGCTCAAAATTGTTTGCTCCAATGGCAGGGATTGAGATGTTTCTTCCATGGAAGTTGGAAGTTAGTGTAGTAAAATCACCAAGCACCTTCCTCGCATTGTTATTGTTGTTGGGTTCGGCCATCACTTCTTTTTCGAGATTCTCTGTAAGGTTTTCTCTGGATTGTTGTGCTTTAGCTTCTCTTAGCTTTTTCTTCAGAGTCCTTTCAGGTTCAGGGTCAGCTTCAACAAGAATGTTCTTGTCCTTGCTCTTGCTCATATGAAAAAGAAGAAAACAGAAAGGAAGAAGAATCCTCTATGTCATAGTATAGAGATTCCTTAAGGTGTCAGAGAAAAATAAGAATAGAAGGGTGAGGTAGATAGAGGCGAATTTGAACATATAAGGAATGAGAGAGTCTGAATTGCTAGTAGAGGAGGAGTGTTAGTGATTAAATAGAAAGAGATGAGAGAAAGGTAATTTTCGAAAATTAAATCAAAATTTAAAATAATTAGTTAATTAAAAATAATTTTGAAAAATGATTAATGGTTTTCGAAAATCAAAAGTGAGAAAGTGGTTAGGTGGTTTTGAAAAAAATAAGAAATAATAAATTTGAAAAGATAAGAAGTTAGAAAGAGATTTTGAAATCAAATTAAAAGAGATATGATTGAAAAGATATGATTGAAGAAAATTTGATTTTTAAAAAGATATGATTGAAAAGATATGGTTGAAAAAGATTTGATTGAAAAAGATATGTTTGAAAAGATATGATTGAAAAGCAAATTTTTTAAAAAGATTTGATTTTTAAAATTGATGACTTGACTAACAAGAAACTAAAATATATGATTAAAAAATTTAAAAATTGAACCTTTCTTAACAAGAAAGTAACAAACTTGAAATTTTAGAATCAAAACATTAATTGTTAGCAAGATTTTTGAAAATGGTGAAAGAAAAATGAAGAAGATTTGATTTTTCAAAAAAAGATATGATTGAAAAGATAAGATTTGAAAAAGATTTGATTTTGAAAAGTTAAGAGAATTTGAAAAAGATTTGAATTGAATACAAAATCTCCTCTCCTGTGCCATCCTGGCGTTAAACACCCAGAATGGTATCCATTCTGGCGTTTAACGCCCAAAATACTATCCTTTTGGGTGTTTAACGCCCATCCAGGTACCCTGGCTGGCGTTGAACGCCAGAAATGCTTCCTTACTGGGCGTTTTTCTGAACGCCCAGCTTTTCTCTGTGATTCCTCTGCTGAATATTTTGAATCTTCAATCCCCTATATTATTGACTTGAAAAGATATATTTTTGAATTTTTGAATTTTTTAATGATGAGAGAGACGAACAACAAAGTGAATTAAAACATAAGAATGCAAAATCAAAACAAATAATGCATGCAAGGACACTTTGAATGTCAAAATGAACACCAAGAACACTTTGAAGATCATGATGAACATCAAGAACATATTTTTAAAAAATTTTTAGAAAAGAAAGACATGCAAGACACCAAACTTAGAAGTTTGTATACTATGGACACTAACAAATTGAGAATGCATATGAAAAACAACAAATCATACAAAAGAAGAGAATTTAAATATCAGAACACAGAAAATCCTCAAGAACAACTTGAAGATCAATAAAAAACATAATGCATAAAATTTCAAAAAATTCAAGAAAAAAAGAAAACATGCAATTGACACCAAACTTAAAATTGACTCTAGACTCAAACAAGAAACACAAAATATTTTTTGGTTTTATGGTTTTATAAAATTTTTTTTCGAAAATTATTTTGAAAAAAAAAAGAAAATAAGAAACTCAAAATTTTTAATAAGAATTCCAGGAATTGTGCAATGTTAGTCTAAAGCTTCAGTCTAAAAGGATTAGACATGGCTAACCAAGCTTCAGCAGGACATTACATACAGCAGCCAAATTGTGGGAATCAACAAGGCTCCTGTGATGATAAAATCATCATTTGAAACTCTACAATTCATTCTTAAAAATTCTGAAGAAGAAAAAATAAAAAAGAAAAAATACCTAATCTAAGCAACAAGATGAACTGTCAGTTGTCCAAACTCGAACAATCCCTGGCAACGGCGCCAAAAACTTGGTACATGAAATCGTGATTCACACTTTTCACAACTCCGTGCAGCTGACCAGCAAGTGCACTGGGTCATCCAAGTAATACCTTACGTGAGTAAGGGTCGATCCCACGGAGATTGTCGGCTTGAAGCAAGCTATGGTCATCTTGTAAATCTCAGTCAGGCGGATTCAAATGATTATGAAGCTTTGATAATTAAAAGATAAATAAACATAAAATAAAGATAGAGATACTTATGTAATTCACTGGTGGGAATTTCAGATAAGCGTATGAAGATGCGCTATTCCTTCTGAATCTCTGCTTCCCTATTGTCTTCATTCAATCATTCATACTCCTTTCTATGGCAAGCTGTATGTTGGGGGATCACCGTTGTCAATGGCTACCATCCGTCCTCTCAGTGAAAATGGTCCGGCTACGGGTTACGTAGGGCTAATCATCTGTCGGTTCTCAATCGTGCCGGAATAAGATCCATTGATCCTTTTGCGCACTGTCACTACGCCAGCACTCATGAGTTTGAAGCTCGTCACAGTCATCCCATCCCAGATCCTATTCGGAATACCAAAGACAAAGTTTAGACTTTCCGGATCTCAAGAATGCTGCCAATTGATTCTAGATTATACCACAAAGACTCTGATCGCACGGAATGGAAGGCTCTGTTGTCAGGAGAGGTAACCATGCGTCGTGAACCAGGAGGCCAAGAGATACACACTCAAGCTCTCACAGATAGAACGGAAGTGATTGTCAGGCACGCGTTCATAAGGGAGGAGGATGATGAGTGTCACAGATCATCACATCCGTCAGGTTGAAGTACGAGTGAATATCTTTGAATAAGAATAAGCGTGAATTGTATAGAAGAACAATAGTACTTTGAATTTAATACTCGAGGAACAGCAGAGCTCCACACCTTAATCTATAAGGTATAGAAACTCCACCGTTGGAAATACATAAGTGATAATGGTGTTCATTGGTTTCGGACCCAGAAAGGGAACCATAATAACCAAGACTTGATCCTCAGATCAAATATGATCCAAAAGATATGAATACAATAGTAAAAAGTCCTATTTATACTAAACTAGTTACTAGGGTTTACAGAGATAAGTAAATGATGCAGAAATCTACTTCTGGGGCCCACTTGGTGTGTGCTTGGGCTGAGCATTAAAGCTTTCATGTGTAGAGACTTTCTTGGAGTTAAACACCAGTTTTTATGCCAGTTTGGGCGTTTAACTTCAGCTTTTATCCTGTTTCTGGCGTTTAACGCCAGAATAGGGCAGGAAGTTGGCGTTTGAATGCCAGTTTGCATCGTCAAAACTCGAGCAAAGGATGGACTATTATATATTGCTGGAAAGCCCAGGATGTCTACTTTCCAACGCAATTAAGAGCGCGCTAATTGGGTTTATGTAGCTCCAGAAAATCCACTTCGAGTGCAGGGAGGTCAGAATCCAACAACATCTTCAGTCCTTTTTCAGCCTCTGAATCAGATTTTTGCTCAGGTCCCTCAATTTCAGCCAGAAAATACCTGAAATCACAGAAAAGCACACAAACTCATAGTAAAGTCCATAAATGTGATTTTTGAATGAAAACTAATAAAAATATACTAAAAAGTAGCTAGATCATACTAAAAATTACCTAAAAATAATGGCAAAAAGCGTATAAATTATCCGCTCATCACCTAGCATATTCAATTTTTGTTTCTTTTTTAGCTCTTTTATCATACTCAGCTTTCCAACCCCCCGTAACCCCCTAACATTCCAAGAACTAAAGATCATTTTAAAACTTTGTTACACACCTTTTTGAGTTTTTTCGGTCTGCATCTTCATGCCTTCTCTTTTTTGCTTTGCTAGTCTCCTCTTTTGAGCTAACGCTTCATTTTGTTCTTGTAAAATCATCATTAAGTCATCATCTTCATTGTACTGCACTGCACCAGATTCAACAGCTAGTTGCCATGCTTTCCTATTTTTGAGCATCTGCTCTTCCCTTTTCGAAGCATTACCATTACTGATCACCTGCTGTCCATTGTTGTTATCCACGCGAGCCCAAGTTTCACTGCTGCGATCCATAATTCTCGCAGAACCCAATATCATCCCATCACCTAGTGCATCATCACCATCTTAAAGCATCTTAGCCCGGAAGTCCACAAAGTTCTTCTCAGGCATCGGGTCAGTCTCGTTAGTGTCTCTGCCAACCCTGTTCTCCTAGGAGGGATGGACTCATCTCGTCGCTGATAGTGAATTCCCAGCAAGCATTGGACAGTGTCTTGTTGGGTCGTGCACGCCCTCACCCTTTCCCGTCATGAAATCTGCGTCCCCAACGTCTCTCCAGCTGGGTCCTTGGCTGTCGTCAAGGTGATCTCCTCATCTTCGTGCACTAGCTGCTTTGCTTTGGTCCAGGTTCAGGTTCTCCTCCTCGGTTAGGTTCTCAGCAGCGGCGCTCATCAAGGCAACAGGAGAGCAGTGACAAGTCATCTTATGCTAGTTGCACAAGCATTTTTCACCTATTTCATTAGGTTTTATGCACTTTCTTGCACAATAAGTAAGTAGTTGGAGTGGAATTTCATGATTATTGTGATTCAATCAAACATCATTTATTTTATGCAAAATCATGAGATTTATGCAAGAATTGAGTGATTATTGTAAATGATGCAATTTCTTATGATTTTGGTGAGACTTTGATTCCTTGTCTGATTGAATACAGGTGAGAAAATGAAGAGAAAGAGGGTCATTACAGAGCAACATTGCATTCAAACAAAGAGCGTCACGCTCACTTGCGACGCACACGCGTACGGGACGCCTACGCGTCAAGGGAGAAATTTGAAGAACCACGCATACGCGTGCATGACGCGTACGTGTAGCAGTGGTTGGCGCTCGTTTTCAAAGAGAGCACTACGTTCAGTAAACCAGCATTTTCAGGGAACTTCAAATTTGGAGGCAAGGTCTTGCAATCGACGCGCATGCGTGGTTGACGCGCACGCATCGATGGGTTATTTGGAAGGAAGCACGCGCATGCGTGACTAGCGCTGAAGCCTGAAATCAAGATTTTACAACGCACGCGCATGCGCAGAGGACGCGCACGCGTGGGCAGCGCTCACTAAGCCAACGTAGTGCTCAATAAGAGAACGCCATTGAAGACGCGAACGCGTGAAAGGAGCGCGAGCGTGGTTGGAGCTGAAGATTGATAGTGACGCGCACGCGTACATGACAGGTACGCGTGACAAACCCCGTTTTGACGGTTTATCTTGTATTGATTTTAAGAGCTTTTATCACCTTTTACCCATATTTATTCAATGAAATAGCATGGTTTTGTAATTGTCTCCTTATTTGTGCTTAGATGTGAAAACATGCTTTTCAACCCTTAATTTGATGGTTTTAATCTCCCTTTGATTCCACTAGATGCCTTGATATGTTTGTTAGTGATTTCAGATTGAAAAGGGCTAGGAATGGATCAAAGGAGTGAAGAGGGAAAGCATGCAAAGTGGAGAAATCATGAAAAGTCAAAGAAGTTGAACTCGCCCATGGACGCGCGCGCGCACCTGGCGCTTGCGCGCAGCTGCGAATTACCCCATGGACGCGTACGCGTGATGTGCGCGTACGCGTCGGTGTTGGTTTATGATTTTTTAATGAAAACGTGGCCAACGAATTCTGAAGGGTTGTGGGGCCCAATCCTAACCAACTTTGGCGCCAAAGATGCTATTTAAAGCCAAGGATTGAAGAGCAAAGGGGATTCCAATTCATTAATTCATTACACACACATTAGGATTAGTTTAGAGTTAGTTTCTAGAGAGAGAAGCTCTCTCTTCTCTCTAGAATTAGGAATAGGATTAGGTTTAGTTCTTAGATCTAGGTTTTAATCTTTGATTTCTTCCACTTCTATCTCTCAATTCTTTGTAGTTACATTCATTCTTCTTTCATTCTTTTCTTGTAATTTCCTTTATGTTGTTCTTATGTTTTGTTGTAGATCTACTTTTGTTCCTTCCTTTCTCTTTCAATTCAATAAGAGGTAATTCATGTAGATCTTGTTTCCTTTAATTGTTGTTGTTAATTCTTTGCATTTGATTGTTGTTAGAATTAATTCTTGTTGTCAATTTACTATGCTTTCCTTTTATGCCTTCCAAGTGTTTGATGAAATGCTTGGTTGGATTTTAGAGTAGAATTTTATACTCTTGGCTTGGAAAGGTAACTTAGGAACTCTTGAGTTACTAATGTCCAAGTGATTGATGATTGGGAGCCATTGACTCTAGTTCTCACTAATTGCATTAGTGGAGAGTTAGGACTTATGGACTAGGATTGATGTAGCTCATTTGACTTTCCTTTACTACTAGTTAAATGATGATTTAATGAGATTAATCCTTGCCAATTCTCATATTGTGGTTAGTGATTAGGATAGAGATCCTTGACCACCAACCCTTGCCAAGACCTTTTTAGGCTTTAGTTTACTTTCTTGCCATTTATCTTTCATGCTTCTTATTAAAACCCCAAAATAACTCACAACCAATAACAAGACACTTTATTGTAATTCCTAGGGAGAACGACCCGAGGTTTGAATACTTCGGTTTATAAATTTTAGGGGTTTGTTTTAGTGACAAACAACTTTTTGTATGAAAGGATTAGTGATTGGTTTAGAAACTATACTTGCAACGAGAATTCATTTGTGAATTCTAAACCGTCAAAAATGCAATCGTCAAAATGGCGCCGTTGCCGGGGAATTGCAATGGTGTTATGTTATTGGTTATTGTACATATGTGAATATTGTGAATAGGTTTATCTTTTGTTTGTTTCTTAATTTTTGTTAGTTTTATTTTGTTTTCCCATTATGAATTCTCACTTTGGCTATGAGTTTGGTTCTAATTATGTTGTAGGTGATGGGAACTTCAATGAGAATGTGTATCAAGAATGGGACACTCAAAGGTGGGAGGAACCATATGCATATGATCAATCCTCATGGCAACAACCCCCACCAATGAACTATGAAGAAGAGCCATTCCATGATGCATACCAATCCAATGGCTATGGTGGATCACCTTGTGATTTTCAAGAACCACCACCATATGCCTATGAACCATATCCTCAACATAACTCTCAACCATACTCACAAACCTCTTCTTACCAACCACCTTCATATGACCCTAACCCATATCCATCCTACCAACAACCATATGAACCATATGAACCACATATAGAGCCACCACCATTCCAACATCAATATTTTCAAGAGCCACCTCCTCCACATTATTACCAAGATGAACCACCTCCAACATATGAAAATTTTCAACCACAAGATGAATACTACTTTCCACCACAACTTCCCATGGAAGAATACTCATATCCATTGATCCAAGAGCCACATGATCCTAATCATATTATCCAAGAGGAACAAGAGTCAAGGGATCATCTCAAGGAAGCATTGGATCAATTTCAAGCAACCATGGAGTGTGTTGTGCAACAAGTGGAAAGAATGGAAAACATTGAACTACCACAACTCTACCAAGAAGAACCACCTTCCTACTATGAACCCTTCCCCCAAAATGATGAATCCTTCCAACCACCCCAATCTCTAATGGATGAAACACTTGGTGTTCTTGTTCAAGGGCAAGAAGAGATGAAAAGGGATGTGCAAAATTTCATGGCCGCCTTGGATGCGGTAACAAATCAATTAGCCTCCCAATGCTTGAACACTCAAGGAACTCCCATGGCTACATGTGGAGAATCAAATGAAAAACATAGCATGAAGGAGAGATTGGAAACTCCGGTGGAAAATGAGGGAAGTTGCTTTGTATTGGAACAACTGGAGGAAGCTTTAATTGTTGAAAACAAGGAAGAAGTGGTAGAAGACTTAGGAGATGCGGAGCCTCCATGGGAACATAGAGTTGAAGAAAACCCCTTCAAGATGATTGAAATTGATGCTAGGGAGGAAAGTGCACACCTTCCAAGGCATATTCCATATGAAGACTTGGATGGGATAGAGCAAGAATTGAAGTCCCATGGCAATGAAGAGCAAGCACCAAGTCCTAGTGGTGGAGAATCCTTTGAACTTGAAGAACCTTCTCCCGGTGCATTTGAAAATATTGTGGAGGTAATCTTCTTTCACCCTCCCAATTATAGTTTGATTAAGGGAAAAGGCTTAGATAGTGTTCATACCCTAACCGGGCTCCTCCAAACTCGGTCAGTTCATAAAAGGTCCGACCTCGTCCTAAGGCTCACGCCTAAAGGTCGGACCTCGGACGAATAAAGCAAGGGAAGGCCCATCAAAAGGAACGCAGCCCAAACCTAAAGGCCGAAAAAGGCCTAGCAAAGGCGGTTCCACAAAGATAGGGATAAAACTCCCGAAAGATAAGATAAGATAAGAATATCTTATCCAGGGAAGATCACGGCCAACTACTATAAATACACTGGAACACCCAGGTATGACATTCATTCCACATCTACACATATCTGCTTGGACCCATGCTAACTTAAGCATCGGAGTGTCATTGCAGGTACAACCACCAACCACTCCGCACATCAAGCTCGGGTCCCTGAACCCCCACCTCGGGCCTCACCAGACGACCGAGCTACACGTTTCAGGTAACCCCCGAAACATTGGCGCCGTTGCCGGGGACCTGGAAGTCATCCCTCCACCATGGCGGATGACCCTCACGACAATGACCGCGCTGCATCTGAACAAGAGGACGAAATTGACACTGGAGAACGACCGGACAGCCCCCTATCACCACGCACTCCAGGAGGAAACAAACAGAATCGCCCGAAGACATCACTCCCAAACAAAGATCCACAAAATTCCAAAAAAGAGAAGAGCTCGGAAATTCTAGAAGCAGTCCGGGCACAACAACACTGGCTGAAACAACTCGAAGAGGACATAAAGAAGCAGAAAGAAACTGAACAAGATCTGAGAAGGGAGACTCGAAAGCGCAGAGAATTAGAAGAAAAACTGCGGAAAATAGAGGCCAACCTGAAAGACCGGACAGAATGCGGCACCACCCCCGAAGGCAACCATGATCCCTTCACACAAGAGATCATGAAGGAGAAGGTACCGCGAAACTTCAAACCACCCGACATGGATCTCTACGACGGCACCACCGATCCAAGTCACCACCTCAGCAACTTCAGAAGCAGAATGTACCTAGTCGACGCCTCCGACGCGATTCGGTGCAAAGCCTTCCCCACCACTCTCACCAAGTCAGCCATGAAGTGGTTCGACAATCTGCCACCAAGATCAATCACCAGCTTCGAAGACCTGACCAAAAAATTCCTAACAAGATTCTCTATTCAAAAGGACAAGACAAAGCATGCCCCCAGTCTACTCGGGATCAAGCAAGGTAACCAAGAAACTCTCCGAGAATACATGGAGCGATTCAACAAAGCCTGCCTGGACATACAACACTTGCCCACTGAAGCAGCCATCATGGGACTAACAAACGGCCTAAAAGAAGGACCGTTTAGCCAATCCCTATCCAAACGATACCCGACCTCCCTATACGAGGTGCAGGAGCGGGCAGAAAAATATATCAACATGGAGGAAACCTCCCAGCTAAGAGACTCTTCTAGGAAGGAATCAACCTACCCACTCCGAGATCGGGATCGGGAACAGAAGAAGAAAGAAGACCCCAACTCGGACAAGCCACGGAAGTACCATAACTACACCCCCCTCCGAGTCTCCCTGGTAGACGTCTACAGAGAAGTATGCCACACCGAAAAGATCCCACCGCCCCGACCGCTAAAACACAAGAGAGCGGGAAGAGATCGGTCCGAATACTGTGAATATCACAAGCTCTACGGTCATTCTACTAACGACTGCTACGACCTAAAAAACGTTATAGAAAAGCTAGCCAGAGAAGGAAAACTCGACAGATACATAGCAGAGAAAGGAGAAGAGACCAGAAAGAGAAGGCGGGAAGACAACGAAGATCGGGCCGAACAAACCCCGCGAACCCCTGAAAGACATGTTCACATGATAAATGGAGGTTTTGCAGGCAGAGGAACATCCAGATCCTCGCGAAAAAGACACCTCAAAGAAGTCTATCATGTCCGAGAAGACAGTCCCCTGCCCGAGTTACCTACTATCTCATTTACCCGAGAAGATGCTCAAGGGATAATTCCCGGGCATGACGATCCAATGGTAGTCACCATTATCCTAGCAAACGCCAACTTACATCGAACCCTGATCGACCAGGGAAGCTCAGCAGATATCCTGTTCAAAGCGGCCTTCGACAAGCTCGGACTTGAAGAGAAAGAGCTAAAGGCCTATCCCACCGACCTATTTGGGCTAGGGGACACCCCGATCCATCCCTTAGGATACATCTCGCTACACACTACCTTTGGAAGAGGCGAGCAATCTAAAACATTAAGCATCGACTACATTATAGTCGACGTCACTTCAGCATACAACGCCCTCATTGGGCGACCAACTCTAAACAGACTAGCAGCTATAGTCTCGACCCCACACCTCTGTATGAAATTCCCTACCGCAAAAGGAATCGCTACCCTAAAAGGCGACCAAAAACTAGCGCGGCGATGCTACAACGAAAGCCTGAGCCTAAAAGGGAAAGAAATCAACACAATAGAACTCGGACGAGTTCAAGCCCGAGAAGACCTTCGGCCACAACCAGAGGGAGAAACCAAAAAAGTCCAGATTGGGAACACACCTGAAAAAATAACAAACATAGGAGCAAACCTCGAAGCAGGCCTAAAAAAGGGACTCATAACCTTCTTAAGGGAGAATTCCGACCTCTTCGCCTGGAAAGCCTCCGACATGCCAGGCATAAGCCCCGACCTGATGTGCCATAAGCTATCAGTTTACCCGGGATCCCGACCTGTCCAACAAAGACGCCGGAAGCTCGGACCCGAGCGCATACAAGCAATAGAAGAACAAGTGCAAGCACTACTAGATGCAGGGTTCATTAGGGAAGTAAAATACCCCCTATGGCTCGCAAACGTGGTCCTGGTAAAAAAGCCCAACGGAAAATGGAGGATGTGCGTCGACTACACGGATCTCAACAAAGCCTGCCCCAAAGACCCATATCCACTACCAAACATCGACGCCTTAGTAGACGCAGCCTCAGGCTACAGATATCTCTCCTTCATGGACGCATACTCGGGATACAATCAAATCCCGATGTACGAACCCGACCAAGAAAAGACCTCGTTCATAACCCCAAGGGCAAACTACTGCTACGTAGTAATGCCCTTCGGGCTGAAGAACGCAGGGGCAACCTACCAGAGGCTAATGAACAAAGTGTTCTCAGAGCACATCGGACTACAACTGGAGGTGTACGTCGACGACATGCTGGTAAAGACACAAGAAGATAAGAACTTGCTCACCGACCTCACCAGTGTCTTCGACACCCTCAGAAAACACAACATGAGACTTAACCCGACAAAGTGCACCTTCGCCGCAGAAGCCGGAAAGTTCTTAGGCTTCATGCTGACTCAAAGGGGCATCGAAGCAAACCCGGACAAATGCCAAGCGATACTCAATATGAAGAGCCCGACGTGTGTCAAAGAAGTACAACAACTGAACGGAAGGCTAGCCGCCCTATCAAGATTCTTGGCAGGATCGGCGATAAAATCACTACCTCTCTACTCACTCCAAAAGAAAGGGAAATCCTTCTCATGGACCCCGGAGTGCGAAAAAGCCTTTCAAGAATTCAAGGAATTCCTCGGGCAGCCACCAATCCTAACCCGACCTTTAAAAGGAGAAGAGCTCGTACTATACCTCTTGGTTGGACATCGAGCAGTCGCTTCAGCATTAATACGAGAAAATGACCAAGGACAACACCCCATATACTTTGTAAGCAAGGCACTACAAGGGGCCGAATTAAACTATCAGAAGATAGAAAAATTCGCCTACACCCTAGTGTTCACAGCTCGGAGGCTCCGTCCCTACTTTCAAGCCCACACCATCAAAGTCCGGACAAACCAACCCATGAGGCACATCCTCCAAAAAACAGACCTGGCAGGACGAATACTGCAATGGGCGGTGGAACTGTCCGAGTTCGACCTCCACTATGAAGCCCGGACTGCCATAAAATCTCAGTATCTAGCCGACTTCATCGCAGAATACACTGAGACCCCTGGAACCCCACTCTCATGGAACCTGTATGTCGACGGGTCCTCAAACAAAACAGGAAGCGGAGCCGGGGTTATACTCGAAAGCGACCAAGGAACGCGGATAGAACTATCCCTAAAATTCGAGTTCCAGGCTTCAAACAACCAAGCCGAATACGAGGCCCTACTAGCAGGTCTAAAACTAGCCGAAGAGGTCGGAGCCCAGAGAATTATGATCTTCAGCGACTCCCAGGTCGTCACGTCACAAGTAAATGGAAGTTACCAGGCCAAAGACCCAACTATGAAAAAATACCTGGACCAAACACAAGCGCAATTACGCCACTTTCCAGAGATACAGATCCAGCACATACCTCGGGAACAAAACGCCCGGGCAGACGCCCTCTCAAAGCTTGCCAGCACCAAGCCCGGAGGCAACAACAGAAGTCTCCTCCAGGAAACCTTACAATCTCCCTCCGTGGCAAGAGAGGAAGAAACGCTAAATATATCCGACCAACAGCAAGGATGGATGACCCCCATACTCAGCTACCTGAAGTCGGGAACTCTCCCCGCCGAAAGAAAAGAAGCTAAAAGACTCACGAAAGACGCCCAGAATTATACACTAATTCACGACGTATTATACAGAAGAGGATTCGCAAACCCCCTCCTTAGGTGCGTCCCGACCTCAGAAACAAAGAGCGTCCTCGAAGAAGTCCACGGAGGCATGTGTGGGAACCACCTCGGAGCTCGGGCATTATCCAAGAAAGTAGTCCGAGCCGGGTTCTACTGGCCAACTTTGCAAAGAGACGCAACGGAGTTTGTGAAAATATGCCCCCCCGCCAAAAACACGCCAATTTCCACAAAGCACCACCCGAAGACCTTATCAGCATCACCGCACCATGGCCCTTCGCAAAATGGGGACTTGACCTACTCGGCCCGTTCCCCCAAGGACTGGGGCAAGTCAAATACCTCATAGTAGGGGTCGACTACTTCACAAAATGGATCGAAGCTGAACCCTTAGCCACCATTACGGCTCAGAAAAGCCGCAAGTTCCTATACAAAAACATTGTCACAAGGTTCGGAGTCCCCTACTCCATTACAACAGACAATGGAACACAGTTCACGGACACAAGTTTTCAGAACTTGGTGGCCGAACTAAAAATCAAACAGCAATTCACCTCAGTCGAACACCCACAAGCCAACGGACAAGCAGAGGCCGCAAATAAAGTCATCTTGGCCGGGTTAAAACGAAGACTCCAAGAGGCCAAAGGAGCAGGGGCCGAGGAGCTCCCCCAGGTATTATGGGCATATCGGACAACTCCACACTCTACAACGGGAGAATCGCCATTCCGACTAGCTTACGGGATGGAGGCAATGATTCCTATCGAAATAGATGAAGGGTCACCCAGAGTCATCTTCTACAACGAAGAAGGTAACCCGCAGGCACAAAAGGAAGAACTCGACTTCCTCCCCGAGGTCCGAGAAAGAGCCCGGATCCGAGAAGAAGCCTTAAAACGGCGAACGGCCCTCAGATACAATCAGAAAGTAATAAAACGAAGCTTCTCCACTCACGACCTAATTCTAATCCGAAATGACATCGGAACACAAAAGTCGGGAGAAGGAAAGCTAGCTGCAAATTGGAAAGGACCCTACAAAGTAACAGAAGTCTTAGGAACAGGCTATTACAAGATATCCGACCTAGAAGGCAATGAGCTGCCCAGGGCCTGGCACGCCTGTAATCTAAGACGGTACTACAGCTAGGAAAATTTGACCCGAGGTGTACTCTTTTTCCCTACAAGGGTTTTTTAATGAGACACCCGGTCAAGTAAGGCACCCGACCTAGTCAAGGGTAAACACTCTGTAAATATTCTTTCTTTTTTAAATACTAATCAAATTTTTCTATTTTCTTTTGTTCTTCCTCATGATGAAACAAATCTTGAAAAAGTACCCCGCCAAGGCGCATTAATTTATGCTCGACAAAACGCAAAAAATCATTGCCGAGAGACCACACAAGGTCGGCAAAGATAAAAGCGACGAGGTTCAAATTAATGCGAGAAGTTATAAAGTAACTCTGAAAAAGGCTCAAAAAGCCAAATAAAAAGAGATTACAAAAATAACTTAAAAGGCCGACCAATGACAAGGTCGGGCCCAACAAAGGGTGTACTCGACCGCCCAACCCGAGGTCCGAGAAAAAGCCCGGACCCGAGAAGGAAGCCTTAAAACGGCGAAAACAAAGATTTCGAAAAACGCTTACTAAAAAGTTGCTATACAAAAAACAACTAAAAAGTACAAGCGAAAAAAACGAAATCAAAAGGAAAAACAAAGTTCTAAAGAAAAAGAGCGCTAGCTAAAAGGTTGTTATCCAAAAAACAACTAAAAAGCATAAAAGCGGAGCAAAAAGTCAAAATGCGAACAAAAACACCGCATAATAAGCTAAAAAGTTACTACAAGTAGCTAAAAGCAAAAAAGGTGTCCAAAGCATTCACAGAAACCATCCAAAAACAAAAAGAGCCCACAGGCCGGGCAAAAAACCAAAAGATAAAAAGGATTACAGAGAATCAAAGATCCTTTCCGGACGCCGCATCAACAGAAGGCTGCGGAAGAAACATAGAAATCGGGACAGCATCGACGGCACCGTCATCTCGATTTAAAACCTCCACACCAGATCCATCCCCGGCCAAAGGTGAAGTCGGGCTCGCAACCGGAACTGTGGGATCGGACAACGGAACTTTGGGGTCGGACACCGTTACCTCATCCTCGTTGGGAGCAGGGACAATCTTTCCCTCCACAACAACGTTATCCATACTGAATAAGCTCAGATCCAGGTCAGGAGCAAGAACCCGGACCTGAGCCTTCAAATTTTCATACATAGCATCCATACCCTTAGCCACATGCCCTTCTAGCTCGTAAAAATCATCCTGAGCAGATTGCAACTTCTCCTTTGTCTCCACAAGCTCGGCAAGTGTCCGAGTATAATTCTCCTTTGCCGCCTTCGCCATCTCCTCGGACGAACTCGCCGCCGCCACAGCCGCGGTAGCTTTAGCTTTCTCCTTCTCCAAAGACTCCTCCAGCTGAGCAATCCTAGCAGCCTTCAGTTTACTAATTCTCTCGAACTCAGACTGAGCTTTCTCAAGTCGGGAACTGGTCGCACCAATAGGGGATTTCTTGAACTCCCGGGCAATAGCGGCATGAAGACTAGCCATCCGGACACAGCTCCGCGCCATATACTGAAAATGGTGCTCCATAGACACATCATCAGTAGAAATAAAAGTCTGAGGGAGAATATGCTGCTCAACCCAACCAAGAGCATCGAAATCCTTGTCATTAAAACCCGCAGGCTCTTGAGAGGTCTTCTGTTTCTTGGGAGGAGGACCCGAGGACGAAGGAGGAGAGGTAGCAGGTCCAGAGGTCGGAGGATCTTGATTTATAGCTCGGAACTGGGGAGTCGGAATAGTCTTTGACCGAGTAGTGACACCCACAGTAGTCTTCTCCGGAGAAGATCGGGCAGAAGCCCCCCCAGCCTCGATATTCCGAGCGGCCACAGACTTCTTCGTCCGACGAAGATACTTCATGGAATCCGCCTGAGAAGACATCTCTGCAGAAATAAAAGAAAAGGATTACCACAACAGAAATTCCACCAAAACAAGCAAAGCCAAAAATACTAAAAAAAAAAGATGAATCTCGGAGAGGTCGGGAACTACCTAACTCGGAACGGAGAAGGCTTGGATCTCCCAACATTTTCTTCGTGTCCAAGTGAGGTGCCCGACCCCATAAACTGCTTACCACACCCACAAAAGCCTGCTCCACCTCATCTAAACTCTCAAAGGTATACTTAGTAGACACTACATTCTCCTGCCAACAAAGAGGAAAAGAAGGCTCCCCACTCTCATCTAGAAAGAAAGGTCGGACATCTCCAGTAGCCCGGACCTTGAAATAAAAGTTCTTAAAATCATGAAAGGACTCATCATACAGGGTACAAAACTTCCTTCCCTGGTTAGCCCTAAAAGAGACCCAAGATACCTTCCCTCCACCCGACCCCGGCTTCGTCAACACAAACAAGTAGGAAAAAAGAGAAATAGAGGGAGCGACGCCCAAAAACTGACACAAAAGTTGAAACAGCTTTAAAAACGCCCAAGAATTCGGATGGAGCTGCGTAGGAGCAAGGTTACAAGACCATAACACCTCGGACTCCAGGTCGGTAAAAGGAAGTCGGACACTCAGCTTAGAGAAAAAACAATCATAAGCGTAAAAGAAGAGCTTCTCGGAACTATCTAGGGGCGGGAAGCACACTCTCTCCTCGGAATCCGGGGCTACTAGTTCATAATCCCTCTCAGACTCTCTATTCTCACATATGCTACAATGCCTACGGAACCTAACTAGATACTCAGAATCTACCACAGAAGGGACTCTTAGAGGAGAAGGGTCTACCCAACCAAGACCACTTGGAATCTTGGTCGACATCGCTTGAAGAACCTTCCGAGACATAAAATTCTTACCTACAAAGAAGAATACAGCAGCAAGCAAAAATCACACAGCGAAAAAACCCATTCAGCAAAAACAAGAAACAAAAACCCAACGAAGAAAATGCGGCAACCCGGAGCAAAATACCAGAGAACAAAAAAGAGCCCCCCCCATATACAAACAACAAATGGCGGCGCCTCTTTTTGGGGCAACCCAGGCATAAAGAAACAAACAAGAGCCACACAAAGAACAGAAGCATATGATCACAAGAAGAGAGAAACATGGGAACAAACCTGGAAGAAAGAAAACAAAGGCGAAGAGCTCCGAAGCAAGGAGAACGAAACGACGGCGCAGAAGAAGCCCCAGAAAGGTACACGGAGAGATTCGGGGAAGCAGAGCAAAGAGAAAGAAGAAGCAGTGCTCGAAAAAGGATAACGAAAAACAAAATGCAGAAAAGGAGGAAAGGGAAAGGGGCAAATAAATAAAGCCTTCACAGAGCCCGAACGAAAATCGAGGAAAAACGGTAAAATGCAATGAATGCAGGAACGGCCATTTTTTGAAATTTGAAAAACTACTATGCCCGAGCTCGACCTCCCAAAAAAGGACGAACTCGGGCAGGGGCACTGTTCATACCCTAACCGGGCTCCTCCAAACTCGGTCAGTTCATAAAAGGTCCGACCTCGTCCTAAGGCTCACGCCTAAAGGTCGGACCTCTGACGAATAAAGCAAGGGAAGGCCCATCAAAAGGAACGCAGCCCAAACCTAAAGGCCGAAAAAGGCCTAGCAAAGGCAGTTCCACAAAGATAGGGATAAAACTCCCGAAAGATAAGATAAGATAAGAATATCTTATCCAGGGAAGATCACGGCCAACTACTATAAATACACTGGAACACCCAGGTATGACATTCATTCCACATCTACACATATCTGCTTGGACCCATGCTAACTTAAGCATCGGAGTGTCATTGCAGGTACAACCACCAACCACTCCGCACATCAAGCTCGGGTCCCTGAACCCCCACCTCGGGCCTCACCAGACGACCGAGCTACACGTTTCAGGTAACCCCCGGAACAGATAGTATTAGTGAACAAAGGATTGAATTAGAGAAATCTTGTGAAGAGGTGGAAGTCCTTAGAAATAGAAGGATGGGAGTGGAATACGCTTTGTCAAGATCGTTGGAAGCATCTTGGCCTAGGTTGTCATCTAATCCTTCACTTAAGTGGGTAAAATTCATTTCTATTAGCTTTATTGTCCCACTTGAGTATGGCTTGCTTGAAACGGATGGTCAACTTAGGATGCTTTGTGGGATGAAGCGTAAGCGGAAAAGGTTTTGTGGTGGGCGTTGCAAATCAAGGCTCATTATGGTCGATGCATCAAACATGAGATATAAAGGATGGAGTAGTGCTCAAATAGATGGGTCTAGAAGGATTGTTGGCCACTATATAGAGAATTCACCTTACTCACCACCCGGTTGGACTAATAATGATGATCAACCTCAAGACGGGTGTGAAAACAAAGTGTGGGACCCCGGATCACAAGAAGAGGATCAACTTTGGGAGCCCCAAGCTTGTGAAGAACTCCATCAAGACTTGGTGCAACAAATAAGAAATCTTGGGGCACAATGGAGAACCAAGCATTGGTGGGAGTTCCAAGATGAATACAAGCACAAGCCACCTTGATAAGAAGCTCCCCATAAGTCCAACTTAAGGACAATAAATAAAAGTGCTAGGTGGGAGACACCCCACCATGGTAAACTCTTTCCATACTCTTTTAGTTTGTTAATAAGTGAATAGAGTTGCCATTGTAGGTAGATTCTCATTTTCAGTTTTATCTTTTGTAAATATTGGTAGAATTAGTTTAATTTCTTGTTTTTATTGTTTTATTGAGTTTAGTTAGTAGTATAGTATGTTGAATAAGGTTTTAGGGTGTTTTGGTAGTTGTTTGGAGGATTGAAAGGCTTGGATTGGTGTAAGAACTTAGGAAAATATTTTTTGAAAAACAGAACACCATCCACGCGTGCGCGCACCTAACGCGTACGCGCACCTGAGCATTTTTCAACCACCCACGCGGACGCGCACTGTACGCGTACGCGTGGATGCAAAAAAATTTCGACTCCAGCCAAAAACCCGAGAGTTAGGCCTGCACTGTGCGAACATTGGGCCTAAGGCACCAGTCTATGCACGCGTGCGCGCACCTGGCGCGTACGCGCACATGATGTCAAATTGGCAATGCACGCGCACGCGCACTGTGCGCGCGCGCGTCGATTGCATGATCCACACTCCTGGTACTTTTACCCGAGAGTTGTGCCAGACTTGGGCCAACATTATGCCTCCGGCCTAACTCGATGCACGCGTGCGCGCACCTGGCGCGTACGCGTCCTTCAACCAATATGCACATCGACGCGTAAGCACGCATGACGCGCACGCGTCGGTAAAAAAAAAAAAAGAGTTTTTTTCTCCCCTTCCATTTTCTTTTGCTTATCACATTCGCATACTTCTACTCTTCCCATTTTCATTTAGTTTTTGTAGCATGTTTTCGTTTTTTTTAAGTCATTTTAATAATGGTGTTGAATTCTTACACTCAATTGTTAAGAATTCCTTGCATTATTTTGGTGCTTCTTGACTTGTTTGATATTGTTGGGTGATGAAACTTTTAAATCAATGCTTCATCTTGTATGACTCTTGTGTCCTTGTGCATTGATATGACCTCATCTTGTCTTTCATGACCCACTTCTTCTCATTTGAACTTGATGCTCAATACACTCTTCATGCTTTAACTTTACTCTTGCATCGAGCTTAATGATATGCCTTAGCTTACATTGTTTTCTCACTCACATGCTTAGCTAACATGTAGTAGGGAATCATACTCTTATTTGGCATTAGCCCCCGCCTATGTTCTAATTGCCTTGATATCTTTGTTATAGGCTTAATTTTCTTTCTTTCTTTCCTTTTGGGTTGGCCACCAATACGGAAGGAAAGGAAAGTTTCTAAATGGGGTAACAAACAAGTCATCCGCACAACCTTTTGAAGGAGCTCATCAATTGTAGCAACCCATCCACCCTGCTCTCCTTTGCGTGCACCGAGGACGGTGCAAACTTTTAAGTGTGGGGAGGTCGTCCGACCGTTCGGCGATTTTGGGTGACAAACTTCTAATCCCAACACTTTTGCATTTCATTTTAGGTTTTTAGGATTCTTATTGCATATATATACACAATAAGCTTAGTCAAAATAATGAATTTTTCAAGATTTCTATCTATAGGGCACCTTAATTGATTTGAGTAAAAACTTCTCATAGAACTTGCTTGAATTATGTATATTGTGGATCATGTTTTGAGCTAAGAACACAAGCTTGTGAGATTTGAGCCTAATGGTGTGGTTACATCTTATAACCACTTATTTTCCTTCTTGTGTGCATTATTCTCTTTCTATGAATGTAATCTTTGATTTGTTTGATTCTTTATGTCCATTATTTTGTGTATACATGCATTTATATGATTGAGGCCATCATTTCATTAGCTCACTTATCCAAATAACCAACCCTTTTATATTCCTTTGTTAGCCGATTTGAGCCTACGATTAACCCACTTGTTCTTAATTTTAGCACATTACAAGTCTTAAAGCGAAAAACAATAAATGTCCTTATTTGGATCTTTGATTAGCTTAGGCTAGAGTGTGTGAGTATCATTCAAGTGTGGGAACGTTAGGACATTGGGTGAATAAAAGGGTAATTTTGTATTGTTATTGAAAATATTGGGAATTGGGTACATACTCATGTATTGATCAAATGTAAAACCTTATGCATTGAGATTCTTGTATATAGAAAAAAAAATGAGAAAAACAAAAGAAAAAGAAAAAAAATAATATGAAAAAGAAAAAAAATATATAGAAAAAGAAAGAAAAAGAAGAAAAAAAAGAAAGGAATAAAAAGGGGACAAAATGCCCCAAATCAAAGTATAGTCCAATAAAATCAATGCATAGGTGTTGTGAAATTAAAAAGGAATACATGAGTATGTGAAAGAGTGAAAAATGGGTAGTTAGGTTGGAATTTAATTGTATAGGATGTCATAGGTTAGGTGGGAAGTTTAAGCTTATCAAAGATTCAAATTTCAAACTCACTTAACCAAATATGCATCCTACCTTGACCCTAGCCCCATTACAACCTAAAGAAAAGACCTCATGATACTTGTATGCATGCATGAATAATTGTTGATTGTTAGATGAAAAACAAATCTTGGAAAGCGTGATTAGGGGAGAATTGAGTGAATCAACCCCAAACACCGAGTGACTAGAGTGCAAACACTTCCGGTGGGGGTTCGATGCTCAATTACATGTTTCCACCTATGATCATCACTTTTCATGCAAGTTTGTAAAAATATTTAATAACTCAATTCGATTGTGGATTAGACTTGCTAGTCCTTAGCCCTTGTGCATATATGCTTCTTGGGAATTGATTTATTTTGACCAAGCAATTGCATTCATGTAGATAGTTGCATATAGGTAGATTGCATTTAGTTAGTTTTCATTGAATAAATGTTGATGCCCTTTGCTTTCTCTTGGCTTAAGCATGAGGACATGCTTGGTTTAAGTGTGGGGAGGTTGACAAACCCCAATTTGACGGTTTATCTTGTATTGATTTTAGGGGATTTTATAACCTTTTACCCACATTTATCTATTGAAATAGCATGGTTTTATAACTTCTCCTTTAATTGTGCTTAAGAGTGAAAACATGCTTTTTAGGTCTTAAAATAGCTAAATTTAATTCCCCTTGATTCCATTAGATGCCTTGATATGTTTGCTAAGTGATTTCAGATTTAGAAGGCAAAGATTGGATCAAGGGAATGAAGAAAGAAGCATGAAAAGTTGGAGAACTCATGAAGAAATGAAAGAACCGGAAAGCTGTCAAGCCGACCGCTTCGCACTTAAACGACCATAACTTGAGCTACAGAGGTCCAAATGATGCGGTTCCAGTTGGGTTAGAAAGCTAACATCCGGGGCTTCGAAACGATATAAGATTTGCCATAGTTGCTGCACGTATGGTGGCACGCACGCGCAAAGTACGCGCACGCGCCGTTGTTGCCATCTGGTTCACTTAATGCAACATGTGGCCAGCGATTTTAGAAGCCTTGTGGGCCCAATCCAACTCATTTCTGATGCTATTTAAGTCAATGATTAAAGGGGAATCAAGATACTTTTCATACTTTTCATACTCTCATACTTTACATGTTAGTTACCATTGGTTTAGGATTAGTTTAGAAGTAGTTTCTAGAGAGAGAAGCTCTCACTTCTCTCTAGGATTAGGATTAGGATTAGTTCTTAGATCTAGGTTTTAATCTTTGCTTTCTTCTACTTCTATCCTCTTAATTCCTTGTTGTTACATTCATCTTCCTCTATTCTTTTGTTGTAATTTCCTTTATGTTGTTCTTATACTTTGTTGTAGATCCACTTTTGTTCCGTCCTTTCTCTTTCAATTCAATTCAAGGTAAATCATAATAATTGTGTTCCTTTTGATTTGTGTTGTTAGTTCCTTTCAATAAATGTTGTTAGATTCTATTCTTGTTGTCAATTTGCTTTGCTTTTCTTTTGTGCCTTCCAAGTGTTTGATGAAATGCTTGGTTGGATTTTAGTGTAGGTTTTGTTCCTCTTGGCCTAGGTAGAGTAATTAGTGACTCTTGAGTTATCTAATTCCTTTGTTGATTGATAATTAGAAGTTGCTAATTGATTTGAATGCCTCTAAAGCTAGTCTTTCCTTTAGGAGTTGATTGGGACTTGAGGAATCAAATTGATTCATCCACTTGACTTTCCTCCATGGTTAGAGGTTAACTAAGTGGGAGCAATACACAATTCTCATCACAATTGAGAAGGATAACTAGGATAGGACTTCTAGTTCTCATATCTTGCCAAGAGTTTTATTAGTTGTTAGTTTATTTTCTTTGCCATTTATATTTCTTGTCTAAAATCTCAAAAACCCCAAAACAACCCACAACCAATAACAAGACACTTTATTGTAAATCCTAGGGAGAACGACCCGAGGTTTAAATACTTCGGTTTATAGATTTTAGGGGTTTGTACTTGTGACAAACAAATTTTTGTATGAGAGGATTATTGTTGGTTTAGAGACTATACTTCAACGAGATTTCACTTGTGAAATTCTATACCATCAAAAATCCAATCGTCAAAATGGCGCCGTTGCCGGGGATTTGCAATGGTGTTATGTTATTGGTTATTGTATATATGTGAATAGTGTAAATAGTTTGTCTTTTGCTTGTCTACTAGATTTTGTTAGTTTTATTTTGTTTTTCCATAATGAATTCTCACTTTGGCTATGAGTTTGGCTCTAATTGTGTTGTAGGAAATGTGGACTTTAATGGCAACATGTACCAAGGATGGAACCATCAAAGATGGGAGGAGCCTCAAGGAATTGATCACTCCTATTGGCAACAACCTCCGGATACTTATAGGTATAATTTCCATCCTAATGCATGCCAATTCAACGGCTATGATGATTCTTTTTGTGACACTCAACAACCACCATCATATGCCTATGAATCCTATCCTCAACATGAACCTCAACCATTCTCACAAGCCTTTCCATACCAAGCACCTTTCTTTGACCCATACTCATCATACAACCAACCATCCATACCATATCTTTATGACCATTATGAGCAAGAACCCTTAGAACCACCACAACCCTATCAAGATCACTACCAAGAACCACCTCAATACACACAATTTCCACAACGTTACCAAGAAACACCACCTTCCTATTATGAACCCTCTCTCCAAAATAATGATCCTTCCTATTCACCCCAAGCCCCAATAGACGATTCTCTCACTTTGTTACTTCAAGGACAAGAAGCTATGAAGCGGGATACACTTGAGTTTGTGACCAACTTGACCAAGGTAGTGTCCACCTTAGCCTACCAATGCTTGAACACTCAAGGTACCTCATGTGCAAAGTCAAAAGAAGAGCAAAGCATGAAGGAGAAATTGGAAAATCCGATGGAAAAGGAGGAGTCAAATTTTGTATTGGAACAATTGGAGAAACCTATGATCATTGAAGAAAAGGAAGAAGTGGTTGAAGATTTAGGAGATGCTGAAAGTCCATAGGAATGTAGCATCATAGAGCACTCTCCCAAGAAGCTTGATATTGATGTTGAGGAGGGTGCGCAACCTCCAAGGCATACCATCATTGGAGACTTAGAAGAGGCTTATCAAGAGATGGATTCAATCATGGATGAATTTTTCTCTACAATGGAATCCTCACCCATTGGACATGAAGTTGAAATTATAGAAAAGTGTGCACAACTTCCCAAGGAAGACGAGAACGGCATGGTGTATATTGAAATTGAAGAATATGAAGAGGTTGATCAAGAGATGAACTCATTCATCAATGAATTTCTATCCAAAATTGAATCGCCTCTCATTAGACAAGATGAAGTTCTTGAAGATAACACCAAGCCATGTAACAAAGACGATGAGGTTGAAATTGAAGAAAATTATGAAGAGGTGGAAACAATTAAAGAAGAGCACAAGGAAGTGGACCTTGCATTGTCTAAGTGTGGGGAAGCCTCTCTTCCCAAATTGCCATCCAATACAACATTTAAGTGGGTAAAATCTCTATCCCTAAGCTTTAATTTCTCACTTGAATATGGTCTGATTGAAAATGATGGTCAACTTAGAACTCTTTGTGGAATTAAAAGCAAGAATGAGTTGTGTAGTGGTTGGAAAGTAGGTGTTAAGCTCATCAAGGTCAAGGCCTCAAAGTATAGGGATGATGTTGGGGCAAGGATCACTTTGTATGGATCTAGAAGGAAGCATTGGTGGAATAAAGAGAATTCTTTGTGTCAATCACCCTTATGCCAACCGCTCATCCGACAAAATCATGAAATTCAACTAACGGTTGGATGTGAAGATAAGATATGGGATCCCGGTTCACTATGTGAAGACCAAATATGGGGACTCATATCTTGGGTAGAACTCTGCCCGAGCTTAATAAAAATGGTTGGAAATTCTGTCAACCAATTGAGGAGCAAAGATCCTTGGAGATTCAAGGATGAGTACAAGCATAAGCCACCATGACAAGGAGCTTCTCAAAATGTCCAACTTAAGGACTTAAACTAAAAGTGCTAGGTGGGAGACACCCCACCATGGTAAACTCTTTCCAATCTTTTAAATTTACTTAATAAGTGATTTGAGTTACCATTGTAGGTAGATGTTTCATACAATTTGTTTGTACAACTTAATTGTTAGCTTAGTCACATGTATGATGTGTTTAGTAGTAGATGAATAATATCAAAAATTGTATTTTTGTATGGTTGAGTGAATAAGAGTTGTGAACACTAAGGGGAGCACCTAGCAAATTGTTTTCTGAAAAAAAAAAAGGGGGTGGACGCGAGCGCACCATGTACGCGCACGCGCCCCTGTGTGGATGCACCATGAGCCATACTCCCGAGAGTTGGGCCTCCCTTGGGCAAACATTATGCCTTCAGCCCAACATATTACATGCGAACGTGCACAACGTGCGTGCGCGCCATTTTTAAGCACATGGACATTCGCGCGGACGCGCACTGATGAGCGGATAATTTATACGCTTTTTGGCATAGTTTTTACATAGTTTTTAATGAGTTTAAGCTACTTTTAGGGATGTTTTCCTTAGTTTTTATGTTAAATTCACATTTCTGGACTTTACTATGAGTTTGTGTGTTTTTCTGTGATTTCAGGTAAATTCTGACTGAAATTGAGGGATTTGAGCAAAACTCTGAAAAAGGCTGACAAAAGGACTGCTGATGCTGTTGGATTCTGACCTCCCTGCACTCGAAATGGATTTTCTGGAGCTACAGAACTCCAATTGGCGCGCTCTCAACGGCGTTGGAAAGTAGACATCCAGGGCTTTCCAGAAATATATAATAGTCGATACTTTATTCGAAGAATGACGACGTAACTTGGCGTTGAACGCCAAGTTCATGCTGCTGTCTGGAGTTAAACGCCAGAAAAACGTCATGATCCGGAGTTGAACGCCCAAAACACGTCATAACTCGAAGTTCAACTCCAAGAGAAGCCTCAGCTCGTGGAATGATCAAGCTCAGCCCAAACATACACCAAGTGGGCCCCGGAAGTGGATTTATGCATCAATTACTTACTCATGTAAACCCTAGTAGCTAGTCTAGGCCACGAACCCGAGAGTTGGGCGTGCCTCAAGCCCATTCTAAGCCTCAGGCCCAATCTATTGTACGCGTGCGCGCACAGTACGCGCACGCGCCCTTACCTCTTCTGCCATCCCACGCTAGAGCGCGCTGCACGCTCACGCGTGGATCTCCATTCCTCTCGATGCGCGCGGACGCGTACATGCCGCGTGCGCGCCGATCTGATTGCGCGACTTCCAGGCCATTCTCCAGAGAGTTAGGCCTGCGTTGGGCCAACTCTAAGCCCCTAGCCCAACTCCATGCACGCGTGCGCGCACTGTACGCGCACGCGTCCCTTCCTATTTCGCTCATCCACGCTCAAGCGTGTTGTACGCGCACGCGTAGGTCCCAAGTTTCCTCAATGGGCGCGGACGCGCAAGGTGCGCGCTCGCGCCGATTCAAAAAAAATGGGAACCCTAATACGCGAAGAGCGTTGCGCCGCAGCGCACTTCTCCCCCTCCCCAATTCCATCTTCTTCTTCCTCCTCTCTCCCCAACTGCCATCCCTGTAACCGCCATCACCACCGCCGCAGCCGCCGTTGTTCACAACCTACTCTCTCTCCTTTCTTCACTCACCTAATCCTCTCTCTCTCCTCCACTCACTCTCTCTCTGCCTCTGTCTCTCACCTTCACAGCGCCGGCAGCCACTACCGCCGCCGTTCCACAATCGCTGCCGGCAGTACCTTCGGCGACACCTCCCCTTTCTTTTTCTCTCTCTCTTTCATCACCACTCCCTCTCCTCTCTTTCTCCTGGCCGAACCGCCGTCCACCGCAGCCACCCATCTTTCCGGCCACCGTCCACGGTGGCACAGTTCCTGGCACTACCCCCCCAGTTTCCTTTCCTTTCTTCGTTCCTCTCTGCTCCCAGGTTCCTACTCCAGTCTGTTATTTCCCTGTTTTTTTCCTTTTTACTGTTCGTTTTGATTAATTACTATAATTGCATGTTAATTAGTTAAATTCAAATTTTGCATGTTAGGTTAGATAGAAATAATTGCGGTTAGGTAACTAGGGCTGGATAGAGGATTCTAGGCCTGATAAGTGCTCCGTATGTGCTTACTTGCTGTCTATTTACTTGGAAATTGTATGCTGCTTTTGGACTGTTCTTATGCAATTCTTGTTGCCTGATTACTATACCACTGCTGTTGTGCTTGTTTGATGTTGTATCTGTGCTAATTGTGCTAAATTGCTATCCGGGAACGTCCGATTTTAAGCCGGAATGCTGCCCGATTTTCATGGAAATTAGTTCATTTTGGTCTTTAATTCAATTTTGGGCAACATTCCGTTTCTTTTTGACTTCCCAGATTTGCATTATTCACTGTGAACATGAACCACAACTTTTCTTTTCATTGCGCACCAATATCATCATATCACTAAAATACTTTTCTAACTTGCTAATTCCTTTGACCATCTAACTTCCACTCACCTTTAACCAATTTTTTAACAATTCTTTTAAGCATATGATGATATTATTGCCTTTTGAAGATGAGTTGTTGACCCTAATGAAGTTTGCATTTTTTTTGGTTTAATTGTTCACTTTTGCATATTCATTACAACATCATGATTATTCTTTGATAATTGTATCCTGAACATACCTTCTTTGTTACATGCTAAATGTTTTACATATTCAATCATTTCTTTCAGGATGTCGGATAAAGGTAAAGCCATAGCCACTACCTCAAAGAAGAGAAAACACTCTACCCCCTCCATTCCTTCCATCTACAAGCATTATGCTAAGAATCCACTGAATGATGAGGAAAAAGAAAACCAGTTATTGCCTTCCACCAACCCGGACAAATTCCCCAACCTATACTGTGAGCTCCGATTTTCTAGATATCGAACCACAAAGCTAAACATTGAGAAGAAGTTACTTCTACCCAATGATGTGAGACGGTCCATTACCGGTCGGATCCTTGATTTGGGCATTGACTTTGTTGACCGGGAATTGGGTGATATCAATATATCTTGGGTGAAAGAATTTTACTGCAACTTCTTCCGCCCAACTTTAGATTCGGTTCAGGTGAGGGGTAGGGAGATTATGATTACTGAGACTGCGATTGAGGAGGCGCTACAGTGCCGCCATGTTCCCGATGAGCTGTGTGCCCACCAGCAGGCTGAGTTAGCCATACACAGCATGACTTTCGACTATGAGGCACTCAGGGCTGTTATTGGGATACCAGATGCCACATGGGTTATGGATGCCAACAACACCAAGCCGAAAGGGATGCTATTTACTCATCTGACTCGTGAGGCCAAGACCTGGCAGATGATTTTTGCTTGCTATGTCCTTCCCACCACCCACTTCTCTGAGATCCCTATGGAGATGCTTCTACTGATTGGGTGTGTGATGGAAGGGAAGGAGGTCTCTTTCCCTAGGCTTATCCGACAGTGTATGTGGCGGGCGCATATTCGTGGCCTACTCCCATTTCCTACATTGGTCACGAGTATGGCGGCCCTGTCAGAGGTCCCGTGGTTGGATGATGATGTGCGACCACCACCCCCTGATGCTGATGACAGGGAGGTTACCATTCCCTGGGGTGGTTGGGTGCACGGGAGACCACCTGCGAGACGCCGCTCTCGGGCTAGAGCTGTCATTGGGACACCTTCACCATCAGCCCCTACAGCTGCCCCATCATCCTCCACAGCACCTCCTTCATCATCCACAGCTCCTCCAGCAGCTCCTGAGCCTACTTATCTCCAGGTTCAGCGTCTATTCCGATTCTTGGAGCGTGAGAGACGCCATGTCAGACGCCGTTTAGACAGGATGGACCAGGCACTGATCTCTTTGGGTGCTGAGCTACCTCCACTTCCCGATTCTCCAGCCTCCGATGAGCAGGATCATCCGGAGGAGGATGCGGAGGCACCGGTTCAGCAGGATGCCCCTGACACGACAGAGCAGCCACAGACTCAGGAGGAGCCGGTCCCACAGTCACAGTCAGAGCCAGCACCTATCGTTGTACCTCCCACTGATCCTCCGGTTTAGCATCGAGGACGATGCTTGATTTTAAGTGTGGGGAGGGCACCGGTAGCATTATCTTGGGAACCGGTGAACTTTTCAGCCTAGTTATCTTATTTTGCACATTTTGTATATATTTTGATGCATTTCTAGTTGTTTTGGATACTTTTACTGCTCATTTCGGATTTTAGATAATTTGATGTTTGGATATTTTTAGATGTTTTTGATGATAGATTTCGTATTTTAGTTGGATTTCTCTTTATACATTTTGCATATCTTTATTTTTAGTTGAGATTGTGATTAGAAATCGCACTTTGAATTGCAAATACTTAGCCACCCCTTTTTGCATAAGAAATTGGTTTTAAATGAAAAAGGAAAGGGTGAACTAAGAAAATTTTTAAATTTTTCCAATCACAACAATGCTTAGTCAAACATTGGGATTTTTCAAGAAGCTTAATTATAGGACATTAACCCAATTGATTGAAAGAAAATTTTTGAAAACTTGCTTGAATTTCATACCTTGTGAAGCATGTATTGAATTGAGAACACAAGCTTGTGAGACTTGAGCCTATTGATGTGGTTACATTTTATAACCACTTATTTTCCATTCTTGTGTGAAATTGCTCTCTTTCTATGATTGTGACCCTTGATTTGCTTGATTCTATATATCCATTTATTTCTTGTATTTATGCATTTATATGATTGAGGCCATCACTTCATTAGCCACTTACCCAAATAGCCAACCTTTTATTCTCCATTGTTAGCCAATTTTGAGCCTATGCTTAACCAACTTATTCTCAATTTAGCTCATTACAAGCCCAAGGCGGAAAACCAATGAAAAGTCCTTGTTTGGATCTTTGATTAGCCTAGGCTAGTGAGAGTGTTTATTATTCAAGTTGGTGAGGCTTGGGAACATTGGATGGGATAAAAGGGGTAATACACTTTTATGTTTAGGAATTGGGCACATATTCATGTATAAATTGAATGTAGAAACCTTATGCATTGATGTTCTTGTATTTAGTTTGAAAAAGAAAGAAAAAAAATGGAAAAATGATGAGAAAAACAAAAGAAAAAAAAGAAAAAAAAGAATATGGAAAAGAAAAAAAATATATATAGAAAAAGAAAGAAAAAAAAGAAAAAAATAAAGAAATATAAAGGGGACAAAAATGCCCCAAAGCGAAGCTCAATAAGATCAATGCATAAGTGTTGAGAAATGAAAAAGAAAATACATGAGTATGTGAAAGAGTGAAAAATGGGTAGTTAGGTTAGAACTTAATTGTATAGGATGTCATAGGTTAGGTGGGAAGTTTAAGCTTATCAAAGATTCAAATTTCAAACCCACTTAACCAAATATGCATCCTACCTTGACCCTAGCCCCATTACAACCAAAGAAAAGACCTCATGATACTTGTATGCATGCATGAAATATATGTCGATTGTTAGAAGAAAAAAACAAATCTTAGAAAGCATGAAATAGAGGAGAATCGAGTGAATCAACCCTAAACACTTGAGCGAATAGAGTGCAAACACATCCGGTAAGGGTTTGATGCTCAATTACATGTTTCCACCGATGATCATCTCCTTTCATGCAAGTTTGTAAAAATATTTAATAACTCAATTCAATTGTGATTTGGCATGGTTGTTAATACCTTTTGCCCTTGTGCATATATGCTTCTTGGGAATTGATTTATTTTGACCAAGCAATTGCATTCATTTAGATAGTTGCATATAAGTAGATTGCATTTAGTTGGTTCCATTGAATAAATGCCATACCTTTACTTCATTCTTGGTTTAAGCATGAGGACATGCTTGGTTTAAGTGTGGGGAGGTTGACAAACCCCGTTTTGACGGTTTATCTTGTATTGATTTTAAGAGCTTTTATCACTTTTTACCCATATTTATTCAATGAAATAGCATGGTTTTGTGATTGTCTCCTTATTTGTGCTTAGATGTGAAAACATGCTTTTCAACCCTTAATTTGATGGTTTTAATCTCCCTTTGATTCCACTAGATGCCTTGATATGTTTGTTAGTGATTTCAGATTGAAAAGGGCTAGGAATGGATCAAAGGAGTGAAGAGGGAAAGCATGCAAAGTGGAGAAATCATGAAAAGTCAAAGAAGTTGAACTCGCCCATGGACGCGCGCGCGCACCTGGCGCTTGCGCGCACCTGCGAATTACCCCATGGACGCGTACGCGTGATGTGCGCGTACGCGTCGGTGTTGGTTTATGATTTTTTAATGAAAACGTGGCCAACGAATTCTGAAGGGTTGTAGGGCCCAATCCTAACCAACTTTGGTGCCAAAGATGCTATTTAAAGCCAAGGATTGAAGAGCAAAGGGGATTCCAATTCATTAATTCATTACACATACATTAGGATTAGTTTAGAGTTAGTTTCTAGAGAGAGAAGCTCTCTCTTCTCTCTAGAATTAGGAATAGGATTAGGTTTAGTTCTTAGATCTAGGTTTTAATCTTTGATTTCTTCCACTTCTATCTCTCAATTCTTTGTAGTTACATTCATTCTTCTTCCATTCTTTTCTTGTAATTTCCTTTATGTTGTTCTTATGTTTTGTTGTAGATCTACTTTTGTTCCTTCCTTTCTCTTTCAATTCAATAAGAGGTAATTCATGTAGATCTTGTTTCCTTTAATTGTTGTTGTTAATTCTTTGCATTTGATTGTTGTTAGAATTAATTCTTGTTGTCAATTTACTATGCTTTCCTTTTATGCCTTCCAAGTGTTTGATGAAATGCTTGGTTGGATTTTAGAGTAGAATTTTATACTCTTGGCTTGGAAAGGTAACTTAGGAACTCTTGAGTTACTAATGTCCAAGTGATTGATGATTGGGAGCCATTGACTCTAGTTCTCACTAATTGCATTAGTGGAGAGTTAGGACTTATGGACTAGGATTGATGTAGCTCATTTGACTTTCCTTTATTACTAGTTAAAGGATGATTTAATGAGATTAATCCTTGCCAATTCTCATATTGTGGTTAGTGATTAGGATAGAGATCCTTGACCACCAACCCTTGCCAAGACCTTCTTAGGCTTTAGTTTACTTTCTTGCCATTTATCTTTCATGCTTCTTATTAAAACCCCAAAATAACTCACAACCAATAACAAGACACTTTATTGTAATTCCTAGGGAGAACGACCCGAGGTTTGAATACTTCGGTTTATAAATTTTAGGGGTTTGTTTTAGTGACAAACAACTTTTTGTATGAAAGGATTAGTGATTTGTTTAGAAACTATACTTGCAACGAGAATTCATTTGTGAATTCTAAACCGTCAAAAATCCAATCGTCAAAACCAATAAAACTAACAAAATCTAGTAGACAAGCAAAAGACAAACTATTTACACTATTCACATATATACAATAACCAATAACATAACACCATTGCAAATCCCCGGCAACGGCGCCATTTTGACGATTGGATTTTTGATGGTATAGAATTTCACAAGTGAAATCTCGTTGAAGTATAGTCTCTAAACCAACAATAATCCTCTCATACAAAAATTTGTTTGTCACAAGTACAAATCCCTAAAATCTATAAACCGAAGTATTTAAACCTCGGGTCGTTCTCCCTAGGATTTACAATAAAGTGTCTTGTTATTGGTTGTGGGTTGTTTTGGGGTTTTTGAGATTTTAGACAAGAAATATAAATGGCAAAGAAAATAAACTAACAACTAATAAAACTCTTGGCAAGATATGAGAACTAGAAGTCCTATCCTAGTTATCCTTCTCAATTGTGATGAGAATTGTGTATTGCTCCCACTTAGTTAACCTCTAACCATGGAGGAAAGTCAAGTGGATGAATCAATTTGATTCCTCAAGTCCCAATCAACTCCTAAAGGAAAGACTAGCTTTAGAGGCATTCAAATCAATTAGCAACTTCTAATTATCAATCAACAAAGGAATTAGATAACTCAAGAGTCACTAATTACTCTACCTAGGCCAAGAGGAACAAAACCTACACTAAAATCCAACCAAGCATTTCATCAAACACTTGGAAGGCACAAAAGAAAAGCAAAGCAAATTGACAACAAGAATAGAATCTAACAACATTTATTGAAAGGAATTAACAACACAAATCAAAAGGAACACAATTATTATGATTTACCTTGAATTGAATTGAAAGAGAAAGGAAGGAACAAAAGTGGATCTACAACAAAGTATAAGAACAACATAAAGGAAATTACAACAAAAGAATAGAGGAAGATGAATGTAACAACAAGGAATTAAGAGGATAGAAGTAGAAGAAAGCAAAGATTAAAACCTAGATCTAAGAACTAATCCTAATCCTAATCCTAGAGAGAAGTGAGAGCTTCTCTCTCTAGAAACTACTTCTAAACTAATCCTAAACCAATGGTAACTAACATGTAAAGTATGAGAGTATGAAAAGTATGAAAAGTATCTTGATTCCCCTTTAATCATTGACTTAAATAGCATCAGAAATGAGTTGGATTGGGCCCACAAGGCTTCTAAAATCAAATTGCAAAGGGATGCGCGCGCTCGAGGGTTGCACACGCGTGGATGAGTGAACGTTGCGATCACTTTGAGAATGCAACGTTCTCTTGGAAGCAGCAACAAGTGCCATTTTGATCCACTTCATGCAGGGCCAAAAAGCCCACTCCAAGGATTGAAAGCCAGAATCGGAAAGTGTATAAATAGATAGGAATTTGATTTCATAGAGGGCTCTCTCCTTAATTTTTCCTTTTAGAATTTTAGAATTAAGATCAGATCTAAATTTTCCTTTCTATTTTGCTTTCTCTTTTCTGCAATTGTTACTTTCTGTTTTCGGGTCTTTTGACTTCGGATTGAAGAATTCTTCCGAATTTCTGCATCTTGGAGTTCTCTTTCATTTTTCCTTTGATAGATTTATGAATTGAATATCTGATCATAGTTTTCTTTCTGTTTACCTTTCTTCTGCAATTTCTTTTCTATTTTGTTTAGAGAGCAATTGAGATCTAAATTTTCTTTCTATTTTAATTCTTCTGCAATTTTACTTTTCTATTCTGTCATCTAAGAGTTCTTTAGTTCACTACAATTTACATTTTCCAGTTCTCTTTTAATTTCCATCACCAAGATCCCTTTATTCTTTGTGCAATTTAAGTTTCCTAGTGATTTAGATTCTGCAATTTAATTTCCTTGCACTTTAAGTTTCTGTAATTTACTTTTCTTGCAATTTAAGTTTCAGCTCTTTTAATTTCATGCACTTTAAGTTTCTGCAATTTACTTCTTTAGCACTTTAAGATTCTGCAAATTTACTTTCTGCATTCTAGTTTACTTCCAATTTCACATCAATTAATCAAATTTCACTCAAATAATCAAATATTCACTTAACTAAATTCATCACCATACTAAAGTTGCTCAATCCATCAATCCCTGTGGGATTGACCTTACACTTGTGAGTTATTACTACTTGATGCGACCCAGGACACTTGCGGCGAGTTTGTGTGGGATCTAAAACTCGCCGGCAAGTGTACCGGGTCGCATCATGTAGTAATAACTCACAAGAGTGAGGTCGATCCCACAGGGATTGATGGATTGAGAAACTTTAGTATGGTGATGAATTTAGTTAAGCGAATATTTGATGATTTGAGTGAAATTTGATTAATAGAAGTGAAATTGCAAGTAAATTAGAATGCAGAAAGTAATTTGGCAGAATCCTAAAGTGCTGAAGAAGTAAATTGCAGAAACTTAAAATGTAAGAAATTAAAAGAGCTGAAACTTAAATTGCAAGAAAAGTAAATTGCAGAAACTTAAAGTGTAAGGAAATTAAATTGCAGAATCTAAATCACTAGGAAACTAAAATTGCACGAAGAATAAAGGATCTTGGTGATGGAAATTAAAAGAGAATTGGAAAATGTAAATTGCAGTGAACTAAAGAACTCTTAGATGACAGAATAGAAAAGTAAAATTGCAGAAGAATTAAAACAGAAAGAAAATTTAGATCTCAATTGCTCTCTGAACAAAATAGAAAAGAAATTGCAGAAGAAAGGTAAACAGAAAGAAAACTATGATCAGATATTCAATTCATAAAGCTATCAAAGGAAAAATGAAAGAGAACTCCAAGATGCAGAAATTCGGAAGAATTCTTCAATCCGAAGTCAAAAGACCCCAAAACAGAGAGTAACAATTGCAGAAAAGAGAAAGCAAAATAGACAGGAAAATTTAGATCTGATCTTAATTCTAAAATTCTAAAAGGCAAAATTAAGGAGAGAGCCCTCTATGAAATCAAATTCCTATCTATTTATACACTTTCCGATTCTGGCTTTCAATCCTTGGAGTGGGCTTTTTGGCCCTGCATGAAGTGGATCAAAATGGCACTTGTTGCTGATTCCAGGGGAACGTTGCATTCTCAAAGTGATCGCAACGTTCACTCATCCACGCGTGTGCGTCCCTTGAGCGCGCGCATCCCTTTGCGATTTTGCTCATTGGCGTATACCCATCATGTACGCATGCGCGTCACTATCAATCTTCAGCTCCAACCACGCTCGTGCTCCTTTCACGCGTAAGCGTCTTCAATGGCGTTCTCTCATTGAGCTCTATGTTGGCTTAGTGAGCGCTACCCACGCGTGCGCATGGGTTGTAAAATCATGATTTCAGGCTTCAGCGCCAGTCACGCGTGCGCGTGCTTCCTTCCAGAGCGTCGATTGCAAGACTTTGCCTCCAAATTTGAAGTTCCCCAAAAATGCTGGTTTACTGAACGTAGCGCTCTCTTTGAAAACGAGCGCCAACCACTACTACGTGTAAGCGTCATGCACGCTGCTGCACGAAATTGCAATCACACTTTTGCGATCCGCACAACTAACCAGCAAGTGCACTAGGTCATCCAAGTAATACCTTATGTGAGTAAGGGTCGATCCCACGGAGATTATTGGTTTGAAGCAAGCTATGTTTATTTTATTATTTTTAGTCAGGATTTCAATTAAAATTATTAGTTTGAATTATTAGAAAAATAAAAGAGCGTGAATTAATTACTTGTAATGCAGTAATGGAGAATATGTTGGAGTTTTGGAGATGCTTTGTCTTCTGAATTTCTGTAATGTAATATTCCATCCATGGAAAAGTGCAAAGTTCCTTCTATGGCAAGCTATATGTAGGGTGTCACCATTGTCAGTGGCTACCTCCCATCCTCTCAGTGAAAATGGTCCAGATGCTCTGTCACAGCACGGCTAATCAGCTGTTGGTTCTCGATCATGTTGGAATAGGATCCATTGATCCTTTTGCGTTTGTCATCACGCCCAGCAATCGCGAGTTTGAAGCTCGTCACAGCCATTCAATCCTTGAATCCTACTCGAAATACCACAGACAAGGTTTAGACTTTCCGGATCCTCAAGAGTGGCCGTCATCAATTCTAGCTTATACCACGAAGATTCTGATTAAGGAATCTAAGAGAAGCTCATTCAATCTGATGTAGAACGGAGGTGTTTGTCAGGCACACGTTCATGGAATGAGGAAGGTAATGAGTGTCACGAATCATCACCTTCTTCATAATTAAGCGCGAATGAACATCTTAGATAGGAACACACACGTTTGAATGGAGAAATAGAAACAATTGCATTAATTCATCGAGACGCTGCAGAGCTCCTCCCCCCCAACAATGGAGTTTAGAGACTCATGCCGTCAAAGTGTATAAAATTCAGATCTGAAAATGTCATGAGGTACAAAATAAGTCTCTAAAAGTTGTTTAAATATTAAACTAGTAACCTAGGTTTACAGAAAATGAGTAAACTAAGATAATTGGTGCAGAAATCCACTTCTGGGGCCCACTTGATGTGTGCTGGGGCTGAGACTTAAGCCTCTCAGGTGCTTGGGCTGTTTCTGGAGTTGAACGCCAGGTTGTAACGTGTTTTGGGCGCTGGACTCCAACTTGTAACCTGTTTCTGGTGCTGGACGCCAGACTGCTACATGAAACCGGCGTTGAACGCCAGTTTACGTCATCTATCTTTGCGCAAAGTATGGACTATTATATATTGCTTGAAAGCACTGGATGTCTACTTTCCAACCCAATTGAGAGCGCGTCAATTGGACTTCTGTAGCTCCAAAAAATCTATTCCGAGTGCAGGGAGGTCAGGATCCAACAACATCAGCAGTCCTTTTTCAGCCTAACTCATATTTTTGCTCAGCTCCCTCAATTTCAGCCAGAAAATACCTGAAATCACAGAAAAACACACAAACTCATAGTAAAGTCCAGAAATATGATTTTTGCCTAAAAACTAATAATATCCTACTAAAAACTAATTTAAACATGCTAAAATCTATATGAAATTACCCCCAAAAAGCGTATAAAATATCCGCTCATCACAACACCAAACTTAAACTGTTGCTTGTCCCCAAGCAACTAGATGAACAAAATAGGATAAAAAGAATTTAAGGAGCAATAAAATCTCCGAGTTTTAAGTGAAGCTCAGATTCTAATTTAAATGAGCGGGGCTAGTAGCTTTTTGCTTCTGAACAGTTTTGGCATCTCACTTTATCCTTTGAAATCCAGAATGATTGGCATCCATAGGAACTCAGAATTCTGATAGTATTATTGATTCTCCTAGTTTAGTATGTTGATTCTTGAACACAACTACTTTTATGAGTCTTAGTCGTGGCCTTAAGCACTTTGTTTTCCAGTATTACCACCGGATACATAAATGCCACAGACACATGACTGGGTGAACCTTTTCAGATTGTGACTCAGCTTTGCTAAAGTCCCCAGTTAGAGGTGTCCAGAGCTCTTAAGCACACTCTTTTTGCTTTGGATCACGACTTTAACCACTCAGTCTCAAGCTTTTCACTTGGACTTGCATGCCACAAGCACATGGTCAGGGACAGCTTGATTTAGCCGCTTAGGCCTGGAATTACTTCCTTGGGCCCTCCTATCCACTGATGCTCAAAGCCTTGGATCCTTTTTACCCCTGCCTTTTAGTTTTAAGGGCTATTGGCTTTTTCTGCTTGCTTTTTCTTTTTCTTTCTATATTTTTTTTTCACACAAGCTTTTGTTTTTTCACTGCTTTTTCTTACTTCAAGAATCAATTTTTTGATTTTTTAGATCATCAATAACATTTCTCTTTTTCATCGTTCTTTCAAGAGCCAACAATTTTAACATTCATAAACAACAAGATCAAAAAAATGCACTGTTCAAGCATTCATTCAGAAGACAAAAAGTATTGCCACCACATATAAATAATTAGAATTTTTCTTATTAAGAACTCGAAAAAAATATTGCCTCTTTATTTTAAAAATCTACTTATTTTATTCATGTTTGATGATGATGAGAAAAATAAATTATAACTTAATTGGAATTAAAATCAAAGTAGAGATACTAATTACTACTACTAATATATAACTTCTAAGGTAAATTCCTAATAAGAACAGTTATCACAGAGTTAAGGCAAAGATAAGAACTCAACGACCTTTATTTTGGGAAGTGGATGTTCCTCTAGTCTGTGGGGTGCTTGGTCCTTCAAGAGATAATTTCTGACGCTTCAGTTCCTTTAAGTCACATCCTTGCTCTTCCTGTTCCCTTAGGTGCCATGATCTTGATGATTTTTAGCTCAGTGATCATGGCGAATCACACCAAACTTAGAGGTTTGCTTGTCCTCAAGCAAAAGAAAGGATAGGAGAGGAATAGAGGGAGAGGCAATTTCGAAATTCAAAAGATATGATGAATTTGAAAAAGATTTGAAAAAGAGTTGGATTGGAAAAAGATTTGTGTTTATGGATTAAGATATATTTGATATTTTTGAAAAAGGGATTTTAGAAATTAGGGTTTTTAGAAATTAGGATTAAATTTTTTTGAAATTAAAGGATGACATTTTGAAACATGTTTATGCAAGAAATCATGAAATGAAACATAAAAATTAGAAAATTTGTGAAGAAAAACGAATTTTACTTCCTCCCCACCATCCTGGCGTTAAACGCCCAAATGCTGCATGTTTTGGGTGTTTAACGCCCAATTGCTGCTTCTCCTGGGCATTCAACGCCCAGCTGTTGCTTCTTTCTGACGTTGAACGCCAGGAAGTCCTTTGTCACTGGGCATTTTTTTAAACGCCCAGGATGCTATAATTCTGGCGTTTAAACGCCCAGAAGGAGCTTCTTTCTGGCGTTCAACGCCTAGAAGATGCTCTTTTCTGGCGTTCAACGCCCAGATGGCTATCCTTACTGGCGTTGAACGCCCAGTGGATGCTTCTTTTGGGCGTTTAACGCCCAAAACGTTTCTTACTGGCTTTTTCACGCCAGTGAGCTTCGAAATTCCCCTGTAACTCTGTGAATTCAATCAATTGCTATTTTACCTTTTGAAGATACTTTGACATATACCTGTAAAAATTAATTAGCAAAAACAAATAAAATTAAATTTTGTGAATGGCTGGGTTGCCTCCCAGCAAGCGCTTCTTTATTGTCCTTAGCTGGACTATTACTGAGCTCTAATCAAGTCTCAGTTTTGAGCATTCTTACTCAAAATTGCCTTCAAGATAATGTTTAACTCTCTGTCCATTAACAATGAACTTTTTGTTAGAGTCATTATCCTGAAGCTCTACGTATCCATATGGTGATACACTTGTAATCACATATGGACCTCTCCACCGGGATTTTAATTTCCATGGAAATAATTTGAGCCTAGAATTAAATAGCAGAACTTTCTGCCCCGACTCAAAGACTCTGGATGACAGCTTCTTATCATGCCATCTTTTTGCTTTCTCTTTGTAAATTTTTGCATTCTCGAAAGCATTGAGTCTAACTTCCTCTAGCTCATTTAATTGGAGCAATCGTTTTTCTCCAGCTAACTTAGCATCAAGGTTCAGGAATCTGGTTGCCCAATAGGCCTTATGTTCCAGTTCCACTGGCAAGTGACATGCCTTTCCATACACAAGCTGGTATGGAGAGGTCCCTATAGGGGTCTTGAATGCTGTTCTGTATGCCCATGGAGCATCATCCAAGCTTCTTGCCCAATCCCTTCTACAGTTAATTACAGTCCGTTCCAGGATTCTTTTGAGTTCTCTATTTGAGACTTCAGCCTGCCCATTTGTCTGTGGGTGATATGGAGTGGCCACCCTGTGGCTAACTCCATAACGAACCAAAGCAGTGTAGAGATGTTTATTGCATAAATGAGTGCCCCCATCACTGATTAGTACTCTAGGGGTGCCAAATCTGCTTAAGATGTGTTTCTGGAGGAATTTTAACACTGTCTTAGTGTCATTAGTGGGTGTAGCAATAGCTTCCACCCATTTAGATACATAATCCACTACCACCAGAACATAAGTGTTTGAGTATGATGGTGGGAAAGGTCCCATGAAGTCAATACCCCATACATCAAACAACTCAATCTCTAAGATCCCTTGTTGAGGCATAGCATAACTGTGAGGCAGATTACCAGATCTTTGGCAACTGTCACAATTAAGTACAAACACTCGCGAGTCTTTATAGAGAGTAGGCCAGTAGAAGCCACATTGGAGGACTCTTGTGGCTGTTCGCTCACTTCCAAAATGTCCTTCATACTGTGATCCATGGCAGTGCCATAGGATCTTCTGTGCTTCTTCTTTAGGCACACATCTACGGATTACTCCGTCTGCACATCTCTTAAAGAGATATGGTTCATCCCAAAGATAGTACTTTGCATCCGTGATCAACTTCTTTGATTGCTGCCTACTGTACTCTTTGGGTATGAATCTCACTGCCTTGTAGTTTGCAATGTCTGCAAACCATGGCATTTCCTGGATGGCAAAGAGTTGCTCATCCGGAAAAGTTTCAGAGATCTCAGTAAGAGGGAGGGACGACCCTTCTACTAGTTCTATTCGGGACAGGTGATCTGCTACTTGGTTTTCTGTCCCTTTTCTGTCTCTTATTTGTATATCAAACTCTTGCAGAAGCAACACCCATCTAATGAGTCTGGGTTTTGAATCCTGCTTTGTGAGTAGATATTTAAGAGCAGCATGATCAGTATACACAATCAGTTTTGATCCTACTAAATAGGATCTAAACTTGTCAATGGCGTAAACCACTGCAAGCAGCTCTTTTTCTGTGGTTGTGTAATTCTTCTGTACGTCATTTAAAACACGACTAGCATAGTAAATGATGTGCAGAAGCTTGTCATGTCTCTTTCCCAACACTGCACCAATGGCATGGTCACTGACATCACACATTAGTTCAAATGGCAATGTCCAGTTTGGTGCAGAGATGATTGGTGCTGTGACCAGCTTAGCTTTCAGAGTCTCAAACGCCTGCAGACACTCTTTATCAAAGATAAATGGTGTGTCAGCAGCTAGCAGATTACTTAGAGGTTTGGCGATTTTTGAAAAATCTTTTATAAACCTCCTATAGAATCCTGCATGCCCCAGAAAGCTTCTGATTGCCTTAACATTGGCTGGTGGTGGTAATTTTTCAATTACCTCTACCTTAGCTTGATCCACCTCTATTCCCTTGTTCAAGATTTTGTGCCCAAGGACAATTCCTTCAGTCACCATAAAGTGACATTTCTCCCAGTTTAAAACCAGGTTAGTCTCTTGGCATCTCTTTAGAACAAGTGCTAAATGGTTAAGACAGGAGCTGAATGAGTCTCCAAATACTGAAAAGTCATCCATGAAGACTTCCATAAATTTTTCCACCATATCAGAGAAAATTGAGAGCATGCACCTCTGAAAGGTTGCAGGTGCATTGCACAGGCCAAATGGCATCCTTCTGTATGCAAATACTCCAGATGGACATGTGAATTCCGTTTTCTCTTGATCTTAGGGATCTATTGCAATTTGATTATAACCTGAATATCCATCCAGGAAGCAGTAGTATTCATGACCTGCTAGTCTTTCTAGCATCTGGTCTATGAATGGTAAAGGAAAATGATCCTTTCTGGTGGCTGTATTGAGCCTTCTATAATCAATATACATACGCCACCCTGTAACTGTTCTTGTAGGAACTAGTTCATTTTTTTTATTATGAACCACTGTCATGCCACCTTTCTTAGGGACGACTTGGATAGGGCTTACCCAGGGGCTATCAGAAATAGGATAAATAATCCCAGCCTCTAGTAACTTAGTGACCTCTTTCTGCACCACCTCCTTCATGGCTGGATTCAGCCGCCTTTGTGGTTGAACCACTAGCTTGGCGTCACCCTCCAGTAAGATCTTGTGCATGCATCTGGCTGGGCTAATGCCCTTGAGATCACTGATGGACCACCCATGAGCTGTCTTGTGTCTCCTTAGCACTTGAATTAGTGCTTCCTCTTCCTGTGGCTCTAAGGTAGAGCTTATGATTACAGGAAAGGTATCACCTTCTCCCAGAAATGCATATTTCAGGGATGGTGGTAATGGTTTGAGCTCGGGTTCGGGAGGTTTCTCCTCTTCCTGAGGGATTTTCAGAGGTTCTATTATTCTCTCTGATTTCTCCAAATCAGGCTGAACATCTTTAAAGATGTCCTCTAACTCTGATTCGAGACTCTCAACCATATTGACCTCTCTTACCAGAGAGTCAATGATATCAACACTCATGCAGTCATTTGGGGTGTCTGGATGTTGCATAGCTTTGACGACATTCAACTTGAAATCCTCCTCATTGACTCTCAGGGTTACTTCCCCTTTTTGGACGTCAATGAGGGTTCGGCCAGTTGCTAGGAAAGGTCTTCCTAGAATGAGAGTTGCACTCTTGTGCTCCTCCATTTCCAGCACCACAAAGTCAGTAGGAAAGGCAAATGGCCCAACCTTGACAATCATATCTTCAATCACGCCTGATGGGTATTTAATGGAGCCATCAGCAAGTTGAAGACATATCCGGGTTGGTTTGACTTCTTCAGTCAAACCAAGCTTTGTGATAATAGATGCAGGTATTAGGTTGATACTTACCCCAAGATCACATAGAGCTTGCTTGGTACAATTACCCTCTAATGTGCATGGTATCATAAAGCTCCCGGGGTCTTTAAGCTTCTCAGGTAAGCTTTTCAGAATGACTACACTGCATTCTTCAGTGAGGTAAACTTTTTCAGTTTCCCTCCAATCCTTCTTATGACTCAAGATCTCTTTCATGAACTTAGCACAAGAGGGTATTTGCTCAAGTGCTTCTGCAAACAGAATCTTTATTTCAAGAGTCCTAAGATAGTCTACGAAGCGGGCAAATTGCTTATCCTGTTCCGCTTGGCAGAGTTTTTGAGGATAAGGCATTTTGGCTTTGTATTCCTCAACCTTAGTTGCTGCAGGTTTATTGCCTACGGATGTGGATTGGGAAGCCTTTTTAGAAGGGTTGTTATCAGTACTTGTATGTGTCTGATCCGCCACTGGCATTTGAATACCAGAGGTGGAAGCTGGAGTGGCGTTAGACGCCAGCTTTTTAACTGTTTCTAGCGTTTGAACGCCAGAACTGTGCTCCCTTTGGGCGTTCAACGCCAAATCCTTGCTTGTTTTTGGCGTTGAACGCCAGGAATGAGCATGGTTTGGGCGTTCAGCGCCAGCATTATTCCTCTCTGGGCTCTGATTGTCCTCAGAGGGATTTTGAGTAGTCATTTGTTCATTTCTTGGCTTCTTGCTGCTTTGAAGTGAGGTATTTAATGTTTTCCCACTTCTTAGTTGAACTGCTTGGCATTCTTCTGTTATTTGTTTTGACAGTTGCTTTTCTGTTTGCTTTAACTGTACTTCCATATTCCTGTTAGCCATTCTTGTTTCTTGTAGTATTTCCTTGAATTTGGCTAGCTGCTGAGTTAGAAAATCCAGCTGCTGATTGAATTCGTTAGCCTGATCTACAGGACTGAGTTCAGCAGTTACTATTTTAGCTTCTTCTTTCATGGAAGATTCACTGCTTAAGTACAGATGTTGATTTCTGGCAACTGTATCAATAAGCTCTTGAGCTTCTTCAATTATTTTTCTCATATGTATAGATCCACCAGCTGAGTAATCTAGAGAAATCTGAGCTTTTTCTATAAGCCCATAGTAGAAGATGTCTAATTGCACCCACTCTGAAAACATTTCAGAGGGGCATTTTCTCAACATCTCTCTGTATCTCTCCCAAGCATCATAAAGAGATTCATTGTCTCCTTGTTTGAAGCCTTGGATGCTCAGCCTTAGCTGTGTCATCCGTTTTGGAGGAAAATAGTGATTCAGGAATTTTTCTGACAGCTGTTTCCATGTCCTTATGCTGTTCTTAGGTTGGTTATTTAACCACCTCTTAGCTTGATCTTTTACAGCAAATGGAAACATTAATAATCTGTAGACATCCTGATCTACTTCCTTATCATGTACTGTGTCAGCAATTTGTAAAAATTATGCCAGAAACTCTGTAGGTTCTTCTTGTGGAAGACCGGAATACTGGCAACTTTGCTGCACCATGATAATGAGCTGAGGATTCAACTCAAAGTTACTGACTCCGATGGAGGGTATACAGATACTACTCCCATATGAAGCAGTAGTGGGGTTAGCATATGACCCCAGAGTCCTTCTGGACTGTTCATTTCCATTTAATTCCATGATGGAACAAGGGAGATGATATGTATGTTGATATTGTTTATTTTATTTAATTTATTATATAAAGAAAATTGATTTTTGAAATAATAAAATAAAAGAAAATAAAATAAAAACCGAAGTAAAAAAAATAAAAATAAAAAAAATAAAGAAAGAAAATTAAGATTTAAAAAATTGAAAAACTTTTATGAAGATTTTCCAAAATTTGAGGGGAGAGAAAGTGGTTAGGATATTTTTGAAAAGGATATTTTTTTTTGAATTTTGAATTTTATGATGAAAGAGAAAAACACACAAAAGACACAAGACTTAAAATTTTTAGATCTAATGCTCCTTATTTTCGAAAATTTTGGAGGGAAAACACCAAGGAACACCAAACTTAAAAATTTTAAGATCAAAACACAAGAAAGTCTCAAGAACACCTTGAAGATTCACAAGAACACGAAGAACAAAAGAAAGAACACCAAACTTAAAATTTTTAGAAAACTTTAATAAAATTTTCTAAAATGATCAAAAGATTAACAAGAAAACACCAAACTTAAAGTTTGGCACAAGATTCAATCAAGAAAAATTATTTTTGAAAATGATTTTAAAAAGAAGATACCCAATTACCAAGAACATAGACCAACGTTCTAGCCAACTGAGCTATAAATTAGATGTTGTTTTTAAAGATGTATTATATTTATGGATAAAAATAAAAATTTTTGAAAACTAATGTTTTGAAAAAGTACAAGGAAAACACGAAAACACACAGAACAAGAAAAATTAAAGATCAAACGAGAAAAATAAACAAGAACAACTTGAAGATCAAGGAAGAACAAAGAACACTAATACGAAAATTTTAAAGGAAAATATAAAATATGCAATTGACACCAAACTTAGAACAAGACACTAAACTCACGAAAAATTAAAATTTAATAAGAAAAAATAATATTTTTTTTTAAATTTTTGAAGAGAAATTAAAGGACTCAAATTTAATGACTCTATGGCATCAATGCTATATTCCTAATCTAAGCAACAAAATAAACCTTTAGTTGTTCAAACTCGAACAATCCCCGGCAATAGCACCAAAAACTTGGTGCACGAAATTGCAATCACACTTTTGCAATCCGCACAACTAACCAGCAAGTGCATTGGGTCGTCCAAGTAATACCTTACGTGAGTAAGGGTCGATCCCACGGAGATTATTGGTTTCAAGCAAGCTATGTTTATTTTATTATTCTTAGTCAGGATTTCAATTAAAATTATCATTTTGAATTATTAGAAAAATAAAAGAGCGTGAATTAATTACTTGTAATGCAGTAATGGAGAATATGTTGGAGTTTTGGAGATGCTTTGTCTTCTGAATTTCTGTAATGTAATATTCCATCCATGGAAAAGTGCAAAGTTCCTTCTATGGAAAGCTGTATATAGGGTGTCACTATTGTCAGTGGCTACCTCCCATCCTCTCAGTGAAAACGGTCCAGATGCTCTGTCACAGCACGACTAATCAGCTGTTGGTTCTTGATCATGTTGGAATAGGATCCATTGATCCTTTTGCGTTTGTCATCACGCCCAGCAATCGTGAGTTTGAAGCTCCTCACAGCCATTCAATCCTTGAATCCTACTCGGAATACCACAGACAAGGTTTAGACTTTCTGGATCCTCAAGAGTGGCCGTCATCAATTCTAGCTTATACCACGAAGATTCTGATTAAGGAATCTAAGAAAAGCTCATTCAATCTGATGTAGAACGGAGGTGGTTGTCAGGCACACGTTCATGGATTGAGGAAGGTAATGAGTGTCACGAATCATCACCTTCTTCATAATTAAGCGCGAATGAACATCTTAGATAGGAACACACACGTTTGAATGGAGAAATAGAAACAATTGCATTAATTCATCGAGACGCTGCAGAGCTCCTCACCCCCAACAATGGAGTTTAGAGACTCATGCCGTCAAAGTGTATAAAATTCAGATCTGAAAATGTCATGAGGTACAAAATAAGTCTCTAAAAGTTGTTTAAATAGTAAACTAGTAACCTAGGTTTACAGAAAATGAGTAAACTAAGATAATTGGTGCAGAAATCCACTTCTGGGGCCCACTTGGTGTGTGCTGGGGCTGAGACTTAAGCCTCTCACGTGCTTCGGCTGTTTCTGGAGTTGAACGCCAGGTTGTAACGTGTTTTGGGCGCTGGACTCCAACTTGTAACCTGTTTCTGGCGCTGGACGCCAGACTGCAACATGGAACTGGCGTTGAACGCCAGTTTACGTCGTCTATCTTTGCGCAAAGTATAGACTATTATATATTTCTGGAAAGCCCTGGAGGTCTACTTTCCAACGCAATTGAGAGCGCGTCAATTGGACTTCTGTAGCTCCAAAAACTCCATTCCGAGTGCAGAGAGGTCAGGATCCAACAACATCAGCAGTCCTTTTTCAGCCTAACTCAGATTTTTGCTCAGCTCCCTCAATTTCAGCCAGAAAATACCTGAAATCACAGAAAAACACACAAACTCATAGTAAAGTCCAGAAATATGATTTTTGCCTAAAAACTAATAATATCCTACTAAAAACTAATTAAAACATGCTAAAATCTACATGAAATTACCCCCAAAAAGCGTATAAAATATCCGCTCATCACACGCGTACGCGTTGTTCTTCAAATTTTGCCCTTGACGCGTAGGCATCCCGTACGCGTGCGCGTCGCAAGTGAGCGTGACGTTCTTTGTTTGAACGTAACATTGCTCTGTACTGGCCCTCTTTCTCTTGATTTTCTCACCTGTATTAAATTTGACGAGGAATCAAAGTCTCACCAAAATCATAAGAAATTGCATCATTTACAATAATCACTCAAGTCTTGCATAAATCTCATGATTTTGCATAAAATAAATGATGTTTGATTGAATCAAAATAATCATGAAATTCCACTCCAACTACTTACTTATTGTGCAAGAAAGTGCATAAAACCTAATGAAATAGGTGAAAAATGCTTGTGCAACTAGCATAAGATGACTTGTCATCACAACACCAAACCTAAATCTTGCTTGTCCCTAAGAAGCACTAAAACATGAGAAAAAATGGATGAAAGCAGAAAAGTATGCATGTCCTTATTAGCAAGTAACTGAATCTGGTTCATGGGATTTTATGCAGATGTAAGTGAAGCTCTACCTTTATTAGATTTTAGGATTGAAATGTCCCCTTGAATGATACCTAAAACTGCTGCTGTGAAACTTATTATTCATTCATCCTTGGTGTTTGATTTTTCTTTTGTTTTTTTGCTGAGAAGCTTATACTTTTATTCACTACCAAGTGTCATGTGTTGCAGCAGCATTTTAGTTTGTTTTTTTCAGTCAACACATCTTCACCATAGACACTTGGCTTACAATTCTTCCTAAGACATTGATGACCAGCACCTCTTTGGGTCACTAAATGCTTTGTAATTAGGTTGCTTTTGATAGTAGATTTTCGGTTGGTAATCCCAGATTAGTTAATCCAAGTTACCAAGTTTTGAAATACTCCTCAGAACCTAATAATCCAAGCAGATCCTAATACAAAAGCACCACAGGCATATATCCTAAGGTCCAAGCTATTGGTGTCTAGCCTTATTATTTGTTTCTTTCCTTTTTGGTTGCCAATTCTTAGCTTTTCTTCATTTCCTTTCTTATTCTTTCTTTTTCAAGGATAATTATTAATTGAAGGCTTTAAAGTAGCAACTAAGTTCACACTACAAGGGATCATTCTAACCTTTATCCTTTATTAATGAGCTCACTTTAACAATCAAACATACATACCATCACTGACTTTATTTTCATTCTACCACATTGGACAATCACTTTCTATTTCAATATTTTCTCTTATAGATGCATAAGGGGTACAAGACATGTATTCAAGCAGATGAAGATAAAAACAAGCATTTAAACTAACGCAAATAGCAGACATCAATATTTTCACTAATTGAACTAAAGCATCAAGGTAAACAACAGCTTCTCATTCAGAGTATATCAAAGCAGAGTGAATTTTGTGATAATACAACCTCTTAGGAGTGTCTTTCAGCTTTCCTTTTGTCATCATCATCTATTACTTTTGCATTTCTCTTGGTGATGATGTATGATTCATTCAAGAGACTGAATGTCTTTTCTGCACAATTATTGGAAATTGCTTGTTTTCCAAGCACTTAGGCAGATGGTTAGCATTGATAAACCCCATTTTTATTGTTTATCTTGTGCTTCATTTAAGGGACTTTATGATCTTTTACCCACATTTATCCAAGAAAATGGCATGGTTTTGTGATTCTCCCTTAATTTGTGCTTAAGTGTGAAAACATGCTTTTAGACCTTTAATTTGATGATCTTTATTTACCTTTGATTCCACTAGATGCCTTGATGTGTGTGTTAGTGATTTCAGGTTAAAAAGGCTAGGAATGGATCAAAGGAGTGAAGAGGAAAGCATGCAAAGTGGAGAACACATGGAAAAAAGCCAAAGATGTGGATGCACCTATCTACGCGCAAGCGCACTAGACGTGCACGCGTAGATCGCGGAAACTCAAAGGACGCGCACACGTGTTGTACGCATACGCGTCGATGCTGGCACATGGTTTTTAAATGAAAATGCACCTAGCAAATTCTGAGAAGCTGTGGGGCCCAATTTGCAACCAACTTTTGCGCCAAAGTGCTTTAAAAGGACCAAGGATTGAAGAGCAAAGGAGATTCCATCATTTTACACACATTAGGATTATGATTAGTTAGTTTTTAGAGAGAGAAGCTCTCATTTCTCTCTAGAATTAGGATTAGCTTTAGATTAGAATTTCTAGATCTAGGTTTTAATTTATGTTCTCTTCTACTTCTACTTCTCAATTCCTTGTTGTTACATTCATCATTCTTCTATTCTTTTGTTGTAATTTCCTTTATGTTGCTTCTATGCTTTGTTGTAGATCTACTCTTATTCCTTCTCTTTTCTTTTAATTCAATTTGAGATAATTCATAATAATTGTGTTTCTTTTGATTTGTTGATGTTTAATTCCTTGCAATTGAGTAGTGCATATTTACTTTACTTACAATTTCACTATGCTTTTCTTTTGTGCCTTCCAAGTGTTTGTCAAAATGCTTGGTTGGATTTTAGAGTAGAATTTTATGCTCTTGGCTTGGAAAGGTAACTTAGGAACTCTTGAGTTACTAATGTCTAAGTAATTGATGATTGGGAGCCATTAACTCTAGTTCTCACTAATTGATTTGGTAGAGAATTAGGACTTATGGACTTGAATTGATATAGCTCATTTAAATTTCCTTTACTAGTTACTAGTTAGAGGATGATTTAATGGGATTGATCCTTGCCAATTCTCATGTTGTGGTTAGTGATTAGGATAGGGATCATTGACCACCAAACCTTGCTAAGACCTTTTTGTTATTTGAATTTCCTTACCATTTATCTTTCATGCCTCTCATCAAAACCCCCAAAATATACCCCATAACCAATAACAAGACACTTTATTGCAATTCTTAGGGAGAACGACCCGAGGTTTGAATACTTCGGTTTATAAATTTTAGGGGTTTGTTACTTGTGACAAACAAATGTTTGTATGAAAGGATTATTGTTGGTTTAGAAACTATACTTTACAACGAGAATTCATTTGTGAAATTCTATACTATCAAAAATCCACTCATCAAAATGGCGCCGTTGTCGGGGAATTGCAATGGTGTTATGTTTTTGGTTATTGTATATATGTGAATATTGTGAATAGCTTGATTTTTTGGATTGCTTGCTAGTTTAGGACTTTGTTTCATTATTTCTTAGTAGCTTTTGTTTTTATTTTCTCTTTTCACCATAGATTCTCATTTTGGTTATGAGTGTGATTACAACTATGTTGTAGGTGATGGGAACTTCAATGAGAATGTGTATCAACGATGGGACACTCAAAGGTGGGAGGAGCCACATGCATATGATCAATCCTCTTGGCAAGAACCTCCACCATTGGAATATGAACAAGAACCATTCTATGATCTATACCAATCCAATGGCTATGGTGAATCTCCCTGTGACTTTCAAGAACCACCACCATATGCCTATGAGCCATGTCCTCAACATAGCCCTCAACCATACTCACAAGCCTCTTTTCACCAAACATCTCCATATGACCATGATCCTTACCCATCATACCAACCATCTTTTGAACCATATGAACCATACATGGAACCACAATGCCAATATCAATACTCCCAAGAACCACCTCAATATACACCACCACTTTACCCAAAAGAACCACTTCCCTACCATGAACCCCCTCTCCAAGACAATGAACCCTCCTATCCACCCCAATCTCTAATGGATGAAACCCTTGGTGTTCTTCTTCAAGGGCAAGATGAAATGAAAAGGGATGTGCAACAATTTGTGGCTACCTTGACCGAGGTAGTAAGCTGATTAGCCTCCCAATGCTTGAATATTTAAGGAACCCTCATAGCTACATATGAAGAATCCAAGGAAGAGCATAGCATGAAGGAGAGATTGGAAACTCCGGTGGAGAAGGAGGAATGCAATTTTATGTTAGAACAGTTGGAAAAACCTATGATAATTAAAGAAAAGGAAGAAGTGGTTGAAGACCTAGGAGATGCGGAACCTCCATGGGAATCTAACACCATAGAATATACCTCCAAGAAGATTGAAATTGATGTTGAGGAGGAGAGTGCACAACCTCCAAAACAGTTGTTGAATGAAGACTTGGAAGGACTAAAGCAAGAGTTGAGTCCCCTTGGAGATGAAGATCATGTATCGAACCTTCTTGGTGGTGAATCCTTTGAGTTTGAAGAACCTTCTCCCAATGAGATAGAAAGCAATGTGGAGGTAGATTTCTCTCTCCCTCCCATTTATGATTTGAGCGATGGAGAAGAGTTAGATGAAGTTGATGAACAAAGGATTGACATTGAAGAAGTTTGTCAAGAGGTGGGAGTGATCAAGGAAAAACACAAGGGAGTAGAGCTTGCAAGGACATTGAAAATACCTCTCCCCAAGCTACCACCATCCATTCCTTCATTCAAGTGGGTAAATTCCTTATACTTGAGCTTTATTATTCCCCTTGAATATGGATTGCTTGAGATGGATGGTCAACTTAGAAAAATTTGTGGCTTTAAGAGCAAAAGGGAGATGGTTAGTGGTTGGCTCACTAAGGTTAGAGGTTCAAAGCCTAATAGCAAGGGTTGGTGTCACACTAGATTGCTTGGGTCTAGGATGATGTTTGGTCACTTCTTTGAGAATTCACCTTGCTTACCACCCACATGGATTAATGATAGTCAACTTCAAGATGGGTGTCAAAACAAAGTGTGGGATCCCGGATCGCACAAGGAGAATCAAATTTGGGAGCTCATGGTTTGTGGAGAACTCCATCAAGGCTTGAAGATAGTACTTTTGAAGAATGGAGCTTATTGGAGACTCAAGCATTGGTGGATATTCCAAGATGAGTTTAAGCACAAACCACCTTGAGAGAAGCTCCCCATAAGTCCAACTTAAAGACAATAAACAAAAGTGCTAGGTGGGAGACACCCCACCATGGTAAACACTTTTCATTTTACTCTTTTGTACATATTGGTAAAAGTAGTTTAATTTCATGTGTGTTTAATTTGTTGAGTTTATTTGGTAGTCTAGTAGGTTGAATAAGGTTTTATGGTATTTTGGTAGTTGTTTGGAGGGTTAAGATGCTTGGTTTCGTGCAAAAACATAGAAAAAATTTTGAAAAATAGAGCACCTCCCACGCGTATGTGTCATACGCGCGTACGCGTGCCTAAGCATTTTCGGCCATTCCACGCGCACGCGTACGCGTGGATGTAGAAGTTCCACCCCGAGCCAACAACCCGAGAGTTGCGCCTACATCGCGCGAACATTGTGCCCCTAGCACAAACCAATCTGCGCGCCCGCGTACGCGAGTGCGCGTGGATAAACTTTTCTCAACATTCTTCTTTTCTCATCTTCTTTCTATTTCTTTCCTTCTCCTCTCCTCTTCCTCTCTCCTACCCCTCATCCAACACTTCCAAACACCACTTATAACCATTTAGTTCGTTAGTTACTTAGTTTAGTTTTCTTTTCATTTTCCCTTTTTATTACAAGTTTTGGATTACTAATTTTGTTTACTATACATTACTGCTCATCATTAACTACATGCTATTTTAGCATGCTTGTTTTTGGATGATCATTGTTGGATTCTTTAATTGAGGTTATATTTCGCTACTTGGTTTTGAATTCTTCATGCATAATTTTGTGAATACCAAGTCCACTAGATTTTCCTTCAAGCATGTTTAATCTTTTTGAATTGCATGATTTGGCCACCATGTGATTTGAATCCATTTCCTCGAGTAGGCAATCTCTTAATGGATGTTGTGCATTTTTCTTAATGCATTGTGCTTCTTGATCATATGCATCCATATGCTATTATTGGCTTGAATACTTTTGTTCATACCCTGACCGAGCTCCCCAAAACTCGGTAAGTTCATAGAAGGTCTGACCTCATCCCAAGGCCCACGCCTGAGGTCGGACCTCGGACAAATAAGCTAAGAAGGCCCATCAAAAGGAACGAAGCCCAAAAACCTAAAGGCCGAAAAGGCCTAGGAAAGGCGGTTCCACAAAGATAGGGATAAAACCCCCAAAAGATAAGATAAGATAAAGAATATCTTATCCAGGGAAGATCACAGCCAACTACTATAAATACACTGGAGCACCCAGGTATAACACACATTCTACATTCTACACATATCTGCTTGGACCCATGCTAACTTAAGCATCGGAGTGTCATTGCAGGTACAACCACCCGCCGCTCAGCGCATCAAGCTCGGGTCACGGAACCCCCACCTCGGGTCTTGCCAGACGACCGAGCTCCACGTTTCAGGTAACCCTCGGAACATTGGCGCCGTTGCCGGGGACCCTGGAAGTCATCCCTTTACCATGGCGGACGATCCTCTCAACAATGACCACGCTGCTTCAGAACAAGAGGAGGAAGTTGACACCGGAGAACGACCGGACAGCCCTCTATCACCACGCACTCCAGGAGGAAACAAACAGAATCGCCCAAAAACATCACTCCCAAACAAAGATCCACAAAATCCCGAAAGAGAAAAGAGCTCGGAAATTCTAGAAGCAGTCCGGGCACAACAAAACCGACTGAAACAACTCGAAGAGGACATAAAGAAGCAAAAAGAAACTAAACAAGATCTGAGAAGGGAGGCTCGCAAACGCAGAGAATTGGAAGAAAAACTGCGGAAAATAGAGGCCAACCTGAAAGATCGGACAGAGCGCGACACCACCCCCGAAGGCAATCATGATCCCTTTACAAAAGAGATCATGAAGGAGAAGGTACCGCGAAACTTCAAACCACCCGATATGGATCTCTACGACGGCACCACCGATCCAAGTCACCACCTCAGCAACTTCAGAAGCAGAATGTACCTAGTCGACGCCTCCGACGCGATTCGGTGCAAGGCCTTCCCCACCACTCTCACCAAGTCAGCTATGAAGTGGTTCGACAAACTGCCACCAAGATCAATTACCAGCTTCGAAGACCTAACCAAAAAATTCCTAACAAGGTTCTCCATTCAAAAGGACAAGGCAAAACATGCCCCCAGTCTACTCGGGATCAAACAAAGTAACCAAGAAACTCTCCGAGAATACATGGAGCGGTTCAACAAAGCCTGCCTGGACATACAACACTTGCCCACCGAAGCGGCCATCATGGGACTAGCAAACGGCCTAAAAGAGGGACCGTTTAGCCAATCCCTATCCAAACGATACCCGACCTCCCTATACGAGGTTCAGGAGCGGGCAGAAAAATATATCAACATGGAGGAAACCTCCCAGCTAAGAGACTCTTCTAGGAAGGAATCAACCTACCCACTCCGAGATCGAGATCGGGAACAGAAGAAGAAAGAAGAACCCAGCTCGGACAAGCCACGGAAGTACCACAACTACACCCCCCTCCGAGTCTCCCTGGTAGACGTCCACAGAGAAGTATGCCACACCGAAAAAATTCCACCGCCCCGACCTCTAAAACACAAGAGAGCGGGGAGAGATCGGTCCGAATACTGCGAATATCACAAGCTCTACGGTCATTCTACCAACGACTGCCACGACCTAAAGAATGTTATAGAGAAGCTAGCCAGAGAAGGAAAGCTCGACAGATACATAGCAGAGAAAGGAGAAGAGACCAGGAAAAGAAGACGAGGAGACAATGAAGGGCGGGCCGAACAAGTCCCGCGAACCCCTGAAAGACACGTTCACATGATAAATGGAGGTTTTGCAGGCGGAGGAACATCCAGATCCTCACGAAAAAGACACCTCAAAGAAGTCTATCATGTCCGAGAAGACAGTCCCCTGCCCGAGTTACCCACTATCTCATTTACCCGAGAAGATGCTCAAGGGATAATACCCGGGCACGACGATCCAATGGTGATCACCGTTATTCTAGCAAACGCCAATTTACATCGAACCCTGATTGACCAGGGAAGCTCAGCAGATATCCTGTTCAAAGCGGCCTTCGACAAGCTCGGACTTGAAGAAAAAGAGCTAAAAGCCTATCCCACCGACCTATTTGGGCTAGGGGACACCCCGATCCATCCTTTAGGATACATCTCGCTACACACTACCTTTGGAAGAGGCGAGCAATCTAAAACATTAAGCATCGACTACATTGTAGTCGACGTCACTTCAGCATACAATGCCCTCATTGGGCGACCAACCTTAAACAGACTGGCAGCTATAGTCTCGACCCCACACCTCTGTATGAAGTTCCCTACCACAAAAGGAATCGCTACCCTAAAAGGCGACCAAAAACTAGCACGGCGATGCTACAACGAAAGCCTAAGCCTAAAAGGGAAAGAGATCAACACGATAGAACTCGGACGAGTTCAAACCCGAGAAGATCTTCGGCCACAACCAGAGGGAGAAACCGAAAAAGTCCAGATTGGGAGCACAACTGAAAAAATAACAAACATAGGAGCAAATCTCGAGGCAGGCCTAAAAGAGGAACTCATAAACCTCTTAAGGGAGAATTCCGACCTCTTCGCCTGGAAAGCCTCCGACATGCCAGGCATAAGCCCCGATCTGATGTGCCACAAGCTATCAGTATATCCGGGATCCCAACCTGTCCAACAAAGACGCAGGAAGCTCGGGCCCGAACGCATGCAAGCAATAGAAGAACAAGTACAGGCACTATTAGATGCAGGGTTCATTAGGGAAGTAAAATACCCCCTATGGCTCGCAAACGTGGTCCTGGTAAAGAAGCCTAATGGAAAATGGAGGATGTGCGTCGACTACACGGATCTCAACAAAGCCTGCCCCAAAGATCCATATCCGCTACCAAACATCGACGCCTTAGTAGACGCGGCCTCAGGCTATAGATATCTCTCCTTCATGGACGCATACTCAGGATACAACCAAATCCCGATGTATGGACCTGACCAAGAAAAGACCTCGTTCATAACCCCAAGGGCAAACTACTGCTACGTAGTAATGCCCTTCGGGCTGAAGAACGCAGGGGCAACCTACCAGAGGCTAATGAACAAAGTGTTCTCAGAGCACATCGGACTACAACTAGAGGTGTACGTCGATGACATGCTGGTAAAAACACAAGAAGACAGAAACTTACTGACCGACCTCACCAGTGTCTTCGGCACCCTCAGAAAACACAACATGAGACTTAACCCGACGAAGTGCACCTTCGCCGCAGAAGCCGGAAAGTTCTTAGGTTTCATGCTGACTCAAAGGGGCATCGAAGCAAACCCGGACAAATGCCAAGCAATACTCAATATGAAGAGCCCGACGTGTGTCAAAGAAGTACAGCAACTGAATGGAAGGCTGGCCGCCCTATCAAGATTCTTGGCAGGATCAGCGATAAAGTCACTACCTCTCTACTCACTCCTAAAGAAAGGGAAACCCTTCTCATGGACCCCGGAGTGCGAAAAAGCCTTTCAAGAATTCAAGGAGTTCCTTGGGCAGCCACCAATCCTAACCCGACCTGTAAAAGGGGAAGAGCTCGTACTATACCTCTCGGTCGGACATCGAGCAGTTGCTTCAGCATTAATACGAGAAAATGACCAAGGACAACACCCCGTATACTTTGTAAGCAAGGCACTACAAGGGGCCGAATTAAACTATCAGAAAATAGAAAAATTCGCCTACGCCCTAGTGTTCACAGCTCGGAGGCTCCGTCCCTACTTTCAGGCCCACACCATCAAAGTCCGGACAAACCAACCCATGAGACACATCCTACAAAAAACAGACCTGGCGGGACGAATCCTACAATGGGCGGTAGAACTGTCCGAGTTCGACCTCCACTACGAAGCCCGGACTGCCATAAAATCCCAGTATCTAGCCGACTTCATCGCAGAATACACTGAGACCCCTGGAACCCCACTCTCATGGAACCTGTATGTCAACGGGTCCTCAAACAAAACAGGAAGTGGAGCAGGGGTTATAATCGAAAGCGACCAAGGAATGCGGATAGAACTATCCCTAAAATTCGAGTTCCAGGCTTCGAACAACCAAGCCGAATACGAGGCCCTACTAGCGGGGCTAAAACTAGCCGAGGAGGTCGGAGCCCAGAAAATCACAATCTTCAGCGACTCCCAGGTCGTCACATCACAAGTAAATGGAAGCTACCAGGCCAAAGACCCAACTATGAAGAAATACCTGGACCAAACACAGGCGCAATTACGCCACTTTTCAGAAATACAGATCCAGCACATACCTCGGGAACAAAATGCCCGGGCAGACGCCCTCTCAAAGCTTGCCAGCACCAAGCCCGGAGGCAACAACAGAAGTCTCCTCCAAGAAACCTTACGATCTCCCTCCGTGCTAAGAGAGGAAGAAACGCTAAATATATCCGACCAACAGCAAGGATGGATGACCCCCATACTCAGCTACCTGAAGTCGGGAACTCTCCCCGCCGAAAGAAAGGAAGCTAAAAGACTCACGAAAGACGCCCAGAATTATACACTAATTCACGACGTATTATACAGAAGAGGATTCGCAAACCCCCTCCTTAGGTGCGTCCCGACCTCAGAGACAAAGAGCGTCCTCGAAGAAGTCCACGGAGGCATGTGTGGGAACCACCTCGGAGCTCGGGCATTATCCAAAAAAGTAATCCGAGCCGGGTTCTACTGGCCAACTTTGCAAAAAGACGCCACGGAGTTTGTGAAAATATGCCCCCCCTGCCAAAAACACGCCAATTTTCACAAGGCACCACCCGAAGACCTTATCAGCATCACCGCACCATGGCCCTTCGCAAAATGGGGACTTGACCTACTCGGCCCGTTCCCCCAAGGACTGGGGCAAGTCAAATACCTCATAGTAGGGGTCGACTACTTCACAAAGTGGATCGAAGCTGAACCTTTAGCCACCATCACGGCTCAAAGAAGCCGGAAATTCCTATACAAAAACATTGTCACAAGGTTCGGAGTCCCCTACTCCATTACAACAGACAATGGAACACAGTTCACGGACACAAGTTTTCAGAACTTGGTGGCCGAACTAAAAATCAAACAGCAATTCACCTCAGTCGAACACCCACAAGCCAACGGACAAGCAGAGGCCGCAAATAAAGTCATCTTGGCCGGGTTAAAACGAAGACTCCAAGAGGCCAAAGGAGCAGGGGCCGAGGAGCTCCCCCAGGTATTATGGGCATATCGGACAACTCCACACTCTACAACGGGAGAATCGCCATTCCGACTAGCTTACGGGATGGAGGCAATGATTCCTATCGAAATAGATGAAGGGTCACCCAGAGTCATCTTCTACAACGAAGAAGGTAACCCGCAGGCACAAAAGGAAGAACTCGACTTCCTCCCCGAGGTCCGAGAAAGAGCCCGGATCCGAGAAGAAGCCTTAAAACGGCGAACGGCCCTCAGATACAATCAGAAAGTAATAAAACGAAGCTTCTCCACTCACGACCTAATTCTAATCCGAAATGACATCGGAACACAAAAGTCGGGAGAAGGAAAGCTAGCTGCAAATTGGAAAGGACCCTACAAAGTAACAGAAGTCTTAGGAACAGGCTATTACAAGATATCCGACCTAGAAGGCAATGAGCTGCCCAGGGCCTGGCACGCCTGTAATCTAAGACGGTACTACAGCTAGGAAAATTTGACCCGAGGTGTACTCTTTTTCCCTACAAGGGTTTTTTAATGAGACACCCGGTCAAGTAAGGCACCCGACCTAGTCAAGGGTAAACACTCTGTAAATATTCTTTCTTTTTTAATGCTAATCAAATTTTTCTATTTTCTTTTGTTCTTCATGATAAAACAAAATCCTGGAAAAGTACCCCGCCAAGGCGCATTAATTTATGCTCGACAAAACGCAAAAAATCATTTGCCAAGAGACCACACAAGGTCGGCAAAGATAAAGCGACGAGGTTCAAATTAATGTGAGAAGTTATAAAGTAACTCTGGAAAGGCTCAAAAAGCCAAATAAAAAGAGATTACAAAAATAACTTAAAGGGCCGACCGGCAACAAGGTCGGACCCAACAAAGGAGGTACTCAAAGCATCCGAGGTCCGAGGAAAGGCCCGGACCAGAGAAAGAAGCCTTAAAACGGCGAGAAACCAAGATTTCGAAAACGCTTACTAAAAAGTTGCTTTACAAAAAACAACTAAAAAGTACAAGCGAAAGAACGAAATCGAAGGAGATTTCGAAAACGCTTACTAAAAAGTTGCTTTAAAAAAAACAACTAAAAAGTACAAGCGAAAGAACAAAATCGAAGGAAGTTTCGAAAACGCTTACTAAAAAGTTGCTTTACAAAAAACAACTAAAAAGTACAAGCGAAAGAACGAAAGCACAAGAAGTCAAAACGCTAGCTAAAAAGTTGTTATCCGAAAACAACTAAAAAGCACAAAAGCGAAAACAAAAGGTCAAAACGCTAGCTAAAAAGTTGTTATCCGAAAACAACTAAAAAGCACAAAAGCGGAAACAAAAAGTCAAAACGCAAACACCGCATAAATAAAGCTAAAAAGTTACTACAAAGTAGCTAATAAGCAAAAAGGTGTCCAAAAGCGTTCACAGTAACCATCCAAAAACAAAAAAGCCCACAGGTCGGGCAAAACATCAAAGATTACAGAGGATCAAGGTCCTTTCCAGACTCCGCATCAACAGAAGGCTGCGGAGCAAACATAGAAATCGGGACTGCATCGACGGCAACGTCGCCCGGGTTTGAAACCCCCACACCAGATCCATCCCCGGCCAAAGAGGAAGTCGGGTTCTCAACAGGAACTTCGGGGTCGGACGCCGGAACCTCATCCTCATTTGGAGCAGGAACAATCTTTCCCTCCACAACGACGTTATCCGTACTGAACAAGCTCAGATCTAGGTCGGGAGCAAGAACCCGAACCTGAGCCTTCAGATTTTCGAACATAGCATCCATACCCTTGGCCACATGACCTTCCAGCTCGTAAAACTTGTCCTGCGCAGATTGCAACTCCTCCTTCGTCTCCACAAGCTCGGCATATAGCCGAGTATAATTCTCTGTGGCCGCCTTCGCCATCTCCTCAGATGTCTTCGCTGACGCCACAGCCGCAGTAGCCCTAGCTTTCTCTTTCTCCAAAGAAGCCTCCAGCTCAGTAATCCTGGCAGCCTTCAGTTGACTAATCTTATCAAACTCGGACTGAGCCTTCTCAAGTTGGGAGCTAGTCGCCCCAAGAGGAGATTTCTTGAACTCCCGGGCAATAGCGGCATGAAGACTAGCCATCCGGACACAGCTCCGCGCCATATACTGAAAATGATGCTCCATAGACACATCATCAGTAGAAATAAAGGTCTGAGGGAGGATATGCTGCTCAATCCAACCAAAAGCATCAAAGTCCTTATCATTAAAACCGGCAAACCCTTGAGAGGTCTTCTGCTTCTTGGGAGGAGGACCCGAGAACGGAGGAGGAGAAGAAGTAACAGGCCCAGAGGTCGGAGGATCCTGACTTATAGCTCGGAACTGAGGAGTCGGAATAGTCTTCGACCGAGTCTGAACACCCACAGTAGTCTTCTGCGGAGAAGATCAGAAGCATCCCCGCCCTCGATATTCCGAGCAGCCACCGACTTCTTCGTCCGACGAAGGAATTTCATGGAATCCGCCTGAGAAGACATCTCTGCAAAGAAATAAAGAAAAGGATTACAACAACAGAAATTCCACCAAAAACAGGCAAAACAAAAATACTAAAAAAGATGAATTTCGGAAGAGGTCGGGAACTACCTAACTCGGAACGGAGAAGGCTTGGATCTCCCAACATTTTCTTCGTGTCCAAGTGAGGTGCCCGACCCCATAAACTGCTCACCACACCCACAAAAGCCTGCTCCACCTCATCTAGACTCTCAAAGGTATACTTAACAGACACTACATTCTCCTGCCAACAAAGAGGAAAAGAAGGCTCCCCACTCTCATCTAGAAAGAAAGGTCGGACGTCTCCAATAGCCCGGACTTTGAAATAAAAGTTCTTAAAATCGTGAAAGGACTCATCATACAGGGTACAAAACTTTCTTCCCTGGTTAGCCCTAAAAGAGACCCAGGACACCTTCCCTCCACCCGACCCCGGCTTCGTCAACACAAACAAATAGGAAAAAAGAGAAATAGAGGGAGAGACACCCAAAAACTGACACAAAAGTTGGAACAGCTTTAAAAATGCCCAAGAATTTGGATGGAGCTGCGTAGGGGCAAGGTTACAAGACCACAACACCTCGGACTCCAGGTCGGTAAAAGGAAGTTGGACGCTCAGTTTAGAGAAAAAACAATCATAAGCGTAAAAGAAGAGCTTCTCGGAACTATCTAAGGGCGGGAAGCACACTCTCTCCTCGGAATCCGGGGCTACTAGCTCATAATCCCTCTCAGACTCTCTATCTTCACATATACTACATTGCCTACGAAACCTAGCTAAATACTCAGAATCTACCACAGAAGGGACTTTTAGAGGAACAGGATCTACCCAACCAAGACCACTCGGAATCTTGGTCGACATTGCTTGAAGAACCTTTCGAGACATAAAAATCTTGCCTACAAAGAAGAGTACAAACAGCAAAACAAAAATCACATAAAGGCAGACAGCAAAAACCCATTCAGCAAAAGCAAGAAACAAAGATCTTTTAGAAGAAACTACAGCAACCCGGAGCAAAATACCAGAGAACAAAAAAGAGCCCCCCCCATGTACAAACAACAAAGCAATGGCGGCGCCTCTTTTCGGGGCAACCCAGGCATAGAGAAAAAGAAACAGACAAAGAGCCACACAAAAGAACAGAAGCATATGTACACAAAAGAAAAAGAGACGAGAACGAACCTGGAAAGAAAGAGAACGACGAGTTCCAACAGCAAGGAGAAACAGGCGGCGCAGAAGAAACCCCGGAAAAACGCACAGAAAGAATCGGAGAAGAAGAACAAAGAGAAAGAAGGAGCGTTGCTCGAAGGAGAGATGGCGAAAAATCAGAAAACGGAAAAGGGAACAGAATAAACGAAGAAAATGAGGAAAGGGGCAAATAAATAATGCCTTCACAGAGCCCAAACGGAAATCGAGGAGAAACGGTAAAAAGCAATAAATGCTGAAACGGCCATTTTCAAATTTTGAAAAAAACTACTATGCCCGAGCTCGACCTCTCAAGAAGGACGAACTCGGGCAGGGGCACTGTTCATACCCTGACCGAGCTCCCCAAAACTCGGTAAGTTCATAGAAGGTCCGACCTCATCCCAAGGCCCACGCCTGAGGTCGGACCTCGGACAAATAAGCTAAGAAGGCCCATCAAAAGGAACGAAGCCCAAAAACCTAAAGGCCGAAAAGGCCTAGGAAAGGCGGTTCCACAAAGATAGGGATAAAACCCCCAAAAGATAAGATAAGATAAAGAATATCTTATCCAGGGAAGATCACAGCCAACTACTATAAATACACTGGAGCACCCAGGTATAACACACATTCTACATTCTACACATATCTGCTTGGACCCATGCTAACTTAAGCATCGGAGTGTCATTGCAGGTACAACCACCCGCCGCTCAGCGCATCAAGCTCGGGTCACGGAACCCCCACCTCGGGTCTTGCCAGACGACCGAGCTCCACGTTTCAGGTAACCCTCGGAACAACTTTTATGCTTCTTTATTGATTGTTTGGTTCTTTTGACCCACAAGTTTAGAGCATCTCAAGCACGCTAGAATGAGTGAAGTACATGCTCTTCTTGGTGTAATTGTGACATAGTTTTTTATGTTAGTGTGTGAGTGTTCTAAACGGCACAATTTAGGACCTACACACCTATTTGTCATAAATGTCACACTAATTCACCCACTGCATTCTAGTGACGTATCTCATACCAACAATGTGTGCTTCCTTGCTTGTGTATTTTCTCATCTTACGGTGTTGTAATTTTTATTTTCATGAATGATACACCACAAGCAATAATGGAAGCGAGAAAAAGAACACGCAGCACCGGTTGACCTACCAGTTGAAGGTAGCAACTCGGAGAGTCGCCGTACCCCCTGCTCATCTTTGAGTGCACCGAGGACGGTGCAAACTTTTAAGTGTGGGGAGGTCGTCCGACCGGTCGGCGTTTTTAGGTGACAAGTTTCTAATCCCAACACTTTTGTATATCATTTTAGGTCTTTTAGGATTTTTAGTTTTGTTTTCTTAATTTTTGCATAAATACACACAATAAGCTTAGTCAACATAATGAGATTTTCAGAGAATTTATCTATAGGGCATCTCAATTGGTTTGAGTGAAAACTTTTCATATAACTTGCTTGAATTATATATATATATATATATATATATATATATATATATATATATATATATATATATTGTGGATCATGATTTTGAGCTAAGAACACACAACCTTGTGAGATTTGATCCCAATTGTATAGTTACATCTTATAACCACTTATTTTTCTTCTTGTGTGCATTGTTCTCTTTCTATGATTGTAATCTTTGATTTCTTTGATTCTCTATGTCCATTATTCTGTGTATTTATGTATTTATATGATTGAGACCATCATTTCATTTAGCTCACTTACCCAAATAGCCTTACCTTTTATCTTCCTTTGTTAGCCAACTTTGATCCTACGATTAACCCACTTATTCATAATTTTAGCACATTGCAAGCCTTAAAGAAAAAAAAACAATAAATGTCCTTTATTTGGATCTTTGATTAGCTTAGGCTAGTGACTGTGTATCATTCAAGTGTGGGAAACTCGGGACATTGGTTGAGAGAAAATGGTGTTTTTGTTTTGTATTTATATATTTGGGAATTGGGTACATACTCATGTGTTAATTAAATATAAAACCATATGCACTGATGCTCTTGTATATATTTTAGTTTGAAAAGAAAAAAAGGAAAGAAAGAGAAAAAGAAATAAATGATAAAGAAAACAAAAAATAATAGAAAAAAAATAGAAAAGAAAGAAAAAGAAGAAAAATAATAAAAAGGGGACAAAATGCCCCAAAGTAAAGTTCAATAAGAATCAATGCATAAGTGTTGTGAAATGAAGAAAAGAATGCATGAGTATGTGAAAAAGTGAGGAATGGGTAGTTAGGTTAGTACTTAATTGTATAGGTTGTCATAGGTTAGGTGAGAAGTTTAAACTTGTCAAAGATTCAAATTTCAAGTCCACTTGACCAAATATGCATCCTACCTTGACCTTAGCCCCATTACAACCTAAAGAAAAGACCTCATGATACTTGTATGCATGCATGAAATAATCGTTGATTGTTAGATGAAAAACAAATCTTGGAAAGCATGATTAGGGGAGAATTGAGTGAATCAACCCCAAACACCGATCGACTAGAGTGTAAACACATCCGGTGAGGGTTCGATGCTCAATTACATGTCTCCACCAACAATCATCAACTTTCATGCAAGTTTGTAAAAATATTTAATAACTCAATTCAATTGTGGATTTGATTTGATTGCTATCGCTTTAGCCCTTAAGCTCATACATGTTCTCTTGGGAATTGAATTATTTTGACCAAGCACTTGCATTCATGTAGATAGTCGCATATAGTTTAGATTGCATATAGTTTATTCACATTGAATAAGTGTTGATATCCTTTGTTCTCTCTTGGTTTAAGCATGAGGACATGCTTGGTTTAAGTGTGGGGAGGTTGATAAACCCCATTTTTAAGGTTTATCTTTTGCTTCATTTAGGGGACTTTATGACCTTTTACCCATATTTATCCCAGGAAATGGCATGGTTTTGTGATTCTCCGTTAATTTGTGCTTAAGTGTGAAAACATGCTTTTAGACCTTTAATTTGATGATCTTTATTCACATTTGATTCCACTAGATGTCTTGATGTGTGTGTGTTAGTGATTTCAGGTTGAAAAGGCTAGGAATGGATCAAAGGAGTGAAGAGGAAAGCATGCAAAGTGAAGAACACATGGAAAAAAGTCAAAGATGTGGATGCATCTATCCACGCGCAAGCGCACTAGACGCGCACGCGTGGATCGCGAAAACTCAAAGGACGCGCACGCGTGCTGTACACGTACGCGTCGATGCTGGCACATGGTTTTTAAATGAAAACGCGCCCAGCAAATTCTGAGAAGCTGTGGGGCCTAGTTTGCAACCAACTTTGGCACCAAAGTGCTTTAAAAGGACCAAGGATTGAAGAGCAAAGGGGATTCCATCATTTTACACACATTAGGATTAGGATTAGTTAGTTTTTAGAGAGAGAAGCTCTCATTTCTCTCTAGAATTCGGATTAGGTTTAGATTAGAATTTCGAGATCTAGGTTTTAATTTATGTTCTCTTCTACTTCTACTTCTCAATTCCTTGTTGTTACATTCATTATTCTTCTATTCTTTTTTTTGTAATTTCCTTTATGTTGCTTCTATGCTTTGTTGTAGATCTACTCTTGTTCCTTATCTTTTCTTTCAATTCAATTTGAGGTAATTCATAATAATTGTGTTTCTTTTAATTTGTTGTTATTTAAATCCTTGTAATTGAGTAGTGCAGATTTACTTTCCTTGCTACTTTACTATGCTTTCCTTTTGTGCCTTCCAAGTGTTTGTCAAAATGCTTGGTTGGATTTTAGAGTAGAATTTTATGCTCTTGGCTTGGAAAGGTAACTTAGGAACTCTTGAGTTACTAATGTCCAAGTAATTGATGATTGGGAGCCATTAACTCTAGTTCTCACTAATTGATTTGGTGGAGAATTAGGACTTATGGACTTGGATTGATATAGCTCATTTAACTTTCCTTTACTAGTTACTAGTTAGAGAATGATTTAATGGGATTGATCCTTGCCAATTCTCATGTTATGGTTAGTGATTAGGGTAGAGATCATTGACCACCAAACCTTGCCAAGACCTTTTTGTTATTTGAATTTCCTTACCATTTATCTGTCATGCCTCTCATCAAAAACCCCAAAATATACCCCATAACCAATAACAAGACACTTTATTGTAATTCCTAGGGAGAACGACCCAAGGTTTGAATACTTTGGTTTATAAATTTTAGGGTTTTGTTACTTGTGACAAACAAATGTTTGTATGAAAGGATTATTGTTAGTTTAGAAACTATACTTTACAACGAGAATTTATTTGTGAAATTCTATACCATCAAAAATCCACTCATCAAGCATGCATGAATTATTGTAGGTCCTTGAACTTACTTTGGTGAAGAAACACCAAACTTAGTCCCTTGCTACTGTCTATGATGCACCAGTTACATGAAATTTTGTTCTTTTGAAGGAAATTAATCAGATGATAGAAATTAAACAGGTGTTTAGTAGTTTCTTTGATTGTCTAGAGCTAGTGATAAATCTTGCAGAAGAGTGTAATGAGTTCTTAAGGAGAGTTTTGGTGGAACACCAAACTTAGAATCATACATTCATTCTTAAGTTGTTTTGGTGTGCAACACCAAACTTAGCTCCTTTCAATACAGAGAAATCTACTCCACCTTTTATTGAAATAGCTATGAAAAGAACTACCTCAGGTTGGGTTGCCTCCCAACAAGCGCTTCTTTATCGTCATTAGCTTGATGTTCTTCATCCTTGTTCATCCCAGCTCATGACTGCTTTCTTCTTTGTCCCAATGGCCTCCCAAGTAATGCTTTGCCCTATGACCGTTTGCTGTGAAAATGTCCCTTGTTGCTTCATCCAGAAGTTCAAGGCTTCCATAAGGGAAAACCTTTGTCACCAAGTAGGGACCAGTCCATTTGGACTTGAGTTTGCCAGGGAAAACTTTGAGCCTGGAGTTATACAAGAGTACTTGCTGTCCTAGTTTGAACTTCTTCTTTGAGATCCTTTTGTAATGCCATCTCTTAGCCTTTTCCTTGTATACTTAGCATTTTCATAGGCTTCCAGTTTAAACTCATCCAACTCATTTAGTTGCAGTAGCCTCTTCTCTCCTGCTGCTTGAGAATCAAGGTTGAGGAGTTTAGTGGCCCAGAAGGCCTTGTGCTCAAGCTTCTACAGGGAGGTGACAGGACTTGCCATATAATAACTGGAAAGGGGATTTTCCAATAGGGGTTTTAAAGGCTGTCCTGTATGTCTAGAGAGCATCTTCTAATTTTCTGGCCCAATCCTTTCTTGTGTTCCCCACTATTTTTTCCAAAATCCTCTTCAACTCCCTATTTGCAAGCTCTGCTTGGCCATTGGTCTGTGGGTGATCCAAAAATCCCAAAAACTTGATGCTCTCTCTTGGAAATGTCTCCAACCATTGAATAGCTTTGTCTCTGAGGGAGAATGGAAATAGCAACAGCTTGTAGATGTCAGGATGCACACCATCACAAATTCTTAGAGAAGTGGATAAGTGTTGGTTTGGATCTTCAAGTGGTCCTCCTCCAAAGGAGCAGTTATTTTAGACCAATGTGATGAGTTGTGGCTTCAATTCATTGACATTTGGAGTAAGGATGCTACTCCCATAATGTCTAGGATTTGCAAATATGTAGGAAGCCAAAACTCTCCTCTATGGTTGACCATTGTTGTTGGCCACTCCCTCTTGATTAGCATTGGAAGTGTTCCCTTCCATTTCTTGGTATTCTTCCTCAAAAACTTCTTCACCAATGACTCCCTTTCCTCTGGCTTCTCTTCTTATTCTCCTAAGAGTTCTTTCATCAGCTTCACAGAAAATAGGGGTCTCTTGTCTTAACTCTGTCATACAAATAAGCACAAGAAACAAACCAAACCAGAAAACCAGAAACACTTCACTCCATTTCTAGAGTGAGGTTTTAGTTAGCTTAAGCAAGAATTCAAACAGTTAGTGTGTTAGTCAAAATTAAAGAAAAATAAAGAAAAAAATGCTTAATCTAGATCACCACCCTTACTTAATCATTGTCAATCTAATCAATCTCCGGCAACGGCGCCAAAAACTTGATGTGTATTTTTGGAAAATGAATTCCCGAGACACAAATCTAACCGGCAAGTGTACCGGGTCGCATCACGTAATAATAAACCACGTGAGTGAGGTCGATCCCACAGGGATTGAAGGATTGAGCAATTTTAGTTTAGTGGTTGATTTAGTCAAGCAGACAAGAGTTGATTTGAGTGATTTGTATCTGACAGAAGCTAAATTGCATGAAATGTAAAGGGAGAGGGGAAATTGACAAGAATTTAAAGTGAAGAAGAATTAAAGAGCTAAATCTTAAAGAACAAGTAAAGTAAATGACAGTGACTTAGATCGCAAGAAATGTAAATAGCTGAAGCTTAAAGTGCAAGAAAAGTAAATTGCTTGAATCATAAAGGGGTCAGGGAGCTAGGAATGCAGAATTTAAATAAAAGACAGTAAACAGCAATCAGCAGAAGAATAGAAGATGACTTAAATTGAAACAGATCTCAAATAGAAGAGTAAAATTTATTGAAGAAGCAAACAGCAAATAAACCAAACTTAAATTGCATACTCTCACTAAGAGAGTAAAGATCTCAGGGGTCAAAAGACTAGAAAACAAGTCTAGATCTCAATTCCTTCCTTGATCCAACCAAGAACAATTGCAGAAGAAGTAAAGATGAAAATTAGTAGAGAAACTTAGATCCAAATCACAAATTCTTGAATTATGCAGAAAAATAAAACAGAGAGATCTCAAGGTGAGATTGAAACAGAATTCCTTCAATTCTCAACCTAAGATTCAAAACAAAGAAAGAAGAGTGGAGAAGTAAGAACAGAGAAGAAGAGAACTCAATTCTCTACTCCAATTCCCAATCCCAAAAGCTCCCAAAAAAAATGTCAAAAAGCAAAAGTAAAAGTGCAAAAATCCAGAAAAGTCTCCTCTAACTCAAATTAACTTCTATTTATATACTTCCTATTTTTGGATTTTAGAATTTGGAGTGGGCTTTCTAAATTGGTGAAGAATTGAATTTAAATAGAATTTTTGGTTGAATTTTTTTGCCCATGAGACACTCTCAGTAGAGTGCTCGGTGAGTGGGGAGAGCCGAGCTTCAATGTTGCTTTGGCCTCAAATTTTTGGTGCGCACAACCCCCTCATGGTCCGTGTCAAGTCGCGCATCACACTCCCTGACTGTGTCAAAGTGTTGCGCTTGGTGAGTGGGGAGAGCCGAGCACTCCTTGCTTGGATGGGAGGCTCCTTGTTCGAATCTTGGTGGAGGAAATTCAGCACCAATTTTTCTTGTGAAGAAAACAAAGGTAGCGCAGGCCTTGAGTGCAAGCACCTTGGTTCGAGCCCTTGCCAACCCATTTTAGCTAATTTCTTTTTGGAGTAGCGCTCCCTCCTTCTCACAGCTGATGGGTTCGAACCTTGTAGCTTTCAGTCCTTGGTTTTTCACTTTATTTTTCTTTGAAGAGGAGCCCAAAAAAGTTAATGCCATTAACCGAGCTCAATTGATTTTTCTTGCTTCCTTGGTCCTTTATTGTGCTCGGTTAAGTGGGAGAACTGAACTTCCTTGCTCCCTTGCTTTCTTGGCCTTGAATGAAGCTCTTGTGGAGAGCTTTGAGCTCTTTGAGAGAGCTTTGTGACTTCTCTCATTGTTGAGCCATGCTTTCTTATTCCTTAGGCCACGCTTTCATTATTTCTTTCTTTTCTTCACCTACAAGTAATCAAAACAACCAATCAAAGTATCACCAAATTCACAAGGTTTAAAATTCATTTAAAAACCAATTAATTTTAGCTTAAACCTCATGATTTTGTGTCAATTAAAGAGTGGTTGATTGATTCAATAAAACCTTGCAATTCCACTCCAAATTACTTACTTACAATGCAAGAAAGTGCATAAAACCTAATGAAACAAGTGAAAAATGCTTGCAAAGCTAGCATATGATGACTTGTCATCAATGGTGTGGCTACTTTATGCATCACCCCGTATTTGTGAAGTAGTTTCTCCATTTGTTTGTTACAAAAATGACTACCGCCATCACTGACAAGACCCTTAGGCACTCCATATCTAGTAAAAATGTGCTTCTTAAGGAATTGCAGGACAATTTGTGCATCACATGTGGTTGTTGCTATGGCTTCCACCCACTTTAAGACATATTCTACTGCCACAAGTATGTATTTAAAGGAGTATCAAGGTGAAAAAGGGCCCATAAAGTCTATGCCCCAAAGATCAAAGAGTTCTACCTCCAAGATGTAGTTCTAAGGCATCTCATTCCTTCTTGTCAATCCTCCAGCTCTCTAGCACTCATTGCATAGATGAACAAACTCCCTGGCATCCTTGAATATGATTGGCAAATAGAATCCACTTTATAGTACCTTGGCAGCTCTCCTTTCTGGTCCAAAGTGACCACCATAGGCTGAATTATGGCAGTGCCACAGTATATCTTTCATTTCATTCTCAGGAACAAATTTCCTAATCATCCCATCTGGACACCTCCTGAATAAGAATGGTTCATTGACGTTGGGATTTTTGCCAGTAAAGAATTTTATAAAAACAGTCGCGTTGTAGATATAGTCTCTAAACCGACAGAAATCCCTTCGTACAAACGTTTGGGTGTCACAAGTAACAAACCCCTTTAAAAATTGTTAACCGAGTATTCAAACCTCGGGTCGTCTTTTCAAGGAACTGCAAGGGGGTATGTTCTTATTATTGGCTTCGGAGATTGTGAATTCGGGGTTTCAAGAATGAGGAATAAGTAATATAAATGGCAAGTAAAATAAATGGCAATTAAAATAAATAAATACTGTAAAGCAACTTTTGGCAAGGTGAGAGAAATTAGAAGTCCAACTTAGTTATCCCTCTCAACAATAATAAAAATTGTATCTTAATTCCACTTAGTTAACCTTTGAAGCAAAGGTAAGTCAAGGGATTAATTAGTTTGACCTTCGAATCCTATTTATTTCCTAAGAAAAAGTTGGGATTATTGAAGTTCAGTTCAATTAGCAAGATAACGATTATCACTTACGCTGAGTTTGATAACTGTTGAGTTACTGATTTCTTAACCAAGGCCAAAAGGGGGAAAAAATAAATTGCTGGAATAAAATATCTTCAGATCGGAAGCAATGGTAGCGTAAATAAAAGCAAGCAATAGTAAACTGGAAATACCTCAAATATCATTAATAAACTAATATAGTTCCAACATGAGAAAATCCATAAGCTAATTGGGCAATATCAATCAAACACAATTAAAGTTTCAGAGTAATCAAAATATAAATGAGAGAATTAAATAATAAAAGGAATATTGAACCTGGATCGAGAGTCACTCTTAAAAACCAAGAGAAGTCATAAATCCTAGTTTCTAAAAAACTTAATTTCTAATCCTAATCCTAAGAGAGAGGAGAGAACCTCTCTCACTAAAAATAATCATGGAAAAGTGAATTATGAGAGCATGATTATGAATAGATGTATTCCCCCACTTTATAGCCTCTAATCTGTGTTTTCTAGGCCGCAAACTGGGTTAAAAACAGCCCAGAATTCGCTGGTCTCGAATTCAACCACGCTGGATTTTCGTCACTGCAACGCGGCCGCATGGAGCACGCGGTCGCGTCGCCTAGCGTCAGGGCCACTATGTCATATTTAATATCAAATTAAAGCCCCGGACGTTAGCTTTCCAACGCAACTAGAACCGCGTCATTTGGACCTCTGTAGCTAAAGTTATAGCTGTTTGAGTGTGAAGAGGTCAGGCTGGACAACTTAGCAATTTCTCCAACTTCTTGTATTCCTTCCACTTTTGCATGCTTCCTTTTCATCCTCTGAGCCATTCCTGCCCTGTAATTTTTGAAATCACTTAACACACATATCAAGGCATCTAATGGTGATAAGAGAGGATTAATAATAAGCAAATATAAGTCCAAAGAAGCATGTTTTCAATCAAAGCACATAATTAGGAAGGAAAATGTAAAACATGCAAATAGTATGAATAAGTGGGTAAAGAGTTGATAAAATCCACTTAATTGAGCACAAGATAAACCATAAAATAGTGGTTTATCATTCATCCCACAAGAATTTCTTGGCTTCATTGAGCAGCTTCTTCACTTGTTGCTTGGTGAATTCTTGGGGGATCCTCCTTCCAACCTTATAGTTTGCAATATCTGCAAACCAAGGGGCTTGTTGGATTTGCAAAAGGTGTTCATCTGGAAAGCTTTCGTTCACTGGATGTGAAGCTTCTTGATTTGTTTCTTGTGGCAGCCATGATAAGTGATCAGCAACTTGATTTTCACTCCCTTTTCTATCCTTTATCTCAATGTCAAACTCTTGTAGGAGCAATATCCATCTGATGAGTCTTGGTTTGGCATCCTGTTTTGACATCAAATACATATATGAGAAGATTGATAGCATGCATCTCTAGAAGGTTGCTGGGGTATTACACAACCCAAATGGCATTCTTCTATATGCAAAGACTCCAAAGGGACAGGTGAATGAGGTTTTCTCCTAATCCATAGGGTCCACCACTATTTGATTATAGTCAGAATATCCATCCAGGAAGCAGTAATAGGCCTGGCCAGCCAGCCTTTCAAGCATTTGGTCAATGAAGGGGAGAGGGAAGTGATCCTTCCTTGTGGCATCACTCAGCCTTTTATAATCAATACACATTCGCCAACCTGTCACTGTTCTTGTTGGAATGAGCTCATTCTTCTCATTAACAATGACAGTCATCCCTCCTTTCTTTGGTACCACTTGAATTGGGCTTACCCATGAACTGTCAGAAATTGGATAGATAATCCTAGCATTTCAGAGCTTCATTACTTCCTTCTGGACAACTTCTTTCATTGTGGGATTTAGTCTTCTTTGAGGTTGCACAACCGGCTTAGAATCTTCCTCCAAGAGTATCTTGTGCATACATATGGCAGGACTTATGCCTTTCAGGTCATCAATGGTCCATCCTAGTGTATTTTTGTGAGTTCTCAATACAGCAAGGAGTTTTCCTTCTTCCTCTTCACTCAAGGTAGAGTTGATGATCACTGGGAAGCTATCTGTTGCACCAAGGAATGCATATATAAGGTGTGGAGGAAGAGGTTTCAACTCTTGATTTGACTTCTCCTCTGCCTTACTTCCAGAAGAGATTTCGGTCACTTGTTCCCTTGAGGCATGTTGAGCTGCTTCTGTCTCTTCTCCTTGTTCTTCCTGACTGGTTGCTTCAAATGCTTTTTCCATCAGTTCTTCTATCATTTCCACTCTCATGTGCTGTGCTTTCTCAGGAGGATATTGCATGGCCTTAAAAACATTAATGATCATTTGTTCATCATGCACCTTGAGAGTCATTTGACCTTTCTCCACATCAATGATAGCCCTTGATGTGGCCAAGAAAAGTCTTCCCAAGATGATTGAGTTGTGTCCTTCATATCTAAAATGACAAAGTCAGCAGGGAAGATAAATTTCCCAACTTTACCAAGTTCTCTACAACTTCAGTGGGTATGATAAGTGATCTATCAGCTAGTTGCAAGGACATTCTTGTAGGCTTCATGGAGAGTGGCATCAGATTAATGCTTGAGCCTAAGTCGTATAAAGCCTTCCCAATTGACAGGTTGCCAATGATACAAGATAGGAAGAAACTTCCAGGATCTTTAAGTTTCGGTGGCAAGCCTTTTTGAATCATAGCACTGCACTCTTGGGTGAGGATCACAGTTTCTTTTTCATCCCAACTCCTCTTCTTGTTGATAAGATCCTTGAGAAATTTCGCATATAGAGGCATCTGTACCAAGGCTTCAGCAAGTGGAATATTGATTTTCAGCTTCTTAAAAACCTCTAGGAACTTGGGGAATTGTTGATCCTTTAGTTTTCTATTGAACCTTTAAGGATATGGAAGGGGAGGGGTGTATGGCTTATCCACTTTCCTCTGTTTGTGTAGGTCTCCTCCGTGACTTGTTTTCCCTTCTTTGAGGCTTGAAGCTCTTCCTCTTTCTTTTTGGACTCCTCTTGGTCTTTTCCTTTTGCTGTCACTTCTTCCTTGCTATTGTCCTCATCATTTTCTACAGGCCTCTTGTTAGCTTCTTTGTCATTTTCTAAGGTTCTTTCACTCTTTAATTGGATTGGATTGCATTCTTCTTTGGGATTGGTAATGGTGTCACTTGGTAGTGCATTAGGTTCTCTTTCAGCCACTGTTTGTTTGGACAATTGTCCAATTTGCCTCTCTAGATTCTACAGTGAAGCTTCATGGTTCTTATTGGCCAATTCCTGATGCTTGATCATCTTCTCCATCATCATCTCCAAGTTGGAGATCCTTTGAGCTTCTTGGGGTGGTTGTGGTTGATTATGGGGTGTTGAGGGTAGATGAAAGTTATTTTAGTTAATCGCTGGGTTATTTGGTGGATAGTAGTTAGATGGGGGTTGATTGTTTTATGGTTTTCTATATGATTTTGGTTAGTGTTTTGATGGTTTTGATGGTTTGTGTTTCTGGAATTATTCTGGTTTAAGTTTCTCTGCGAAGGTTGCTGGTTTTGGTTGTCTCCCTACCTCAAATTGGGGTGGTTCCTCCAGGATGAGTTATAAGTATCTCCGTGGAACTCATTTTGTCCAGCTCCTTGGTTGTGCACGTATTGGACTTGCTCAGGCTGCTGCTCTTCATAGCTCTCTTCATTTTGTCCCCATGTAGGTGATGGTTGACTTGTGTTCACTGTAGCTACTTGAAGACCATCTATCCTTTTTGCCATCATCTCCATTTGTTGTTGAATCTGTTGGTGCATCACCTTGTTTTGTGCCAAGATGGTGTCCACACCTTCAAGTTCTAACACACCTCTCTTTGGAGCTGGTTGGTGTTGCCTTTGATGAGCATAGAAGTACTGGTTATTAGCTACATTGTCTATTAGATTCTGAGCTTCCTCAGCTATCTTCGTTAGTTGTACTGAACCTCCAACAGAATAATCCAAAGCCTCTTGAGCTTTTAGAGTCAATCCTTCATAGAAATTCTGAAGACTGTCCTATTCATTAAACATCTCTAGTGGACACTTCCTAATCAAGGCTTTGTAATTCTCCCAAGCCTCATAAAGTGATTCTCCATCCATTTGGGTGAAGGTTTGCACTTCTATCTTCAACCTTATGATCCTCTGAGGTGGGTAGAGCTTAGCAAAAAATTTGGTCACTAAATCCTCCCAGTTGTTGATGCTTTCTTTGGGAAATGCTTCTAACCATTGAGTTGCCTTATCCCTCAAGGAAAATGGAAACGGCAGCAACTTATAGATGTCTGGGTGTACATCATTTGTCTTTACTGTGTCACATATCCTCAGAAAGATGGCTACGTGCTGATTTGGATCTTCCAAGGGACCTCCTCCATAAGAATAATTGTGCTGCACCAGAGTGATAAGCTGAGGCTTCAACTCAAAGTTATTGGCATGAACATTTGGAGTGAGTATACTGCTTCTGCAGTTTCTTACATTGGGGAAGGTGTAGGAGGCTAGAACTCTCCTTTGAGGCTGACCATTGTTATTGGCCACCCCTTCTAGTGGATTAGGGGGGTTGTCCTCCATCTCTTCATTCTCTTTCTCTGATTCTTCTTCTCCAATTACACCTTTTCCTCTTGCTTCTCTTCTCAATCTCAAGAATGTTTTCTCTGGTTCAGAATCAAAAGAAGTGGAATCACCTCTTCTTCCTCCTAGCATGCAACCAAAGCAACAAGAAACACAAAAAATAGAGCACTCTGTTCCTTGAGTGCAGTTAAGATTAGTGGAGACAAAGTCTCAAATAGTTAGTGTGCTTAACAAAACAAAAGAAAAATGCTTAATCTAGATTATCACCCTACTTAATCATTGTCAATCTAAATCAACCTCAGGCAATGGTGCCAAAAACTTGATGAGGGAAAAACGATTCCACACAAACTCCCTGGCAACGGCGCCAAAAATTTGATAAGGGAAAAAGCGATTCCACACAAACTCGCCGGCAAGTGTACCGGGTTGCATCAAGTGGTAATAACTCACAAGAGTGAGGTTGATCCCACAGAGATTGATAGATTGAAAAACATTAGTATGGTGATGAATTTAATTAAGGGAATATTTGATGATATGAGTGAAATTTGATTAATAGAAGTGAAACTGCAAGTAAATTAGAATGCAGAAATAAATTGGAAGAATCTTAAAGTGCTGAAGAAGTAAATTGCAGAAACTTAAAGTGGAAGAAATTAAAAGAGCTGAAACTTAAATTGCAAGAAAAGTAAATTATAGAAACTTAAAGTGAAAGGAAATTAAGTTGAAGAATCTAAATCACTAGGAAACTTAAATTGCACGAAGAAGAAAGGGATCTGGGTGATGGGAATTTAAAAAGAACTGGAAAATGTAAATTGTAGTGAACTAAAGAACTCTCAGATGACAGAATAGAAAGGTAAAATTGCAAAAGAATTAAAATAGAAAGAAAATTTAGATCTTAATTGCTCTCTGAACAAAATAGAAAAGAAATTGCAGAAGAAAGGTAAACAGAAAGAAAACTATGATCAGATCTTCAATTCATAAAGCTATCAAAGGAAAAATGAAAGAGAACTCCAAGATGTAGAAATTCGGAAGAATTCTTCAATCCGAAGTCAAAAGACCCCAAAACAGAAAGTAACAATTGCAGAAAAGAGAAAGCAAAATAGAAAGGAAAATTTAGATATGATCTTAATTCTAAAATTCTAAAAGGCAAAATTAAAGAGAGAGCCCTCTATAAAATCAAATTCCTATCTATTTATACACTTTCCAATTCTGGCTTTCAGTCCTTGGAGTGGGCTTTTTGGCCTTCCATGAAGTGGATCAAATGGCACATGTTGCTGCTTCCAGGGGAACGTTGCGTTCTCAAAGTGATCGCAGCGTTCACTCATCCACGCGTGTTCGTCCCTCGCGCGCGCGCGTTTCTTTGCGATTTTTCTCATTGGCGCGTACGCGTCATGCACGCGTACACATCACTATCAATCTTCAGCTCCAACCACGCTCGCGCTCCTTTCAAGCGTATGCGTCTTCAATGGCGTTCTCTTATTGAGCGCTACGTTGGCTTAGTGTGTGCTGCCCACGCGTGCGCGTCCTCTACGCGTGCGCGTGGGTTGTAAAATCTTGATTTCTGGCTTCAGCGCCAGTCACGGGTGCGGTTGCTTCCTTCCAGATAACCCATCGACGCGTGCGTGTCAAGCACGCATGCGCGTCAAGCACGCGTGCGCGTCGATTGCAAGACTTTGCCTCCAAATTTGAAGTTCCCCAAAAACACTGGCTTACTGAACGTTGCGCTCTCTTTGAAAACGAGCGCCAACCACTACTACGCGAACGCGTCATGCACGCGTACGCGTGGTTCTTCAAATTTTGCCCTTGACGCGTAGGCGTCCCATACGCGTGCGTGTCGCTAGTGAGAGTGCCGTTCTTTGTTTGAACGCAACGTTGCTCTGTACTGACCCTCTTTCTCTTCATTTTCTCACCTATATTTAATCAGACAAGGGATCAAAGTCTCACCAAAATCATAAGAAATTGCATCATTTACAATAATCACTCAATTCTTGCATAAATCTCATGATTTTACATAAAATAAATGATGTTTGATTGAATCACAATAATCATGAAATTCTACTCCAACCACTTACTTATTATGCAAGAAAGTACATAAAACCTAATGAAATAGGTGAAAAATGCTTATACAACTAGCATAAGATGACTTGTCATCAAGCGACGACCCGGATGGAGTCCAACCCGGCCCGAGAACGTTAGCCTCATATCCGTTCTCTTCTCCATGCAAAATGGGCCATCTGCTTCCTTCTCATCATGATGTGGGCCGTTGTGTAACAAGGAGCAGCCCATACTCCTTCCTTCAACATATGGGTCTTTCACATAGTTTTTGGCCCAACCAATAAGCCTTAGTTGGTCAACCTTTTTACTCCAACAACACTCTTCCTTCAACCCAACTAGATCGTATCCCCAATTGACCGTTCTTTCTGATTCCATTTCATTAACCAAACCACCATATCCCTTCAAATCAGCAACTCTTTTAATATCAGTGCCATCCGTTACCTTTGGAGTTTGAATTTGAAATGATTTGCCATAACTCCATTCATTCAATATGTTTTTCGGAATTACCAGACTATCCTTACCACCATCTCCCTCCCTTGGCACCGCCATCACCAACTCAGCCGCCGGATCTCTAATCACTGAAGGCACTATCAAACTGCTAGCACCTAAGATCTCGCATGTTCCTGGGGAAGAAGGTTCACCTATCTCCTCAAGCTTACACTCGAATTCAAAGCTCTCGTGTCCAACCTCTTTAACTAGGACGTCAAATCCACTAGTACCAACAGTAATGTGAATCTACTCGTTGATTCTATCCATAATACAAGTGTCAATTTTGCACCCGTGCCACACTGAAAGAGAGGCATGATTCCGTGGCTTTGTCACATCCAACAACTTCTCCCCATTGACTTCCTATCAACTTAACCGTCTCTGTTGACCACGTATGCAAGGGAATATCATAACACTCTAGACATACCCTATGAGTTTCACTACGCTCCTCCTCATCCCATCTCTAAACACTATGAAAAAACTTTAGGAGGTTGTTCAATTCAAACGTGTAGGCTTCTTCAGCACTGACTATGCTTTCAAACGTCAGGATTGCTTTGTACGCTCCTATTTCTCAGACTTCCACCACTTGAGGTAAATTCTTGTTGATCATGGTCTTTAAAGACTTATAATCAATAGCCTTTGTCGTTTCGCCTATTAAACTCCTCTGTAACCAGTCCAGAATCGCTTTTTCCACAGGCATTTCCAACTTCTTTGACCAACCATTGCCGGGCAGTCCACCTGTTGTTTCCTTCTTCTTCAGCTCTTTCACATTGCTTCCTAAAGCCTTTTGGCGCTCTTCATGTTGAGGTTGAATCTTGATAGCATTTTGCGTGACATTTTGATGCACGAAAACTTGTCTCTCAACAAATTTCCCTTCGGCAAGTATACCGAATTGTTGTCAAGTAAAAACTCACAATAGAGTCAGGTCGAGTCCCACAGGGATTGATTGGTCAAGTAACTTTAGTTGGAAGAATGTTCTAGTTGAGCTAAGCAGAAATTGAGTTGAGAGTTACAGAAAATTAAATGGCGGGAAAGTAAATTGCAGAATCTTAAATGGGGATTTGGGGAGATGAACATAAAGATAAATAGCAGAAAGTAAAGAGAATGGATAAGATCAGAAATAGGGGATTCATTGGGCTTAGGAGATGTTGCATTCTCCAGATCAAGTTCATTCTCATCTCTTCCTCAATCAATGCATTCATTGATCTCCTTGGCAATCTTAGGTGATTAGATCCCAATTCCTTGGCAACCCAATCTCTCTAAGATTGAACAATTGCCCAATTCCTTGATTTAATTGCTCATGAGAAGAGATGAAGTATGGTCACTGATTATACCATATGTATTTCCAAATCAAAGTGTTGGGAGGATTATATGTCACTATATCCGTCCAAACCCCAATTTGGTCCAACATGAGAAAGCATTTCTAGCATGATCTCCTCACCCCTTTTCCAAGGCTCAGAGGAGATCCAATTATGGAGAGTTTCTTTTCCAATACAACAAACCAATTAATTTAAGATCGAAAGCTTTCTGGTAGATCAAGAGAAAAGAAAGAAGAAGAAGAATGAAAACTATAATTGATCCATCAAATTACAACAGAGCTCCCTAATCCAATGAAAGGGGGTTTAGTTGTTCATAGCTCTGGAAATGGAAGATGATAGAGAAGAGTACATTCTGAAGCAAACTAGAAATTGCAGAAAAGTAAATATACAGAGTGTAGTTCTCCAAAATGCCAAGCTCCTTTCTAGTTCAAAACTACTCCTATATATACTACTCTTCTTGATCTTCTAGTCAGCTCTTCAAGTCTTGGATATGAGCCTTTAATCTTGAGTTGAAGCAGTTACAATCTTCAGTGGGCTCAGCTTTACTTGCAGAAAAAGTGTGAGTCAGGCATGGGTGGACGTTAGTTAGGACGTTAGTGGTGTTAACGTTAAGTGAAAATGTGGGCTCAGGAACGTTAATGACGATCACCTTTTGAACTAACGCTCCGAACCAAAATGATCCACGTTAACTTCAACGTTAGTGGCATTAACGTGACTACTAACGTTGCCTCTTAGTCTTTCGCAGACGTTATTGGCATTCACCTTTACTAATAACGTTGCTTCTCAATCTTTCTCCAACGTTATTGGCATTCACCTTTACCAATAATGTTGCTCTTTGCTTCTTTTCCCCACGTTAGTGGTCCACGTTAGTGTAACTAACATGGCCCTTAACTTGGGCATGCCCAAGCTTCGAGAGCGTTAGTGACACTTACCTTTGTCACTAACGCTTCAAATGCCCTTCTTTCCCACGTTAGTGTCTCACGTTAATTGCATTAATGTGACCACTAACGTGGTGGTGATTGCCATCTCCAACGTTAGTGACAAAGGTGAGTGTCACTAACATTGGCCTATCATTTATTGCTCCACGTTACCCTTCACGTTAGTGGTCTTAACGTGACCACTAACGTGGGCAATATTGGCTTAGTCCAACGTTAGTGACAAAGGTGAGTGTCACTAACGTTGGCGATTGCTTTCTCCTCCCACGTTAGAGTTCACATTAATTGGATTAACGTGACTCTTAACATGGCTAAGTGTGTCCTTTTGGAACGTTAGTGGTATTCACTTTTACCACTAACGTTGGAGCTCCCCTTTTCCTCCACATTAGCTACCACGTTAATGTAATTAACGTGGCAACAAACGTGGGCTATGATGGCTTCGAAGGCGTTATTAGCAATCACTTTTTCCATTAACGCTACAAGCTTATTTCCATTCCACGTTAGTGGTCACGTTAATTAGACTAACGTGGCTGCTAACGTGGCTTTTCCTTGCCTCCTTTGTCCTAAAATCAAACAAATAAAGTGCATCAAAGCTCTATTCTAAGTCATGAGATCATGCATTATCCATTTTATCATTCAATTCCTGCATAATTCTCATGAAACCATGTAAAGTTCACAATGTTTGCTTGAATCAAGATGTAAGTGTATTTTTATCCAAAACTTGCTTATTTACTAAGAAAATGCATGAAACTACCCTAAAACAGTAAAGAAAAGGTTAGTGAAACTGGCCAAGATGCCTTGGCATCACATTTGCCTCTTGTAGCCTCTTCGTATTCTTCATTTCATTCGTGCATCGATACTTAGCTTCTCCTACTGTGACAACCTTGCCTCGTAGCCTCATCCTATTCATTTCGACAATAGCCTTCATAGCTTCCCCCTTCGTTGTATACCGGATGAACGTGAAAATGTACAGAGTTCCATTTTTTGTTTTCGTGACAAATAGATATCATTGATTCGCCCAGTCCAGTTGAATAAATGATGCAGCTCCTTCTTGGAAATATCTTCTGAAAGATGATCTACAAAAATAGAAAACGATTCATTTTCCAATCGATAGTACTCATCTCAATTCCAAACCCTATGATCTTGATGAGGCGGAATTCACTCCCCATATAAAATGAATCCGTGCTTTGGTAAGCGCACCAAAGTATCGTCAAGTAATAACCCACAGTGGAGTGGGCTCGTATCCACAGAGATTGATTGATTGAGCAATTTTAGTTGATGAATGAATTTAGTTAAGCTAATCAATGGAAAGAGTATTGGATGCAAAAAATTAAATAACAGAATTGTAAATGGCTCAAATGTAAAAGAAAGTAATAAAGTACAGAAAAGTAAATGGCAAGAATGTAAAGAACTGAAACATAAATGGCTGAATGGTAAATGGGAATGGGGAAAAACAGAATGTAAAGAAAGCTATAAAGAATGTGGAAGATAAGAATAGGGGGAATTCATTGGGTTTGGGAGATGTTGCTTTCTCTATATTAAATTCAGCTCATCTCATCTTCAATCATGCAACTCATTGACCTCTTGGCAATCATGATTGATTGAGTCCCAATCCCTTGGTAACTCAATCTCTCAAATCTTGATAATCAGCCAATTCCTTGGTCTAATTGCTCATGAAGAGAGATATGCTTGGTCCCTGATTATACCACACATCATCATAGATACAAATAGTGGGTGGATTATATGTCACCATATCCAATCCCAAAATCTAGATCTACTCAAGTGTGAGAAGGGATTTCAAGCATGGTTTCATGTTTTGTTTTTCAAGGTTCCCATGAAATCCATTTTGCATTCAACCTCTTTCCCAACATTATTGAACACTAACATGAAAAACGAAATTCTTTCTGGCAATCAAAGAGAAGATGAAGAGAAGAAGAAATTTACTATCATTAATCCATCAAATACAACAGATCTCCCTCTCCCAATGAAAGGGAGTTTAGCTACTCATAGCTTAGAGAAAAGTACAAGAGATGGAAGAGATGAAGTGTAAAGTAAAACTAAAACTAAACTTGCCAAATCCAACCCCCTTTTCAGTACTTCTAGGGGTTATTTATACTACTCATATCACTAGAATTAATAAAATACAAAAGAGAAAAGAAAATTACAACTGGAGGGAAAAGGAAAAAACCATGAAATGATGCATGTGCCTGGCGTGTGTTGGCATTTGAGTGGCATGCCACGCCTAGCCACTCAGCTTGGCTTGGCACGCTACGCCTGGCTCTTCAAGTGGCATGCCTCTTGCATTAACCACCCTGGCATGCCACACCTTCGAGCCGAAGTGGCACGCCCATGGTCTTCTTCAAGCATTGGTTAGCCTGGCGTGCCACACCTTCGAGCTCAAGTGGCATGCCTAGGCTCTTTCCTCTTGCTCCTTTTCCCTAGAATTTTGAACTGGCGTGGCACCCCAAAGGTCTGGCGTGCCACGCCCATAGTGTGCACTTCATCCATCCTCTCTGGAAATTTATACTGGCGTGCCACGCTCAGTAGGTGGTGTGCCATGCCCATGTATTGCATGCATGGTTCCCTTGTTCCAGTAGCTGGCGTGCCACGCCCAGCCTTCAAGTGGCACGCCCATGGTCATCCGGTATTGGCGTGCCACTCTTTTAAGCTCAAGTGGCACACCTAGTCTTCTTCTTCTTTGGTTGCTGGAGTGGTGTGCCATGCCTTCGACACTAAGTGGCACGCGCAAGTTAATAGTGAGAGCTGGCGTGCCACGCCTTCGAACTCAAGTGGCACGCCCAGTGTTGGTGCTAAGTCTTCTTCAGCATTGGCGTGCCATGCCTGGGACCCAAGTGGCATGCCCAAGTCAAGGATGATAGCTGGTGTGCCACGCCTTCGACACCAAGTGGCACGCCCAAGTGTTGGACCTTCACCCCCTTCTCTGAAAACTTGAACTGGCATGCCACGCCTTGGTGTTCAAGTGGCACTCCCATGTTGGTGTGAACCCCTTCAAGCTTGGTGTGCCACGCCTAGAGCCCCAAGTGGCATGCTCAAGTGTTGGGTAATAGTTGGCGTGCCACGCCTTCGATACCAAGTGGCACGCCAGTGTGTGTCCCTTTTCTGGATCAGTGAACTGGCGTGCCACGCCTACAAGTTCAAGTGGTACGCCCATAGTATATGATGGGGTTGGCGTGCCACGCCTAGCCTGGCATGCCACGCCCCATTTGTGGCCTTCAATCTTGCTCTCTGGAAAGTATAACTAGCGTGCCACGCCTGGCCCCTGGCGTGCCACGCCCTTGTTAAAGCTTCAAGGATTCTTCTCTGGAATTGTCAACTGGTGTGCCATGCCCTAGTGCTAGTGTGCCACGCCCATACTAATTGATGGCGTTTGTTCCAAGTGGCACGCCATCTTCACAAGCCCAGCTCTTTTTGTTGTTTCCTTCCCCTTTTTATTGGCCTTTTCACCAGAAATTCAACACAAACTCATTTCAAAGCAATGTACCATAATATTTATCATTAACTTCATGAGATTGCATTAATTCAATGAGATTATACTCTTTTTATGGTCCTTTTAGATAGGAGAAAGAGGTAGATGATACAAGTCATCACAACACCAAACTTAAGCTTTGCTTGTCCCCAAGCAAATCAATGTGAGTTATTCTTAAATAGATTGAGACTTGACCTTAAAAAATGCATTTATTGCCAAGGATAGGGGCTAAGTGTTAACTCATGTATGAATCTTAATGTTCTCATGTCACAATGAATTCCTAGATTCTTGAGGATTCTTTCAAGTGTTTGCCTTAGGAGCCCTTTCTATTAATTGTCACCTTGAAGTAGCAAGAATTGTTCCTTTTTCTTTGATTGTTCTTTCTTTTTCACTTTTCTTTTCAATTGACCACGACTCTAAGTGTTTTGTCTCAAGACGACTCTTTAGATTAGGCTTTCAATTAGTACTCCCAAACCAGTTGGTTTTAGGGTACTAGGTGTTGAAACACCCCTAAGAATTTACTTGCCCATGTCTCTCTTCTTGACACATCTTCACTACAAGCATCTACTAGGATCTTTGGCTCTTTTAAGCTATTTGTTTCTTTCTTTTACCCTAGTAGTTGATGCTCAGAGCCTTGGATCTTTTGCTTACTGCTTCTTAGTTATATTGATATTCAAGAGTCATCCTTAGCATCTACTTGTCACATCCTCTAAGTCCAATTGTTCATTGTGACTTATTTTTTTTCAAATTCATTCAAAGTTCTATACTTAGTTCCTTATCTCTTAATTTTGAATTTTCTTACTTGCTCTTAGTCTCCTTTACCTTTGTTTTTACAACAACTCACCGTGGACTCTTATGGAAATAAACTACTTTTCATTGATTGTTATGAAGCTTAAACAACATTGCATTTTCTTTCTCAAATTAAAGCATAAACATAAAGGACTCATAAAAAAATTTCAAATCATAAAAAGACTAAACAGCAACTAATGCAAAGTACTAACAAACTACTAACAGAAATTCAGAATTTTAAAATTTTTAACCATGGGACTCAACAACCTTTGATCTTCTTGGAGCAGCTTCAATTCATTGGCCCTTTTCTTTTGTCTTTCTTTTTGGAGGAGGAGTCATCACCATCCTTCTTGGAGGATTCTTCTTGTGCCTTTGTATCCTTGGGCTTCCAAAATCCCAACCTTCTCATGTAGGCCCTCTCATCCTCCTTGTGCTTGGCCAATATCTCTTATTGCCTAGCACTTAGCTCCTCCATCCCTTGCATGAATGTTGGATATCTGGGGTTCAAGGTGGCCACAGCCTTGCACAAGTGATTCAGCTTCGCATGTGTATTGATGTCATACTGCCTCCTTGAAGTGGTTCTAGCATCATAAAGATGCCTAAACTCAGCAAAGTTCCTTTGCTGCCATTTATTTTGCTCCATAATTTTGTTGAGGCTGCCTTGCATTCCTCCCTAGTTGAATTGGCCTTGTTGCTCCTTCATGTACTCCATGGTTCCTTGGAGTTATTGCATGCTCTCATGCACTTGGTCCCATTGTTTATGTTACTCTTTGAGTTGATTGACATCTTCTCTCAAATGATGTATATCTCCTTGCATTTGGTGGATGTCTCCCTGTGTTTGCTCCCAATTGAAGCCTTCAGGAAATTGTGGATATGGTGGTGGTGGAAGTGGTTGGTATTGTGGTTGATCCTCAGCTTCTTCTTCTTGTTGTTGCCCTTGTGGCTCTTGAATATGAGCTATTTGCCCTCTTGCCCTTTGTTGTAGTGGGTTAACAGCCACTACTTTGGCTATCTTCTTGGCAGTTATGGGCTTGTTTTGGTCCACCAAGACTTCATCAATAATCTTCTCCACCCTAGCATCATCACATAGCCTTTGAATGATGCTGGGAAATACAAGCCTAGTGTTATCCTTGGTGCTTTTTAGCACCCTGTGTATGTTGTTGGCTATCATTTTCCTAACATTGATGTTCTCCCCCGTCATAATGCTGTAAATGAGCACAGCTCTTTCCAATGTTACCTCTGAAGTGTTAGATGTGCAGTTGAGGGACCTCCTCACAAAGTCTAGCCACTCTCTAGCTTGGTGGCTCAAATCTCTTCTCCTGAACTGATTGGGCCTTCCATCTTTGTCATTGATCCACTACACATTTAGAGCACAGATTTTGTTGAGGATCTCTTCAAAGCCAGGGTCTTGTTGCTTCACCTTCTCTTCAAAGCTCCGGGTGGAGTTTGTTTGCTACACCATCAACATCCTATCTATGCTAGCAGGGCTATAGTCAATTGTTTTTCCCTTCACATAGCTTAGATAGTCGAAGGGATGCTGATGAGCGGATAATTTGTACCCCTTTTTGGCATTGTTTTTAGTATGTTTTTAGTAGTTTTAGTTGAGTTCTTAGTATATTTTTATTAGTTTTTAGTTAAAATTCACTTTTCTGGACTTTACTATGAGTTTGTGTGTTTTTCTGTGATTTCAGGTATTTTCTGGCTGAAATTGAGGGACCTGAGCAAAAATCTGATCCAGAGACTGAAAAGGACTGCAGATGCTGTTGGATTCTGACCTCCCTGTACTCGAAGTGGATTTTCTGGAGCTACAGAAACCCAATTGGCGCGCTCTCAACGGCGTTGGAAAGTAGACATCCTGGGCTTTCCAGCAATATATGATAGTCCATACTTTGCCCAAGATTTGATGGCCCAAACCGGCGTTCAAAGTCACCCTCAGAAATTCCAGCGTTAAACGCCGGAACTGGCACCTAAATGGGAGTTAAACGCCCAAACTGGCATAAAAGCTGGCGTTTAACTCCAAGAAGAGTCTCTACACGAAATTGCTTCATTGCTCAGTCCAAGCACACACCAAGTGGGCCCGAAAGTGGATTTTTATGTCATTTACTCATCTCTGTACACCCTAGGCTACTAGTTTTCTATAAGTAGGACCTTTTGCTATTGTATTAGAGAGCTTTTGATCATGCTTTGATGATTGAACCCTCTTTGGGAGGCTGGCCATTCGGCCATGCCTAGACCTTGTTCTTATGTATTTTCAACGGTGGAGTTTCTACACACCATAGATTAAGGTGTGGAGCTCTGCTGTACCTCGAGTATTAATGCAATTACTATTGTTCTTCTATTCAATTCCGCTTGTTCTTTGTCCAAGATATCACTTGTTCTTCAACTTGATGAATGTGATGATCCGTGACACTCATCATCATTCTCACTTATGAACAAGGTGACTGACAACCACTTCTGTTCTACAAGCAAACAAGGCTCTAGTGAATATCTCTTGGATTCCTGATACACGATGCATGGTTGATCGCCTGACAACCGAGTGCTCGCCTGACAAACGAGCCAGCCATTCCGTGAGATCAGAGTCTTCGTGGTATAGGCGAGAACAGATGGCGGCATTCAAGAGAATCCGGAAGGTCTAACCTTGTCTGTGGTATTCTGAGTAGGATTCAATGATTGAATGACTGTGACGTGCTTCAAACTCCTAGCAGGCGGGGCGTTAGTGACAGACGCAAAAGAATCACTGGATTCTATTTCGGCCTGACCGAGAACCGACAGCTGATTAGCCATATGCTGTGACAGAGCATAGGAACATTTTCACTGAGAGGATGGGAGGTAGCCACTGACAACGGTGAAACCCTTGCATAAGCTTGCCATGGAAAGGAGTAAGAAGGATTGGATGAAGACAGTAGGAAAGCAGAGAGACGGAAGGGAAGGCATCTTCATACGCTTATCTGAAGTTCCTACCAATGAATTACATAAGTACCTCTATCTTTATCTTTATGCTTTGTGCGTTTATCACCTATACCCATTTGAGTCTGCCTGACTAAGATTTACAAGGTGACCATAGCTTGCTTCATACCAACAATCTCCGTGGGATCGACCCTTACTCGCGTAAGGTTTATTACTTGGACGACCCAGTGCACTTGCTGGTTAGTTGTGCGAAGTTGTAGTGATCACAATTTCGAGCACCAAGTTTTTGGCGCCGTTGCCGGGGATTGTTCTGTGTATGGACAACTGACGGTTCATCTTGTTGCTTAGATTAGGTATTTTTTTTTCAGAGTTCTTAAGAAGGAATTCTAGTGTTTCATGATGATCTGTTGAAGTCTGGCTGGCTGAGAAGCCATGTCTAATCTTATTGGACCGAGGTTTCAACTGATCATCACAAGAGCTTGTTGATCTCTATCAATCTTGCTATTGGAGCAATGATCTGCTAAGGCTTGGCTGGCCATTGGCCATGTCTAGTGTTTTGGACCGAAGCTTTTTTTGAAAGCTTGGCTGGCTGTGAAGCCATGTCTAATTCCTGGACCGGAGTCTTAGACTAGCATTGCAATGATTCCTGGAATCCGAATTAAGAATTCTGAAACTTTTATTTTCTATTTCCATACAATTTTCGAAAAAAGCACAAAAAAAATTTCAAAATCATAAAAACCAAAAATATTTTATGTTTCTTGTTTGAGTCTAGTGTCTAATTTTAAGTTTGGTGTCTTGCATGTATTGTTTATTTGATCTTGGTTCTATTTTCAAGTCAATAGTACAGGGAACTGAAGATTCAGAACATGCAGCAGAGGAATTACAAAGAAAAAGCTGGGCGTTCAAAACGCCCAGTGAAGAAGGACAGACTGGCGTTTAAACGCCAGCCAGGGTACCTGGTTGGGCGTTTAACGCCCAAAAAGGTAGCATTTTGGGCGTTAAACGCCAGAATGGATACCATTCTGGGCGTTTAACGCCAGGATGGCACAAGGGGGAGAATTTTGTTTTCAAATCAATTTTTTTTTCAAGTTTTCAAAGTTTTTCAAAATCAAATCTTTTTCAAATCATATCTTTTCAATCAAATGTTTTCAAAATCAATTTCTTTCCTTTTTCAAAGATACTTGCTAACAATTAATGATTTGATTAAACATTTCAAGTATGTTGCCTTTTCTGTTGAGAAAGGTTTAATGTTTGAATCATATCTTTTCTTGTTAGCCAAGTTATTAATTTTTAAAATCAAATCTTTTTAAAATTGTTTTCAAATCATATCTTCTCAATCACATTTTTTAAAACCAATCATATCTATTTAATCACATCTTTTTCAAAATAATTTTCAATCAAATCTTTTGATTTCTAATTTCAAAATCTTTTTCAAAAAATCACTTGATTTCTTTTCCACTCTTATTTTCGAAAATTAATTAGTGTTTTTCAAAATGTTTTCAATTTCTTTAACTTAATTTTCGAAAATTCTCTTCCCCTCTTCCCACATCCTTCTATTTATGGAGTACCACTCCTTCTCAATGGACAATTCGAACTCTATCTGATTAAGTTCGAATTCTTCTACCTCTTTCTTCTATTTTTCTGTTCTTCTGACACCTCAAGGAATTTCTGTACTGTGACATAGAGGATTCCACATTTTCTTGTTCTCTTCTCTTTCATATGAGCCGGAGTAGAGACAAAGGCATTCTTGTTGAAGCTGACCCTGAACCTGAAAGGACCTTGAAGCGAAAGCTAAGAGAAGCTAAGGCACAATTCTCTATAGAGGACCTAACAGAAATCTTCAAAGAAAAAGAAGACATGGCAGCCGAAAACAACAACAATGCAAACAATGCAAGGAAGGTGCTGGGTGACTTTACTGCACCTACTCCCGACTTCTATGGGAGAAGCATCTCTATCCCTGCCATTGGAGCAAACAACTTTGAGCTTAAGCCTCAATTAGTTTCTCTAATGCAACAGAATTGCAAGTTTCATGGACTTCCACTGGAAGATCCTCATCAGTTTTTAGCTGAATTCTTGCAAATCTGTGACACTGTCAAGACTAATGGGGTAGACCCTGAGGTCTACAGACTTATGCTATTCCCTTTTGCTGTAAGAGACAGAGCTAGGACATGGTTGGATTCACAACCTAAAGAAAGCCTGGACTCATGGGAAAAGCTAGTCAATGCCTTCTTGGCAAAGTTCTTTCCACCTCAAAAATTGAGTAAGCTTAGAGTGGAAGTCCAAACCTTCAGACAGAAGGATGGAGAATCCCTCTATGAAGCTTGGGAAAGATACAAACAATTGATCAGAAAATGTCCTTCTGACATGCTTTCTGAATGGAGCATCATAGGTATTTTCTATGATGGTCTCTCTGAACTATCCAAGATGTCTTTGGATAGCTCTGCTGGAGGATCTCTTCATTTGAAGAAGACGCCTACAGAAGCTCAAGAGCTAATTGAAATGGTTGCAAATAACCAATTCATGTACACTTCTGAAAGGAATCCTGTGAACAATGGGACTAATCAGAAGAAAGGAGTTCTTGAGATTGATGCTCTGAATGCCATATTGGCTCAGAACAAGATATTGACTCAACAAGTCAATTTGATTTCTCAAAGTCTGTCTGGAATGCAAAATGCACCAAACAGTACTAAGGATGCTTCATCTGAAGAAGAAGCATATGATCCTGAGAACCCTTCAATGGAAGAGGTGAATTACCTAGGAGAACCCTATGGAAACACCTATAATTCTTCATGGAGAAATCACCCAAATTTCTCATGGAAGAATCAAGAAAGACCTCAACAAGGTTTTAACAACAATAATGGTGGTAGAAACAGGTTTAGCAATGGCAAGCCTTTTCCATCATCTTCTCAGCAACAGACAGAGAATTCTAAGCAGAACCCCTCTGACTTAGCAACCATGGTCTCTGATCTAATTAAAACCACTCAAAGTTTCATGACTGAAACAAGGTCCTCCATTAGGAATTTGGAGGCACAAGTGGGACAGCTGAGCAAGAAAGTTACTAAACTCCCTCCTAGTACTCTCCCAAGCAATACAGAAGAAAATCCAAAAGGAGAGTGCAAGGCCATCAACATGGCCAAATTTGGAGAGGAAGGGGAGGAAGTGAACGCCACTGAGGAAGACCTCAGTGGGCGTGCACTGACCTCCACTGAGTTCCCCAATGAGGAACCATGGGAATTTGAGGCTCAAAATGAGACCATAGAGATTCCATTGGACTTACTTTTGCCTTTCATGAGCTCTGATGAGTATTCTTCCTCTGAAGAGGATGAGTATGTCACTGAAGAGCAAGTTGCTAAATACCTTGGAGCAATCATGAAGCTAAATGACAAGTTATTTGGAAATGAGACTTGGGAGAATGAACCTCCTTTGCTCACCAAAGAACTGGATGACTTGTCTAGGCAGAAATTACCTCAAAAGAGACAAGATCCTGGGAAGTTTTCAATACCTTGTACCATAGGCACCATGACCTTCAAGAAGGCTCTGTGTGACTTAGGGTCAAGTGTAAACCTCATGCCTCTCTCTGTAATGCAGAAGCTAGGGATCTTTGAGGTGCAAGCTGCAAGAATCTCATTAGAGATGGCAGACAACTCAAGAAAACAAGCTCATGGACTTGTAGAGGATGTTTTGGTGAAGATTGAAGACCATTACATCCCTGCTGAATTCATAGTCCTAGAGACTGGGAAGTGCATGGATGAAACCATCATCCTTGGCAGACCCTTCCTAGCCACAGCAAAGGCTGTGATTGATGTTGATAGAGGCGAACTGATCATTCAAGTGAATGAAGAATCCTTTGTGTTTAAGGCTCAAGGATATCCCTCTGTCACCATGGAGAGGAAGCATGAAGAGCTTCTCTCAAATCAGAGTCAAACAGAGCCCCCACAGTCAAACTCTAAGTTTGGTGTTGGGAGGCCACAACCAAACTCTAAGTTTGGTGTTGAACCCCCACATTCAAACTCTAAGTTTGGTGTTGGGAGGTTCCAACATTGCTCTGAGAAAATGTGAGGCTCTATGAGAGTCCTCTGTCAAGCTAATGACATTAAAGAAGCGCTTGTTGGGAGGCAACCCAATGTTATATTTTGACTATTTTCTTTTGTTATTTTATGTTTTTTTGTAGGTTGATGATCATGAGAAGTCACAAAATCAATTGAAAAAGCAAAAACAGAATGAAAAATAGGAAGAAAAATAGCACACCCTGGAGGAAGAACCCACTGGCGTTTAAACGCCAGTGAGGCTAGCAGTTGGGCGTTTAACGCCCAGTCTGGCACCATTCTGGGCGTTTAACGCCAGAAAGGGGCACCAGACTGGCGTTAAACGCCAGAAAAGGGCAAGAACCTGGCGTTAAACGCCAGGAATGGGCACCAGCCCGGCGTTTAACGCTAGAAATGGCTCAAAACGTGATTTTGAATGCCATTTGGTGTAGGGATGACTTTTCCTTGACACCACAGGATCTGTGGACCCCACAGGATCCCCACCAACCCCACCACTCTCTCTCTCTTCTTCCCCCATTCACCAATCACCTCAACTCCTCTTCCCCAAAAACCCTTCACCTATCAAATCCCATCTTTCTCTTCACCACTCACATCCATCCTTCATAAAACCCCACCTACCTCACCATTCAAATTCAAACCACTTTCCCTCCCAAACCCACCCATCAATGGCCGAACCATGACCCCCCTCTCCTATATAAACCCTTCTTCACCCCTTCATTTTCACACAACCTAAACACCACTTCTCCCCCTCTTTGGCCGAACACAAGAGCCATTCCCTTCTTCCTCATTTCTTCTTCTTCTACTCTCTTCTTTCTTCTTTTGCTCGAGGACGAGCAAACTTTTTAAGTTTGGTGTGGTAAAAGCGTTGCTTTTTCGTTTTTCCATAACCATTTATGGCATCCAAAGCCGGAGAAACCTCTAGAAAGAGGAAAGGGAAGGCAAAAGCTTCTACCTCCGAGTCATGGGAGATGGAAAGATTCATCTCAAGGGTGCATCAAGACCACTTCTATGAAGTTGTGGCCTTGAAGAAGGTGATCTCCGAGGTCCCTTTTTCACTCAATGAGGGTGAATATCCGGAGATCCGACATGAGATCCGAAGAAGAGGTTGGGAAGTTCTTACCAACCCCATTCAACAAGTCGAAATCTTAATGGTTCAAGAGTTCTATGCCAATGCATGGATCACCAAGAACCATGATCAAAGTGTGAACCCGGATCCAAAGAATTATCTTACTATGGTTCGGGGGAAATACTTGGATTTTAGTCCGGAAAGTGTAAGGTTGGCATTCAATTTGCCCATGATGCAAGGAGATGAACATCCTTACACTAGAAGGGTCAACTTTGATCAAAGGTTGGACCAAGTCCTCACAGTCATATGTGAAGAGGGCGCCCAATGGAAGAGAGATTCAAGAGGGAAGCCGGTTCAATTGAGAAGGCATGACCTCAAACCCGTGGCTAGAGGATGGTTGGAGTTTATCCAACGCTCAGTCATTCCCACTAGCAACCGGTCCGAAGTTACTCTAGACCGGGCCATCATGATTCATAGCATCATGATTGGAGAAGAAGTGGAAGTTCATGAGGTTATAGCCCAAGAACTCTATAAGGTGGCGGACAAGTCCTCTACCTTAGCAAGGTTAGCCTTTCCTCATCTCATTTGTCACCTCTGTTATTCTGTTGGAGTTGACATAGAGGGAGACATCCCCATTGATGAGGATAAGCCCATCACTAAGAAAAGGATGGAGCACACAAGAGACCCCTCTCATCATGAGATCCCTGAGATGCCTCAAGGGATGCACTTTCCTCCACAAAACTATTGGGAGCAACTGAACACCTCCCTAGGAGAACTGAGTTCCAACATGGGACAACTAAGGGTGGAGCATCAAGAACACTCCATCATCCTCCATTAAATTAGAGAAGATCAAAGAATCATGAGAGAGGAGCAACAAAGACAAGGAAGAGACATTGAGGAGCTCAAGCACTCCATAGGATCTTCAAGAGGAAGAAAGAGCCGCCATCACTAAGGTGGACCCGTTCTTTAATCTCCTTGTTCTTTATTTTCTGTTTTTCGAATTTTAGTGCTTATGTTTATCTATGTTTCTGTCTTGTGATCATTAGTGTCTTAGTGTCTATGCCTTAAAGTTATGAATTTCCTATGAATCCATCACCTTTCTTAAATAAACAAATGTTCTTAAATTGAAAAAGAAAAAGAATTGCATGAATTTTGAATTTTATAGCAATTTAATTATTTTGATGTGGTGGCATTACTTTTGTCCTCTGAATGTATGCTTAAACAGTGCATATGTCTTTTGAATTTGTGGTTCATGAATGTTGGCTCTTGAAAGAATGATGAAAAAGGAGACATGTTACTGAGGATCTGAAAAATCATTAAAAATGATTCTTGAAGCAAGAAAAAGCAGTGAATACAAAAAAAAAAAAACCGAAAAAAAAGAAAGAAAAAGAAAGAAAAAGAAAGAATAAAGTTGTGATCCAAGGCAAAAAGAGTGTGCTTAAGAACCCTGGACACCTCTAATTGGGGACTCTAGCAAAGCTGAGTCACAATCTGAAAAGGTTCACCCAATTATGTGTCTGTGCCATGTATGTATCCGGTGGTAATACTGGAAGACAGAGTGCTTTGGGCCACGGCCAAGACTCATAAAGTAGCTGTGTTCAAGAATCATCATACTTAACTAAGAGAATCAATAACACTATCTGGATTCTGATTTCCTAAAGAAGCTAATCATTCTGAGTTGCAAAGGATAGAGTGAGATGCCAAAACTGTTCAGAGGCAAAAAGCTAAAAAGCCCCGCTCATCTAATTAATACTGATCTTCATAGATATTTTTGGAATTCATTTCATATTCTCTTCTTTTTATCTCATTTGATCTTCAGTTGCTTGAGGACAAGCAACAATTTAAGTTTGGTGTTGTGATGAGCAGATAATTTGTACCCTTTTTTGGCATTGTTTTTAGTATGTTTTTAGTAGTTTTAGTTGAGTTCTTAGTATATTTTTATTAGTTTTTAGTTAAAATTCACTTTTCTGGACTTTACTATGAGTTTGTGTGTTTTTTTGTGATTTCAGGTATTTTCTGGCTGAAATTGAGGGACCTGAGCAAAAATCTGATCCAGAGACTGAAAAGGACTGCAGATGCTGTTGGATTCTGACCTCCCTGCACTCGAAGTGGATTTTCTGGAGCTACAGAAGCCCAATTGGCGCGCTCTCAACGGCGTTGGAAAGTAGACATCCTGGGCTTTCCAGCAATATATGATAGTCCATACTTTGCCCAAGATTTGATGGCCCAAACCGGCGTTCAAAGTCACCCTCAGAAATTCCAGCGTTAAACGCCGGAACTGGCACCTAAATGGGAGTTAAACGCCCAAACTGGCATAAAAGCTGGCGTTTAACTCCAAGAAGAGTCTCTACACGAAATTGCTTCATTGCTCAGCCCAAGCACACACCAAATGGGCCCGGAAGTGGATTTTTATGTCATTTACTCATCTCTGTACACCCTAGGCTACTAGTTTTCTATAAGTAGGACCTTTTGCTATTGTATTAGAGAGCTTTTGATCATGCTTTGATGATTGAACCCTCTTTGGGAGGCTGGCCATTCGGCCATGCCTAGACCTTGTTCTTATGTATTTTCAACGGTGGAGTTTCTACACACCATAGATTAAGGTGTGGAGCTCTGCTGTACCTCGAGTATTAATGCAATTACTATTGTTCTTCTATTCAATTCCGCTTGTTCTTTGTCCAAGATATCACTTGTTCTTCAACTTGATGAATGTGATGATCCGTGACACTCATCATCATTCTCACTTATGAACAAGGTGACTGACAACCACTTCTGTTCTACAAGCAAACAAGGCTCTAGTGAATATCTCTTGGATTCCTGATACACGATGCATGGTTGATCGCCTGACAACCGAGTGCTCGCCTGACAAACGAGCCAGCCATTTCGTGAGATCAGAGTCTTCGTGGTATAGGCGAGAACAGATGGCGGCATTCAAGAGAATCCGGAAGGTCTAACCTTGTCTGTGGTATTCTGAGTAGGATTCAATGATTGAATGACTGTGACGTGCTTCAAACTCCTAGCAGGCGGGGCGTTAGTGACAGACGCAAAAGAATCACTGGATTCTATTCCGGCCTGACCGAGAACCGACAGCTGATTAGCCATATGCTGTGACAGAGCATAGGAACATTTTTACTGAGAGGATGGGAGGTAGCCACTGACAACGGTGAAACCCTTGCATAAGCTTGCCATGGAAAGGAGTAAGAAGGATTGGATGAAGACAGTAGGAAAGCAGAGAGACGGAAGGGAAGGCATCTTCATACGCTTATCTGAAGTTCCTACCAATGAATTACATAAGTACCTCTATCTTTATCTTTATGCTTTGTGCGTTTATCACCTATACCCATTTGAGTCTGCCTGACTAAGATTTACAAGGTGACCATAGCTTGCTTCATACCAACAATCTCCGTGGGATCGACCCTTACTCGCGTAAGGTTTATTACTTGGACGACCCAGTGCACTTGCTGGTTAGTTGTGCGAAGTTGTAGTGATCACAATTTCGCGCACCAGATGCCCAGGCTGTGGCACAGCATTGGCATAAAATTCCCTGACTAAGCTCTTCACCTTCTTTGGTGGGTTGAATAAGATAGCCCATCCTCTGTTGTTGATTTCTCTATTGATCTCTGGATGTTCGTTTCTTCCAAGTTGGAAGCCCACCTCCGGAATGATTGTCCTCTCACTCACCCAACCATAGAATTAGTTTTGGTTGAATAATGAGAGGAACTTATATTCATTGTAGCTTGAGGATCCAGAGGTAGCTTCTTTGGTCTTTCTTTTCTTTGATGAGGAGGCTCTTGGTGGTGCCATTGAAGTGAGAAAAGAGGGATTGAAGGGTTGAATAAAGGTTGAAGAAAGGAGTAAAGAAGGAAAGTAAAACAAGGGTTTACTCCAACACCAAACTTAGGACTTGATTGTCCCAATCAAGAGAAGGAGAATAGTAAGGAAAAGAAAGAAAAGAGGTGAGGGGGTGGAGAGGTTGTTTCGGTTGTGAGGTTGGGTTTTAAAGCATGGTGAAAAGTGAAAAGGTGAGTGGCTTTTATAGGGTTGAGAAGGAGAGTCTGGAAGGTGGGAAGGTGGGAAGTAAAAAGCATATCAATGTTTTCCCACTTGGGAGTGGTGCCTAGCATTGGAAGAGGCGCCAACCCCTACCCTTTTAGCTTTCTTCAGGGTTTTGAGTTCCAAAGTGCAAGTACACTTTGACTTCTTGACTCAATGAGCTATCAATCATGTGGGCCCCACCTTTTCCTGAAAATTTAATCCGAAAACCCCCATCAGTAATGATAAAAAATTGCTTCAAATTTCCCCATTTAAAATGCAATTAAAATGTAATTGATGAGTGTCTTTTGGGACACCAAACTTAAATCCATTGCATATGGTAAATTGGTTTCATCATTGGACTTTAATGTGTATATAATGGGTGAATAAATTTAATCTATTCACACTCTTCCACTTCCATCCCCTTCGTACACAATAAAGCAACCTTTTATGCACCCACCAATTTATTAAATGCTTTCAAACTTAAACCATGTTGGGCTTGCTGTGTGAATTTCCTATGGTGGTAGTCACACCAAACTTAATTTTTGGACTTACTTCCAGAGTTAATTCAATCCAGTTTGTTGTAAGCCTAAATTAAGTGGGTTAATGGCCACACAAAACTTAGCTTCTTAGCTAGTTTTTCAGCCCAATCTATCAAGCTTAATTAGTGTATCATGCAACCTTGCACTTCCAGTAGACTAAAAATAAACCAAAGAACTATCAACTAATTAACTAACACTTGAGACTGAAAATTAAACTACCTAAGTTAACAAACATAAACTACTTCTAAAAAAAACAGGAAAAATAAAAGGATATAAGTGCTGGGGTGCCTCCCAACTAGCGCTTCTTTAACGTCACTAGCTTAACGTTCCTTTCTCTTCAGTTGAGGTTGTAGCTCACTCTCTGCTCATCCAATGAGTCCCCTAAGTAGTGCTTGAGCCTGTGGCCATTGATAGTGAAAGTCCTCTGTGTCTTGTCCTCCACAAGCTCTACATGACCATAGGGAGAGACCTTAAGGATTGTGAAGGGTTCAGACCATTTTGACTTTAGCTTCCCTGGGAAGAACTTGAGCCTTGAATTATATAGCAGCACTTTTTGACCTTCTACAAACTCTCTTCTTGCTAGCTTTTAATCATGCCATTTCTTTGCTTTCTCCTTATAAATTTTGGCATTTTCATATGCTTGAGATCTAAATTCTTCTAGCTCATTGAGTTGTAGTAGCCTTCTTTCCCCAGCAGCTTGATTATCAAAGTTCAACATCTTTAGCGCTTAAAATGCTCTATGTTCAAGCTCCACTGGTAGATGGCAAGCCTTTCCAAACACCAATTGGTATGGAGACATGCCAATGGGTGTCTTAAAAGCTGTTCTATAGGCCCATAGTGCATCATCCAGCTTCTTGGACCAATCTTTTCTTGAGTTTCCAATAGTCTTCTCAAGGATTCTCTTGAGCTCTCTATTTGAAATTTCAGCTTGAATATTGGTTTATGGATGGTATGGAGTTGCCATCTTGTGCTTGACACCATATTTTTTGAGGAGTGTCTCAAGTTGCTTGTTGCAAAAGTGAGTTCCCCCATCACTTATAAGAGCTCTTGGAACTCCAAACCGGCTGAATATGTTCTTTCTCAAGAAGTTGATAACCACTTTATTGTCATTTGTTGATGTAGCTATGGCCTCTACCTACTTTGATACATAGTCCACAGCTACCAATATGTAGTTGTTTGAGTATGAGGGTGGGAATGGTCCCATGAAGTCAATCCCCCAAGCATCAAACAACTCTAAATCCATGATGAACCTCTGTGGCATCTCAGTTTTCTTGGGTAAGTTGCCAGCTCTTTGACATTCACTGTACCTTGTCACCAATTCTTTTGCATCTCTGAATATTGTTGGCCAAAAGAACCCACACTACAGCACCTTGGCTGTAGTTCTTTCCCACTAAAATGACCTCCATATGTGGATCCATGGCACTGCCACAGCACCTCATGCCCCTCCTCATGGGAAATGCACCTTCTCAAGATCCCATCAACATACCTTTTAAACAAATAGAGCTCATCCCAGATGTAATGTTTAGCATCATTGATTAGTTTCATCTTCATATACTTATTGATGTTGGCTGGTAGTTCCCCAATAGCCTTGAAATTGGCTATGTCTGCAAACCATGGAGTTTCTTGGATCATCATCAACTGCTCATCAGAAAAGCTCTCATTCACTGCAAGGTTGTGTGCTTCATCTTCTTCTTGTGGGATTCTTGATAAGTGGTCAGCCACCTTATTTTCTGCTCCACTTCTATCTTTGATCTCAATATTAAACTCTTGAAGTAGCAAGATCCACCTTATCAATCTAGGCTTGGACTCTTGTTTGGTCAGCAAATACTTGAGAGCTGCTTGGTCAGTAAATACAATGACTTTAGATCCAATAAGATATGATCTAAACTTATCAAATGCAAATACTATATCAAGAAGTTCTTTCTCTATGGTGGTGTAGTTCCTTTGATTCTCATTGAGAACTTTGCTAGCATAGTAGATGACATGCATTAGCTTGTCTCACTGATGAGTCCATATTTTCTGATATAATTTGACTCAATTTGGATGGATTCTAGCACATGAACTCACCCTTAAGCACTAAAATAGCATACTTTTGTGTTTTTTCTCTAGATTGTGCCTAAATGTGAAAACATGCTCTTTTGTACTTATTTTAACTAATTTTATTCCATTTACTTTCCATTCGATACCTTGATATTATTTGTGAGTGATTTCAGATGAATAAGGTAGGAATGGCTTGGTGGGAATGAAAAAGGAGCATGCAATAGGGAGAAAGCATGAAGAAAACAAAGGAGAAGAGCTCAGCCATACGTGCGTGCGCACAAGGATGTGTGCGTATGCATAAAATAGAAATCAGCATGCGTGCGTACGCACAACCACTTGTGCGTACGAACAAGTGGAAATTTGGCAAAGTGTGCAGACGCACACACCTGTGCGTCCGCACAGGTACCAGTGCGTGCCTTCATTAAAAATGCATGTGCACTCGCGATTTGGGGCTCCTTTGGCCTATTTCTAAAGGCTTGAGGCTGGTTTAAAAGGCTATATTAAGGGAGCAACAACACATAACAAGGGGAGCTCACTTGTAGGGTAGAAAACACATAGTAGTAGTGTAGTGTAGTTTTAGGTTTTGCTCTCTTAGGGTTTTAATTAGGTTTTGTAGCATTTTATACTTCAAGTTTGATTTTGGATTATAGCAATTGCATTGTAAGTATTTCTTTAATTCTCTCTTTTATTATACCACTTGTTCTACACTTTCCTTTATTTCCATTTCTCTTGTCAATGTTTACTTTGCTTTGTAATTTTGGATTTCTAGTTGTTTAATTTGATGTTTGATGGCTTTTACATGTTTATTTGAGTTGCTTTTATTGGTTTTGATCATTTATGGTTCATAGATTTTACCATTTTCCCAATTTTTCCATGTTTTGTGAATATGCATGCTAGGTGTTTGATGAAATGTTAACCCTAGTTATGGGGTAGATTTCCATCCCTTGGCTTGGGGAAAATGAGTTTATAGATTATTAGTGCTATAATGTCCAACATTTAATGATAATTCTTGGGTTGTTAATTGTTATTGTTTCCACTAACGCTAGCTTTTTACAAAGGTAATTAGTAAGTTAGCTAGGATTTGTGGATTAATAACAATTATGCTCACTTGACTTATCCTTCGATGTTAAGGGTTGACTTAGTGAGATTAATCCATCATAATTATCATAGTTGTGGTTATGGCAAGGAAGGGATTCCATAGCTCATCCCAAGTCAAGGTTTCATTTATGTTTTAAAACATTTGTATCACTTTATAATCTTACTTGTTTATATTGCATACCTAGTTCTTTTATTCCTTTATTGCTTTATTAATTTCAATTTTGAATCGTTCTTTAATTCCTTTATTTTGCTTGCTCTCAATCATTGAAAAACCCCTTGTTTTCCACAACCAAAATTGTGCACTTATTGTCACTAGTTCCTAGGGAGAACGACCCGGGAGACTAAATACTCTCGGTTTACATTTGCTTTGAATTGTGACATTATCTTGAATTGAATTTGATATTGGTCAATTGTTGGGCTTGGAACTATACTTACAATGCCAATCTTATTTTGAGATAAATTCTGAACCTGCTTTAGGCTAACATCAAATTTTGGTGTCGTTGTCAGGGAACTAGCGTCATGAGTGCTATATTTTGGTTGTTGTAAATATGTCCATAGTGTGAATAGATACTTTTTGGTTGTTTGTTTGCTTTTGTTGGTAATTAGGATTTGGTTTATTTTGTTAATTGATGTCTTTAGCTTTTATTTTTAATCTTCTCTATGAGTTATCACCTTCTTGGTTTGGAGTTTAGTTGTGATCATTTTGTAGGGTGTGATAACTTCAATTTTGGATTGCATCATGGGATTGGAGCATCAATTTCGGGAGGAGCAACCTCCTCCATATTACAATGAACAATACTTTCCCCAATATGCATACCCAAACCAAGAATAAGGTGGATTCCACTATGACTATACCACTCCACCACAATATTCCTATGACTCATACCCCAACATAATCCTCAATCACTACATTTCCAAACACCACACCACTACTACCGTACACCTTCTTACATACCACCTCTAAACACTTACCAACACAACTCACCTCCCACATACACAACCTTTCTCCCAAATTATGAACCCCGTTCTTCACCCCAATGTGAAGCTTTCCCACCCTTGACCCAAGACCTTCAAGCTTTTCTCCAAGAACAAGAAGGATTCCAAAGGACACAAGGGCACTCATGGCTACCATAGGCGAAGTGGTGAACCGCTTAGTCCTCCTACGCTCATCCGATCAAGGCACTTCTCTTGAAGAATGTGAAGAATCTACTAAAGAGTGTGGTGAAGAGGAGAGCATGGAGCCACAAGGGAAAGAGGAAGAGTTAGAGCATGAACAAGAGGGAAAAAGTGAAGCATTGGAATTAGAGGAGAGAAAGAGAGAATTGAGGGAGATTAATCAAGATGAGGATTCCATCATTGATGATTTTTTGTCCTCCTTGGTCAATCCCTTTAATGATCCTATTAAGCCTCTTCCCATTGAGTTTGAGAGAGACATGGAGGTTGACTTCTCACAACCTCCTTGTTATGACTTGAGTGATGGTGAAGAGGAAGTTGGCGAGGAAGCAATTCCATTCCAAGAACATATTGAGTGGGTGGCAATTTCACCTATGAGCTTCATTGGCCCCCACCAATATGCTATCTTGGAAATGGACTACCAACTCAAGGTCCTTCTTGGGTTGGTACATGGTGGACAAAGGAGTATTGGTTGCCAAAGGAATCCAAAGCTCTTCAAGAAAACCAATTCAAGAATTGGAAGTCAATCATGGTATGAAGCACATTTGAGTGGTTTTTGGGTTGTTTCAAAGGTCATTTGAAAGCTTGTCCATCCGGCTTGAAGCATAGTGATCAAGAAGAAGGTGACCGGAGGCCTAGAATATGGGATCCCGAAGGAGTCTTAAAGTGCAAACATGGATGGAGATTCAAGGAGGAGTGGAAACACAAGCCACCCTAGCAAGAGTCTTCTCAAAAAGTCCAACTTAGGACTATAAACCAAAGTGCTAGGTGGGAGACATCTCACCATGGTAACATCTTTCTTACCCTTTCTCTTTGCTTATAGTCCTAGTTTCTTGCATGTTTGCTTGCCTTAATTAGCTTAGGATTATTTTAAATTTGAGTTTAGATAGGTTGAATTGTATATGGATCATGGTTTGTGATGTTTTGAATGTTTGGGGTTGAAAAATGTGTTGAGATAATGGAGGGCCCTAGAATTTGAAGAAAAATTTTTGGAAAACAGGGCATCTGTGCGTGCGCACACACCTGTGCATGCGCACAAACCTCCTTGTTCCACGTCCTGTGCATGCGCACTGCTCTGTGCGTACGCACGCGTCCCCCTTCTTGCGCTCTTTGTGCGACCACACAGACGCGTGCATCCGGACACCAACCCGCATCCCCTCTGGTGGGAGCGATGGCACAGCTTTTGCGCGGGGACACCCTCACCCCTTTTTGCTTATGTACGCGCGCACGGTGGTTTGTGCACTTGCACACATGATCCTTCATCTACAAAAAAAAAGTGTTTTGTGTGTGCACACCCGCTTGTGCGTACGCACACGTCTTGTTTTCCTCTCTGTCCAAAGCGTTTGCACACTCTGTGCAGATGCACCCCCTTCCCTTTCTCACTTAGTGTGCGTATGCACACATGCCTGTGCGTGCGCACAAGTGCTATTTTGGGCAAAATTTGTTTTTCTCTTCCAATTAAGCCCTAAAACACTCCCACCCCCCATTCCTTTCATTTTCTCGCTTTTTGCCCTCTTTTCAACTTGTTTTACTTAGTCTTCATTGCATCTCATTTTCGTTTTAGTTATTATATTAGCTTTACTCTAGTTGTTACTAAGTAAGTTGCAAGTGTTTGTTTGTTAGCAATAGGGTTGCCTCTTGATCAAATACAATGCACTTATACTTTGCTTTAACATGCAAGTACCTAGTGGATTTGAATACTCATGTTTTGATTATACCACTAGGACAAATTATATAAGTGCATTGAATTAAGTGATTTGAGTTGAAATTACTTGTTCATCATGATCTTCATATTAAATTCATCACGTGTCCGATACTTGTTCATTGTTAATGCTTTGCATTTGTTTGAGTGACTTAACTTGATTCTTATCAAGCTTATCACTTTTTGTAACAAGTGTTTTTACCGTGTGACTGTTTTCTTATGTTTCATGATGAATAAGTGGTTTTCTTTTCATGAATAGATTGGTTGTTGTTTATTGTGCTATTTTATACCAATATACGCTTTCACTTGCACAATTTCAATATCCAATACCTCATACACTCAATTCACTTTTGTGATAACCTAGGTTGCTTGTGCCTTAAGTTTTGCTCATTCTCCACTTGCAACCTAGGTTACCTAATGGAGGGACATATGCTAATTCTTTTGATTGTGTGATCCCCATTTGCTCGGCCAATGTGTGTTGTTCTAAACCGTGCACACTTAGAACACACACATTGTCATACCACACACATCTCACTTTTCCTCAATTGTGTTTATTTGTTTACTCAGCAACTAGAACCCCCTAAGCCCACCAGCTGAAGGTGGAGCTTCATAGCTCCTCACCACCGGATTGTGTTCGTGCATGGAGGACCGTGCAAAGCTTAAGTGTGGAGGAGGATTCGCCATTTTGGGGAGTAAACTTCTTTTCCCAAATACTTTGTACTTTATTTTTTGTTGTTTTCTTTTATTATGTTTCTTGTAGATATTTGTTAGTATTTTTTACTATTGCATCTTTACTCTAGTTAATATATATATATATATATATATATATATATATATATATATATATATATATTGCATTTGCATGGTATATATTTATATATAGAAGTTGTGATTGGATGATGTGAATAGCATAGTGCTTAGTTCAATTATGTCCTAATTGTTCATGTTAATTTTTGCTTGTTGAAAATTAGGAGAGAACTAGAAAAAAATTTGAAAATTGCATCCATCACATACATACATACATATAGGAAATAGTTTTGGTGAAAAGAATTTTCAAGAATTTTGTTTCAAGGGCATTCTATTGAATTGATTTGGAAAATTGTTTTTAAAACTTGCTTGAATAATTTTTGTGGAACATAGAAGAGAGATAGAACAAAATACCTTGTGAGTCTTTGAGCTTTAACGAGTGGTTACACATTTTAACCACTATTTTTGTTCATTGTGTGCTATGTTCCTTTTATGATTGTAATCTTGGTTTTTCTTGATTCTTTATTTCCAATATTTGATGTTGTGATTGCATTTAGCATGATTTAGGCCTTTTTTGAATTAAACTCACTCACCCATATAGACTTACCCTTGCATCTACCTTTGTTAACCCCCTTTTGAGCCTCTTAATCCCCTTTGTTCTAATTGTAAGAACATCACAACCCTAAGCGTAAAACCATGGAATGACCTTGAATTGCATCTTTGATTAGCTTAGGTTGAAGTATGTGTGTCAATCACACATCAATTCAAAAGGTAATCCCAGCTAGGTGGTGCTATAATAGGTGCAGAGGAAAGTCTATTCTTAAGCTCATCAAAGTCTTGCATGCACTCTCTATCAAAATTAAAAGGTACATTAGAGACAAGCAATTTGCTTAAAGGTTTAGCAATTTTTGAAAAATCTCTATTGAACCTCCTATAGAAACCAGCATGTCCTAGAAAACTTCTAATTGCTTTGACATTGCAAGGTGGGGGCAATTTTTTAATTACTTCCACCTTGGCCTTGTCCACCTCTATGCCTTTCTTAGAGATTTTGTGACCAAGAACCACCCCTTCTATGACCATAAAGTCCCAGTTTAAAACTAGGTTGGTTTCTTGGCATCCCTTTAGCACCAAGGCAAGGTGGTGCAAGCACTTAGAGTATGAATCACCAAACACAGAAAAATCATCCATGAAGACTTCAATAAATTTTTGAATCATGTCAGAAAATATGGAGAGCATGCACCATTGGAATGTTGTAGATGCATTGCACAATCCAAAGGGCATTCTCCTCTAAGCAAAGACACCATAGGGACAGATAAAGGAAGTCTTCTCTTGGTCTTTGGGGTCTACAACAATTTGATTGTAGCCAGAGTAACCATCCAAGAAGTAGTAATATTCATGTCCCGCAAGTCTTTCTAGCATCTGGTCCATGAAAGGTAACGGGAAGTTGTCCTTCCGGGTGGCTTCATTAAGCTTCCTATAGTCTATGCACATGCACCATCCAATCACTGTTCTTGTTGGCAGCAATTCATTCCTTTCATTTGGTACAACAGTGACTCCCCCCTTTCTAGGAACTACTCGGTAGGTGTCATTGTCACTCAAGTAAGCATACTTCAACAAGCTTGGAGGCAGAGTCTTCAACTCCAACCTTGGTGTCTCCACTTCCATTTTGCTTGTCTTGTCCATCATGATTGAGTCTTCCATGATTTCTTGTGGTAGTTCACCACATGGTACTTGTTGATCTTGCTCCATAATTTTTTCACATTGTTCTTCTTCTAGAACTCCTTAAACTAGGTTTTCCATTGTGTCCACCATCATGCATTCACCAATGGATTCCTTAGGGTAGCTCATTGCCTTGAAGACATTGAAAACCATCTTCTCTTCATGCAGTCTCAAGACTAACTCCCCCTTTTGTACATCAATTATGGCTCCAGCAGTAGCTAAGAATGGTCTTCCCAAGATGATTGATGTGTTAGCCTCTTCCTCCATATCAAGCATAACAAAATCAGCTGGGAAGATAAACTCTCCCACTTTTACCAACAAATCCTCCACCACACTATGAAGGAATTTGAATGTCCTATCTGCCAATTGAAGAGCCATTCTTGTAGGCTTGGCTTCTTCTATCCTCATCCTTTTCATCATGGCCAAGGACATGAGGTTCATGCTGGCTCCTAAATCACATAATGCCTTCTCAATGTTGATATCCCCTATAATGCAGGGAATTTGGAAGCTCACAGGGTCCTTCATCTTTTGGGGAAGCTTTTTTTGTATGATGGTGCTACATTCTTTAATGAGCACCATAGTTTCCTTTTCACCCCAGTTTCACTTCCTTGTCATGAGCTCCTTTAAGAACTTGGCATAGAGTGGCATTTGCTCTAATGCCTCAGTGATAAGCAAATAATTTATACACTTTTTGGCATTATTCTTAGGTAATTTTTAGCATATTTTAGTTACTTTTATTATATTTTTATTAGTTTTATGCAAAAATCACATTTCTGGACTTTACTATGAGTTTGTGTATTTTTCTGTAATTTCAGGTATTTTTTGGTTGAATTTAAGGGACCTGAGCAAATATCTAATTCAGAGGCTGAGAAAGGACTGCAGATGTTGTTGGATTCTGACCCTCCTGCTCTCGAAGTAGATTTTCTGGAACTACAAAAGCACAATTGGCGCGCTCTCAATTGCGTTGGAAAGTAGACATCTTGGACTTTCCAGCAATGTATAATAGTTCATACTTTACCTGAGGTTTGATGGCCCAAATTAACATTCAAACGCCCACCAAAGATCCTTTTCTGGCGTTTAACGCCGGAACTGGCACCAGAACTAGAGTTAAACGCCCAAACTGGAATCCAAGCTGGCGTTTAACTCCAGAAAAGGCCTATGCACGTTTAAAGCTTAATGCTCAGTCCAAGCACACACTAAGTGTGTAACAACCCTAGTTTTTGAAAAACAAATAATTAGTTATTTGTGATTTATTTTAAGAAAATTATTTTGTTAAAGGTGATTAAATAGAGTTTCATGATAATTGAAGTTTAAATTAATTAGAATTTTTATATAAATTTTATTAGATGTTTGGTATAATTGAAGATATAATTTTGGTAACTTTAAAATAAGAAAAGCATTGTATAATTTAATTTAAATAAATTCTATTTTGAATAAATTATGTTATTAATTTGAACTCTTATAAATTAATTTATTAGAAATGATTAGATTAATTTTTATGTACAATTTTTATTTATGTACAATTTTTATTATAATTGGTTATTTTATAAATTGAAATTAAAGTTTCAGAGATAGAAAACTAATAGAGATTTGTATGATTTAATATAGAAAATTGATATTTGAATTTAAATTGTACTTTACAAAATATAATTAACTTGTTTATTTTATAATGTAAATTGAAAATAATTGATTGAACTTAGCAATATGTTGATAAATAATGTTTCTAAATATTTTTAATAGAGTACATTTGATTTTAAAATTATCCTACCCTCCAACTTTATCAAAATATCTATTCATATCTATCCATATTACTTTATAAAATCCCTAATTTCTAACCCTAATTCCCAAATCAAACTTAGAAACTCTAATTTCCCAAATTGGAAACCCTAAACTTGCAATCAGAAATCCTAACCCTCCCCCACTCTCCTCAGCGCCGTCACCCTCATCACAAGTGTACAGACTCACCCTCTCTCCCTCAGCTTCACCGCGGCACACACATACACTCAGGACACCACACTCATTCAGCCCACACCCCTTCTGTCACACACCCACGCCTAGTGAATGGAGCCGCACCACGCCCAGCCCGCCTCGCCATCGCTGCCATTATTATCGCCGACAAAGAGGACGTCGTCGTCAGCCCCGCGAGATGCCACCCGCGTCACTGCCGTCGAAGCTCCGCGACGCTGCCGCCATTTCGCGAGGAAAGGATGTTCGCAGAGGGAGCCAGGTGAGAAAGGGAGAGACGAGCACAAACCAGATCAGGGGAGAAGGCGCCATGTCCGGTAGCTGTCGTCGCGTCGCCGCCGTCGCCCTCACTGCGCCGCCGTCGCCCTCACTGCGCCGCCGTCGTCCTCGTCACAGAGCCAGCCGCCGCCACTTATAGCAAATTCAGAGAGATGGAACTCGGGAAGAGAGGAGATAGAGAGCTCGGAGGCTGAGCTGGGGTTCAACCACCGTGCCCAGCCGTGCTCGCGTCGTCGGCGCCATTTTCGTCGAAACTGCCGCCGTTTGAGGGGCTATGCTTGGCCGCCGTTGTGCTGCCCTGCTTCACTGTGGCTGAGCTCCGCTACTCCCTGCTCTTTGGGCTTGTGATGCTGACGCGGGAATTACTACAGGAAGAGAAGAACATGAAGAGGAGAAACTGGGATCGTTGTTGTCGCCATCGCTGCTGAAGACCAGCCACCGCGCCGAGCTTTTACCGTCACCATTCTGCCCGGTGTCGCCAGCACTGAAGTCGGCCGCTACCACCGTCGAGCCTTGTTGGAACTGGTGTTGCTTTTGGAGGTTTGGAAGGAAGGCTTGCTCGGATTTGCTTCTGGTCATGGTTCTCGCAGCTGCCGGAGCCTCTGCCACCATCAGAGCTGCCATTGAAGCTATTGATTTGGTTCCAATTCCTCCATTTTTGAGACCGTGAGCTTTGATCCTTGCTTTGCTTCTATCCTATTCCTATGTCTTTCACCTATTCTAACTAAGGAAACCTATATTTTTGTTCAGTGCTGCATCTCTATTTTCCCTGTTTATTGCTAGAACTATCATAGGGGATACTGTTGATGTCATCAGGAAACTGTTAGAGCTGCTGTTGTTGCTGATGCGAGTTAAAACAAAGTTGGAGTCACGTTTAATTTGGTGGATTTCGACTAACTGAGGTAGGGGATTTAACGTTTTTAATTTAGAATGCCTACAAAGTTATTGGATAAGTGCAAATGGTTAATAATAGTTAAGAATTTCTTAATTGACAAGAATGACTTGAAATGTGTTTGAGAATGGTTAGCTATTGTGATTTTACTGAGTTATGATTCAAATTAAATGTGGTTGTGAACGGTGATTAAACTGATGATATTGATTTTGATTTGAGGCTGTAACTATTACCGATTTTCTAATTGTTTGGAATTACTGAGAATCCTGCTATTTGATTATGTTGAGCTGGTTGCCATTGGTTGGTTTGCTTGACGATTGCAAACTGACTGAAATTCTGATCTTTGACGGATTTATATTGAATTGAATGATGTGCTGGTTATTTGATATAGTGTAACGGTAGTGGATTTGTTGGAAATTCTGATCTTATGTAATATTGCTAAATTGGTTGAAATCTGGTTGTGAATTGTAATTTGAATTACTGATTTTTTTTTTGTGTGTGATGAGTTGGCTGAGGCTTTGATCTTGAGTGAGTTATTTTGAATTGTTTGATATTGAATTGGAATTTTAGTATATTGGAATGGCTGTGAAATGGACTTGTGACGGGTTGAAATTAGTTGAAATGGGGCTGTGATTGTGACTGGTTCTGTTGCTGTGAGTTATTGATTAATTGGTAAGATTAATTCTGGCTAAGTTGTGGCTGTATTCTGGTTATTAAGAGTAAGTGCTTGTTGTTTTTAGTTATCTGATGTAACGGAACGGCTGTGATACTGACAGCGATTGATTGGAATTGGCTTTGATGGTTGCTAAAGTTGATTTATAATTAATTAGAATTAAGTTTGAGAACGGTTGAAAGATTGAAGTTTGACTACCAAATCATTCTCTTCAAATTTGACTTTTAAAACTAAATAGTAACTTTGCTAAAGAGTAAATGACATTAAAATAATTAGAATTATGAAAGGGTGATTTTTGGGATTACTAGTTGATTGAGTTTAATTTTGAAAGGATTCCATGATATGTGAAAAGTAAATATGAATTGATGAAATTGGAGTTGGATTGATGGATTAGTTGGAATTGTGGAGTATGATTGATTTGTTAAATATTATGAATTGTGAATGTATGATTGATTGAGAATTATCTGTTTGAAGATTGTTGGAAAAAGGACTGGTGATTTGTGGAGAAAGAGGGACCCGTAAGGGTGGCTAAGTTCGAGTTTTAGGGGAGATGTTGCCGAAATTTTTTAAACTCTGAAGTTTCATTTGAAAAGTTATTTTAGAAGATTTGAACTTGGAAAATTATATTATTTGAGTTTTACTTAGGTAAGAAAAGAATTACATTATTTTGAATTTGAATTACCAAGGTTTATGTTCAAGTTTGAATTATTTATAAAAGAAGTTATGTTTTGAGATTTATTCAATATGAAGAGAGTTACGCTTGGGGTTTGAAATAAAGGATTACTTTTTAGAAGTTTAATGAATATATATAATATTTGAATTTGAATGGTAAAGAGAGACGGTTTTTGAGTCTTTGAGAAGTTAGTAAGCTTGAAAAAGAGTTTTATATGGTTACTTTTAGTAAGAGGGTGATGTTTTGAAAAGTATTTAGCGAATCTAAAATAAATGATTTTCTTGAGTCTTTTGAAAGAAAATTAAACTAGAAAGTGGTTTTAAAGTTAGTTTGAGTTAAGAGGTTGCAAAAATGGAAGTCGTAAGGTTTGTACAACATGATTGAATAAAGAAAGAGAGAGATATTGTATAAAAATATGTAACTGGAGATGAATAATGAGAATGATAACTTACGATGATAATTACATTGATTCTTTTGAGGAAAAGTATTCAGTTTATGAAAATGTTGGCAAGGACGTGGATTTTGTCCCGCTTGCGTATTTATGATTATAAAAGAGAATAAAAAGCAGAGGACCTGTTGAAAGGTTATTTGTTGCTTGAGGCAACCCAAGAGATGTATATATTCATTTGTTGCATTATGGCAACTTTTGAGATATTTGTGTAATGATCTGCTGCATGAAGGCAGTCAGATAGATGGTGGTGCGACCACTGAGAATGCTTTCCTGCGGTACAGATCCATATTTTAATTCTGTAAGGCAGAGGGGTTATTTCCTGCTACAGAGTACCGTGACCACCTATTCCATTTCTGTAGTGGCAGAGGAGTTATTTCCTGTATATAGAAGGTGGTTCGGCATACATCCCTGCAGTGGCAGATGTGCTATTTCCTGCTTGCAGTGGACCCTGTGGTGGCAGAGGGGTTATTTCCTGTAAACAGGGGTATAGCCAACAGGAAAGCCTTACCCAGACAGAAGTTGCTGGGTAACGTCGGGAGCGGGTAGAAACTGACAAATGAGCTCATTACCTGCACTAGTGCTAGACATGCATCATCCTTGTGTGTGCATTTGCATTTGATTGGGTTTGCTCGTTGTACTTCCCTGTGATTGTGCTGTTTGCCTTGCTGTGATTTGTTTGTGTGATGAATTGAGTTTCTTGCTTGTGATAGTAGTTTGTGAAAGGATGAAGATGATTACTATCTGTTGTTATGACTGAGAATCAATTATGTGGCTGAAGGATATTTAATATGACAAGTTTTGCGGTTGAGATCAATTTTGTGTTTAGGAATTTAAAGAAAGTAATTATTTATCTAGGTAAGATTAAAAAGTACTTCAAAGGGTTTGACAAAGATGGTTTATTAAGTAAAGTTAATTATTTGCATGTTAATCATTACTTTTACGGCATTCCCATTCCCTACTGAGAACGTGTGGTTTGTTCTCACCCCAAAATTTTCTACCCTTTCAGTGACACAGGTTTGAAGACACAGTGTGAAGCTGGGGCGATTGCTAGACCTTATTTATGAGTTAAGTCTTTGATTTGAGTTGCTTTCATAGAATTTCCTCGCCCTTGTTACTTTAGTTTTTATTTTACACAGAGGGATAGGATTTGTATTTAAGTTTTATTGGAAATCTTTTGTATGACAGATATTATTATTAGTAATTATGTGATTATTATTACTTGGTGATGTTTGCTATATGATTTTAATTATCAAAAACAAAATTTTCTGGTATTTTTACTAAAACTGGATCGCAATATCGAACTAGAGGTTCAATAGTAAATAGTTAATAAAGGAAAGCAGGTTGGTAACGCCTTACTTTCGGTACGATCATGACGTTCCGGAAGTTGGGTCGTTACAAAGTGGGCCCCAGAAGTGGATTTCTGTACTATCTGCACTTAGTTACTTATTTTCTATAATCCCTAGTAACTAGTTTAGTATAAATAACACTTTTTACTATTGTATTTACATATTTGGATCACTTTTGGAATCCTTTTTTGTGAGTTTTATGCCATTCAGGAGGTTGGCCATTCGGCCATGTCCAGACCTTTTTCTCTTATGTAATTTCCAACGGTGGAGTTTCTACACCTCATAGATTAAGGTGAAGAGCTCTGCTGTTCTTCATGAATTAATGCAAGTACTATTGTTTCTCTTTCAATTCACATTTACTTCTTCTCCAAGATATACTCTCGTACTTGATTCAGTTAAGTCAGAATAAAGGGGTGACCCGTGACAATCACCCACTATCTTCGTTACTCGCTTAGCCAAGATCCGCGTACCTGACAACCACAAGCGGTCTACATGATGTTCAATGTAGTCATTGGACGACAGCTGGAGTCATAGTTATCAAACCCGGACCGGACTGGCCGGTTCAACCGGAAAACCGGTGAATCGGACCTTAAACCGGTCCGGGTGTCTCTCCTAACCGTTTCTGCAATTGGCCCGCAGAAAACCGGTTTGACTCGCCTAAAACCGGTCGAATCGATTCGAACCGGACATCTTTGACCGGCGGGTCAATGTCCGCACCTCCATGATGTACAAGCGGTGCCATGGATCATGGTAAGAGACACCCTTTCAGTTTAAATTCAAAAATTAATGCTGTGTGTGGTTCGAACCTGGGGCTTTCAAGATAAAGGAGGGTGAATCTTCCGCCAGGACAACTTGTCCTTTATTAGTTATAGGGTAAATAATTATATATATTATAAAAGCAAAACCAAGCACGTATTAAGTTATCATACTAGGGACTAAATATTATATATATTATATTAAAAGGAATTATATTTAAATTAAAACAATATAATTTAAAAATATAAAATATTTTTTTTATTTTTCCATAATAATATTGTATTTGTTTATTTTATAGTTAATTTTGATATACTAACAGTATAAGATATTTTATATAATTATCAATCACCTTTGTTCTTTTGAATAACTATTTCATGATGTTAATATAAAAAAATAATTATTTTTGTTGATATAGCGTTACATAATTAAATATAATGTATCAACATTTTAATTTTATTATAATTGTATATATTTATTTAATTATTACCGGGTTAAACGGTTTGACCAGTAACCTACCGGTTGAACCATTAACCCAGTGACCCAGTAACTTAGCCGGGTCGATTACCGGTTCGGTCCTGATAACTATGGCTAGAGTATAATCTCTTAGGTCTCTAATCCACGGACCGAGTCTTTGAGATTAGAACCTTCATGGTATAAGCTAGAACCAATTGGCAGCATTTTTGAGATCCGGAAAGTCTAAACCTTGTCTGTGGTATTCCGAGTAGGATCTGGGATGGGATGACTGTGACGAGCTTCAAACTCACGACTGTTGGGTGCAGTGACAGTGTGTAAAAGGATAGAGAGATCCTATTCCGACATAAGTGAGAACCGATAGATGATTAGCCGTGCGGTAACTGTGCCTGGTATTTTTCATCCGAGACGAGAAATCTGACAGTTGATTAGCCGTACAGAAACCGTAGCCTAGACCATTTTCACTGAGAGGACGGATGGTAGCCATTGACAATGGTGATCCACCAACATACAGCTTGCCATGGAAGGGAGCACGCATGATTAGATGAAGACAATAGGAAAAAAGAGGTTCAGAAGCAACAAAGCACCTCCAAACGCTTATCTGAAATTCCCACCAATGAATTACATAAGTATCTTTATTTTAATTTACGTTTTATTTATCTTTTAATTATCAAAGCTCATAACCAATTGAATCCACCTGACTAAGATTTACAAGATGACCATAGCTTGCTTTAAGCCGGCAATCTCCATGGGATCGACCCTTACTCGCGTAAGGTTTTATTACTTGGACGACCCAGTGCACCTGCTGGTTAGTTGTACCAGAGTTGTGAAAAGTGTGATCACAATTCCGTGCACCAAGTTTTTGGCGCCGTTGTCGGGGATTGTTCGAGTTTGAACAACTGACGGTTCATCTTATTACTTAGATTGGGTAATTTTATTTTATGTTTAAGCTTTTTATCTTTATTTTCGAAAAAAAAAAGTTTTCGAAAAGTGTTCTTCAGAATTTTTAAGAATGAATTCTAGAGCTTCATGAGATATGTTGAAGCCTGGCTGGCTGTTAAGCCATGTCTAATCTTTTGGACTGAGGTTTCCACTTTCTATTGTAGAAAGGACATGTCTGTATTTGTTATGCTAAAGCTTGGCTGGCCATTTGGCCATGTCTAATTCTTTTGGACCGAAGCTTTAGACTAACATTGCATGAATCCAAGAATTCTCATTAAAAATTTTAAATTTCTTTATTTTCTTTTTCCAAAATAATTTTGGAAAAAAAATACAAAAAAATTTAATAAAATCATAAAAACCAAAAAAGATTCTTGTGTTTCTTGTTTGAGTCTAGCGTCAAATTCTAAGTTTGGTGTCAACTGTATGTTTTTAATTTTTCTTAGATTTTTGAAATTCATGCATGGTGTTCTTCTTTGATCTTTAAGTTGTTCTTGATAATTTTCCTTGTTTGATCTTTAAATTTTCTTGTTTTGTGTCTTTTCTTGTTTCTCTTATGCATTTTTGAATTGTTAGTGTCCCTAGTACAAAAGTTCTCAAGTTTGGTGTCTTGCATGTCTTTCTTTTCTTAAAAATTTTTAAAAATATGTTCTTGACGTTCATCATGATCTTCAAAGTATTCTTGGTGTTCATCTTGACATTCAAAATGATCTTGCATGCATTATTTGTTTTGATCTTAAAAATTTTATGTTTTGTTTTATTTTGTTGTTTTTCTCTCCCCTCATTAAAAATTCAAAAGTCAAAACAGAGGAATCACAGAGAAAAAGAGCTCACTGGCATTAAAACGCCAGTAACGAGGCATTTTGGGCGTTAAACGCCAGAATGGCTATCATTCTGGGTGTTTAACACCAGTAAAGGTATCATTCTAGGCGTTAAACGACAGAATGGACAGCATTCTGGGCGTTTAACGCAAGAAATGGCAGCATTCTGGGTATTTAGAAAAATGCCCAGTAAAGAAGGATTCCTGGCGTTTAACGCCAGCCAGGGTATCTGGCTGGGCGTTAAACGCCCAAAGAGGAAGTCAAGTGGGCGTTAAACGCCAGAATGGATAGCATTCTGGGCATTTAATGCCAGGATGACACAAGGGAGGTAATTTTGTTTCCAATTCGATTTTTTTTCAAATTTTCATGTTTTAATTCATAATTTTGAATGGCTATCTTTTTCATCCCTTTTAAATTTTAAAATCTTATCTTTTTCATATCATCTTTCATCAATCATATCTTTCTATCTTATCTTTTTCATTTTTCTTTTAATGTTTTCGAAAATCTTAAAACTAATCTTTCAAAAATCCTTTTTCTTAATTTTATTTCATATTTTCGAAAATCCTTGCTAACAATTAATGTTTTGTATTCAAAAATTTCAAGTTTGTTACTTTCGTGTTAAGAAATGTTCGATCTTTAAGTTCTAGAATAATATCTTTTAGTTTCTTGTTAGTCAAGTCATCAACCTTATTTTTTTCAAATCTTTTTAATTTCTTTTTCAATTCTTTTTCAAAATAAATTTCAATCATATCTTTTTAAAATTTTAATTTCAAAATCTTTTTCTAACTTCTTATCTTTTCAAAATTTATTTTCAAATCTTTTATAACTAGCTACTTGACTTGTTTGTTTTAATTTTAAAAAGTTTACTACTTTTGATCTTTTTCAAAACCACCGAACTACTTTTCCACTTCTAATTTTCGAAAATCACTAACCATTTTCTTCAAAAATCTTTTTAATTAACTAATTGTTTTAAATTCTAATTTTATTTTATTTCTTTTAATATTTTCGAAACTAACTTAATTAATTAAATAAAAATAAAAATATTTTTCTTTTCCCTCTTCTTAAAATTCGAATACTCTATCTTTCATCTCTTTCTGTTTATTTTATTTAATTGCTAACACTTCTCTTCTACTCATAATTTGAACCACTCTCTCTTCTCTCTATTCGAATTACTCATCTCCTCTCTTTTCTCATTCTTCTATTTTTTTATTCTTATACTCACATAAAGGAATCTCTATACTGTGACATAGAGGATTCCACTACTCCCTTTGTTCTCTTCTTTTTCATATGAGTAGGAACAAGGATAAAGACATTCTTGTTGAAGCTGATTCTGAACTTGAAAGGACTCTGAAGAGGAAGCTAAGAGAAGCTAAAGCACAACACTCCAGAGAGGACCTTACAGAAAATTTCGAAAAAGAAGCAGACATGGCAGCCGAATCCAAAAACAATGGTGGAGCTGCAAGGAAGATGCTTGGTGACTTTACTGTACCAACTTCCAACTTCTATGTAAGAAGCATCTCAATTCCTACAATTGGAGCAAACAACTTTGAGCTTAAGCCTCAATTAGTTTCTCTAATACAGCAGAATTGCAAGTTTCATGGACTTTCATTGGAAGATCCTCATCAGTTCTTAGCTGAATTCTTGTAAATCTATGACACTGTTAAGACCAATGGGGTTGATCCCGAGGTCTACAGACTTATGCTTTTCCCTTTTGCTGTAAGAGACAATGTTAGGATATGGTTGGACTCACAACCTAAAGAAAGCCTGAACTCTTGGGAAAAGTTGGTCAATGCTTTCTTGGTCAAATTCTTTCCACCTCAAAAGATAAGCAAGCTTAGAGTGGAAGTCCAAACCTTCAGACAGAAGGAAGGTAAATCCCTCTATGAAGCTTGGGAAAGATACAAGCAATTGATCAGAAGGTATCCTTCTGACATGCTTTCAAAATGGAGCATCTTATGTATATTCTATGATGGTCTGTCTAAATTGTCCAAAATGTCATTGGACTACTCTGCTGGTGGATCTCTTCATCTAAAGAAAACCCCTGCAGAAGCCCAGGAACTCATTGAGATGGTTGCAAATGAAATAACCAATTCATGTACACTTCTGAGAGAAATCCTGTGAATAATGGGGTGACTCAGAAGAAAGGAGTTCTTGAGATTGATACTCTGAATGCCATATTGGATCAGAATAAAATATTGATTCAGCAAGTCAATATAATTTCTCAGAGTCTGACTGGATTGCAAGCTAAAGACGCCTCCTCTGAAGGAGAAGCTTATGACCCTGAGAATCCTGCAATGGAAGAGGTGAATTACATGGGAGAATCCTATGGAAACACCTATAATCCTTCATGGAGGAACCATCCAAATTTTTCATGGAAGGATCAACAGAAGCCTCAACAAGGTTTCAATAATAATAATGGTGGGAGAAATAGGTTTGGCAATAGCAAACCTTTTCCATCATCTTCTTAGTAACAGACAGAGAATTCTGAGCAGAGCCTCTCTAGCTTAGCAAACATAGTCTCTGATCTATCTAAGACCACCCTCAGTTTCATGATTGAGGCACGGTCCTCCATAAGAAAATTTGAGGCACAAGTGGGTCAGCTGAGTAAATGAATTATTGAAACTCATCCTAGTACTCTACCAAGCAATAAAGAAGAGAATCCAAAAAGAGAGTGTAAGGCCATTAATACAACCAAAATGGCCGAACTTATAGAAGAGGAGGAGGACGTGATTCATAGTAAGGAAAACCTGATGGGACATCCACTAGACTGCAAGGAGTCCCCTATTGAGGAACCATAGGAATCTGAGGCTCATCTAGAGACCATAAAGATTTCACTGAACTTACTATTACCATTCATGAGCTCTGACGAATATTCTTCCTCTGAAGAGGACGAAAATGTTACTGAAGAGCATGTTGCTCAATATCTAGGAGCAATCATGAAGCTGAATGCCAAATTATTTGGTAATGAGACTTGGGAGGATGAACCTCTATTGCTCATCAATGAACTAAGTGCATTGGTTTAGCTGAAATTACCTCAAAAGAAAGAGGATCTCGGAAGGTTGTTGATACCTTGCACCATAGGCACCATGACCTTTGAAAAGGCTCTGTGTGACCTAGGATCAAGTATCAACCTTATGCCACTCTCTGTAATGGAGAAACTAGGGATCCTTGAGGTACAAGCTGCAATAATCTCATTAGAGATGGCAGACAAATCAAAGAAACAGGCTTATAGACTGTAGAGGATGTCTTGGTAAAGGTTGAAGGCCTTTACATCCCTACTGATTTTATAATCCTAGACATTGGAAAGGATGAGGATGAATTCATCATCCTTGGAAGACCCTTCCTAGCCACAGCAAAGGCTGTGATTGATGTAGACAGAGGAGAGCTAGTCCTTCAAGTGAATGACGACTACCTTGTGTTTAAGGCACAAGGATCTTCTTCTGTAAACATGAGGAAGAAATATGAAAAGTTTCATTCAATTCTCTTCATGCAGAGTTAAGCAAAGCCCCCACATTCAAACTCTAAGTTTGGTGTTGGGAGGCCACAATCATGCTCTGAGCACCTGTGAAGCTCTATAAGAGCTTCCTGTCAAGTTATTGACATTAAAGAAGTACTTATTGGGAGGCAACCCAATTTTATTTATCTATATTAATTACTCTTTTATTTTGTTTTCCATTGTTATTTTATGTTTTCTTTAGGATGATGATCATGTGGAGTCACAAAAACAACTGCAAAGATTAAAGAAAAATCAAAAACAGCATCAAAAATGGCACACCCTGGAGGAAGAGCAAGGATACCAAAATGGGCGTTTAACGCCCAGCCTGGCACCATTATGGGTGTTAAACGCCAGAAGTGGCAGGCAAACTGGCATTTAAACGCTAGTAAAGGTAGAAAAATGGGCATTTAAATGCCCATCCTGACACCATTCTGGGTGTTTAAACGCCAGAACTGGTAGGCAGACTGGCATTTAAAAGCCAGAAAAGGGCATCAGCCTGGCGTTTAAACGCCAGGAATGGCACATAGAGGGCATTTAACGCCAGAAAGGCGCAGAGATAAAAAAATCCTTGACACCTCAGTATCTGTGGATCCCACAGGATCCCCACATACCCCACCTCACTCTCTCTCCTCTTCACACTTCTCCATAACACTCTACCCAAAACACCACTCACCTATCAAATCTTACCCTCTTCCCCATATTCCCTTCACTACTTACATCCATTCCCTAATTCCCATAAACCCATCATACAACCCACCTACCACCACCTACTCAAATTCAAACAATTTTCCTCCCAAACCCACCCCTTCTCTCACGAACCAACTCCCTCTCTTACCCTATAAATACCCCTCATTACTCCTTCATTTTCATACATCACATACACTCAAAACCCCCCTTTGGCCGAACCTTCTCAAGCCTCCATCTTCCACTTTTCTTCTTCTTCTACTCTCTTTTTTCTTCTTTTGCTCAAGGACGAACAAACCTCTTAAGTTTGGTGTGGAAAAAGCCTTGCTTTTTAATTTTCCATTACCATTAATGGCACCTAAGGCCGGAGAAACCTCAAGGAAGAGGAAAGGGAAGGCAATTGCTTCCACTTCTGAGTCATGGGAGATGGAAAGATTCATCTCAAAGGTCCATCAAGACCACTTCTATGAAGTTGTGGCTAAGAAGAAGGTGATTCCCGAGGTCCCCTTCAAGCTCAAAAAGAGCGAATATCTGAAGATCCGACATGAGATTAGGAGAAGAGGATGGGAAGCTCTCACCAATTCCATTCAACAAGTCAGAATCTTAATGGTTCAAGAGTTCTATGCTAATGCATGGATCACAAAAAAATCATGATCAAAGTATGAACCCGAACCCAAAGAATTGGCTCACAATGGTTCGGGGGAAATACTTAGATTTCAGTCCGGAAAATGTAAGGTTGGCATTCAACTTGCCAATGATGCAAGGAGATGCACGCCCCTACACTAAAAGGGTCAACTTTAATCAAAGGTTGGACCAAGTCCTCATGGACATATGTGTAGAAGGAGCTCAATGGAAGAGGGACTCCAAAGGCAAGCCGGTTCAACTAAGAAGGCTTAACCTTAAGCCTGTGGCTAGAGGATGGTTGGAGTTCATCCAACACTCTATCATTCCTACTAGCAACCGATCCGAAGTAATTGTGGATCGGGCTATCATGATCCATAGCATCATGATTGGAGAGGAAGTGGATGTTCATGAGATCATACCTCTAGAACTGTACAAAGTGGCTGACAAGCCCTCCACTTTGGCAAGGTTAGCATTTCCTCATCTCATTTGTCACGTATGCAGTTTAGTGATGCAGGTGGAAATTGTCTCTCAACAAATTTCTTTCGACAAGTGTACCGAATTTGTCGTCAAGTAAAAACTCACAATAGAGTGAGGTCGAATCCCACAGGGATTGATTGATCAAGCAACTTTAATTAGAAGAATGTTCTAGTTGAGCTAATTCAGAATTTGGGTTGAGAGTTGCAGAAAATAAAATGGCAGTAATGTAAATAACACGAAAAGTAAATGCTAGAATTAAAGAGCTGGAATTAGATGACTGAAATTAAATTGCAGAATTGTAACTGGGAATGGGGTGTTTGCTCACGAACATAAATGCAGAAATTAAAGAGAATGGGTTAGATCAGAATTTGGGGAGTTCATTGGGCATAGGAGATGTTGAAATTCTCCGGATCAAGTCATTTTCATCTCTTCCTCAATCAATGCACTCATTGATCTCCTTGGCAATCTTAATTGATTGAAATACAATTTCTTGCAATTCAATCTCTCAAATCTTGATCAATAGCCAATTCCTTGGTCAATTGCTCATGAGAAGAGATGAAGTGTGGTCACTGATTATACCACATGCATTTCCCAAATCAAGTTTTGAGAGGATTATAGTCACATATCAATCCAAACCCAATTTGGTCCAGCATGAGAAAGCACTTCTAGCTTGATCTCTTCATTCCTCTTTCAAGGCTCAGAAGAGATCCAAGTTTGAATAGCTCCTTTTCCAAGATAACTACCCAATGGGATGAAGATCGAAAGCTTTCAAGTAAAATCAAGAGAAAAGAGAGAAGAAGAATAATGAAAACTAGTATTGATCCATCAAATTACAACAGAGCTCCCTAACTTAATGAAAGGGGTTTAGTTGTTCATAGCTCTAGAAAATGAAAGCAAAGATGGAGAATACATCAATGAACTAGAAAAACAGAGTAAACTACAGAGAGTAGTGCTCTCCTTTCAACCTCCAGAACTCCCTAATAATTCAAAGCTACTCCTATATATACTACTCTTCTCAGCTTCTAGTTGGTTCGTTAAGTCTTGGGCCTTTGGATCTTGAGTTTGAAGCGGTTCTTTTCTTCATTTGGGCTTGGTTTTACTTGTAGAGAGAAAGTGTGAAGTGGGCAGAGACTTTAGCTTAGGACGTTAGAGGTGTTAACATTCAGTGAGAAAATGGGTTCGAAAATGTTAGTGTCATTCAACTTTTTCACTAACGTTTCTTACCCAAGTAAAGGCTACGTTAACCTCAACTTTAGTAGCACAAACGTTGCCACTAACGTTGCCTCTTTGTCCTTCGCACAGGTTATTGGGACTCAACTTTCCCAATAACATTGAGAGCCTCTCCCTTTCCTACGTTAGAGTCCACGTTAACTTAGTTAACGTGGCTCTTTTAACATAGGTGTGCCAATCTTCGAGAACGTTAGTGACACTCAACATTGTCACTAACGTTCCAATATGCCCCTATTCTCGTTAGAGTCCACGTTAACTAGGTTAACATGGCTTCTAACGTGGCTTTGCAAACCATTTCCAACGTTAGTGACAATGTTGAGTGTCACTAACGTTGGCTCATCTTTCACTCATTGCCGTTAGCTTCCACGTTAACTATGTTAACGTAGAAGTTAACGTGGCTCCTTGGGGTTTTATGGTTGCTTCCAACGTTAGTGACAATGTTGGGTGTCACTAACGTTGTCGACCATTCTTGCCTCTTACGTTAGCTCCCACGTTAACCAAGTTAACGTGGAAGTTAACGTGGCACATTGCACCTTAGGCCAACGTTAGTGACAATGTTGAACATCACTAACGTTGGCTTCCTTCCCCTTATTGACGTTAGAGGCCACGTTAACCAAGTTAACGTGGACTCTAACGTGGCCACTTATGATCTTTGGCCAACGTTAGTGATAATGTTAAGTGTCACTAACGTTGGCTCAAAGTCCTTCCTTCACTGTTAGAGCTCACGTTAACTTAGTTAACGTGACTCTTAACGTGGGCAATGATGGCTTCGAGAGCGTTATTGGCAATCACTTTTCTCATTAACTTTGCAGGTTACCTCCCATTCCACGTTAGTGGCTACGGTAATTAAATTAACGTGACTGCTAAGTGGTTCCTCCTTGCTTCCTTTGGTCCTGAAATCAAGCAATAGAGTGCATCAAAGTTCTAGTCCAAGTCATGGGTAATGCAACATACCAATTGTCACTAAATTCATGCAAAATCCTCATGAAATCATGTAAAATGCACAATGTATGCTTGAATCAAGGTGTAAGTGAATATCTACCCAAAACTAGCTTATTTCCTAAGGAAATGCATGAAACTACCCTAAAAACAGTAAAGAAAAGGTCAGTGAAACTGGCCAAGATGCCCTTGCATCACAACACCAAACTTAAAGCTTGCTTGTCCCTAAGCAAGTACTGGAACAAGGGAATGATGAATGGAATGCCAAGAGAAATGAGTCATTCTTGTGGAGGTCATGTTACTGATTTTATGGTGGTTTCATGCATAGCAACTTAGGTTCATTCCATTACTGGCTTTCAGACCTTTATCATACTCTAAAACACTGGTTTTGCTTACATACCATGAGACCTTTATTGATCCTTTTATCGTCATTTCAGGGCTTATTTGTGTTCTTCAGGCTAGGTGCTCTGTAAGGGGGCAACTCTTTAAAATAAGCTTTCAGCCAACACTCCCGAACCAGTTGGTTCAAGGTGCTAGGTGTTGAAACACCCCTACGGACTTACTTCCTCAAGTCTCTCCCCCATACATACACACCACAGGCATATGGTTTATTTGTTTTCTTTTCTTGAGACCTTGGTGTCCAGCACCTCTTTGGGTTACTAAATGCTCTGTAGTGAGGGTTACTCTTGATAGTGGACTTTCAGCTGATAATCCCAAGTTAGTTAACCCAAGTTACCAAGTGATAAGGCACCCCTAAGAGCTTATTCATCCAAGTAGATCCCTCACACAGGAACACCACAGACACATGCCTCAAGATTAAAACCATTGGTGCCTAGCCTTATTGCTTACTCTTTTTCTTTTGTTTTTCAATTTCATTGTTCTTTCCCTTTCTCTTATTAGGATCTTGTTATTTAGCTAGTCTCATGGGGTGTGTTCAAAGCATATGATTCAGGACAGATAGTTGTCTTTCCACCTCATGGTTGAACCAACTTAGCTAACTTATGATCACACCAAAGATTCAGAAAATTACTCCATATTATGAACTCCTCTCTGGTCTTTTTAAAACACAATCATTCTCTTTTTCATTTGATTCTAAGGACAAACATACAATTAAGTAAAGTAGTGGTGCAGTTACATAAAGACCCAACAAACATAGACCTAAGCAATAAAACTAAAAATGCAGAGTTGAACTAGGTTCCAATCAACGCATGACTATTAATTAACAGTGCATTCGGACTTCCAATTTTTAACAAGATGGGGAGATTGAATTAAGTAGCAATACAACCTTTGAGAGATGGTTTGCTCTGCCAATCCAGTTACCTTCTTGTTGTCATTGTCATAGTTCTTGATGCCTTACTTTCTTAGTTGAAGGTACACCATCTCCTCATAAGTTTCCTGCAAGGTTATTGGAAGTTGCTTGTTTCCAAAGCACTTGAGGAATAGTCAGCTCGCATGTATGCTTATGATTTCTGAACTTATTTTGGGTGTGTGAACACCAAACTTAGTTCCTTGCTTACTACAAAACCTTGCATACATGTGTAGAACCTCGTATCTTGCTGTTAGCAGCCAATTAACTAAAGATTAATCTATATCCAAGTGGTTCCCTTAATTGGTTAGAGCTAGCAATGTGCTTTGAGAGTATAGTGTGATTCTAACTAGCATCCTCTTAGAATCGCACTTTCACTCTTGAATTATTTTGATGTGGAACACCAAACTTAGCTCCTTGCAATGCAGGGGAAACAACTTGTGATCTTTATTGAAATGCAGTTGAAAAATTAGTTACCTAAGGTTGGGTTGCCTCCCAACAAAGCGCTTCTTTATCGTCACTAGCTTGATGATTCCTCCTCTACTTGAGATGATAGTTTACTCTGGGATTTTCCCCCATGTTGCCCAGATAATGCTTGAGTCTTTGTCCGTTCACTGTAAAAGTCCTCCCTGACTTTTCATCCATGACTTCGATGTGCCCATATGGTGAGACTTTAGTGACAACGAACGGCCCTGACCACCTTGATTTGAGTTTTCCTGGGAATAGAATCAATTTGGAGTTGTAGAGGAGTACTTGCTGTCCCTTTTCAAAATCCCTGGGTGCAAGATGCAGGTCATGTCTCCTCTTTGCCTTCTCCTTATATATCTTAGTATTTTCATAGGCTTTTGACCTGAATTCCTCCATCTCTTGCAGTTGCAAGATTCTCTTTGCACCAGCAGCAATGCTGTCAAAGTTCAGTATCTTGATGGCCCAAAGAGCTTTGTGTTCCAATTCTAGTGGTAAATGGCAAACTTTCCCATAAACCAGTTGATATGGGGACATTCCCAGTGGTGTTTTGAATGTGGTCCTGTATGCCCAAAGAGCATCATCCAGCTTCTTCGCCCAATCTTTTCTTGATGCACCTACAGTCTTCTCCAGAATTCTCTTTAGCTCTCTGTTGGATATCTCCGTTTGTCCACTTGTTTGGGGATGGTAAGGTGTGGCTACCTTGTGTTTCACCCCATATCGTAGGAGAAGAGTCTCTAGTGGTTTGTTACAAAAATGGCTCCCTCCATCACTGATGAGGGCTCTTGGGACTCCGAACCGGCTGAAAATATTCTTCCTGAGGAAGTTCATGACCACTTTGTTGTCATTTGTTGGGGTTGCAATGGCCTCTACCCATTTGGACACATAATCCACTGCTACCAAGATGTACTTGTTTGCATATGAGGTTGGGAATGGTCCCATGAAATCTATTCCCCACACATCAAATACTTCCAGTTCCAAAATGAAATTCTGTGGCATGGCATTTCTTTTGGGCAAGTTCCCAGATCTCTGACATTCATTGCAACTCCTTACCAATTCTTTGGCATCCTTGAAAAGGGTGGACCAAAAGAATCCACTTTGTAACACCTTTGCTGCAGTCCTGTCCCCTCCAAAGTGGCCTCCGTAGCATGAGCTGTGGCAATTCCATAGTACTTCTCGTCCTTCCTCTTCTGAAATACATCTTCTAAGGATTCCATCTGAACACTTCTTGAAAAGATAAGGCTCATCCCAGACAAAGTATTTTGCATCATTCATGAGCTTTCTCTTTTGATGTTTATTGATCCCTGGAGGTAGAGCTCCAGTTCCCTTTAAGTTGGCAATGTCTGCAAACCATAGAGCTTTGTTCACTGTCATTAACTGCTCATCAGGGAAGAGCTCGTTCACACTCATATCATGTGTTTTCCCTTCCTCATGAGGAATCCTGGATAGGTGATCTGCCACCTTGTTCTCCACTCCCTTCTTGTCTCTGATTTCAATATCAAACTCTTGCAATAATAAAATCCATCTTATTAGTCTTGGTTTTGATTCTTGCTTGGCAAATAAATATTCAAGTGCTGTGTGATCTGTAAAAACAATTACTTTAGCACCAATGAGATATGATCTAAACTTGTCAAATGCAAAGACTATGGCTAGCAATTCCTTTTCAGTAGTGGTATAATTTCTTTGAGCATCATTGAGGACCTTGCTAGCATAGTATATTACATGGACTAAGTTATTTTTCTTCTGCCCTAACACTGCCCCTACTGTAAAATCAGATGCATCACACATCAATTCAAAGGGTAAGTTCCAATCAGGTGGGGAGATGATAGGGGCAGAGGACAATCTTTCTTTCAAATGCTCGAATGCCAACATGCAGGTTTCATCGAAGATGAATGGTGTATCTGATACAAGGAGATTACTCAAGGGCTTAGCTATTTTTGAAAAATCTTTAATAAATCTTCTGTAAAAGCCAGCATGCCCTAAAAAGCTTCTAATTGCCTTGACATCACTGGGTGGAGGGAGCTTTTCAATAAGTTCTACTTTAGCTCTGTCCACTTCGATTCCTTGGTTAGAAATCTTATGGCCAAGAACTATTCCTCCTGTCACCATAAAGTGACATTTCTCCCAGTTCAAGACCAAATTGGTCTCTTGGCATCTTTTCAATACCAAGGTCAGGTGATTCAAGCAACTAGTAAAAGAATCTCCAAATACCGAGAAATCATCCATAAAAACCTCAATGAATTTCTCTATCACATATGAGAATATAGAAAGCATGCAGCGTTGGAAAGTCACAGGTGCATTACATAGTCCAAATGGCATGCGCCTGTAGGCAAACACTCCATATGGACAGGTAACTGAAGTTTTCTCTTGGTCTCTGATGAGCGGATATTTTATACGCTTTTTGGGGATAATTTCATGTAGATTTTAGTATGTTTTAAGTAGTTTTTAATAGAATTTTATTAGTTTTTAAGCAAAAATCATATTTCTGGACTTTACTATGAGTGTGTGTATTTTTCTGTAATTTCAGGTATTTTCTGGCTGAAATTGAGGGAGCTGAGCAAAAATCTGACTTAGGCTGAAAAAGGACTGCTGATGCTGTTGGATCCTGACCTCCCTGCACTCGAAATGGATTTTCTGGAGCTACAGGAGTCCAATTGGCGCGCTCTCAACGGCGTTGGAAAGTAGACATCCAGGGCTTTCCAGCAATATATAATAATCCATACTTTGCGCAAGGATAGACGACGTAACTTGGCGTTGAACGCCAAGTACATGCTGCTGTCTGAAGTTAAACGCCAGAAAAACGTCATGATCCGGAGTTGAACGCCCAAAACACGTCATAACCTGGAGTTTAACGCCAAGAAAGGCCTCTACTCGTGGATAGCTTTAATCTCAGCCCCAACATACACCAAGTGGGCCCCAGAAGTGGATTTCTGCACCAATTATCTTAGTTTATTCATTTTTTGTAAACCTAGGTTACTAGTTTACTATTTAAACAACTTTTACAGACATTTCTTGTACCTCATGACATTTTCAGATCTGAATTACATACTTTTGACGGCATGAGTCTCTAAACTCCATTGTTGGGGGTGAGGAGCTCTGCAGCGTCTCGATGATTTATCACAATTCCTTTGTTTTCCATTCAAACACGCTTGTTCTTATCTAAGATGTTTATTCGCGCTTAATTGTGAAGAAGGTGATGATCCGTGACACTCATCACCTTCCTCAATCCATGAACGTGTGCCTGACAACCACCTCCGTTCTACATTAGACTGAATGAATATCTCTTAGATTCCTTAATCAGAATCTTCGTGGTATAAGCTGGATTGATGGCGGCATTCATGAGAATCCGGAAAGTCTAAACCTTGTCTGTGGTATTCCGAGTAGGATTCTGGGATTGAATGACTGTGACATGCTTCAAACTCCTGAGGGCTGGGCGTTAGTGACAGACGCAAAAGGATCAATGGATTCTATTCCAACCTGATTGAGAACCGACAGATGATTAGCCGTGCTGTGACAGAGCATAGGAACGTTTTCACTGAGAGGATGGGAAGTAGCCATTGACAACGGTGACACCCTACACAGAGCTTGCTATGGAAGGAGCCTTGCGTGTATTGAAGGATTTCAAGGAAGAGTTGAAGTCAAAGGACAAAGCATCTCCAAAACTCCAACATATTCCACAGTCCTTTATAAACAAATAACTCTATTGTTCAAGTAATAACTATTTATTTTATGCCCTTTTTCTTTATTAAAATACGAGGCTAAAGAATCCTATTGGTATCCTGACTAAGACAAATAAAATAAATATTGATTGCTTCAAGCCAATAATCTCCGTGGGATCAACCCTTACTCACGTAAGGTATTACTTGGACGACCCAGTGCACTTGCTGGTTAGTTGTGCGAATCACAATTTCGTGCACCAAGTTTTTGGCGCCGTTGCCGGGGATTATTGAGTTTGAACAATTGAAGGCTTATTTTATTTCTTAGATTAGGAATAATTTATTTTTATTTTTATTGTTATAGAGTCATTAAATCTTGATAGGATAGTTTCTTTTCAAAAATTTCTTTTCAAAATTTATTATTTTTCTTTTAATTAATTGCTAATTTTCGTGAGTTTAGTGTCTTGTTCTAAGTTTGGTGTTAATTGCATATTTTAAATTTTCTCTAAAATTTTCGTGTTAGTGTTCTTGGTTCTTCCTTGATTTTCAAGTTGTTCTTGATAATTGGTTATACCCTTTGGAACCTTTTTCAAAAATAATTTTTCTTGGATTAAATCTTGTACCAAACTCTAAGTTTGGTGTTTTCTTGTTAAGTTTTCTTTAATTTTCGAAAATTTGTCTTGGTTTTCTAAAAATTTTAAGTTTGGTGTTCCTTGGTGTTCTTGTGAATCTTTAAGGTGTTCTTGAATTTTTCTTGTGTCTTGATCTTAAAATTTTTAAGTTTGGTGTTCCTTGGTGTTTTCCCTCCAAAAATTTTCGAAAATAAGGAGCATTAGATCTAAAAATTTTTAAGTCTTGTGTCTTTTGTGTATTTCTCTCTTTCATTATAAAATTCAAAATTCAAAAAAAATTTATTTTCTAACCATTTTTAAAACTACTTTTTCGAAAATTTTAATATAAAATCCAAATTTCAATTTCAAATTTTTTGGAAAATTTTCACAAAGTATTTTCAAAATATTTTTTCTATATATTCCATTTTATTTATTCCACAACTATAAAATAAATAATTATCAACATATAAATTATCCCTTGTATTCCATCATGGAAGTAAGTATGAATGGACAAGACAAGAGGACTCTGGGGTCATATGCCAACCCCACTACTGCTTCATATGGGAGTAGTATCTGTATACCCTCCATTGGAGTTAGTAGCTTTGAGCTGAATCCTCAGCTCATTATCATGGTGCAGCAAAACTGCCAGTATTCTGGTCTTCCACATGAAGAACCTACAGAGTTTCTGGCACAATTTCTGCAAATTGCTGATACAGTACATGATAAGGAAGTAGATCAGGATGTCTACAGATTATTACTGTTTCCATTTGCTGTAAAAGATCAAGCTAAGAGGTGGTTAAATAACCAGCCTAAGAACAGCATAAAAACATGGAAACAGCTGTCAGAAAAATTCCTGAATCACTATTTCCCTCCCAAACGGATGACACAGCTAAGGCTAAACATCCAAGGCTTCAAACAAGGAGATAATGAATCCCTTTATGATGCCTGGGAGAGATACAGAGAGATGCTAAGAAAATGCCCCTCTGAAATGTTTTCAGAATGGGTGCAATTAGACATCTTCTACTATGGGCTTACAGAAAAAGCTCAGATTTCTCTGGACCACTCAGCTGGTGGATCTATACATATGAGAAAAACAATCGAAGAAGCTCAAGAGCTTATTGATACAGTTGCCAGAAATCAGCATCTGTACCTAAGCAGTGAATCCTCTATGAATTTAATCAGCAATTAGATTTTCTAACTCAGCAACTAGCCGAATTCAAGGAAATATTACAGGAAACAAGAATGGCTAACAGGAACATGGAAGTGCAATTAAAGCAGACAGAAAAGCAACTGTCAAAACAAATAACAGAAGAATGCCAAGCAGTTCAATTAAGAAGTGGGAAAACATTAAATACCTCACTTCAAAGCAGCAGGAAACCAAGAAATGAACAAGAGGATACTCAAAATCCCTCTGAGGACAATCAGAGCCCAGAGAGGAACAAAGCTGGCGCTGAACGCCCAGACCATGCTCATTCCTGGCGTTCAACGCCAGAAACAAGCATGAATCCGGCGTTGAACGCCCAAAGGGAGCATGGTTCTGGCGTTCAAACGCCAGTGACAAACAAGGAAGTGGCGTCTAACGCCACTCCAGCTCCTACCACTAGTGTTCAATTGCCAGTAGGGAATCAGTCACATACAAGTGCTGATAACAACCTTTCTAAGAAGGCTCCCCAACCCACTTCTGTAGGTAATAAACCTGCAGCAACTAAGGTTGAGGAATACAAAGCCAAAATGCCTTATCCTCAAAAACTCCGCCAAGCGGAACAGGATAAGCAATTTGCCCGCTTTGCAGACTATCTCAGGACTCTTGAAATAAATATTCCCTTTGCAGAAGCACTTGAGCAAATACCTTCTTATGCTAAGTTCATGAAAGAAATCTTAAGTCATAAGAAGGATTGGAGGGAAACTGAAAAAGTCTACCTCACTGAAGAATGCAGTGTAGTCATTCTGAAAAGCTTACCTGAGAAGCTTAAAGATCCTGGGAGCTTTATGATACCATGCACATTAGAGGGTAATTGTACCAAGCAAGCTTTATGTGATCTTGGGGCAAGTATCAACCTAATACCTGCATCTACTATCAGAAAGCTTGGTTTAACTGAAGAAATTAAACCAACCAGGATATGTCTTCAACTTGCTGATGGCTCCATTAAGTACCCATCAGGCGTGATTGAAGACATGATTGTCAAGGTTGGGCCATTTGCCTTTCCTACTGACTTTGTGGTGCTGGAAATGGAGGAGCACAAGAGTGCAACTCTCATTCTAGGAAGATCTTTCCTAGCAACTGGCCGAACCCTCATTGACGTACAAAAAGGGGAAGTAACCTTGAGAGTCAATGAGGAGGAGTTCAAGTTGAATGTTGTCAAAGCCATGCAACATCCAGACACCCCAAATGACTGCATGAGTGTTGATATTATTGACTCTCTGGTAAGAGAGGTCAGTATGGCTGAGAGTCTCGAATCAGAGCTAGAGGACATCTTTAAAGATGTTCAGCCTGACCTAGAGGAATCAGAGAGAATAGTAGAACCTCTGAAATTCCCTCAGGAAGAGGAGAAACCTCCTAAACCCAAGCTCAAACCATTACCACCATCCCTGAAATATGCATTTCTGGGAGAAGGTGATACCTTTCCTGTAATCATAAGCTCTAACTTAAAGCCACAGGAAGAGGAAGCACTAATTCAAGTGCTAAGGACGCACAAGACAGCTCTTGGGTGGTCCATTAGTGATCTTAAGGGCATTAGCCCAGCCAGATGCATGCACAAAATCTTGCTGGAAGATGACGCCAAGCCAGTGGTTCAACCACAAAGGCGGCTGAATCCAGCTATGAAAGAAGTGGTGCAGAAATAGGTCACTAAATTACTAGAGGCTGGGATTATTTATCCTATTTCTGACAGCCCCTGGGTGAGCCCTGTCCAAGTTGTCCCTAAGAAAGGTGGCATGACAGTGATTCATAATGAAAAAAATGAACTGGTTCCTACAAGAACAGTTACAGGGTGGCGTATGTGCATTGATTATAGAAGGCTCAATACAGCCACCAGAAAGGATCATTTTCCTTTACCATTCATAGACCAGATGCTAGAAAGACTAGCAGGTCATGAATACTACTGCTTCCTGGATGGATATTCAGGTTATAATCAGATTGCAGTAGATCCCCAGGATCAGGAGAAAACGGCATTCACATGCCCATCTGGAGTATTTGCATACAGAAGGATGCCATTTGGCCTGTGCAATGCACCTGCAACCTTTCAGAGGTGCATGCTCTCAATTTTCTCTGATATGGTGGAAAAATTCCTGGAAGTCTTCATGGATGACTTTTCAGTATTTGGAGACTCATTCAGCTCCTGCCTTAACCATTTAGCACTTGTTCTGAAAAGATGCCAAGAGACTAACCTGGTTTTAAACTGGGAAAAATGTCACTTTATGGTGACTGAAGGAATTGTCCTTGGGCACAAAATTTCGAACAAGGGGATAGAGGTGGACCAAGCTAAGGTAGAAGTAATTGAAAAATTGCCACCACCTGCTAATGTTAAGGCAATCAGAAGCTTTCTGGGGCATGCAGGATTCTATAAGAGGTTTATAAAGGATTTTTCTAAAATCGCCAAACCTCTGAGCAACCTGCTAGCTGCTGACACGCCATTTATCTTTGATAAAGAATGTCTGCAGGCATTTGAGACTCTGAAAGCTAAATTGGTTACAGCACCAATAATCTCTGCACCAGACTGGACATTACCATTTGAACTGATGTGTGATGCCAGTGACCATGCCATTGGTGCAGTGTTGGGACAAAGGCATGACAAGCTTCTGCACGTCATTTACTATGCCAGCCGTGTTCTAAATGATGCACAGAAGAATTACACAACCACAGAAAAAGAGCTACTTGCAGTGGTTTACGCCATTGACAAATTCAGATCCTATTTAGTAGGATCAAAAGTGATTGTGTACACTGATCATGCTGCTCTTAAATATCTACTCACAAAGCAAGATTCAAAACCCAGACTCATCAGATGGGTGTTGCTTCTGCAAGAGTTTGATATAGAAATAAGAGACAGAAAAGGGACAGAAAATCAAGTAGCAGATCACCTGTCCCGAATAGAACCAGTAGAAGGGGCGTCCCTCCCTCTCACTGAGATCTCTGAAACCTTTCCAGATGAGCAACTGTTTGCCATCCAGGAAGTGCCATGGTTTGCAGACATTGCAAACTACAAGGCAGTGAGATTCATACCCAAAGAGTACAGTAGGGTGCAATCAAAGAAATTAATCACAGATGCAAAGTACTATCTTTGGGATGAATCATATCTCTTCAAGAGATGTGCAGACGGAGTAATCCGTAGATGTGTGCCTAAAGAGGAAGCACAGAAGATCCTTTGGCATTGCCATGGATCACAGTATGGAGGACATTTTGGAAGTGAGCGGACAGCCACAAGAGTCCTCCAAAGTGGCTTCTACTGGCCTACTCTCTATAAAGATTCCCGAGCATTTGTGCTTAATTGTGACAGCTGCCAAAGATCTGGCAATCTACCTCACAGTTATGCCATGCCTCAACAAGGGATCTTGGAGATTGAGTTGTTTGATGTATGGGGCATTGACTTCATGGGACCTTTCCCACCATCATACTCAAACACTTATATTCTGGTGGCAGTGGATTATGTATCCAAATGGGTGGAGGCTATTGCAACACCCACTAATGACACTAAAACAGTGTTAAAATTCCTCCAGAAACATATCTTCAGCAGATTCGGTATCCCTAGAGTATTAATCAGTGATGGGGGCACTCATTTCTGCAATAAACAGCTTTACTCTGCTCTAGTACGTTATGGAGTTAACCACAGGGTAGCCACTCCATATCACCCACAAACTAATGGGCAAGCTGAAGTCTCAAATTGAGAACTTAAAAGAATCCTGGAAGGAACTGTAATTAATCGCAGAAAGGATTGGGCAAGAAGCTTGGATGATGCTCTGTGGGCATACAGAACAGCATTCAAGACCCCCATAGGGACCTCTCCATACCAGCTTGTGTATGGAAAGGCGTGCCACTTGCCTGTGGAACTGGAACACAAGGCCTACTGGGCAACCAGATTCCTAAACCTTGATGCCAAGTTAGCTGGAGAAAGACGATTGCTCCAGTTAAATGAGCTAGAGGAATTTAGACTCAATGCTTTCGAGAATGCAAAAATCTACAAAGAGAAAGCAAAAAGGTGGCATGATAAGAAATTATCATCCAGAGTCTTTGAGCCAGGACAGAAAGTTCTGCTATTTAATTCTAGGCTCAAATTATTCCCTGGGAAATTGAAATCCCGGTGGAAAGGTCCATATGTCATTACAAGTGTATCACCATATGGATACGTAGAGCTTCAGGATAATGACTCCAACAAAAAGTTCATTGTTAATGGGCAGAGAATTAAACATTATCTTGAAGATAATTTCGAGCAAGAATGCTCAAGACTGAGACTTCATTGAAGATCAGTGATAGTCCAGCTAAAGACATTAAAGAAGCGCTTGCTGGGAGGCAACCCAGCCATTTACAAAGTTTATTTACTAATTAAATAAATTTCCTTTTTCTACAGGTATAAGTTCAAGTATCTCCAAAGGTGAAATAGCAATTGGTTGAAGTCACAGAGTTACAGGGAAATTTGGAAGCTCACTGGCGTGAAAAAGCCAGTAAGAAATACTTTGGGCGTTAAACGCCCAAAAGAAGCTCCCACTGGGCGTTTAACGCCAGTAAGGGTAGCCATTTGGGCGTTAAACGCCAGAAAAGAGCATCTTCTGAGCGTTAAACGCCAGAAAGATGCACCTTCTGGGCGTTTAACGCCAGTCTGCTAGCATCCTGGGCGTTCAGAAAAACGCCCAGTGACAAAGGACTTCCTGGCGTTCAACGCCAGAAAGAAGCACCAAATGGGCGTTGAACGCCCAGGAGAAGCAACAATTGGGCGTTAAACGCCCAAACCATGCACCATGTGGGCGTTTAACGCCAGGATGGTGGGAGGAGGTACAATTTCGTTTTTAATCCAAATTTTTTATTTTTATGTTTCAATCCATGATTTCTTACATAAACATATTTTAAATTATCATCCCTCAATCCAAATTAGTGTTCTAAAAATCCCAATTTCTAAAATCCTTTTTTTTCAAAAATATCAAACGTATCTTAATTTATAAAAACAAATGGTTTTCCAGTTCAATCCAAATCTTTTAAAAATTTGTTTTCAAAACTCAATTTTCTTTTTAAAATCTTTTTCAAAATTAAAAATTTCAGATTTATCTTTTAAAATTATTATTCATATCTGTCTCTTTTAAAAATTATATCTTTTTCTGATCATATCTTTTAAAATCATATCTTCTATCTTATCTCTTTCTTATTTTTCGAAAATTTCCCACCCCCCTCCCTATATCTTGTATTCGGCGACTTCCTCATCATCACCATTCCACATTGCTCTCCTCCTATCCCTCTTCTTTCTTCTCTTTTGCTTGAGGACAAGCAAAGCTCTAAGTTTGGTGTGTTTTACCCGTGATCACAAAAACTATTGTGTCTCTTGATCATGGCTCTTAAAGGGAAACAACCCAACCCAAGAGGCAAGAAAGAAAGCACTCCAAAGCCACTTTGGAATCAAGGGAAGTTCTTAACTAAAGAACATTCAGACCATTACTACAAGATAATGTGTCACAGATCAGTGATCCCGGAAGTCAGATTTGATCTGAAAGAAGATGAATATCCGGAAATCCAAGAGCAGATTCGAAACAGGAATTGGGAAATTCTGGCCAATCCTGAAACGAAAGTGGGAAGAAACATGGTTCAGGAATTCTATGCTAATCTATGGCAGACAGAAAGGCAAAGAATCATTGGAGCTGCTCTCTTTGACCATAAGACCGTAGTCAGAGGAAAGATCATTCATACCAATGCTGACAAAATCAGGGAGATATTCAAGATTCCCCAACTGAAGGATGACCCAGACTCCTTTAATAGGAGAATGATGAGGATCAATAAAGGATTGGACAAGATTCTGGAGGATATATGCATCCCTGGAGCCAAGTGGACTACCAGTACAACTGGCATCCCAGTTCAACTCAAAAGAGAAGATCTAAAACCAGTGGCCAGAGGCTGGCTGGATTTCATTGGGCGTTCCATATTGCCCACCAGCAACCGTTCTGAAGTTACCATCAAAAGAGCTGTCATGATTCACTGCATCATGCTGGGAAAAGAAGTGGAAGTCCATCAGCTGATCTCATGTGAGCTATATAAAATAGCAAACAGGAATTCTAAGGACGCCAGATTGGCTTATCCAAGCTTAATTTCTATGCTTTGCAAAGATGCTGGAGTAAAGATGGGAATAACTGAATATATCCTAATTGAAAAGCCCATTACTGGAATATCAATGGTCAGACAACAGCAACAAGATGATTCAACCAAGAAGAGAGCACCAGAAGCTCTCCCAGAACTGCCCCAATTCGAATACTGGGAACATCTTGAGGCTTCTATTTCCAGATTGCAAGAAGCTATGGATCAAATAAAGGAAGAACAGAATAATTAAAGTAGCATGATTTGCAAACTGCTCAAGGAACAGGAGGAGCAAGGGCGTGATCTAAGGGAGCTAAAGCGCCAAAAGATTAATCCATGAAAAAGCACCACACATATTAGAGGAACACCTATTCCTCAAAACAACAGGTTGCTGAGTTCCAATTTTTTTCCTTTCCTTTTCCTGCTTTTAACTTAGTGATAGGATAATTATAGAAATTTACCTTAGGAGATATTTAGTTTGTCTATTTTGATTTTATTTCCAATTAAACTATAATTTATTTTTCTCATCATCACCAGGCATGAATAAAGTAGTAGATTTTTTTTAGAATAAAGAAGTAATCTATATTTTTTCGAGTTCTTAATAATAAAAATTATAATTAATTACATGTGGTGGCAATACTTTTTGCTTTCTGAATGAATGCTTGAATAGTGCATAAATTGTATTTTGAATTTGATGAATATTGGCTCCTGAAAGGATGAGGAACACGAAAAATATTATTAATGATCTGAAAAATCATGAAATTGATTCTTGAAGCAAGAAAAAGCAGTTAAAAAAAAGGATCAATGGATTCTATTCCAACCTGATTGAGAACCGACAGATGATTAGCCGTGCTGTGACAGAGCATAGGAACGTTTTCACTGAGAGGATGGGAAGTAGCCATTGACAACGGTGACACCCTACACAGAGCTTGCTATGGAAGGAGCCTTGCGTGTATTGAAGGATTTCAAGGAAGAGTTGAAGTCAAAGGACAAAGCATCTCCAAAACTCCAACATATTCCACAGTCCTTTATAAACAAATAACTCTATTGTTCAAGTAATAACTATTTATTTTATGCCCTTTTTCTTTATTAAAATACGAGGCTAAAGAATCCTATTGGTATCCTGACTAAGACAAATAAAATAAATATTGATTGCTTCAAGCCAATAATCTCCGTGGGATCGACCCTTACTCACGTAAGGTATTACTTGGACGACCCAGTGCACTTGCTGGTTAGTTGTGCGAATCACAATTTCGTGCACCAGTCTCTAGGATCAACCACTATTTGGTTATATCCTGAATAACCATCAAGAAAACAGTAATAAGCATGCCCTGCGAGTCTTTCCAACATCTGATCCATGAATGGGAGAGGAAAATGATCCTTTCGTGTGGCTTCATTGAGTTTCCGATAGTCAATACACATCCGCCATCCTGTGACGGTTCTTGTAGGTATCAGTTTGTTCCTCTCATTAGGAACCACAGTGATTCCTCCCTTCTTGGGCACAACATGCACGGGGCTGACCCAAGGGCTATCTGAGATCGGGTATATTACTCCTCCTTGCCAAAGCTTCATAACCTCTTTCTGTACCACTTCCTTCATGATTGGGTTCAGCCTCCTTTGGGATTGAATGGATGGTTTTGCATCATCTTTTAACAGTATTTTATGCATGCATATAGCTGAACTGATTCCCTTCAGGTCAGTAAGGGTCCATCCAATGGCGTCCTTATGCTCCCGTAGCACCTTGAGCAATTCATCCTCTTGATCTTGGCTGAGGCACGAGCTTATAATCACTGGGTAATTTTCATTTTCTCCTAGGTATGCATATTTGAGAGTGGGTGGCAATGCTTTAAGTTCAACCTTGGGTGCTTCTGACTTTTCAGTCTCTTCCTGTGGTGCATCTTGAACGTGACTCTCTGCTGTGGCAACCTCCTCACTTGGTATATACTCCTCCTCCATTGATCTCTCGGGCTCTTCATGCTCTTCTTCTTCGAAACACTCCTGCACTTCTTCTTTAAGCACGTCTATCCTCATGCATTCCCCTAATTGTTCTGGTGGGTAACTCATGGCCTTGAACACATTGAATGTCATCCTTTCATTGTGTAATCTCAAGGTAAGATCACCTTTCTGGACATCAATGATAGCTCCAGCAGTGGCTAAGAACGGCCTTCCCAGAATAATTGAGGTTTTTGCTTCCTCCTGCATGTCCAACACTACAAAATCTGCCGGGAATATGAAGTCTCCTACTTTCACCAACAAATCCTCTACTATGCCATGAGGGAATTTGAACGATCGATCTGCCAGTTGTAAGGCCATTTTTGTTGGTTTAGCCTCCTCGATCTTCATCTTCCTCATCATTGCTACTGACATCAAATTGATGCTGGCTCCTAAGTCACAAAGGGCCTTCTCTACTGTGATTTTCCCTATAATACAAGGGATCTGAAAGCTCCCAGGATCCTTTAACTTCTGGGGTAGTTTGTGCTGGATGATGGCACTACATTCTTCAGTTAGTATCACAGTCTCATTGTTCTTCCAGCTTCTCTTCTTAGTCATCAGCTCCTTTAGGAACTTGGCATAGAGTGGCATTTGTTCTATTGCTTCAGCAAAGGGTATGTTGATTTGTAGTTTCTTAAAGATTTCCAAGAATCTCATGAACTGGTTGTCATCTTCCTTTTTCTTCAACTGCTGAGGATATGGAGCTCTTGAAATGTTCAGTTTTGGCATCCCTTTTTCTTTTTATGGACTTGAAGTGGGAGTTTTAACTCCATCTTGCTCTTCTTCCTTTTCAGTTGAGCTTTCTTCTTGTGGTTTTTGGGAGAGTTCCTTAAGTTCCTTCCCACTCCTAAGTGTTATAGCTTGACACTCCTCCTCTTTTCTTGAATTGTTATTATTGCAGAAGTTGTGGTTAGAAAGCTGCTTGAATAGATAACCAATTTGTGTCTCCAGTTTCTTGATGGCAGCATTTTGATTCTGCATGTTTGACTGCACTTCCTCTCGAAATGCCTTACTGTTTCTGACGTTCTTGCATACTCCTTCAAGTAAGGTTTCAAGCTTAGAGAGTCTGTCATCAATTGATGGTAAATTGGGATTAGAGGTGGAAGGATGAGAGGTGTTGTTGTGGGGGTGTTGATATGTCCTCTGTGTGAATTATTGATGAGCTGCATTGTTGTTGAAGTTGTAACGCCTCTGGTCTTGGCCTTGCTCTTGCTGATTCCCCCACCCAAAGTTTGGGTGGTTCCTCCATCCAGAGTTGTATGTCTTGGAGTATGGATCATGGTTCTGTCTAGGTGAGTTCCCAATGTAGTTGGCTTGCTCAAGGTCCTCTTCTTCAACTTCTTCTTGGGTTGTTGATGAGGTGATGATTGTTGCCACTTGGTTCCTCTCCATCTTCTTGGTGAGGTCAGCTAACTGCTTGGTAATGAGCTTGTTCTGAGCCAGCAGAGCATCTACATTATTTAACTCCATTACTCCCTTAGTGTTCCCTCTTTCGGAAGCATAGAAGTAGTCATTCTCAGCTATAGTTTCAATGACATCTATTGCTTCTTCAATGGTCTTCTTCTTATTCAAGGATCCTCTAGAGGAATGATCTACTGCCTTCTTTGATTCATATGACAAGCCTTCATAGAAGATGTGCAGTTGGACCCACTCATTGAACATCTCTGGTGGGCATCTTCTCGTTAGGTCTTTGAACCTTTCCCAAGCTTCATAAAGTGTCTCCCCATCTTGCTGTCTGAACGTCTGTACTTCGGTTCTCAGCCTATTGATCCTTTGAGGGGGGTAAAACCTTGCCAAAAACTTATTCACTACTCCTCCCAATTTGTCAGGCTTTCTTTTGGGAAGGATTCAAGCCATTTGAATGCCTTGTCCCTGAGAGAAAATGGGAACAAGAGCAGCCTATAGACATCCTGGTGGACTCCATTGGACTTCACTGTGTCACAAATCCTCAAGAAGATGGTTAAGTGTTGATTCGGATCTTCTTGAGCACCTCCTCCAAATGAGCAATTATTCTGCACAAGAGTGATGAGCTGAGGTTTTAGCTCGAAATTGTTGGCATGTATGGTGGGCTTCTGAATGCTGCTCCCACAGTTGCCTGGGTTGGGATTGATATAAGAGCTTAACACTCTTCTATCCTCCCCAACATGATTTGCTCTACCTCCTCCCCCATGGTTATTAGCCTCTTCTTCATGATGGTTTTCTATGTTGCCTTCCATGTTTAGTTCAAAGTGTTCCTCCTCCTCTTCAGCACCGATTGCACGTTTCCCTCTTGCTTCCCTCCTTAATCTAAGGAGGGTCGTCTCTGGTTCAGAATCGAAAGAAGTTGAAGCCCTGCTTCTTCTCCCTGTCATACAACCAACAAGTACAAGCAAGGAAAAACTATGTGCAGAGAATATTGCTGTCAGAATTACTATTAGTTGTGAGTGATGCAATATATCAAACAGTTAGTGGGTTAGCAAACTGAATTGTAAATAACAAAGAAAAACGAAGAGTAGAGGGGGGAAAGGGAAGGAGTTAATTAAGACAGAAAGTAAATTACTCAAACAGAAAATTAAATCAACAAAACAAAAATGCTCAATCTAGTAATCTTTCAATCTAATCATTGTTGATGCACAATCAATCCCCGGCAACGGCGCCATAAACTTGATGCAGGTGGAAATTGTCTCTCAACAAATTTCCTTCGGCAAGTGTACCGAATTTGTCGTCAAGTAAAAACTCACAATAGCGTGAGGTCGAATCCCACAGGGATTGATTGATCAAGCAACTTTAATTAGAAGAATGTTCTAGTTGAGCTAATTCAGAATTTGGGTTGAGAGTTGCAGAAAATAAAATGGAAGTAATGTAAATAACATTAAAAGTAAATGCTAGAATTAAAGAGCTGGAATTAGATGACTGAAATTAAATTGCAGAATTGTAAATGGGAATGGGGTGTTTGCTCACGAACATAAATGCAGAAATTAAAGAGAATGGGTTAGATCAGAATTTGGGGAGTTCATTGGGCATAGGAGATGTTGAAATTCTCTGGATCAAGTCATTTTCATCTCTTCCTCAATCAATGCACTTATTGATCTCTTTGGCAATCTTAATTAATTGAAATACAATTTCTTGCAATTCAATCTCTCAAATCTTGATCAATAGCCAATTCCTTGGTCAATTGCTCATGAGAAAAGATGAAGTGTGGTCACTGATTATACCACATGCATTTCCCAAATCAAGTTTTGAGAGGATTATAGTCACATATCCATCCAAACCCAATTTGGTCCAGCATGAGAAAGCACTTCTAGCTTGATCTCTTCATTCCTCTTTCAAGGCTCAGAAGAGATCCAAGTTTGAATAGCTCCTTTTCCAAGATAACTACCCAATGGGATGAAGATCGAAAGCTTTCAAGTAAAATCAAGAGAAAAGAGAGAAGAAGAATAATGAAAACTAGTATTGATCCATCAAATTATACCAGAGCTCCCTAACTTAATGAAAGGGGTTTAGTTGTTCATAGCTCTAGAAAATGAAAGCAAAGATGGAGAATACATCAATGAACTAGAAAAACAGAGTAAACTACAGAGAGTAGTGCTCTCCTTTCAACCTCCAGAACTCCCTAATAATTCAAAGCTACTCCTATATATACTACTCTTCTCAGCTTCTAGTTGGTTCGTTAAGTCTTGGGCCTTTGGATCTTGAGTTTGAAGCGGTTCTTTTCTTCATTTGGGCTTGGTTTTACTTGTAGAGAGAAAGTGTGAAGTGGGCAGAGACTTTAGCTCAGGATGTTAGAGGTGTTAACATTCAGTGAGAAAATGGGTTCGAAAACGTTAGTGTCATTCAACTTTTTTACTAACGTTTCTTACCCAAGTAAAGGCTACGTTAACCTCAACGTTAGTGGCACAAACGTTGCCACTAACATTGCCTCTTTGTCCTTCGCACACGTTATTGGGACTCAACTTTCCCAATAACATTGAGAGCCTCTCCCTTTCCTACGTTAGAGTCCACTTTAACTTAGTTAACGTGGCTCTTTTAACGTAGGTGTGCGAATCTTCGAGAACGTTAGTGACACTCAACATTGTCACTAACGTTCCAATATGCCCCTATTCTCGTTAGAGTCCACGTTAACTAGGTTAACGTGGCTTTGCAAACCATTTCCAATGTTAGTGACAATGTTAAGTGTCACTAACGTTGGCTCATCTTTCACTCATTGCCGTTAGCTTCCACGTTAACTATGTTAACGTAGAAGTTAACGTGGCTCCTTGGGGTTTTGTGGTTGCTTCCAATGTTAGTGACAATGTTGGGTGTCACTAACGTTGTCGACCATTCTTGCCTCTCACGTTAGCTCCCACGTTAACCAAGTTAACGTGGAAGTTAACGTGGCACATTGCACCTTAGGCCAACGTTAGTGACAATGTTGAACATCACTAACGTTGGCTTCCTTCCCCTTATTAACGTTAGAGGCCACGTTAACCAAGTTAACGTGGACTCTAACGTGGCCACTTATGATCATTGGCCAACGTTAGTGATAATGTTAAGTGTCACTAACGTTGGCTCAAAGTCCTTCCTTCACGTTAGAGCTCACGTTAACTTAGTTAACGTGACTCTTAACGTGGGCAATGATGGCTTCGAGAGTGTTATTGGCAATCACTTTTCTCATTAACTTTGCAGGTTACATCCCATTCCACGTTAGTGGCTACGTTAATTAAATTAACGTGACTGCTAAGTGGTTCCTCCTTGCTTCCTTTGGTCCTGAAATCAAGCAAAAGAGTGCATCAAAGTTCTAGTCCAAGTCATGGGTAATGCAACATACCAATTGTCACTAAATTCATGCAAAATCCTCATGAAATCATGTAAAATGCACAATGTATGCTTGAATCAAGGTGTAAGTGAATATCTACCCAAAACTAGCTTATTTTCTAAGGAAATGCATGAAACTACCCTAAAAACAGTAAAGAAAAGGTTAGTGAAACTGGCCAAGATGCCCTTGCATCATTTGGCTGGAATTGTCGTAGAGGAAGACATCTTCATTGAAGAGGACAAGCCCATCACTAAAAAGAGGATGAAGCAAACAAGAGAGCCCACTCATGGACCTCAACAAACGCATGAGGAAGTCCCTCATCAAGAAATCCCTGAGATACCTGAGGGGATGCATTTTCCTCCACACAACTATTGGAAATAACTTAACACTTCTCTAGGAGATTTAAGTTCCAATATGGAGCAACTAAGGATAGAGCACCAAGAGCATTCTATCATCCTCCATGAAATTAGAGAAGACCAAAGAGCCATGAGGGAAGAACAACAAAAGCAAGGAAGAGACATTGAGGAGCTCAAGCACTCCATAGGATCTTCAAGAAGGAGAACTAGCCGCCATCACTAAGGTGGACCCGTTCTTTAATTTTCTTGTTATATGTTTTTCTGTTTTTCGATTTTTTTATGCTTTATGTTTGTCTATGATTGTGTCTTTGTTACATGATCATTAGTGTCCAGTGTCTATGCCTTGAAGCTATGAATGTCCTATAAATCCTTCACCTTTCTTAAATGAAAAATGTTCCTAATTACAAAAGAACAAGAAGTACATGGATTTCGAGTTTTATCTTAAAATTAGTCTAATTATTTTGATGTGGTGGCAATACTTTTTGTTTTCTGAATGAATGCTTGAACATTGCATATTTTTGACAGTGAAGTTTATGAATGTTAAAATTGTTGGCTCTTGAAAGAATGATGAACTAAGAGAAATGTTATTGATAATCTAAAAAATCATAAAATTGATTCTTGAAGCAAGAAAAAGCAGTGAAAAACACAAGCTTGCGAAAAAAATAAAGAAAAAGAAAAAGCAAGCAGAAAAAGCCAATAGCCCTTTAAACCAAAAGGCAAGGATAAAGAGGATCCAAGGCTTTGAGCATCAGTGGATAGGACGGCCCAAAGGAATAAAATCCTAGCTTAAGCGGCTAAATCAAGCTGTCCCTAACCATGTGCTTGTGTTATGAAGGTCCAAGTGGAAAGCTTGAGACTGAGTGGTTAAAGTCGTGATCCAAAGCAAAAGAGTGTACTTAAGAACTCTGGACACCTCTAACTGGGGACTCTAGCAAAGCTGAGTCACAATCTAAAAAGGTTCACCCAGTTATGTGTCTGTGGCATTTATGTATCCGGTGGTAATACTGGAAAACAAGATGCTTAGGGTCACGGCCAAGACTCATAAAGTAGTTGTGTTCAAGAATCAACATACTGAACTAGGAGAATCAATAACACTATCTAAATTTTGAGTTCCTAATGGATGCCAATCATTCTGAACTTCAAGGGATAAAGTGAGATGCCAAAACTATTCAGAGGCAAAAAGCTACTAGCCCCACTCATCTAATTGGGACTAAGTTTCATTGATATTTTGAGATTTATTGTATATTCTCTTCTTTTTATCCAATTTTGTTTTCAGTTGCTTGGGGACAAGCAACAATTTAAGTTTGGTGTTGTGATGAGCGGATAATTTATACAATTTTTGGCATTATTTTTACATAGTTTTTAATATGTTTTAGTTACTTTTTAGTATATTTTTATTAGTTTTTATGCAAAAATCACATTTCTAGACTTTACTATGAGTTTGTGTGTTTTTCTATGATTTTAGGTATTTTCTAGCTGAAATTGAGGGACCTGAGCAAAAATCTGATTCAGGGGCTGAGAAAGGACTGAAGATGCTGTTGGATTCTGACCTCCCTGCACTCGAAGTGAATTTTTTAGAGCTACAGAAGCTCAATTGGCGCGTCTTAAATGCGTTAGAAAGTAGACATCTTGGGCTTTCCAGCAATGTATAATAGTCTATAATTTGTCAGAGATTTGATGGCCCAAACCGGCGTCCAAACGCCCATTAGAGACCCTTTTTCTGGCGTAAAACGCCAGAACTGGCACCAAAGCTGGAGTTAAACGCCCAAACTGACACCAAAACTAGCGTTTAAACTCCAAGAAGAGCCTATTCACGTGAAAGCTTCAATGCTCAGCCCAAACACACACCAAGTGGGCCCCAGAAGTGGATTTCCGCACTATCTACACTTAGTTACTCATTTTCTATAAACCTAGTTTACTAGTTTAGTATAAATAGCACTTTTTACTATTATATTCATATCTTTAGATCATTTTTAAGACTATCTTTGGATCACTTTTGATCTCTTGATCACGTTTTGGGGGCTGGCCATTCGGCCATGCCTGGACCTTCATCACTTATGTATTTTCAACAGTGGAGTTTCTACACCTCATAGATTAAGGTGTGGAGCTCTGCTGTTCCTCAAGAATTAATGCAAAGTACTATTGTTTCTCTATTCAATTCACGCTTATTCTTGTTCTAAGATATTCACTCGTACTTCAACCTGATAGATGTGATGATCTATGACACTCATCATCATCCTCCCTTATGAACGCGTGCCTGACAATCACTTCCGTTCTATCTACAAGAGCTTGAGTGTGTGTCTCTTGGCCTCCTGGTTCATGACGCATGGTTGCCTCTCCTAACAACGGAGCCTTCCATTCCGTGAGATCAGAGTCTTCGTGGTATAAGCTAGAATCAATTGGCAGCATTCTTGAGATCCGGAAAGTCTAAACCTTGTCTATGGTATTCCGAGTAGGATCTGGGATGGGATGACTGTGACGAGATTCAAACTCGTGACTGTTGAGCGCAGTGACAGTGTGCAAAAGGATCAATGGATCTTACTCCGACACGATCGAGAACCGACAGCTGATTAGCCATGCGGGAAACCGTAGCGGATATGTTTTCACTGAGAGGACGGATGGTAGCCATTGGCAACGGTGATTCACCAACATACAGCTTGCCATGGAAGGGAGTACACATGATTGGATGAGGACAATAGGAAAGCAGAGGTTTAGAGGGAACAAAGCATCTCTATACGCTTATCTGAAATTTTCACCAATGAATTGCATAAGTATCTCTATCCTATTTTATGTTTTGTTTCTCTTTTAATCATCAAAACCTCAAAACCATTTGAATCCGCCTGACTGAGATTTACAAGATGACCATAGCTTGCTTCAAACCGACAATCTCCGTGGGATCGACCCTTACTCACGTAAGGTATTACTTGGACGACCCAGTGCACTTGCTGGTCAACTGCGCAGAGTTATGAGAAAAGTGTGAATTCACGATTTCGTGTATCACTTTTCGGTGACTCTCTCATTTCTTAGCGAGCCAGGAAGCAAATGTTCACTGCTCGATCAAACACCGAAGCTGAATACTGTGCTCTTGCTGACACCACTATTAAGGTTGTCTCAATTCGTTGGCTTCTCAATTACTTCGGTACCCTTCAGTCGTCCCCAAATAATATTTTTTGTGACAACCGTAGTGCTATTCAGATTGCTTATAATGATGTTTTTCATGAACGCACCAAACACATAAGATTGATTATTACTTTGTTCGGCAACGTCTCCTTATTGATGCTGTCCGTCTCGTAGCTGTTAGGACTTTGGATCAGACTACTGATATTTTTACGAAGACTAATCATCCTACTCGTTTTTGGACTCTAGTGCCAAACTCAAGATGGTATCCATAACTCCCACTTGAGTTTGAGGGGAATGTTAGAGTATAATTAAGATCAATTAAATCAGTTAGTATCAATTATAATTATTTAGCATATTTGTATATTTATTGTAGGATGTTATTTCTTTATTACTTTGATTCTTCTACCATCTATATATAACTTTGTATATTATATTATTTCAAACTACACTCAATAATACACTTTATTTTCTTCAATTTGGTTTCTTATTTTTAACAACAAACTTGGAGTGCATAACATACATACTTGCCATTATCAAATAAGTGACAATAACACTATAAATAAGGCTAATTTTTTTAGAAATAAAAGAAAATTGTCTGTAATTCAATATAATGGTGAATTGGTATATTTTTTTATATGAGTTTAATTTTGTTTATTTTAAATAACAAATTAGATCCTCAAATTTAAGGAATAATAAAATTTATAGAGAGATCTAAAAGTCAGATTCATAATGCACAAATCAATAGGTCTGATCTGTGTTAAAATAATCTTTTTTATTGTAAAATAAATTAAAGGTCCGATTTACATATATAAAAAAATTAATATTAAAATACAAATTTAAAGGTCAGATTTGTATGTTTAAAACAATTTTAAATAAAAAATAAATTTAATCTTTAAATTTGCATATTTAAAAGAAAATTAAAAAATTATTGATTTTCAGATTTGTGATTTTCACCTAAAAAAATACATCAAATTTTAATATTATTAAAAAAACACTACTCGAAGAGCAATACCAAAATTAAAAGGCGTAAATGAAGAGTGTGCCGCATTCATTCATCCATACACTGATACACATTGGCCACTTTCCTTTTCATTATTTCCCTTTCTTCTTCCTCCACTCTTCTTAATTTCTTCTATTTTTCAGAAGTTATAAAAAAAAAGAAACCAAACATATATATATATATATATATATATATATATATATATATATATATATATATATATATTATGAAAAGAACAAATCCCTCACAATCTTCCAAATTTTTCTCCTGTCTTGAGAGCCTTGGACGCTCAAACAACACTTGCATCAATGTTGCTGTCATGTGAGGGGCCAATCCCAAATCGAAGTTACCCCTCATAATTTTTTTTTTCTTTTTAGAAAAGAAAATGAAAAAAGAAACAAACTTTCTCAAACATAGGAAAAAGATAAAATAAAACCACAAGGCAACAGTGTTTCTTTGGAACCTATAATGAAGAGTCCATTAACAATTTATCAATACCTCAATTTGGCCAACTTCGAATGTCCATATATGAATGTTAAATTTTTTAACCTTTTTTTTTATTATTATTTTAACTCCAACACTCAGGTGTTAGCCTATGATCCCTTTTGGAGTCTTGACAATAGTTGTAAACCATGTGGTACATTTGCACCCATCTCATGGCACTATATTGCTGCCTACTCAACCCGCCGGACCTATAGGGCGAGGCTGAGACGGCGTGGCACCAGCGCGGCGCATACGCCGTGCAACCACTAGCCTTGAAGTTTGTGTACCTTGCCACAAAGGGTTGGTACCTATAATCAGCTTTGTACTTGCCATCCTCGGTTGCCCATGATGATGCATCCCATATTGAACCATAAAGCCACATTGGCCTCATTGGAAATGTCTCTGCACTTTTCCTCGGGTACCTCCTTATTGGCACATCATCCACAAAGAATCTGATCACATATTTCAGTTTCAGTAAATGCAAGTTATTTATATTTATTTTCGTATCATATTTCAAAGTTACGAATATTTATTCCAAAGATGATAATGCTACTTTTATAAAATATAATGTCACTTTTAAAATTTAAAATTGCATTATCATTTCCTATTTATTCCTATCAATAATTACCTGTTCTAAATGCATATACAATAATTTATTATGTGAGTCATAACGAGTACATAAAATATTTTCTCATTTAGTCATTTATATGAATGTGCAGGCAAGGAATGATTAACGGCCACTTTTTAACATTTACTATATGGTGATTGTATTTTTCCAAGGCAAATTTTTTAGTGTCTATAAAAAATTTGGTATTTTTTATGATAAATTTTAAATATTTAAAAATTATGTATTTTTATATTTTTTACATTAAATATTAACTTTTATTTTTGTTAATAAATTAGATAAATATATAGGCACATAGCATGCACCTTTTTCTAATAATGCAGTTTTATTGTTGTGCTCAATTTGATAGTTTCAGTAGCTGTCAACAAAAAGAATAGCTACATCAATAAATTAGTTAATGTTACTTTTAACTTTTTTCCATTAGTCAAGTTATATCAGATTTTGTTCACCCCACACTTGCATGATTACGATGATTTTTGTGCCATTCATGTGATATTGATTCTATATATACTTTTTGATTCTATATATACTTTTTATGTGACACTAGAACGTATTATTAAGTATTAAAAATCTGTCAAATTTCCATTGGCTTAGCTTTCTATCTTAATTTCAGAGAAAGAGGAATCCTTTCTCTTTCATCTTCCAAAATATCAAACAGTGCTCGCTCCTAAAACGGGACAGCAAAAATGATCAGAACGAACCAATCAAATCGATGAGACATACACAGAGTCCAATCCAAGTTCATACTGTGGATTCTTTTTATCTTCTTCCATATCCTTTCGGCAGAAAACGAAACCGTCTAATTTGGATTAATGTTTATAAATACGCTGTGTCAAATTAATTTTATAAATTTAATTTTGATTAAAAATATTTTATATTAACGTAGTTTATATTTGATAATTTTATATTAAAATAGATTATATAATAAAATAAATATTATTTGAATTATATTATTAATAAATTATTTTTAAATAAAAATTATTTAAAAAGATATGAATTTCTATTATTTAAAATTATATATTTTTTAACATTTTTTTTGTTATAATTAAAAAAATTATATGTTGAAATTTAATAATTCTTTTGCCATAATTTTTTAGTATTTTATTTTTTTTATTAATTTGGTCTTCTTAATAAAAAAGCTAAAAAAAACAACAGTATGAAGTATGAACCAAAAAAATAAATGATAAACTGATAAGAAAAAATCAAAATTTAAAAGAAAATACTAAAAATAATATTATGAAAAAAATAAAATATTTACTTGTAAAACATAATCATAAAAACATTAAATATGAGAATTTTGATGATTGTTCTTTGTATCTCTTTTTACGTATAAGAATGAAGGATAAAATTGATAAAAAAAAATTTTTAATTACTTCTTTAACCATAATAATTGAAAGTAAAAAGTACAATTTGTTAATTCAGGTGAATGGAAATTAAAATATAGAATTACATTTGTGTTTAAAAAAGAAGAAAAATAGCTAAACAAAAAGTTGAGACTTTTAAAAAAAATTAAATGTGAATTTTTAGACTTAAAAGCTAAACCAAACGTATCCTAAATAACGCTTACCCTTTTTCGAGTAATCTACTTCTCTTAATTATCTTTATTTAGAAGAAACATTAACTTTTTAATATGGCACCTATATTAATGTATGGATCGTAGGAATTGAAGTAATGAAAAACAATGTATTACATACAATTAGTGACTTACATTATTTCCTTAGGACTCCAGAGAATAGCATAGTGATGAAAATCTTTGGTTGGATCAAACCATAAATGGAACTTCATCTCTCTGCCTATAATTTGACCATCTCCACTTCCTCTGATATAAACATTGGTCTGCAAAGTGTAAGGCTTTCCAAACGTAGTCCCAAGAAACTCAATGTCTACTTCATCATGGAATCCAGGATGAGCTTCATTGTTGGAAAGCTTCGATTAAGAAAATAAAATCATGTTAATTAGCAACGAGTTAGATAAACATGATTAGTGGGATTCCTTAATGTACTTACATAGAAAGCTGTTATAACTCCAGCAGTGTAGCCAGGTTGGAGCTTAATGGAAGCACCAAAGTATCCGGATCGAAACGGAGCAACAGACTTGAAGCCACTTCCTGTTTAAGCAGAACAGAAAAGCATTGAACTAATAATAAAAGTTAGTAATTATATTGGATAATTAAGCATATGATATAAAGTGAAGAAGTGTGTTGAAACTACAACCTGAGGTTCTATCAAGCCAAATTGTTAATGCATTTTGTTCTATTCTTTGGTGCTGGGGGCCCCAAAGGTTCCTAAAACCTTTGTAAAAGTTCATCGTCTTGAATTTGGAACTTGGCCAGTAGCCAGGTGAAGGTGGCCACTCAGCATTGCTTGAAGGGGCCATCAACATTAAAATAGCAAATACAAAAAGAGCCATGAATGAATGAAAGAAAGCAATGGCCAGTGAGCAAAAGTGTCTAGTAGAAAGCAGAGTGATTCTGTTGTGTACCAATGCAAGGGGTGTGTGTTCTAACTCCTAACTGTTAAGTAAGACAAATGTTAAGGGAAAACTGCTCAAATTATGGTGCATATATATATATATGTGGAATAAGAGTTATGGTAATGGCAGTGAGCTTGGTATAAATAACAAGAATTTAGTGGGTCCCTCAGAGAATTAATGGTGAGTTGTAATTGTGGATGGATTAAGCTGAATTAAACGTTGATCAATAAATAATATATCTAAAAGATATTATTATTCTATTTTTTCCTATATTTTTTAATCTGATAGATCAACGATTATTTGTTTAAAAATTTAAATTTTATTTAAATGTTTATTGTTGGCCAATAAATTATTGCATATATAAAGAAGAATTCCAACTTATAAGACTTGGTTAAATAGATGAATAAACTAACTAGTATATTAATCTAAGTTAATTATAAAAAAAATTATAATTGCTAGAATAAGTGCAGTTTATTTTCTTATAATTTCTATAACCACGTTTAAGATAAAAGTCTACATTTATTACAAACATAAATTTGCAACAGATCAGAATATTAAGCTTGTGGAATTTCAAAATGACACTGGTCAAATAGATTGGATAAAGCAAACATAGCAATAATGATTTGTAAATCATCATATACAAAATGGGAGTTTCTTTTAATTCTCAGGTAACATTTAATTCACACATTGCATAGGGAACTTAGGATATTTTCAATTTATTTGTTTTTCATTTTCTGCCGTTATTGCTACTTCTTTTTTCTTTCATCTTTTTTTTATCCCCACCTCTCTTTATTGGTTATGACAGAAAACCTGTTAGCTTGGTTGGAAAGGTTAGAAAAAGATGATGGTATACAGAAGAGGGTAGATGAATGTGTCTTAAATGTGGATCTTTATTTATGTCATCTTCTTCTGTGTTTGCATGGCCTTTTTTTATTCCAACCAATTAAGTTTTATAGCTTGTACCTCTATGCTTTCCAATTTCATTCAAGGCTACAGAAATTTGTGACTCAACCCTGAATTTCAACCACCCCCATCTTTTTTCTCTGTGCTACTCACCATTGCTATTTCCCTTTCTCACTGTCCTTGTTACCATTCAGCCTAGGCCATATCATATGTGAATTTTTATTAATTAATAATATCAGCCTTATTAATATAAGATTTTACAAAAGTATTTTAACTTTAAATGCTCTTATTAAATAAAGAATGTTACACTCCTTATTTACTAGACAAATTTTATTTCTCTACTTTATTATGTTTTATATGAATAGTCGACATTTAAAAAATAACATATATACTAATCAGATTAATAAAACATGTAAAAAATTAAAGTTTATAACCTACTACTTTATTTATTATTTCTCAAATAAAGTAAATCAACATAAGTCCCCCTCAATTGTCAAGTCACTGTATATTAGAAGTATCTTTCAAATTTCTTAGAAATAAAAATATGTTAAAAGTATTTAAAAATATAAGAAAAATATAAAAAATTAGTTTTTTTTATAAGTGACAAATAAAATTTAAATTTAGGATGCAAATCGTCTGTGCATTTGATCTATTTTGTAAAAATATTTAGATAATTATTTATAAAATACATAAAAAACAGAAATTTGATTTTTATATTTTTTATACTTTAAAAAATAGTTGTTTAATCATATTTAATGATTTGATACATTTGTCATATTTTAAAATATATTGAGAATTTTTGTGTGGTTAACAAATTCAAAAGGTACTTTCATAAGTAAATTGATAATTCTAAATAGATTCACTGGTTTGTTCTCTCTCTTCTAACTAGGGCTGCACTTTCTACTTTACGTATAACACATGGCATTATTCGTTTCACAAGTATATTGTACTCAATTAATATAATAGTGCGTGAAAATTTACATTTAACATGATTAAGTCGATTTTTCAATTGATAGGATGAGGATAGGAAAAAAAAAAATGTGGGTCAGGTGCTAATAGAGCCAATTATGTCATGAATCAAAGAGAGGAAAGGTGTGCTTGATCCTGTGAACTTCATCAATGGAGTGGGTCATGAACCATCCAATAAGGGACCCCAAATACTTTGATTTGATATAATCATTAATCAGTGGGGCACAACAATGGCTGATTGACACGTAGAATATAATATATAGTATATCATCAATATATGTCCCTTGCTACCCAGCTAGTGATAATCTATCTATATTGTACAAATATTTTGTGATCTTAGTTATTAACACTGATCAATTAAATAAAGAAGTCCAAAATTATCACAACCAACCACATTAGATATAATATCCTATATGGAAAAGAACACAATCAAATAATTGGTGATGATAAATAGCACTAGGCAACATGCATGCTTCATTATTTTAATATATCATCATGCTCTAATGCAACATTTCATTTTCCATATTTAGGTCAATGATTCCTCAGGTATACTCATGATTTGGCATGTTAGACAAACTTTGTTCAGCTATAAATGGTAGTACATATATTACTATAACCCCAAACATGCAACTAACAAAGATTTTGAGCAAATTTGGATAGTAAAATCAAATTAAAATGCAATGCTAAGGACTTTAATTTATGCTTGGTCAGCCATCAATAATTTGAGATCCAATTTATTTTAATTTGTCTTCTTGTGGAGCTAGACACACAAAAGATTAAAAATAAAAAAATTGATCTTGTGGACCAATATAGTGCCTCCATGCATCTATGTTGTATGATATAACAATATATGTGGAATTCTTAATTCTGAGTTGTCAACAACATGAACTAAAGGCATGGCTCCCTGGAAGCATACCAAAAAGTCACAAGACACAAGAAGAGCCATTATTATTGAATTATTCAGCCTCATATAGCTAGCAGTCAGAGATAGATGAAGCAAACATATATAATATAATTATTAATGTGGTAATAAGCCTAGCTAAGAGAAATACATATATATACACTGAATTCAAGTTTTCAAACACCGCATAAGTGCATAGAGCTTATTATTTATTTTTCAAAAGAAGTGCACTATTTTGTCGGTCACATTGGGTGTAGGGCCACCCTTACCCGACAAAATAAAAAACTCACAAGACTCTAAGAAGCTTGAATTAGAAATTTAGAACGGATTGTTTTATATATCATCAGAGATGTGTATGTTATTGATGCACAACTTGTTAGGATTTAATTTGTCTATGAAAAATAACATTCATCATGGATTATTATTAGACCTAGCTCCCATTACATATTGCTGTTACATTACACCCCAATCATATATATTTGGAGGTAATGCTCAGATTGGTATAAAATTCTCAGCACTTATTAAAATAACTCTTGTTTCTTAAAAATAATTGAATTGATGTCTGATTTATAAATTATAAATTCTTTTTTCTTTACTTCAATTACTGTTAATATAGTACTGACATAGAATGTCACAGTATTGATATAATATTTTCAACAATAAAATAATGACTAAAATTTTAGTATAAAAATTAATAATTTATAAATTTAAGAATCAATAATTTAATTATTTATAAAAGTCAAAGATCATTTTAATGAGCATTATAATTTTAGAAATTACATTATACATTACCTCTAAATTATTGATAGGGCTGAATATATATATTATCATATTATTATTGTTAACTGTTACGGTTAAAAACACGATCAGAATTTGTCTTATTTAATATTTATTAATTATTATAATAATTAATAAATACTAAATAAAATAAATTATGATTTTTTTTACTAATTTTCACATTTCCGTAAAGCAAATATGCTGATATATTCAAAGTTCTAAGGACGAAAATTTATGTGACTATCAATGTAAGTCTTCCTTAACTATGTTATTACTTATTAGCGCTACTCCCAAATAGTGCTATAGTTAGTACTTTATGTCTGATTGTAACCGTAAAGGGAAGAAAATTAATTAGTATGAATGATTTCTCTTGCTGAAAGAGGTTGATAGCGATACGTTTAATTTACTGAGCAAACATCATAGGAAAAAAAAACAAGGAGGGGGCCATAAAAAGCTTCAGTTACATGCAAAGTGAAATGTCTTTTTTTTTTGTGCGTCTTTTATCTTGTATTTCTATGTATATCTACTTGTCTCACAAGCAAAGAAATTTTGAGATGCTTGTATGGAAAAAGCAATTTTATTTTGTTTTATTTTTCTGATGGGAGTTAAAAACAAATTAAATTAAAAAGCAATAAGAAGAAATTAAAGGATAATCTATCCAAGAATATACATTATGTGACAACATTATTGAAGGGAAGAGGAAAAAGGATAATCCTACAAACATAACAAGTTGATTAAATGATGATGAGACAAGATGAGGGTAATCTCAATCATAAACATTTGAAATGAATTTTCAACATAGCCTTTGGATGCTTATTACATCATCCACAGGGCATGCATGCATTGAAAAACAAAACAAAACAAAAGCTTAGCTAAAAGCATTCAATCATCGAACAAATTAAATACCCCATCCAAAATAAGTGATAAAGTCTTACCGACACTAAGATTTGCTGCTATTCTGCATTAAGAAAAGCCGGTGGTGTGGGAAATCTCTCAATGGGGAAAATGTGCTATGGTGTTTGTGCATTAACTACATGATGTAATAAATCTAAAAAGAAAACGAAATAATTATTTAAAGGAGAGAGTAGTTTTTCACATCTTTGGTGAAGCATTTCATATATGATATTGTTAGTCGAAAATATTCTATTTTAAAAAATGTTGAATTTGAGATTTAGTAAGTTTGTGTCCTAAAAAATAATAAATTTTTGTATCGAGAAAGTTTATGACAGAGAATATGAAGTAAGAGCTAGTCGATGAATTTAGTCGAGGATGCTGATTAATATGTTTGAATCGAATAGTTCAAGTGTCGAAGGTTATTTCTACCAATTATTTATGTTAGGCAAAAAGAGCGGAAACAGTTGTTTAAAGGCTAATGAACGTAGAAGTTACATCTCAATATGATCGGTCGAAGATTTTTATAAGTATGAGAAGACTCGAAGGAACAAGGGTTGGAATCTTTTCAAAAAAAATACTCAAGCACACTTACATCCCAGAGACTTTTTGAATCTGCCTCGAATTACTTTTCTGTAGGGTACCTTCCATTGTTTTTACACTTTCATTTACATTTTTTGATGTCTTTAATTTCTTTGCAAATTTACTTTTTAAAGCAACATTTAATTTTCGTGTTCAATTTTACATTTTAGTACTTTGATTTCAATTTCAAAAGCTGTTTGATTTGATCGAAGGCACTTTATTGCTTTCATTTAAATTCAATGCAATTTATTTCAATTTTAGTCAATTTATTTTCAAAATTGCTTTGTTTGTCTTTCAGATTTTCTTTCTATTTTAATCAATTGAAATGTCCTTTTATGCACTTTTAGAAAACTGGTACCACAAAGAGGAGTAGGTTTTGCTCCCAGACCACTAGATATCAAACCACTCTCGATTTGTTAAAAATCGACAAAATAAATTGACACACCTAGTAGAACAGTTTGAAAATTCAGATGTGTCAAATGGTTATATGTTGCCATAGTGTATGCAATTGAGAAGTGAAAGAATTGTACACATGGCAGACAAGGTTTCGAATGTTAACGGTGGTTCATCCACAATTGATAGTGCACCTGTAGTTGCACAATCTTCGGACGTGACTTCACGTCCGGAAGGAAATATAGTGAGTGAAAGTGTAGTGGTTACTAGTTCCTAAACAGGGATTAACAGGTGTAATAGATACCCACGTGGTAACACATTACAAACTCAACCCCCGGTAATCACTGGTTGGCCTCCTTATAGCCTTCCTCCAAGGTATACCATGGTGCGCGGAATTGTGATCATCAATGGCGCCATCAACATGGTACGCTCAATTGCAATCTCAACTCTTTATCACAACTTCGCACAACTAACCAGCAAGTGCACTAGGTCGTCCAAGTAATAAACCTTACGCGAGTAAGGGTCGATCCCACGGAGATTGTTGGTATGAAGCAAGCTATGGTCATCTTGTAAATCTCAGTCAGGTGGATTCAAATGATTATGGAGGATTGATAATTAAAAGATAAATAAAACATAAAATAAAGATAGAGATACTTATGTAATTTATTGGTGAGAATTTCAGATAAGCGTATGGAGATGCTTTGTCCCTTCCGTCTCTCTGCTTTTCTACTGTCTTCATCCAATCCTTCTTACTCCTTCCCATGGCAAGCTGTATGTTGGGCATCACCGTTGTCAGTGGCTACAGTCCCGTCCTCTCAGTAAAAATGTTCAACACGCTCTGTCACAGCACGGCTATTCATCTGTCGGTTCTCGATCATGTCGGAATAGAATCCAGTGATTCTTTTGCGTCTGTCACTAATGCCCCACAATCACGAGTTTGAAGCTCGTCACAGTCATTCAATCCTTGAATCCTACTCAGAATACCACAGACAAGGTTTAGACCTTCCGGATTCTCTTGAATGCCACCATCAATTCTAGCTTATACCACGAAGATTCTGATTAAGGGATCTAAGAGATATCCACTCAATCTAAGGTAGAACGGAGGTGGTTGTCAGGCACACGTTCATAGGTGAGAATGATGATGAGTGTCACGGATCATCACCTTCATCAAGTTGAGGAACAAGTGATATCTTGGAACAAGAATAAGCCGAATTGAATAGAAGAACAATAGTAATTGCATTAATACTCGAGGTATAGCAGAGCTCCACACCTTAATCTATGGTGTGTAGAAATTCCACCGTTAAAAATACATAAGAACAAGGTCTAGGCATGGCCGAATGGCTAGCCTCCCAAAGAGGGTTCAATCATAAAAACATGATCAAAAGATATCCTACAATAGTAAAAGGTCCTATTTGTAGATGACTAGTAGCTTAGGGTTTACAAAGATGAGTAAATTACATAAAAATCCACTTCTGGGCCCACTTGGTATGTGCTTGGGCTGAGCATTGAAGCTTTCATGTGTAGAGACTTTTCTTGGAGTTAAACGCCAGCTTTTGTGCCAGTTTGGGCGTTTAACTCCCACTTCTGTGCTAGTTCCGGCGTTTAACGCCAGAATTCTTGAGCTGACTTGGAATGCCTGTTTGGGCCATCAAATCTCGGGCAAAGTATGGACTATTATACATTGCTGGAAAGCCCAGGATGTCTACTTTCCAACGCAATTAACAGCGCGCCAATTGGGCTTCTGTAACTCCAAAAAAGCCACTTTGAGTGTAGGGAGGTCAGAATCCAATAGCATCTGCAGTCCTTTTCAGCCTCTGAATAAGATTTTTGCTCAGGTCCCTCAATTTCAGCCAGAAAATACCTGAAATCACAGAAAAATACACAAAATCATAGTAAAGTCCAGAAAAGTGAATTTTAACTAAAAACTAATAAAAATATAATAAAAACTAACTAAAACATACTAAAAACATACTAAAAACAATGCCAAAAAGCGTATAAATTATCCGCTCATCACAACACCAAACTTAAATTGTTGCTTGTCCCCAAGCAACTGAAAATCAAATAAGATAAAAAGAAGAGAATATGCAATGAATTCTAAAAATATCTATGAAGATCAGTATTAATCAGATGAACGGGGCTTTTAGCTTTTTTGCCTCTGAACAGTTTTGGCATCTCACTCTATCCTTTGAAATTCAGAATGATTGGCTTCTATAGGAACTCAGAATCCAGATAGTGTTATTGATTCTCCTAGTTAAGTATGATGATTCTTGAACACAGCAACTTTATGAGTTTTGGCCGTGGCCCAAAGCACTCTGTCTTCCAGTATTACCACCGGATACATACATGCCACAGACACATAACTGGGTGAACCTTTTCAGATTGTGACTCAGCTTTGCTAAAGTCCCCAATTAGAGGTGTCCAGGGTTCTTAAGCACACTCTTTTTTTTGCCTTGGATCACGACTTTATTTTTACCCTTGCCTTTTGGTTTAAAGGGCTGTTGGCTTTTTCTGCTTGCTTTCTCTCTCTCTTTTTTTTTCGCACATAATCTCTCTTTTTTTTTTGTATTCACTGCTTTTTCTTGCTTCAAGAATCATTTTTATGATTTTTCAGATCCTCAGTAACATGTCTCCTTTTTTCATCATTCTTTCAAGAGCCAACATTCATGAACAACAAATTCAAAAGACATATGCACTGTTCAAGCATATATTCAGAAGTCAAAGTATTGCCACGACATCAAAATAATTAATCTGTTATAAAATTCAAAATTCATGCAATTCTTCTCTTTTTTAATTTAAGAACATTTTTCATTTAAGAAAGGTGATGGATTCATAGGACATTCATAACTTTAAGGCATAGACACTAAGACACTAATGATCATAAGACACAAACATAAAGCATAATTTTCGAAAAAAAAAGAAAAATAAAGAACAAGGAGATTAAAGAACGGGTCCACCTTAGTGATGGCGGCTTGTTCTTCCTCTTGAAGATCTTATGGAGTGCTTGAGCTCCTCAATGTCTTTTCCTTGCCTTTGTTGCTCCTCTCTCATGATTCTTTGATCTTCTCTAATTTCATGGAGGAGGATGGAATGTTCTTGGTGCTCCACCCTTAGTTGTCCCATGTTGGAACTCAATTCTCCTAGGGAGGTGTTGATTTGCTCCCAATAGTTTTGTGGAGGAAAGTGTATCCCTTGAGGTATCTCAGGAATTTCATGATGAGGATTTTCCTCATGTCCATGAGTGGGATCTCTTGTTTGCTCCATCCTTTTCTTAGTGATAGGCTTGTCCGCCACCTTATAAAGTTCTTGGGATATAACCTCATGTACTTCTACTTCCTCTCCAATCATGATGCTATGAATCATGATAGCGCGGTCTATAGTGACTTCGGACTGGTTGCTAGTGGGAATGATTAAGCGTTGGATAAACTCCAACCATCCCCTAACCACGGGCTTGAGGTCATGCCTTCTCAGTTGAACCGGCTTCCCTCTTGAATCTCCCTTCCATTGAGCGCCCTCTTCACAAATGTCTATGAGGACTTGGTCCAACCTATGATCAAAGTTGACCTTTCTAGTGTAAGGGTGTTCATCTCCTTGCATCATGGGCAAGTTGAATGCCAACCTTATATTTTTCGGACTAAAATCTAAGCATTTTCCCCGAACCATTGTAAGCCAATTCTTTGGGTCCGGGTTCACACTTTGATCATGGTTCTTGGTGATCCATGCATTGGCATAGAACTCTTGAACCATTAAGATTTTAACTTGTTGAATGGGGTTGGTAAGAACTTCCCAACCTCTTCTTTGGATTTCATGTCGGATCTCCGGATATTCACTCTTTTTGAGTTTGAAAGAGACCTCGGGGATCACCTTCTTCATGGCCACAACTTCATAGAAGTGGTCTTGATGCACCCTTGAGATGAATCTCTCCATCTCCCATGACTCGGAGGTGGAGGCTTTTGCCTTCCCTTTCCTCTTTCTAGAGGTTTCTCCGGCCTTAGGTGCCATAAATGGTTATGGAAAAACAAAAAGCAACGCTTTTACCACACCAAACTTAGAAGGTTTGCTCGTCCTCGAGCAAAAGATGAAAGAAGAGAGTAGAAGAAGAAATAGAGGAGATGGATGGGGCTTTGTGGTTCGGCCAAGGGGGAGAAGTAGTGTTTAGGTTGTGTGAAAATGAAGGAGTGAAGAAGGGTTTATATAGAGGTGGAGAGAGGGGTAGGGTTCGGCCATTATGGGTGGGTTTGGGAGGAAAAGTGGTTTGAATTTGGATGGTGGGGTAGGTGGGGTTTTATGAAGGATGGATGTGAGTGGTGAAGAGAATGGTGGGATTTGATAGGTGAGGGGTTTTTGGGGAAGATGTATTGAGGTGATTGGTGAATGGGTGAAGAAGAGAGAGAGTGGTGGGGTAGGTGGGTATCCTGTGGGGGACAGATCCTGAGGGGTCAAGGAAGGCTCATCCCTGCACCAAGTGGTGTGCAAAAATGCTCATTCTGCCAATCCTGGTGTTAAACGCCGGGATGGTGCCCATTTCTGGCGTTTAACACCAGCTTCTTGCCCATTCCTGGCGTTAAACGCCAGTCTGGTACCCCTTTCTGGCGTTAAACGCCCAGAATGGTGCCAGACTGGGCGTTAAACGCCCATTTTGCTGTCTTCACTGGTGTTTAAACGCCATCAAGTTTTCCTCCAGGGTGTGCTGTTTTTCTTTCTGTTTTTCATTCTGTTTTTGCTTTTTCAATTGATTTTGTGACATGATCATCAACCTACAGAAAACATAAAATAACAAAGGAAAATAGATAAATATAACATTGGGTTGCCTCCCAACAAGCGCTTCTTTAGTGTCAGTAGCTTGACAGCGGGCTCTCATGGAGCCTCACAGATGTTCAGAGTAATGTTGGAACCTCCCAACACCAAACTTAGAGTTTGAATGTGGGGGTTCAACACCAAACTTAGAATTTGGTTGTGGCCTCCCAATATCAAACTTAGAGTTTGACTGTGGGGGCTCTGTTTGACTCTGTTTTGAGAGAAGCTCTTCATGCTTCCTCTCCATGGTTACAGAGGGATATCCTTGAGCCTTAAACACAAGGGATTCTTCATTCACTTGAATGATCAATTCTCTTCTGTCAACATCAATCACATCCTTTGCTGTGGCTAGGAAGGGTCTGCCAAGGATGATGGATTCATCCATGCACTTCCCAGTCTCTAGGACTATGAAATCAGCAAGGATGTAATGGTTTTCAATCTTTACCAGAACATCCTCTACAAGTCCATAAGCTTGTTTTCTTGAATTGTCTGCCATCTCTAGTGAGATTCTTGCAGCTTGTACCTCAAAGATCCCTAGCTTCTCCATTACAGAGAGAGGCATGAGGTTTATGCTTGACCTTAGGTCACACAGAGCCTTCTCAAAGGTCATGGTGCCTATGGTACAAGGTATTGAGAACTTCCCAGGATCCTGTCTCTTTTGAGGTAATCTCTGCCTAGTCAAGTCATCCAATTCTTTGGTGAGCAAAGGGGGTTCATCCTCCCAAGTCTCATTACCAAATAACTTGTCATTTAGCTTCATGATTGCTCCAAGGTACTTAGCAACTTGCTCTTCAGTGACATCTTCGTCCTCTTCAGAAGAAGAATACTCATCAGAGCTCATGAATGGCAGAAGTAATTCCAATGGAATCTCTATGGTCTCAGTGTGAGCCTCAGATTCCCATGGTTCCTCATTAGGGAACTCGTTGGAGGCCAGTGGACGTCCATTGAGGTATTCCTCAGTGGCGCTCACTGCCTCTTTCTCCTCTCCAAATTCGGCCATGTTGATGGCCTTACACTCTCCTTTTGGATTCTCTTTTATATTACTTGGAAGAGTACTAGGAGGGAGTTCAGTAACTTTCTTACTCAGCTAACCCACTTGTGCCTCCAAGTTTCTAATGGAGGACCTTGTTTTAGTCATGAAACTTTGAGTGGTTTTGATTAGATCAGAGACTATGGTTGCTAAGTCAGAGTGGCTCTGCTTAGAATTCTCTGTCTGTTGCTGAGAAGATGATGGAAAAGGCTTGCCATTGCCAAACCTGTTTCTTCCACCATTATTGTTATTGAAACCTTGTTGAGATCTCTGTTGATCCTTCCATGAGAGATTTGGATGATTTCTCCATGAAGGATTATAGGTGTTTCCATAGGGTTCTCCCATGTAATTCACCTCTTCCATTGAAGGGTTCTCAGGATCATAAACTTCTTCTTCAGATGAAGCGTCCTTAGTACTGCCTGGTGCAGCTTGCATTCCAGACAGACTTTGAGAAATCATATTGACTTGCTGAGTCAATATTTTGTTCTAAGCCAATATGGCATTCAGAGTATCAATCTCAAGAACTCCTTTCTTCTGATTCGTCCTATTGTTCACAGGATTCCTTTCAGAAGTGTACATGAATTGGTTATTTGCAACCATTTCAATGAGTTCTTGAGCTTCTGCAGGCGTCTTCTTCAGATGAAGAGATCCTCCAGCAGAGCTGTCCAATGACATCTTGGACAGTTCAGACAGACCATCATAGAAGATACCTACGATGCTCCATTCAGAAAGCATGTCAGAGGGACACTTTCTGATCAATTATTTGTATCTTTCCCAAGCTTCATAGAGGGATTCACCTTCCTTCTTTCTGAAGGTTTGGACTTTCACTCTAAGCTTACTCAATTTTTGAGGTGGAAAGAACTTTGCCAAGAAGGCATTGACTAGCTTTTCCCAAGAGTTCAGGCTTTCTTTAGGTTGTGAGTCCAACCATATCCTAGCTCTGTCTCTTATAGCAAAAGGGAATAGCATAAGTCTGTAGACCTCAGGGTCAACCCCATTAGTCTTGACAGTGTCACAGATTTGCAAGAATTCAGCTAAAAACTGATGAGGATCTTCCAATGGAAGTCCATGGAACTTGCAATTCTGTTGCATTAGAGAAACTAATTGAGGCTTAAGCTCAAAGTTGTTTGCTCCAATGGCAGGGATAGAGATGCTTCTCCCATAGAAGTCGGGAGTAGGTGCAGTAAAGTCACCAAGCACCTTCCTTGCATTGTTGGCATTATTGTTGTTTTCGGCTGTCATGGGTTCCTCTTCTTTGAAGATTTCTGTTAGGTCCTCTACAGAGAGTTGTGCTTTAGCTTCTCTTAGCTTTCGCTTCAAGGTCCTTTCAGGTTCAGGGTCAGCCTCAACAAGAATGCTTTTGTATTTGCTCCTGCTCATATGAAAGAGAAGAGAACAGGAAAATATGGAATTCTCTATGTCACAGTATAGAGATTCTTTGAAGTGTCAGAGGAAAAGAAGAATAGAAGGAGGAGGTAGAAGAATTTGAACTTATCAAGAGAGATAGAGTTCGAATTGTGCATTGAGGAGGAGTGTTTGTCCATAAATAGAAGGATGTGAGAAGAGGGGAAGAAATTTTTGAAAATTAAAGTGAATTAATTAAAAGAAATTTTAAGAAATGGTAAATGATTTTCGAAAAATAAGATTGGGAAAGAAATAAAGTGATTTTTTTGAAAAAGATTTTGAAATTAGAAATAAAAAAGATATAATTGAAAAATTAATTTAAAAAAAATTGTGATAAAAAGATATGATTGAAAAGATATAGTTTTAAAAAGATATGATTGAGAAGATATGATTTGAAAAACAATTTAAAAAGATTTGATTTTGAAAATTAATGACTTGGCTAACAAGAAATTTAAAAGATATGATTCAGACATTAAACCTTTCTCAACAGAAAAGGCAACATACTTGAAATGTTGAATCAAATCATTAATTGTTAGCAAGTATTTTTGAAAATGGAAAGAAATTGATTTTGAAAATATATGATTGAAAAGATATGATTTGAAAAAGATTTGATTTTGAAAAATTTTGAAATCTTAAAAAAAAATTTGAATTAAAAACAAAATCTTCCCTCTTGTGCCATCCTGGCGTTAAACGCCCAGAATGGCATCCATTCTGGCGTTTAACGCCCAAAATGCTACCCTTTTGGGCATTAAACGCCCAGCCAGGTATCATGGCTGGCGTTTAAATGCCAGTTTTTCTTCTTTACTGGGCGTTTTGAACGCCCAGCTTTTTCTATGTAATTCCTCTGCTGTATGTTCTGAATCTTCAATTCTCTGTATTATTGACTTGAAAAGACACCAATTAAAAATTTTTTGAATTTTTTTTTAATGATGAGGAATAATCAAAATGCCACTAAGATCAAATAAACAATGCATGCAAGACACCAAACTTAGAAGTTTGTATACTATTGACACTAACAAATTGAGAATGCATATGAGAAACAACAAAACATTCAAGACAAGAGAATTTAAAGATCAGAGCAAGGAAATCATCAAGAACAACTTGAAGATTAATGAAGACACATGAATGAATTCGAAAAATGCAAGAAGAATAGAAACATGCAATTGACACCAAACTTAAAATTAGACACTAGACTCAAACAAGAAACATAAAATTATTTTTGGTTTTTATGATTTTATAAAATTTTTTTTGTGCTTTTTCGAAAATTATATGGAAAAGAAAAATAAGGGTTCAAAATTCTTAATGAGAATTTCTAGGAATCATGCAATGTTAGTCTAAAGCTGCAGTCTAAAAAGATTAGACATGGCTAGCCAAGCTTCAGCAGGACATTACATTCAACAGCTAAACTGATGAGAATCAATCAGCCTTTGTGATGATAAGAACATCACCTTGAAACTCTAGAATTCATTCTTAAAAATTCTGAAGAAAAATACCTAATCTAAGCAACAAGATGAACCGTCAGTTGTCCAAACTCAAACAATCCCAGGCAACGGCGCCAAAAACTTGGTGTTGTTGCCGGATCAAAACTTGGCACTGTTATTGCAGGGAACAAATGCGAAATTGTAGTTAGGACATTTAATTCCCCGGCAACAGCGCCAAAAACTTGGTGCGCGGAATTGTGATCATCAATGGCGCCATCAACATGGTACGCTCAATTGCAATCTCAACTCTTTATCACAACTTCGCACAACTAACCAGCAAGTGCACTGGGTCGTCCAAGTAATAAACCTTACGCGAGTAAGGGTCGATCCCACGGAGATTGTTGGTATGAAGCAAGGGTCATCCTGTAAATCTCAGTCAGGCAGATTCAAATGGTTATGGAGGATTGATAATTAAAAGATAAATAAAACATAAAATAAAGATAGAGATACTTATGTAACTTATTGGTGAGAATTTCAGATAAGCGTATGGAGATGCTTTGTCCCTTCCGTCTCTCTGCTTTCCTACTGTCTTCATCCAATCCTTCTTACTCCTTTCCATGGCAAGCTGTATGTTGGGCATCACCGTTGTCAGTGGCTACAGTCCCGTCCTCTCAGTAAAAATGTTCAACGCGCTCTGTCACAGCACAGCTATTCATCTGTCGGTTCTCGATCATGTCGGAATAGGATTATCTCATCTTCGTATCAGGTTCAATATTCATTTATTTTGACTTCTCTTATTTGTTAATTATATATGTTGCCAAATTGGCTTATGGACCATTCATGTTGTGATTTTCTTAATTAATATAATTTGAGATATTTCAGACTCATTATTGCTTTCCTTTATTTATGTAAATAATTTATATTTTCCCCTTCTTGGCTTTGGTTGATTAATTGGTAACTCTTGAGTTATCAAACTCATCGTGATTGATAATTGTTATTCTTGCTGATTAATTTAGATTCCTATAACTCTAGTCTTTCCTTAAGGAGTTGATTAGGACTTTAGGTGTTATATTAATTTGTCCACTTAACTGACCTTCATAGTTAGAGGTTGACTTAGTGGGAGCAAAAATATAATTCTCAGCACCATTGATAAGGATAACTAGGATAGGACTTCCAGTTTTCATACCTTACCAAGAGTTTTATTAGTTGTTAATTTATTAATTTCTTGCAATCTATTTCTCCTGTTCAAAACCCTTTCAAAACCCAAAATACTGTTTTCTATAACCAATAATAAATCATACTTTCCTGCAATTCCTTGAGAAGACGACCCGAGGTTTGAATACTTCGGTTTATAAAATTTATTGGGTTTGTTACTTGTGACAACCAAAACGTTTGTACAAAAGGATTTTCTGTTGGTTTAGAAGCTATACGTACAACGCGATTATATTTGTGAATTTCTTTACCGACAGGAAATCCGATCTTCAAAATGGTGCCATTACCGGGGAATTGCAAACGTGTGCCTTATTATTGGTTATCGTAAATACTTTTCTTTTACTTGTTTATTTGTTTTTGTCTTCCCTTCTTGTCTCTGATAGCTACTATGAATTCTCACCCCTCTCGCTTTGAGTTTGGTTCTAATTTTGTTGAAAGGAATGGAAGCTATAATAGGACTATGCATCACGGTCATAGCAATCAAAGATGGATGGAGCCAAGAGGATCTGATCAACCCTTTAGGCAATAACACCCTCCTAGATATCATGGACAAGGTCCATTCTACAATGCATACCAAGCCGATAGATATGGTGGACCCCCTTGTAGCTACCGACAAGCCCCACCCTATGCTCAGAGACCATCCTCTTAACATAGCTTCGAACCACCACACTCACAAGCTTCTTTTCACCATTCGCCACCATATGATCCTTATCCGCCCCAACGCCAATCCAATTACTCCCAAGAAACACCACTTCCCTATGCACCATGTTCATATCCATCAAGCCAGGAATCACAGGTTCGCTTTGAAGAATCAGTAGACCAATTTCATGCAACCCTTCATCAACTGGAGCAAGCAATAATTCAACTATCTTCCAGACATTTGGACGCTCAACAGACTCCCATGGCCTCATGTGAAAAATCTAATAAAGAACGTAGCATAAAGGAGACACTAGAAACTCTAGTGGACAGTATAGAGCATAACTTCGTACTAGAATAAGTAGTGCTACTACTGTCATTATAGAAAAAGAAGAGTTGGTTGAAGATTTAGGAGATATCGAACCTCCGCAGGAATCCAGAGTTGTGGAGAATTCTGTCGAAGACGTTACAATTGATGCTAAGGAGGATAATGCACAACCCCCAAGGCAGGTATCTTTTGAGGAATTGGACGGAATAACCCAAGACACATGTTTCCTTGATGATGATGATCACAAGTCAAGTTCTCTTAGTAATGAACTTGCATCCGCAAGTGAATTCTTTGAGATAGAAGAATCTTCCCCAAGTGAATACGAAGATGATGCAGAGGTAGACTTTTCTCAACCTCCCAATTATGACTCAAGTGATGAGGAAGATATCGATGACTTTGATCAAGACATGGTTGAAATGGAAGAAATTTGCAAAGATGTAGAGGAATTCACTGAAGACCACAAGGGAGTAGAGCTTGCAGAACCACTAAAAACACTTATCCCAAGGCCATTACCACCCAATACAAACTTCAAGTGGGTAAAATCCTTGACCTTTATCTTTATTTTTCCACTTGAATATGGTTTGCTTGAAACAGATGGCCAGCTTAGAGCTCTTTGCGGCTTTAAGAGCAAAGGGGAAATGACTCGCACTCAGCACTAGTATGCAAGATTCAATGATGTTTCACACTTCAATTTGAGGTGCAAGGATTGGTATCAAGCTCAATTGAAAGGATCTCAGAAGTTGTTTGGTCACTGCAGTGAGAATTCAGGTTACTCACCACCTGACTGGAAAAATGCAGATCAAGACAAGTGCATTAGGAAGACAAGGAAAGTTAACAGAAAGTCACGCAAAAGCATGGCTGGAGGCGTGCCTTTGGCACAAATTGTTCCACGCGACCACGTGCCCCACGCGCTAGCGTCAGTTGAGAAAAATGCCTCCCACGCATTTGTGTCACTCACGCAAACGCGTGCTTTGGATATCGGCGTAAAGATCCAACGCCTAGAAATTTGGGTTGGAATCGTGTGACTGGTGTGCGTTTAGCACAAAACGACCCACGCGTGCACGTCCCTGACGTGAACGTGTCACTTGCACAACACCCATCCCACGCGAAAGCGTGAGTGATGCGATCGCGTCGCATGGATATTATGGCCCCCTAAATTAAACAGAGAGTTGCGCGAGAACGACGCTGGAACTGTACGTCTAGCACAAATTCCAGCGACGCGTTCGCGTGCTTCACGCGTCCGCGTCACCCATCTTTCCCCCTTACTCACGCGATCGCGTGTTTCACGCGTTCACGTGGATTTGCGATCACTAACCCCAAATCACGCGAACCCTAACCCATCGCGTCCCAAACCCCAAACCCCCTCTCCTTTCCCCTCTGCAACTCCTTCCCCCCCAGCCAACCACCCCCGACCGCCACACCACCCCCAACCGCCCAGACCCCGCTGCGACACCCACCCCCTCTCTTCCTTCTTTTCTTCCTCCACCACTCCCCCTCCCACCGTGGCCAACCTCCGACGGCCATCTTCCACCACCGCGACGCCGTGCCCCCAGCGCTGCCCCATCACCACCACCACCTCTCTGTCCTCATCTCTGTTCCATATCTTTGTACTTCTACGCACCCGGTTCTGCCACTGTTGTTTTCTTCGTAATTAATTGCATATTTTTCAGTTTATGTTCAAATTAGGATAGTTAGAGATGCATGTTGTAGTGAATTCTAGGTGGTTAGGTAGTTAGGATGTGGTTAGTGGATTTAGGCCTGATAATTGTGTTGTACTTGTTGCTTGTTTTACCTATTCTGCAATTTTGCTCTGGCTGTGATGTTCATACTGTTCATATGTTGCTCTTTACTGTTTCATGCTGCTGTTACACTGCTCTTTCATGTTCATGTTATTTGTGTCTATTTGCAGCCTTATTTTAATTCATATGACCTGCTTTTTCTTGCTGTTTGTTTCCCGGGAACATCCAATTTTAGCCAGAATGCTGCCCAATTTTCTGTAAATTGTTTCCTTTTTACATTCGAGAATTGGTTTTGACAATTTTCAATTTTGGACTACTTAGCGACAACCAAACCAATTCATGAATGTACGGGCCTGCTTTCTTATTCCTTTAAGCTTCCTGGTTAATAAATTGCATTATTGATGATTTGATTTTAACTTTTGCTACTTCTGTTTCTATATGAATAATCATCTATACCCTGTTATCCCTGCTTGAATATGAGTGGATTATTCTTTAAATTTGTGAATTTATTGTTACCTAGGAAACCATTCTCATGCCACTTACTTTTACCTTCTTTTCACTAACTCACTCTTTAACTTTCTAACTTCCTTTTTCCATCCTAACCATTTTAACTTTCAAACTTCTCCTTTCGGTTTCTCTTTATTTACTTAACTTTCTAACTCAAGGCATGATCACTATTTTTCCTTATTAACATGAATTCCAATTATCATGTATTTTGGATTGTCATTTTTATTTTCCGACTTTTTCCCTTGAACATAATCCCGAATGCACAATATTTGACTCAATTCATGCTTCTCTTGCTATTTTGCCACTCTGTGCTTATATTGCTATTATCTTATTTGCCTACTTATTTTTCTGCTTTTATTCTTCAATTATATCTTGAAATTTCTGTTTTTCAAGATGTTTGACTCTCAAAGCAGAGGAGAGGGCAAAGTAACCACCGACAAAAGGAAAAGAGGCAAATCCTCTATATCCATCCCTGGCATCTTACATAATGATTCCTGGCGGGAGAAGAACTTTACCCCGCAGGAAAAAGCTGATCAGTTGGTACCTGTGGCTGACCCGATTAAATTTGCAAACAAATACTGTGAGCTAAAGTATCCAGTTTTTGCCACATCCAGGAACCTGTACCTGGAAAGGACACTCAAAATTCCAGAGGAACTCAGGCAGTACACTTCAGATCAGATCAAACAGAGAGGCTGGTTCTTCCTGGAGAGAAACTTGACTGAGATCAACTCATCCTGGGTCAGAGAATTCTACTGTAACTACTTTTTATCATCCTTGGATGCAGTACAACTCAGAGGCAAGCAAGTTCTGGTTACTGAGGAAGCAATTGAAGACATCCTCTAGCTCCCACCTAAATCAGATCTGCCAGAAGGTTACCAGAAAGCTGAGGAGGATATGAGATTCATAAGGTTTGATTGAGATGCAGTGAAACGGGATATCACTCTTGATCCTACTGTTCCATGGGTCATGGGACAGAGCACAGTGGTACCTAAGGGAATTAGGCTAATATATCTGAATGATGAGGCTCGGCTATGGCAACAGATTCTGAGTAACTACGTGATGCCGAGCACTCATGAGACGGAGGTGCCAGCTGCTATGATTACCCTCTTCTGGTGTGTGATGACGTGTAAAGACTTATATCTACCCCGCTTCATCTGGCATTACATGACCAGAGTCCATGTCAGAGGCACCCTCCCTTTTCCTTTCTTGATTACTCAGTTGGGTCGCCAAGATAAGGTACCTTGGGAGGTTGCCGATGAAAAGCCATCCGCCGCGGACTGCAGAAAGATCATCCCTCACAGTCGGAAGTTTTAGGCTTTTGGCTACCGACCTCCATTTCTCACTGACTCTACTGAGGCAGCTACATCTTCAGCTGCTCCTTCTGCTTCCACTGCCCCAGCACCACCCACTGTACCCCCACCTGCTCCTGAGCCTGTCTATCTTCAAGTACACCGACTCTTTGACTGCTTAGACCAGATGGAGCGCCGTCACCAGCAGCACTTTGAGAGGTCTGAACGTCGCAATAGGCGACGTTTTGAGAGGTCTGAGCATCGCCACAAGCGACGCTATGAGCACCTCAAGCTGATGATCCGATCCGGTGGCGACATACCCTTTGAGCCCGACACGCCATCCGACACATCTGAGGAGGAGGTAAGCGATCATGAGGAGGAGGCATCTACCCAGGCTGAGTTGGGAGGTCCCGAGCACACTGTCCCACATCATGAGGAGCACCACCAGCTACAGGCCACTGATCCGGACATTCCTCTACAGACAGAGCCTCCGCTTCAGCAGACCGCTCCGCCTACACTCACAGAGACTGCAGATCTTCAGACCACTACCGAGACACCGGTAGCCCACCCTTCCGGAGATGACACTTCTTCGCACCCAGTTTGAGTGAGCATCGGGGACGATGATATTATTTAAGTGTGGGGAGGTTGCCATCTCTGGCATATCTTTTGGTGAAACACTACAGACTCTTATCTTATTTTGTTCATTTTCTGTATTTTATTTGCACATTTTTCTATATATATCTTGGATATTTTAGCTTAATTTGCATCTTAGTTTACTAGTTATATATTAAGTGGATTAATTAGTATAGTTTACCCTTTTTAGCATATGATAGTTTGGTTTAATTAAAAAATAAAAAGAGTAAGCTAGGAACCGTAGTACATTAAAATAATCCACACACCTTGTATATATAGCATTACATGTTAGTTAGTTAACAATATTTCATCAAGGAGAAACACTAAGATTTTAAGGGGCACCTTAAAAATTTACATTGAGTTGAATGGAAACTCTTAATTTCTACTTGCATGACATACATAACTGATATGTGATTTATGAGCTTAAAGAACACACAACTCGTGAGTCTTGAGCTTAATTGTATGGTTACATCAAACCATAAATTTCATTCCTGTGTGTTTCGCACTTCTTTTTTTATGCTTGCAATCTTTATTTTGTTTTAATCTATATGTCCAATTATGGAATATAGACATACCAAGAGATGATTGAGGCTATTATTTGTATTTATGCCTACTTATCCCAAATAAACATACCTTTTATGCCATCCTTGTTAGCCCCCTTGAGCTTTTTAATCCCCCTTCATTTTATAACCACATTACTAGCCTTAAGCAGAAAAACAAAATAAAAAATCCCAAGTTGAATCCTTGGTTAGTGATGAGCGGATAATTTATACGCTTTTTGGCATTGTTTTTAGGTAGTTTTTAGTAAGTTCAAGCTACTTTTAGGGATGTTTTCATTAGTTTTTATGTTAAATTCACATTTCTGGACTTTACTATGAGTTTGTGTGTTTTTCTGTGATTTCAGGTAATTTCTGGCTGAAATTGAGGGACTTGAGCAAAACTCTGAAAAAGGCTGACAAAAGGACTGCTGATGCTGTTGGAATCTGACCTCTCTGCACTCGAAATAAATTTTCTAGAGCTACAGAACTCCAAATGGCGTGCTCTTAATGGCGTTGGAAAGTAGACATTCAGAGCTTTCCAGCAATATATAATAGTCCATACTTTATTCGGAAATTGACGACGTAAAGTGGCGCTCAACGCCAAGTACATGCTGCTGTCTGGAGTTAAACGCCAGAAACACGTCATAACCCGGAGTTGAACGCCAGAAACATGCTATAACTCGGCGTTCAACTCCAATAAAAGCCTCAGCTCGTGGATAGATCAAGCTCAGCCCAAACATACACCAAGTGGGCCCCGGAAGTGGATTTATGCATCAATTACTTACTCATGTAAACCCTAAGTAGCTAGTTTATTATAAATAGAACATTTAACTATTGTACGTTACATCTTTTGACCACGTTACATCTTTTGACCATTCGGTCTTCTGATCACGTTTTGGGGGGCTGGCCATTCGGCCTTGCCTGAACCTTTCACTTATGTATTTTCAACGGTGGAGTTTCTACACACCATAGATTAAGGGTGTGGAGCTCTGCTGTACCTCAAGTTTCAATACAATCACCATTACTTTCTATTCAATTCTCTTTTATTCTTATTCCAAGATATACGTTGCACTTCAACTTGATGAATGTGATGATCTGTGACACTCATCATCATTGTCACCTATGAACGCGCGTGACTGACAACCACTTCCGTTCTACTTTAGGCCGGGCGCATATCTCTTAGATTCCCCAACAGAATCTTCGTGGTATAAGCTAGATAGATGGCGGCATTCATGGGGATCCGGAAAGTCTAATCTTGTCTGTGGTATTCCGAGTAGGATCCCGGGAATCCGGAAAGTCTAACCTTGTCTGTGGTATTCCGAGTAGGATTCCGGTATTGAATGACTGTGACGAGCTTCAAACTCCTGAAGGCTGGGCGTTAGTGACAGACGCAAATGAATCAAGGGATTCTATTCCAACCTGATTGAGAACCGACAGATGATTAGCCGTGCTGTGTCAGAGCATTTGGACCATTTTCACTGAGAGGATGGGATGTAGCCATCGGCAAGGGTGATGCCTCCAGACGATTAGCCATGCAGTGACAGCGCATGGGACCATTTTCCCGAGAGGATGAAAAGTAGCCATTGACGACGGTGATGCACTACATACAGCTTGCCATGGAAAGGAGTAAGAAGGATTAGATGAATGTAATAAGAAAGTAGAAATACAAGAGGAGCACAGCATCTCCATACGCCTATCTGAAATTTCCACTAGTGATTTACATAAGTATTTCTATCCTATTTTATTTTCTGTTTATTATTAATTTTCGAAATCCATAACCATTTAATCTGCCTAACTGAGATTTTCAAGGTGACCATAGCTTGCTGATGACTGGTCATCATATACCCATTTTTCAAGCTAATTTCACTTGTTTTATTAACCTTTATGCACTTTCTTGCATCCTAAGTAAGTGATTTGGAGTGAAAATGCATAACTTCTTTAAATCAAACAACCACCATGAAATTAATGTTAACTCATAAGGTTCAAGCTGAATTTAATTGAATTTTAATTGATTTATAAGCCTTGTGAATTTAGTGATACTTTGAGTGGTTGTTTTGGTTTATTGTAGGTGAAGAAAAGAAGAAAAGAGGAAGCGTGGCTTAAGAAAGCGTGGCCCAAGGAGAAAAAGGCGTGGCGCATAAAGGAGGAGTGCAAGCATTGCCCTCCACAAGGGCACACTGCCCTCTAGGAGGGCAACATAAGGAAACAAGGCTTGAGAGGCAACTCTGCCCTGCCCACGACAAGGGCAGAGCACAAATTAGGTGCCATGAATCAAGAAGAACAAAACATTGCCATGCCCTCCTCAAGGGCAGTATCGGGCTCACTAGAGGAAGAAATTCAAAGAAAAAGTTCACCTTTGCTTGCCACAAGAATCGAACACGGCACCATGAGGAAGCAAGGAATTAAGCCTCACTTTGGTACCAAGAGAACCAAGGAAAATAGGTAGCGTGCGCGTCACCCAAGTCTCGAACACGGAGCTTCAGCCTTGGCACATTGCCCTGCCCTCCGCAAGGGTAGGGCAGCATTTTGTTGTGGCACGGCCAGCGCACCATTCTGGCGCACCAAGGGAAGGCTCGGCAGCATCAATCTGGCGCACGGGCATCAAATCTGGCGCACCAAAAATTTCTGCCCTGCCCTCCACAAGGGCAGGGCAGCATCCTGCAGCGCCCAAACACGCACGCAAGCACCAACACGCACCATTTTCTGCCCTGCCCTCCACAAGGGCAGGGCAGCCTCCTGGAAGCAATTTTTCATGGGCCAAAAATTGAATTAAAAATCCAATTTAATTCATTTCTTCACCAAATCAAAAGCCCATCCAAATCCCAAGATCCAAGAATAGAAAGTGTATAAATAGGAGCTAGTTTGATGTAATTAGGACCTTTTACTTGATTTTTGAACTTTGAACTTTTGGCTTTGAGCTTTGAATATTCACTTTTATTTTGCAACTTTTTCTTGGAGAGACTTCACCGAGATTTCTGAGAATTTAGGAGGAGAATTGATCTCTCTTCTTCCTGGTTCTTACTTGGGCATTTTTACTTTTCTTGTTTGAGTCTTGGGTGTTAAGAATTGAGGAAATTCTGTCTCAATCTCCACTCAAGATCTCTTTGATTTCTTTTCTGCATAATTGAATTCAAACACACTTCCTTTACTGCTTCTTCTTTAATTCCTTGTTAATTGCTTTGAGAATTTAGATCTGGGAAGGCAATTGAGATCTAGGCTTTGCTACCTAGTCTCTGGAGTCCTGAGATCACATTTTCCTTTTGGTTCTTCTGTGAACCTCTGCTGCAATTAATTTCCTTCCTGTTTATGTTCTAATTACTTCTAATTCAATTTCTGCTCTGTCAATTGTTGCAATTTAATTTCTCTTTGCTTAGATTCTGATATCCCAGTCCTTAGATCCCTTTTTCATTCAAGCAATTTATATTCCTTGCACTTTAAGTTACTGCAATTTACATTTCTTGCACTTTAAGTTTCAGTCATTTAATTTCTTGTTCTTTAAGATTCGGTCCTTTTACTTTCAGTTCCTTTTAATTTCTGCAATTCTTCCCTTTCCCATTTACATTTTCTGTTATTTACTTCCTGTTAAATACAAATCACTCAACCAAAACTTGATTCGCTTGACTAAATCAACCACTAAACTAAAATTGCTCAATCCTTCAATCCCTGTGGGATCGACCTCACTCATGTGAGTTATTATTACTTGATGCGACCCGGTACACTTGCCGGCGAGTTTTGTGTCGGATCGTTTTCCGCACATCAAGTTTTTGGCGCCGTTGCCGGGGATTGAATTAGATTGACAATGATTAAGTGAAGTGGAGGTCTAGATCAAGCACTTTTGCTTTTCTGTTTCTCTAACACACTAACTGTTTGTATTTTTGCTTAAATTAACTAAAAATTCATTCTAGCAATAGATTGAAGTTTTATTGATTTTCTGGTTCTGTGTGTTTCTTATTGTGTGTTTGTATGTCAGGTACAGGAAGAGCCTCCCCGATTCTCTCTGAAATTGACCAAAGAACTCTTCGAAGAATAAGAAGAGCTGAAAGAGGGAAGAACGTCATTGGAGAGGAAGAATCTGAGGAGGAATTCCAAGAAATGGAAGGAGATCCATCAAATCCCAATCAACCAGAAGGAGGAGCCAACAATAACCCACAACAAAGAAGAGTACTGGCTTCATACACATTTGCAAATGCTAGACATTATGGGAGTAGCATTCTTACCCCCAATGTCAATGCAAACAACTTTGAACTAAAGCCACAGCTCATCACACTAGTCCAAAACAACTGTTCTTTTGGAGGAGGGCCATTGGAGGATCCGAATCAACATTTATCCACCTTCTTGAGGATTTGTGACACTGTCAAAACCAATGGTGTGCCTCCTGACAGTTACAAGTTGTTGCTCTTTCCATTCTCTCTCAGGGACAAAGCCACTCAATGGCTAGAAACATTTCCAAAGGAAAGCATCAACACTTGGGATGACTTGGTGAGCAAGTTCCTTGCGAAATTTTATCCCCCTCAAAAGATCATAAGATTGAAGACTGAGGTGCAGACATTCACTCAAATGGAGGCTGAGAATTTATATGAAGCATGGGAAAGATATAAGGCACTGCTGAGGAAATGTCCACCAGAGATGTTTACTGAGTGGGATAAGTTGCAGAACTTCTATGAAGGACTTACTCTAAAAGCTCAAGAGGCACTTGATTATTCAGCTGGAGGCTCATTACAACTCATGAAAACTACAGAGGAAGCTCAAAACCTCATTGATATGGTGGCCAACAACCAATATTTATTTGCTCATCAAAGGCAACGCCAACCATCACAAAGAAGAGGAGTAATGGAGTTGGAAGGAGTGGATTCAATTCTAGCTCAGAACAAGATGATGCAGCAGCAGATTCAACAACAGTTTGAGCAAATGGCCAAAAGAATTGATGGCCTGCAAGTAGCAGCAGTGAGCACCACAAGCCAACCATCAACCGCATGGGTGCAAAATGAAGAAACCCAAGAGGAGCAACAGCAAGAGCAAGTTCAATACATACACAACCAAAATCCTGGAACAAATGAAGTCTATGGTGATACCTACAATCCATCTTGGAAGAACCATCCCAACCTCAGATGGGGAGACAACCACAATCAAAGCCAACAACCATGGCAAAGAAACTCAAGTCAGAACAATTGGAAAAGCACAAACCACAACCCCCAGCCAAACACTAACCAAAATACATACAGAAAACCACAAAATAATTACCCCAACTCTAACCATCACCTACCCAATAACCACCCAACTAACCAAAGCACTTACCATCATCCAACAACACCCCAAAACCAACCCATCTCACAAGAATCTCAGAGGATCACTAATCTAGAGCTGCTCATGGAGAAAATGATGAAAAACCAAGAATTGACAACAAAGAACCAAGAAGCTACCATGAAGAACTTAGAAAGGCAAATTGGACAAATCTCCAAACAGATTTCTGTTGAAAAACCATCAAGCTCACTACCAAGTGACACCATTCCTAACCCAAAGGAAGAATGCAAAGTCGTGCAACTAAGGAGTGGAAAGATGTTAGTGGATGGTAACCAAGGAGCAACCAAGAAACTTATGGAGAATGACAATGAGCCAACAAAGAATGATGAAGCCATCAACAAGGACATGACAAGCAAGAATATCCCAGAAAAACTCACAGAGGAAAACAACCAACCACAGAATCTGAAGAAAGGAAAGCAGATAATGGAAGAACGGATTCCAAGACAACTTCAAGGGGAGAAAAGCTTGACACCCCCACTACCTTATCCTCAAAGATTCTACAAAGAGGCAAAGGATCAGCATTTCCACAAATTTCTTGAGACTTTCAAGAAGCTGGAAATCAACATACCTTTGGCTGAGGCATTGGAGCAAATGCCTTTATATGCCAAGTTCTTAAAGGAGCTCATCAATAAGAAGAGAGACTGGAATGAGAAGGAGACTGTAATGCTCAGTGAGGAATGTAGCGCCGTGCTCCAAAAAGGAATTCCACCAAAGCTTAAAGATCCAGGGAGTTTTGTAGTGTCATGCACCATAGGCAAACTAGCCTTGGACAAAGCTCTCTGTGATCTTGGAGCTAGTATCAACTTAATGCCCTTATCCATGATGAAGAAGCTTGCCATAGAAGAACTCAAACCCACCAGGATGTCACTAGTCATGGCCGACAGATTAATCAAGACACCAAATGGAATTGTGGAAAATTTGTTAGTGAAGGTTGGAGAGTTCATCTTCCCTGCGGACTTTGTAATCCTAGACACCGACGAGGAAGGAAACAATTCAATCATCTTGGGAAGACCATTTCTAGCAACTGCAAGAGCCATTATAGATGTGGAAAAAGGAGAAATGATTTTCAGAGTACACAATGAGCAAATGATCATAAATGTTTTTAAGTCAATGCAACACCCTCCTGAGCAGGAAGATCATTTGAGAGTAGATATGATAGAGAGCCTGGTAGAAGAAATGTTGGACACTAATCAGCATGAGCAAGAAAAAGACAATCAGGAAACAATAGAGGAACACAGAGTTGAGATCTCCATTGACAAAGAAGTGGAACCAAGCAAGAAAGAAGAAGTGCAAAAGCAAGAACTGAAGCCATTGCCTTCTCATCTCAAATATGCATTTCTTGGCACTTCAGAGAGCTTCCCAGTGATCATTAATTCATCCCTAACAAAGAAAGAAGAAGGAGAGCTTCTTGATGTTCTCAGAGCTCACAAGGATGCGTTAGGATGGACCATTGATGATCTGAAAGGCATTAGCCCTGCAGTGTGTATGCATAAAATTCTCCTGGAGGACAATTCCAAAGCAGTAATTCAACCTCAGAGAAGACTAAATCCTGCAATGAAGGAAGTCGTCCAGAAGGAAGTAATGAAATTGTGGAATGCAGGAATAATATATCCTATTTTCGATAGCTCATGGATAAGCCCAGTCCAAGTGGTACCAAAGAAGGGTGGAATGACAGTCATTATTAATGAGAGAAGTGAACTCATTCCCACAAGGACTGTGACGGGGTGGAGGATGTGTATTGACTATAGGAGGCTGAATGATACCACACGCAAAGATCACTTCCCACTTCCTTTCATTGATCAGATGCTTGAAAGGTTGGCTGGCCATGCTTATTATTGCTTCTTGGATGGCTATTCTGGGTATAATCAGATAGTGGTAGATCCAAAGGACCAAGAAAAGACTTCATTCACATGCCCAGTTGGAGTTTTCGCTTATAGAAGAATGCCATTCGGACTATGCAATGCCCCAGCCACTTTTCAAAGGTGTATGCTCTCCATTTTCTCAGATATGGTTGAAAAATTTTTAGAGGTTTTCATGGATGACTTCTCTGTTTTTGGTGATAATTTCAATACTTGCCTAAACCATCTAACTCTTGTTTTGAAACGGTGCCAAGAAACTAATTTGGTTTTGAACTGGGAGAAGTGCCATTTCATGGTGCCTGAGGGGATTGTTCTTGGTCATAAAGTTTCAAGAAAAGGGATAGAGGTTGACAAGGCAAAAGTGGAAATAATAGAAAAGCTCCCTCCACCAACTAATGTGAAATCTGTTAGAAGTTTCTTGGGGCATGCAGGATTTTATAGAAGGTTTATCAAGGATTTTTCTAAAATAGCCAAACCCTTGAATAATCTGTTAATGATTGATAAACCTTTTGTTTTTGATGAAAATTGCCAGCATGCCTTTGAAACTTTAAAACTTAAACTCACAACAGCACCAATTATCACACCCCCAGATTGGAACTTACCCTTTGAACTCATGCAACACCACCAGAATGTAAGTGTTTGAGTATGATGGTGGGAATGGCCCCATGAAGTCAATTCCCCATACATCAAACAATTCTATCTCCAATATCCCTTGTTGAGGCATGGCATATCCGTGAGGCAGGTTACCAGCTCTTTGGCAACTATCACAGTTACGCACAAACTCTCGGGAATCTTTATAGAGAGTAGGCCAGTAGAAGCCGCACTGGAGAACTTTAGTGGCTGTTCGCTCACTTCCAAAATGTCCTCCATACTGTGATCCATGGCAGTGCCATAGGATCCTTCGTGCTTCTTCTCTGGGTACACATCTGCGGATCACTCCGTCAGCACATCTCTTAAAGAGATATGGTTCATCCCAGAGGTAGTACTTGGCATCTGAAATTAATTTCTTTCTTTGCACTCTGCTGTACTCCTTGGGTATGAACCTCACAGCTTTATAGTTTGCAATATCTGCAAACCATGGAGCCTCCTGAATGGCAAAGAGTTGCTCATCTGGGAAAGTCTCAGAGATCTCAGTAGAAGGGAGGGACGCCCCAGCTACTGGTTCTATTCGGGACAGATGATCAACTACTTGGTTCTCTGTCCCTTTTCTGTCTCTTATTTCTATATCAAACTCTTGCAGAAGCAACACCCATCTTATAAGCCTGGGTTTTGAATCCTGCTTTGTGAGTAAGTATTTAAGAGCAGCATGGTCAGTGTACACAATCACCTTTGATCCCACTAGGTAGGATCTAAACTTGTCAATGGCGTAAACCACTGCAAGTAATTCTTTTTCTGTGGTTGTGTAATTCTTCTGTGCATCATTTAGAACACGGCTAGCATAATAAATGACATGCAGAAGTTTGTTATGCCTCTGTCCCAACACTGCACCAATGGCATGATCACTGGCATCACACATTAATTCAAATGGTAATGCCCAATCTGGTGCAGAGATGACTGGTGCTGTGACCAGCTTAGCTTTCAGGGTCTCAAATGCCTGCAGACACTGTGTGTCAAACACAAATGGCGTGTCAGCAGCTAACAGGTTACTCAAAGGTTTAGCAATTTTCGAAAAATCCTTGATAAACCTTCTGTAGAATCCTGCATGCCCCAGAAAGCTTCTGATTGCCTTAACATTGGCAGGTGGTGGTAATTTTTCAATTACCTCTACCTTTGCCTTATCCACCTCTATTCCCCTGCTTGAAATTTTGTGCCCAAGGACAATTCCTTCAGTCACCATAAAGTGACATTTCTCCCAGTTTAAAACTAGGTTAGTCTCTTGGCATCTTTTCAAGACAAGTGCTAGGTGATTAAGACATGAGCTAAATGAGTCTCCATATACTGAAAAGTCATCCATGAAGACTTCCAGAAATTTCTCTACCATGTCTGAGAAGATAGAGAGCATGCACCTCTGAAAGGTTGCAGGTGCATTGCACAGACCAAAAGGCATCCTCCTATAGGCAAACACGCCAGAAGGGCAGGTGAATGCTGTTTTCTCTTGGTCCTGAGGATCTACTGCAATTTGGTTGTAGCCTGAATAGCCATCCAAAAAGCAGTAGTAATCATGACCAGCTAGTCTTTCTAGCATTTGGTCTATGAATGGTAAAGGAAAATGATCCTTTCTGGTGGCTGTATTGAGCCTTCTGTAATCAATACACATGCGCCACCCTGTGACTGTCCTTGTAGGAACCAGTTCATTTTTTTCATTATGGACCACTGTCATGCCTCCCTTTTTGGGAACAACTTGGACAGGGCTCACCCAGGGGCTATCAGAAATAGGATAAATAATCCCAGCCTCTAATAATTTAGTGACCTCTTTCTGCACCACCTCCTTCATGGCTGGATTTAGCCTCCTCTGTGGTTGGACCACCGGTTTGGCATTATCCTCCAACAGGATCTTATGCATGCATCTAGCTGGGCTAATGCCCTTAAGATCACTTATGGACCACCCAAGAGCTGTCTTGTGTGTCCTTAGCACTTGAATCAGTGCTTCCTCTTCCTGTGAATTTAAAGCAGAGCTTATAATCACTGGAAAAGTGTCACCCTCTCCCAGAAATGCATATTTCAGGGATGGTGGTAGTGGTTTGAGTTCAGGCTTAGGAGGCTTATCCTCTTCCTGAGGAATTTTCGAAAATTCCTTTGCTTCCTCTAGTTCTTCTTGATCAGGTTGAGCATCTTTGAAGATGTCTTCAAGCTCTGATTCTAGGCTTTCAGCCATATTGATCTCTTCTACCAGAGAGTCAATAATGTCAGCGCCCATGCAGTCATTTGGTGTGTCTGGATGCTGCATAGCTTTTACAGCATTCAACTTGAACTCATCCTCATTGACTCTCAAGGTTACTTCCCCCTTTTGTACATCAATGAGAGTTCGTCCAGTTGCTAGGAAAGGTCTTCCTAGAATGAGAGTTGCACTCTTGTGCTCCTCCATTTCCAGCACCACAAAGTCAGTTGGAAAGGCAAATGGCCCAACCTTGACAATCATGTCCTCTATTATGCCTGATGGGTGTTTAATGGAGCCATCAGCAAGTTGGAGGCATATCCTGGTTGGTTTGACTTCTCCAATCAACCCAAGCTTTCTGATAGTGGATGCAGGTATTAGATTGATGCTTGCTCCAAGATCACATAGGGCTGTCTTGGTGCAAGTGCCTTCTAATGTGCACGGTATCAGAAAGCTTCCAGGATCTTGAAGCTTTTCTGGTAAGCTTTTTAGAATGACTGCACTGCATTCTTCAGTGAGAAACACCTTTTCAGTTTCTCTCCAATCCTTCTTATGGCTTAAAATTTCTTTCATGAATTTAGCATAAGAAGGTATTTGCTCAAGTGCCTCTGCAAACGGAATCTTTATCTCAAGAGTCCTTAGATAGTCTGCAAAGCGGGCAAACTGCTTATCCTGTTCTGCTTTGCGGAGTTTCTGAGGATAAGGCATCTTGGCTTGATATTCTTCAACCTTGGATGCTGCAGGTTTATTCCTTACAGAAGTGGTTGAAGAAGCCTTGTTAGAGGGATAATTATCAGCACTCTCAGGTGTCTGATCTTCCCTTGGCGTTTGAACGCCAGGAAAGGGTGAAGTTTGGGCGTTAAACGCCAACTTCTCTTCCTTTTCTGGCGTTTGAACGCCAGAATTGGGCAAGGAATGGGCGTTTAACGCCAGCTTTCCTTCCCTTTCTGGCGTTTGAACGCCAATGACATTCCTCTCTGGGCTCTTACTGTCCTCAGAGAGATTTTGAACAGTAGTGTGCTTGTCCTCTGTCAATTGTTCCTTGTTTGGCTTTTTGTTCTTTTGAGCAGTGTTATTCAAGGTCTTCCCACTCCTCAATTGAACTGCTTGACATTCCTCTGTTATCTGTTTAGATATTTGCTGTTTTGCTTGATTTAACTGCAATTCTATGCTCTTATTAGCAACTTTAGTTTCATGGAGCATCTCCTTAAATTCTGCTAACTGTTCTGTCATCAGGAGTAGTTGTTGATTAAGCTCATTCATCTGTTCTTGAGGATTAGGATCAGTGACTAATGCCATGACTTCCTTCTTTAGAACGAACTCATTGCTAGAATATAGGTATTGGTTTCTAGCAACAGTGTCTATAAGCTCTTGAGCTTCTTCAATTGTCTTCCTCATGTGTATAGATCCACCAGCTGAGTGGTCTAAAGACATCTGAGCTTTTTCTGTAAGCCCATAGTAGAAAATGTCTAACTGAACCCACTCTGAAAACATTTCAGAGGGACATTTCCTTAGCATACCTCTATACCTCTCCCAGGCATTATAAAGGGATTCATTATCCTCTTGTTTAAAGCCTTGGATGTCCAGCCTTAGCTATGTCATCCTCTTTGGAGGGTAAAAATGATTCAGGAATTTGTCTGACAACTGTTTCCATGTCTTTATGCTTGCTGTAGGTTGGTTATTTAACCACCTTTTAGCTTGATCTTTTACAGCAAATGGAAACAGTAATAGTCTGTAGACATCCTGATCCACCTCTTTATCATGTACTGTGTCAGCAATTTGTAAAAATTGTGCCAGAAACTCAGTAGGTTCTTCCTGTGGAAGACCGGAATACTGGCAATTTTGCTGCACTATGACAATGAGTTGAGGGTTTAGCTCAAAGCTGCTTGCTTTGATGGGAGGTGTACAGATGCTACTCCCATATGCGGCTGTAATGGGGTTAGCATATGACCCCAGAGTCCTCTTGGACTGATTAATTCCACTTAAGTCCATAATGGACAAAAGGGAAATGATAATGATTGCAAAGAGATGAATTTTGTTTATTTTTATTATTTTTTTTTGAAATATCCGAAAAAATTAAAATGAAATAAAATAAAATAAAAAAAATTCGAAAATCAAAAGGGAAATGAAATCAAAGCAAATTGAGAACTGAATCAATTAGTAAAAGAGAAGATTTTGAAAACAGCAATTAAAAAGATATGATTGAAAAATTTTTATGAAAAAGATTTGATTTTTGATAAGAGGAAAGAGAAAAACACAAAAAGACACCAAACTTAAAATTTTTAGAAATCAAACACTAATTTTTTCGAAAATTTTTAAAGGAAAAACACAAAGAGGACACCAAACTTAGAATTTTTATGAATCAAAAAGGGACTAAGAATATGCAAAAACGAAAATTTTAAAAGAAAAATAAAAACATGCAATTGACACCAAACTTAGAATATGAAACTAGACTCAACTAAAAGACTCTAAACCAACAAAAATAGTCCTAATCTAAGCAACAAGATAAGCCGTCAGTTGTCCAAACTCGAACAATCCCCGGCAACGGCGCCAAAAACTTGGTGCACGAAATTGCAATCACACTTTTGCAATCCCGCACAACTGACCAGCAAGTGCACTGGGTCGTCCAAGTAATACCTTGCGTGAGCAAGGGTCGATCCCACGGAGATTGTCGGCTTGAAGCAAGCTATGGTTATCTTGTAAATCTTAGTCAGGATATCAGAAATTATCAGGATTGATTGTAAAAAGCAAAAGAACATGAAATTGTTACTTGTTTTGCAGTAATGGAGAATAGGCTGAGGTTTGGAGATGCTCCATCTTCTGAATCTCTGCTTTCCTACTGTCTTCTTCATCAAACACGCAAGGCTCCTTCCATGGCAAGCTGTATGTAGGGTTTCACCGTTGTCAATGGCTACCTCCCATCCTCTCATTGGAAATGTTCAACGCACCCTGTCACGGCACGGCTATCCATCTGTCGGTTCTCAATCAGGCCGGAATAGAATCCAGTGATTCTTTTGCGTCTGTCACTAACGCCCCGCCTTCAGGAGTTTGAAGCACGTCACAGTCATTCAGTCATTGAATCCTACTCAGAATACCACAGACAAGGTTTAGACCTTCCGGATTCTCTTGAATGCCGCCATCAGTTCTAGCTTATACCACGAAGATTCCGATTAAAGAATCCAAGAGATAACTACTCAATCTAAGGTAGAACGGAGGTGGTTGTCAAGCACACGTTCATAGTTGAGAATGATGATGATTGTCACGGATCATCACATTCATCCGGATTAAGAACAAGCATTATCTTGGAATGGAAGCAAGCATGATTGAATAAGAAACAGTAGTAATTGCATTAATCCATCAAGACACAGCAGAGCTCCTCACCCCCAACCATGGGGTTTAGAGACTCATGCCGTGGAATGTACACAAAGAAACGTGTAAAAATGTCATGAGGTCATAAGGTACAGATACAATGTCAAAAGGTCCTATTAATAGTAAACTAGTAACCTAAGGTTTACAGAAATGAGTAAATGACAGAAAAATCCACTTCCGGGCCCACTTGGTGTGTGCTTGGGCTGAGCAATAAAGTAATTTCGTGTAGAGACCTTTTCTGGAGTTAAACGCCAGCTTTCATGCCAGTTTGGGCGTTTAACTCCAAGTTTTATGCCAGTTCCGGCGTTTAACGCTGGGATTTCTGAGGCCGGATTGCTATGCCGGTTTGGGCCATCAAATCTTGGGCAAAGTATGGACTATCATATATTGCTGGAAAGCCCAGGATGTCTACTTTCCAATGCCGTTGAGAGCGCGCCAATTGGGCTTCGGTAGCTCCAGAAAATCCACTTCGAGTGCAGGGAGGTCAGAATCCAACAGCATCAGCAGTCCTTTTTGGTCTCTGGATCAGATTTTTGCTCAGAACCTTCAATTTCAGTCAGAAAATACCTGAAATCATAGAAAAACACACAAACTCATAGTAAAGTCCAGAAAAGTGAATTTTAATTAAAAACTGATAAAAATATACTAAAAACTAACTAAAAGATACTAAAAATATACTAAAAATAATGCCAAAAAGCGTACAAATTATCCGCTCATCAATAGCGGCTAGTGGATGAGAGAGAGAGAGCGAATAGGAGTGGGTGGTGACGACGGCACAGCCGCCGGCGGTGGTGAAGGTGGTGACGGGCAGAGGTGGCTGTGGTGGTTGGTTGACAACGGCGATTGAGGACGTGGATGGACGAGAGAGGGAGAGGACGTGGGCGATTGGGGTGATGGCGAGAGAAGGGGTTGACCGTGCGGTGGTGGCCGGCGGAGCAGCGGCGGTTGAGGGTGAGAGGAGGAAGAAGATGAAAATGGGGAGGAGAGGGGGTTTTGCGCGACTGCGCAGTGCGCGTCGCGCATTAGGTTATCATCATTTTGAATCGACGCGGGCGCGCACCTTGCGCGTCCGCGTGCATTGGTACAACTAGGGACCTACGCGTGCGCGCACAATGCGCTCACGCGTGGATGATCAAAATAGGCAAGGACGCGTGCGCGTACTGCGCGCGCACGCGTGCAAGGAGTTGGGCTGGAGGCTTAAAGTTGGCCCACATGAGGCCTAACTCTCTGGTCAATGGCCTAGAGGTTGCACTACTAGGCCTGCGCGTACGCGGCATGTGCGCGTCCGCGTACAATTGACAGTTCACCATAGGGCGCGCGAGCGCGATACGTGCGCTCGCGTCCTTTTCATCTCTTGGCTTATGGACGCGCACGCGGCATGTACGCGTCCGCGCGAGTTGAGTTGGGCCAGGGGCTTATTGTTTGCCCAGAGCCGGCTCAACTCTCTGGGTGTTGGCCCAGAAGTTGCAGTAGCCGATTGACGCGTACGCGGCAGGAGTGCGTACGCGTGCGTTTCCTTATAGTTGTATGGACGCGCACGCACGTAGTGCGCGTCAGCGTGGAGTGAGTTGGGCTTGAGGCACAATGCTGGCCTATGAGAGGCCCAACTCTCTGGAATATAGGTGATGATGCATCCTCTCATGGACGCGTGCGCGTTCATGGTGCGCGCGCGTCCACCCCCTCTTTTTTTTTTTTTTTTGAAATGCCTAAAAGCTCTAATTGCCCAAAGACTCCCCATGGTGCCTACAACTCCTTATTTAGTCAAAATCACACACTTTCTAAAATGCAAGTTGGTTTTGAGATTTATTCTATTTCTACTAAGCACAACATACATGTTAATATGCTAGCAACTAGTGTACACAAACAAGCTAATTATGAAGTGAAAAACTACCTACAATGGTAACTCAAATCACTTATTAAACCAAATTAAAAGAGTATGAAAAGAGTTTACCATGGTGGGGTGTCTCCCACCTAGCACTTTTAGTTAAAGTCCTTAAGTTGGACATTTTGATGGAGTCCTTGCTATGGTGGCTTATGCTTGAACTCTTCTTCGAATCCCCACCAATGTTTGCTCTTCCAATAGCCTCCGGGATCCCAGTTTAAACGTACAAGGCCTTCAAGGGGGCCTAAGCAAGTAACGAGGCCCTTAAGTTGATAGTGGTCTATGTATGTTTCGGGGTCCCATACTTTATTTGTCAATCCCTTTTCTTCTTGATCTTCATGCTTCCAATAGGGTGACAAACTTATTGAATTCTCCTTGTAACTCATACTCATCATCTTAATCCCGTCGAGTTTGGCTTCACTCGGCTTTTGAAACTCAAAGTTTGATCTTCTGTCCTTTATGCGCCTTGTTTCCCATTGTCCACCAACATCCAATCCGTTCTTACTCTCTAGCCCACAAAGGGTTCTAAGTTGACCGTCCGTTTCTAACAACGCATATTGATATGGGCCAAGAAAATTAAAGGATGAGATGATTACCCACTCAATTTGTGATTGGGACGGCGACTTAGCAAGGAAGATATTCAACGATCTTGACATTGTAGGTTCCACTTCCTTTGGCTTCTCCATGATGATTTCCATCCTTTGATAACCCTTTTTAAATTCTTCTTGTTTGCTAATTTCCTTCAAACCTTTATCATTGATCGAGTTATGTGTTGGAGGTTGCGCACCCTCCTCAACATTGGTTTCACATTCGAAGGGGGAAGCTTCAACAAGATCACCATTGTCACTTGATGTAGAGTTATTTTCGTTGATGGAACTTCCTTCTTGTTCAACCTCCTCTAGGTCTTCTTCCACTTCTTTATCTTCAACAATCTTCATTTCCTCCGCTTGTTGCAATACACACTCCATTTCCTTGTGCTTAACTTGAGACTCTAAAGTCTCTCTCATACCTCCCTCTTTGGTTGCTTTCTCACAATCATCCGTGAACTCATTTCGCTTGTGATATGAATCCCAAGAATCTATCTTTTGACGGATGGTTGCTTGAAGTCGATCCATTTCTTCCTTGAAACGATCCCTTAATTCTTGTTCCGCTTTACTAACATAAGTAGGATCATATTGCTCTTGGATTAATGGACATTGATATGCTTCCATGGAGGTTTGTGGCGGAGAGGAGAAATCATAATGTGGTTGGAAAGAAGATTCATCAAAGCCTTGAGGTGGGAAGTCATTTTGGTCATTGGTAGAGGGTGAAATTATACGGGACGTAAATTCTTGGAGGGTAGAGGTGAAACTAGTGAAGGCGGTTTGGAGCTCTTCTTGCTCTTGAAGAATGATACCAAGTGCATTGGTGGACGAAATTGTGATCCTTATTCTTTAAGTTTGTTCTAATTATTTTGAGATGAAGGCTTCTAAGGGGCAGCAGCTGAATTCACAACTCCGTTCAACTAACCAGCAAGTGTACTGGGTCGTCCAAGTAATAAACCTTACGTGAGTAAGGGTCGAATCCACAGAGATTGTTGGTATGAAGCAAGCTATGGTCACCTTGTAAATCTCAGTTAGGGAGATTAAAGGGTAATTGTGATTATTGGAATAAATTATAAAAAGAAAATACATAATAAAAGGGATAGAATACTTATGCAGATTCATTGGTGGGAATTTCAGATAAGTGGATGGAGATGCTGTAGAGCTCAAGGACGCCTGCTCTCCTACTGCTTCTACCCAATCCTTCTTACTCCTTTCCATGGCAAGCTTTGTATAGGGGTTCACCATCAGCGGTGGCTACTTTCAATCCTCTCGGGAAAATATCCTATGCGGCTGTCACTCGCACAGCTAATCAGTCTGGAGGCATCACCCATGGTTGATGGCTACATCCCATCCTCGCAGTGAAAACTAATGCTCACGCACTCTGTCACAGTACGGCTAATCACTGGTTGGTTCCCGCGCCTACTGGAATAGAATCCCTTGATTCTTTTGCGTCTGTCACTAACGCCCAGCACTTGCAAGTTTGAAGCACGTCACAGTCATTCATTACCGGAATCCTACTCGGAATACCACAGACAAGGTTAGACTTTCCGGATTCCCAGGATCCTACTCGGAACACCACAGACAAGGTTGGACTTTCCGGATCCTCATAAATGCCGCCATCTATCTAGCTTATACCACGAAGATTCTGTTGGGGAATCTAAGAGATACGCATTCAAGCTCTGTTGCATGTAGAACGTAAGTGGTTGTCAATCACGCGCGTTCATAAGTGAGAATGATAATGAGGGTTATCTAACTCATCACATTCATCATGTTCTTGGGTACGAATGAATATCTTGGAATAAGAATAAGAGAGATTTGAATAAAAGAAAATAGAACTTCATTAATACTTGAGGTACAGCAGAGCTCCACACCCTTAATCTATGGTGTGCAGAAACTCCACCGTTGAAAATACATAAGCAAAGGGTTCAGGCATGGCCGAATGGCCAGCCCTCTCCTAACGTGATCAATGATCTCCTAAGATGAAAAATAAAATAAAACTGAGACCAAAGATGTCTAATACAATAGATAAATGTCCTATATATACTAGACTAGCTCCTAGGGTTTACATGAGTAAGTAATTGATGCATAAATTCACTTCCGGAGCCCACTTGGTGTGTGCTTGGACTGAGCTTGATCAATCCACGAGCTGAGGCATTTCTTGGAGTTGAACTTCGAGTTATGACGTGTTTTGGGCGTTCAACTCCGGATCATGACGTTTTTCTGGCGTTTAACTCCAGACAGCAGCATGTACTTGGCGTTTAACGCCAAGTTAAGTCGTCATTCTTCGAATAAAGTATGGACTATTATATATTGCTGGAAAGCCCTGGATGTCTACTTTTCAACGCCGTTGAGAGCGCGCCATTTGGAGTTCTGTAGCTCCAGAAAAGCCATTTCGAGTGCAGGGAGGTCAGAATCCAACAGCATCAGCAGTCCTTTTGTCAGCCTTTTTCAGAGTTTTGCTCAAATCCCTCAATTTCAGCCAGAATTTACCTGAAATCACAGAAAAACACACAAACTCATAGTAAAGTCCAGAAATGTGAATTTAACATAAAAACTAATGAAAACATCCCTAAAAGTAGCTTGAACTTACTAAAAACTACTTAAAAACAATGCCAAAAAGCGTATAAATTATCCGCTCATCATGCATCATCCATGGGGACTTGGGTTGGAGGGTAAAAATGTTGGAGTGGTGGTGATTCAAGGGTTGCTTGTTCATAATCGTCACAAGGGTATGCATAGGGGGAATATAGATTTGGATCATATGTAGGCAATTGGTGGAAATAAGATGTGGGTTGAGAGTATGGTGCGTAGAATGGTGGTGGTTGAGAATCATCATATCCATAGGAATGATATGCATTATAGGAAGGATTACCATCATAATAACTTGAAGGGGAAGGTAGCCATGATGATTGCTCATATGGATATGGCTCCCCTCCTAAGAATTCATCTCTCCCATAATGTGAGCCATCATTCAAGTTTTTATCGCCTACAAAATAGTCATAGTTATATCCAAAACCACAAGGATGAGAATTCATAGTGGCAAATAAGAACAAAACTAATAGAGATCTAAAACTAACAGAGACTAACAAACAAACAAAAGACAAACATATTCACAATATTTACATATTTACATTAACCAAAAACATGGCACTCATGCGCATTCCCCGGCAACGGCGCCATTTTGACGAATAGATTTTTTGCCGATATAGAAATTATCAAGTGATCAATCGTAGTATAGTCTAAACCGACGCAAAATCCATCATCAAACAAATCTACAATCTATAATCGAGAGTATTAGTCCCGAGTCGTTCTTCCCTAGGAATGCTACAAGGATGCATGTATTGGTTAAGTGATCTTTTTGTGGCTTGAAGAGTGTGGCATAAAAGTGTGAATAAGAGAAAACAACAATCAATCAATATTAAAAGCCTTGGCCAAGGTTGAACATTGGAAGTCCCATCACTATAGCTTCCTTCAATTGTGACAACAAAGGGGTGTTGCTTCACTTAGTTAATCCCTAATTATAGAGAAAAGTCAAGTAAAAGTAATTAATTCAAGTCACAAGTCCTAGTCTTACCCTAGGGAAGTCTAGCTTTAGTGCACTCTAAGTCAATTAGCAATCCTCAATTCTTAATCAACAATTGACATCCATTATTCAAGTGTCTCCAATGACTCAACCACTAGGCCAAGTGATGGAATACTACTCCATATCTAAAGTTGGCATTTTCTCAAACATTTGGAGGGCAAGAATGAAAGACATAGTAAAATTGAGAAGAGATTTAGAATCAAAGCAATTCAACACAAGAGATTAACAACAATCAACAATGAACAACAATGAGAATGAGATCTTCAATGAATCAATAGAGTTCAAAACAACAAAGTTAAACCTAAGATCTACAAGAATTGAACAATTACAAACACTAATTGAGATTAGAGAAGAGGATCTACAACATGAACAAAGTAAATTGAGAGTGGCAATAGATCTCACCAAAGAATGGTTGAGAATTGAGAAAAATGAAGATGAATCCTAGAGAGAAGTTGGAGTTTCTCTCTCTACAAAATGTAACTAACTAAAACTATCTATCTCATGATCTAAAATTAGTCTATGGTATGAATGTGTGTATGTGTTGTCAATCCCCTTCAATCCTTGGCTCTTATATGCATTTTGGCGCCAAAGTTGGTTGCTGAAACCTCCTAAAATCGCCAGGCACGTGCTGCAATAAAGGAATCACGTGCGGACTACGACGCGTGCGCGCACGGTACGCGTGCGCGTCCCTGGCTAATTCTGCGATGTGCGCGCGAGCGCCTTGTGCGCGTACGCGTGCTTGGCCGAGATCAATTCTTTGGCTTTTTGTGCTTCTCTCCACTTGCATGCTTCCTTCCTTGCTTCTTCTGATCCATGCTTAGCCTATTTCATCCTGAGATTACTAACAAACACATCAAGGCATCTTATGGAATCAAAGAGAAACTAGAATTCATCAAAATAAGACTTAAAAAGCATGTTTTTACACTTAAGCACAAATAAGGGAGAGATAACAAAACCATGCTAATTCCTAGGCTAAATGTGACAAAAGGTTATCAAAATACTCTAATTTCAATACAAAACAAACCGTCAAATTAGGGTTTGTCAACCTCCCCACACTTAAGCCTTAGCATGTCCTCATGCTAAAATAAGAAGGAACTAAGGGTTATGACATTTATTTGGATGCAACTAAACTATGTGAATCCTATCTAAAGGCAACTGTCAAAAGCAATTGGAAATGCTTTGTTCAAACAAATCAATTCCCAAGAGACATGCGTAAGCACAAGAGCTAGGCATATAGGAACTAAGTCCAAACCACAATTGTATTGAATTATCAAAAGGAATTCAACTTGCAAGAATATAGATAATATGGGTAAATACATGTGATTGAACTTTTGAACCCTCACCGGATGTGTATCCGCTCTATTCACTCAAGTGTTTAAGGGTTAATTCACTCAATTCTCTTCTAATCATGTTTTCCAAAATTTGATTTTCTTCTAACAATCAACACTTATTCAATGCATGCATACATTCATCATGAGGTCTTTTATTTAGGTTGTAATGGGGTTAGGGTCAAGGTAGGATCATTTATGGTTAAGTGGACTAGGATTTGAATCTTTGATTAGCATAGACTTTCCCACCCAACCTATTTAATGACCTATACAAATGCAAGCTATCATAACTACCCATTCTTCACTTTTTCTTACATACTCATGCATTCTTATTTGATTCATAACACCTATGCATTGATTCCTTTTTATTGACTTCACTTTGGAGCATTTTGTCCCCTCTTTATTATATATATATTTTTTCCTTTTCATCATCATATTAATTTTTTTTCTTCTTTTTTTTTTCTTTATATATTTTTTTCTCTTTTTTTTTTCAAACTACACATAAGAACATCAATGCATAAGGTCTTTACATTTAATCAATACATGAATATGTACCCAATTCCTAAACATGAAAGTGTACTACCCCTTTTATCCTATCCAATGTTCCCAAGCCTCACCAAACTTGAATAATAAACACTCTCACTAGCCTAAGCTAATCAAAGATCCAAACAAGGATTTTTCTTCATTGGTTTTCCGCCTTGGGCTTGTAATGAGCTAAATTGAGAATAAGTTGGTTAAGCATAGGCTCAAAATTGGCTAATCAAAGGAATATAAAAGGGTTGGCTATTTGGGTAAGTGGCTAATGAAGTGATAGCCTCAATCATATAAATGCACAAACACAAGAAATAAATGGATATATAGAATCAAGCAAATTAAGGATTATAATCATAGAAAGAGAGCAATTTCACACAAGAATGGAAAATAAGTGGTTATAAAATATAACCACATCAATAGGCTCAAGTCTCACAAGCTTGTGTTCTCAATTCAATACATGCTTCACAAGGTATGAAATTCAAGCAAGTTTTTCAAAAATTCTCTTTCAATCAATTGGGTTAATGCCTTCTATTTAAGCTTCTTGAAAAATCCCAATGTTTGACTAAGCATTGTTGTGATTGAAAAATCCAAAAATTTTTCTTAGTTCACCCTTCCCTTTTTCACTCAAAATCAATTTCTTATGCAAAAAGGGTGACTAAGTATTTGCAATTCAAAATATGAAGCTTGAACACAAAGCCTTTTGGGCTACTAAACTTCTAAACCTTGATTCTGAAGCAGCAGGAGAGAAGAGGTTATTACAGCTAAATGAGCTGGATGAGTTTAGGCTAGAAGCCTATGAAAATACCAAGATATACAAGGAAAAAGCCAAGAGATGGCATGACAGGAAGATTTTGAAGAAAGAATTCAAACCTGGACAATAAGTACTCTTGTACAACTCACGATTCAAGATATTCCCTGGCAAGCTTAAGTCTAAGTGGACTGGTCCATATTTGGTAACTAAGGTCTTTCCTTATGGGAGTATTGAATTGCTAGATGAAGCAACAAAAAGTCGGTTTACAGCAAATGGTCACAGAGCAAAACTATACCTAGGAGGACAATGGGACAAAGAAAAAGAGGTTCAGAACCTAATTCCTCCTTGAAGTAAAAACAGAAGATGTCAAGCTAGTGACAATAAAGAAGCGCTTGTTGGGAGGCAATCCAACCTGAGGTAGTTTTCTTTTCATAGCTTTTTCAATAAAAATGTTGAATCATTGGTATGCATTACAAGGAGCTAAGTTTGGTGCTGCACACCAAAACAATTTAAGGGAGAATGAAGGATTCTAAGTTTGGTGTTCCACCAAAAATCTCACTTAAAAGCACATTCTCACTTCCTGCACAATGCTAGCTCCAAGCAATCAGACAAATTATTCAACCATTTAACTGCTTTATAGCTTTGATTCCATAACCTTTAGCAAGGACACAGGGTTTCAAATATAGTTAACTTGTTGCATCTGAGATAGTGGCAAACAATTAAGTTTGGTGTTCCCACACCAAAATAAATCCAAGAGCCACACTCAATTTATGCACACTAACCATGCAATTAAGGGCTTGAGAAGCAAACAACTTTGAGAATTATGCAGGAAATGAGTCAACAATTAAAGATATTGTGCATCTTAACTCAAAGAAAACACAACAGAAGGAAGAATCAAAGGGCTGCAACTTCAAAGGTTGTATCTAAACTTAATCCTTGCTGCTGTGTATTGTTTTGAACATGGGAACCATTATATATCCTGCTAAAGTGTTTATTTAGTTGCAAGTGAAATTGCTTGATCAAGAAATGATCTGCATAATGCTTGTCATTCATCACTTAGCTTGAATTTTGTTTTGTTTCCCATATGCTTGAATAAAAGAGAATTGTTTGAATTGAAAAGTAAATATTCAATGTTGCATAAGTAGAATGGAAGTTAATGGTGGTATATGTGTTTGATTAAATGCATAACTCATGAAATAAGTGCTGCATAGTATCACTTTCATGGAAGTGTGAGCTACCTTGCTGTTATGAAGATTCTTATCAATAAAAGAAAAAGCCCTTGAGAACAAAATTTAAACAGAAATAAAAGGAAGAAGAAAAAGCCAATGTGGCAAGAAAAACAAAGAATAAAGGTTGGACACCAATAGCTTGGACCCTAGGACATATGCCTGTGGTGTTCTTGTACTAAGATATGCTTGGATAAGTAAATTCTAAGGGGTATTTTAAAACCCGGTCACTTAGATCAACTGATTTGGGATGGCCAATTGAAAGTCCACAATAAAGAGCAACTTAGATACAGAACATTTAGTTATTCAAAGAGATGCTGGGCATCAATGATCCTAGGAAGAAATAGTGAGCCATGTGTCTGTGGTGGAAAGATGTTGAGTAAAAGAAAAAAAATAAAGCCAAAGGCTACTACTGCAACATTAGACACCAAACCTCCAAAAGAATAAGCTTGTTAAGCATTATAAGAAAGAAAAGTTAGCAAGGGAGTAATTAAAAAATAAACCTTATAACAGCAGGTTTAGCAAGCCTTCGAGGAAAGATGTATATTATGTAACAGCAACAATAATTGAGTTATCATTGTCTGCATAAAGACTCCATAAATCAAGTTCTGCTATTTGCCTAATAAGGATATGTTTCTTTTCTTATTCATTTCATTTTCTCTTAGTTTTTATGCTTGCTTGGGGACAAGCAAGATTTAAGTTTGGTGTTGTGATGACTGGTCATCATATACCCATTTTTCAAGCTAATTTCACTTGTTTTATTAACCTTTATGCACTTTCTTACATCCTAAGTAAGTGATTTGGAGTGAAAATGCATAACTTCTTTAAATCAAACAACCACCATGAAATTAATGTTAACTCATAAGGTTCAAGCTGAATTTAATTGAATTTTAATTGATTTATAAGCCTTGTGAATTTAGTGATACTTTGAGTGGTTGTTTTGGTTTATTGTAGGTGAAGAAAAGAAGAAAAGAGGAAGCGTGGCTTAAGAAAGCGTGGCCCAAGGAGAAAAAGGCGTGGTGCATAAAGGAGGAGTGCAAGCATTGCCCTCCACAAGGGCACACTGCCCTCTAGGAGGGCAACATAAGGAAACAAGGCTTGAGAGGCAACTCTGCCCTGCCCACGACAAGGGCAGAGCACAAATTAGGTGCCATGAATCAAGAAGAACAAAACATTGCCCTGCCCTCCTCAAGGGCAGTATCGGGCTCACTAGAGGAAGAAATTCAAAGAAAAAGTTCACCTTTGCTTGCCACAAGAATCGAACACGGCACCATGAGGAAGCAAGGAATTAAGCCTCACTTTGGTACCAAGAGAACCAAAGAAAATAGGTAGCGTGCGCGTCACCCAAGTCTCGAACACGGAGCTTCAGCCTTGGCACATTGCCCTGCCCTCCGCAAGGGCAGGGCAGCATTTTGTTGTTGCACGGCCAGCGCACCATTCTGGCGCACCAAGGGAAGGCTCGGCAGCATCAATCTGGCGCACGGGCATCAAATCTGGCGCACCAAAAATTTCTGCCCTGCCCTCCACAAGGGCAGGGCAGCATCCTACAGCACCCAAACGCGCACGCAAGCACCAACACGCACCATTTTCTGCCCTGCCCTCCACAAGGGCAGGGCAGCCTCCTGGAAGCAATTTTTCATGGGCCAAAAATTGAATTAAAAATCCAATTTAATTCATTTCTACACCAAATCAAAAGCCCATCCAAATCCCAAGATCCAAGAATAGAAAGTGTATAAATAGGAGCTAGTTTGATGTAATTAGGACCTTTTACTTGATTTTTGAACTTTGAACTTTTGGCTTTGAGCTTTGAATATTCACTTTTATTTTGCAACTTTTTCTTGGAAAGACTTCACCGAGATTTCTGAGAATTTGGGAGGAGAATTGATCTCTCTTCTTCCTGGTTCTTGCTTGGGCATTTTTACTTTTCTTGTTTGAGTCTTGGGTGTTAAGAATTGAGGAAATTCTGTCTCAATCTCCACTCAAGATCTCTTTGATTTCTTTTCTGCATAATTGAATTCAAACACACTTCCTGTACTGCTTCTTCTTTAATTCCTTGTTAATTGCTTTGAGAATTTAGATCTGGGAAGGCAATTGAGATCTAGGCTTTGCTACCTAGTCTCTGGAGTCCTGAGATCACATTTTCCTTTTGGTTCTTCTGTGAACCTCTGCTGCAATTAATTTCCTTCCTGTTTAAGTTCTAATTACTTCTAATTCAATTTCTGCTCTGTCAATTGTTGCAATTTAATTTCTCTTTGCTTAGATTCTGATATCCCAGTCCTCAGATCCCTTTTTCATTCAAGCAATTTATATTCCTTGCACTTTAAGTTACTGCAATTTACATTTCTTGCACTTTAAGTTTCAGTCATTTAATTTCTTGTTCTTTAAGATTCGGTCCTTTTACTTTCAGTTCCTTTTAATTTCTGCAATTCTTCCCTTCCCCATTTACATTTTCTGTTATTTACTTCCTGTTAAATACAAATCACTCAACCAAAACTTGATTCGCTTGACTAAATCAACCACTAAACTGAAATTGCTCAATCCTTCAATCCCTGTGGGATCGACCTCACTCATGTGAGTTATTATTACTTGATGCGACCCGGTACACTTGCCGGTGAGTTTTGTGTTGGATCGTTTTCCGCACATCACTTGCTTCATACCAACAATCTCTGTGGGATCGACCCTTACTCACGTAAGGTATTACTTGGATAACCCAGTACACTTGCTGGTTAAGTTGAACGGAGTTGTGGAAAGAAAGTGCTGAGTTAATTTTTATGCACATGCCAAAGAGCCATTATTGATGATCACAATTTCGTTCACCAAGTTTTTGGCGCCGTTGCCGGGGATTGTTCGAGTATGGACAACTGACGGTTCGTCTTGTTGCTCAGATTAGGTAATTTTCTTTTCAAAAACTTTTTCAAAAATCTTTCTTTTATTTTTCATTTTTCCAAACTTTATTTTCGAAAAAACTAATAAAAATCCAAAAAAATTAATAAAATCATAAAAATAAAAAAATATTTTGTGTTTCTTGTTTGAGTCTTGAGTCAATTTTTAAGTTTGGTGTCAATTGCATGTTTTTAAAATTTATGCATTATTTTTTTCGAAAATTTCATGCATTCATATTGTTCTTCATGATCTTCAAGTTGTTCTTGGTAAGTCTTCTTGTTTGATCTTGATGTTTTCTTGTTTTGTGTTGTTTGTTGTTTTTCATGTGCTTCTTTCATTTGTTAGAGTCCATGCATTAAAGATTTCTAAGTTTGGTGTCTTGCATGTTTTCTTTGCATAAAAATTTTTTCAAAATTATGTTTTTGATGTTCATCATGATCTTCAAAGTGTTCTTGGTGTTCATCTCGACATTCATAGTGTTCTTTCATGCATCTTGTGTTTTGATCCAAAATTTTTATGTTTTGGGTCATATTTGTATTTTTCTCTTTCATCATTCAAAAATAAAAAAAATATCTTTTCCTTATTTCTCCCCAAATTTTCGAAATTTTGGGTTGACTTGGTCAAAAATTTTTAAAATTAGTTGTTTCTTACAAGTCGAGTCAAATTTTCAATTTTAAAAATCTTATTTTTTTTAAAAATCTTTTTCAAAAACCATATCTTTTTCATTTTTTATTATTTTCGAAAAATTCCAAAAATCTTTTTCAAAATATTTTCAAAATATTTTTCTTATCTTTATATCTAATTTTTGAAAATTAGCTAACAAGTAATGTGATTGATTCAAAAATTTGAGGTTTGTTACTTTCTTGTTAAGAAAGGTTCAATCTTTAAGTTCTAGAATCTTATCTTGTAGTTTCTTGTTAGTGAAGTAAGTAATTTTAAATTTAAAAATTAAAATATTTTTTATCTTTTCTATCTTATCTTTTTGTCATATCTTTTTCAAAATTTTATCTTTTTCAAAATTTGATTTCAAAATATCTTATCTAACTTCTTATCTTCTTATCTTTTCAAATTTGATTTCAAATCTTTTTCAATCAACTAACTAACTCTGTGTTTGTTTCTTATCTTTTCAAAACCACCTAACTACTTTTCCCTCTCTAATTTTCGAAAATATCTCACCTCTTTTTCAAAAATTCTTTTTGTTCTAAATTTTAATTTTAATTATATCTTATCTTTAATTTTCGAAAATTACTAACCCCTTTTTAAAATTATTTTCGAATTTTCTATCCCTTCTCACTTATTCTATTTAATTATTTAATTACTAACACTTCTCTTCACATCTCTCCATCTAAATATCCGAACCCACTCTTCTACATTCTTCTCCCCTTTCTTCTTCTACTAACATAAAGGAATCTCTATACTGTGACATAGAGAATTCCTCTTTCTTTTCTTGTTTTCTTCTCTTTCATATGAGCAGGAACAAGGAAAAAGGCACTCTTGTTGAAAGTGATCCTGAACCTGAAAGGACTTTGAAGAGGAAACTAAGAGAAGCTAAATTACAATAATCCAGAAGTAACCTTTCAGAAATTTTTGAACAAGAGAAGGAGATGGCAGCCGAACTCAATAATGATAATGCAAGGAGAATGCTTGGTGACTTCACAAAACCAACGTCCAAATTTGATGGAAGAAGCATCTCCATTCCTGCCATTGGAGCCAACAATTTTGAGCTGAAACCTCAGGTAGTTGCCTTAATGCAACAAAACTGCAAGTTCTATGGACTTCCATCTGAATATCCTTACCAGTTTTTAACTGAGTTCTTGCAGATCTGTGAGACTGTTAAGACAAATGGAGTAGATCCTGAAGTCTACAGGCTCATGCTTTTCCCTTTTGCTGTAAGAGACAGAGCTAGAATATGGTTGGACTCACAACCTAAAGATAGCCTGGACTCCTGGGATAAGCTGGTCACGGCTTTCTTGGATAAATTATTTCCTCCTCAAAAGCTGGGCAAGCTTAGAGTGGATGTTCAAACCTTCAAGCAAAAAGATGGTGAATCCCTCTATGAAGCTTGGGAAAGATACAAGCAGCTGACCAAAAGGTGTCCATCTGACATGTTTTCAGAATGGACCATATTAGATATATTCTATTATGGTCTATCTGAATTTTCGAAAATTTCATTGGACAATTCTGCAGGTGGATCCATTCACCTAAAGAAAATGCTTGTAGAAGCTCAAGAACTTATTGACATGGTTGCAAATAACCAATTCATGTACACTTCTGAGAGGAATTCTATGAATAATGGGACACCTCAGAGGAAGGGAGTTCTTGAAATTGATGCTCTGAATGCCATATTGGCTCAGAACAAAGTGTTGACTCAGCAAGTCAATATGATCTCTCAAAGTCTGAATGGATGGCAAAATGCATCCAACAATACTAAAGAGGCAGCTTCTGAAGAAGCTTATGATCTTGAGAACCCTGCAATAGTGGAGGTAAATTACATGGGTGAACCTTATGGAAACACCTATAATTCATCATGGAGAAATCATATAAATTTCTCATGGAAGGATCAACAAAAGCCTCAACAAGGCTTTAACAATGGTGGACGCAATAGGCTGAGCAATAGCAAGCCTTTTCCATCATCTTCTCAGCAACAGACAGAGAATTCTGAAGAAAGCACTTCCAATTTAGCCAATCTAGTCTCTGATCTGTCAAAAGCCACTTTCAGTTTCATGAGTGAAACAAGATCCTCCATCAGAAATCTGGAGGCACAAGTGGGGCAGCTGAGTAAGAAAGTCATTGAAACTCCTCCCAGTATTCTCCCAAGCAATACAGAAGAGAATCTAAAAGGAGAGTGCTAGGCCATTGATGTAATCAATATGGCCGAATGCACAAGGGAGGAGGAGGACGAAAATCCTAGTGAGGAAGACCTCCTAGGACATCTCTCAAGCAAGAAGGAGTTTTCTATTAAGGATCCAAAGGAATCTGAGACTCATATAGAGACCATAGAGATTCCATTAAATCTCCTTCTGCCATTCATGAGCTCTGAAGACTATTCTTCCTCTGAAGAGGATGAAGATGTGACTGGAGAGCAAGTTGCTCAATATTTAGGAGCTATCATGAAGCTGAATGCCAAGTTGTTTGGTAATGAGACTTGGGAAAGTGAACCTCCCTTGCTCATTAATGAACTAGATACCTGGATTCAGCAAATTTTACCTCAAAAGAGACAAGATCCTGGCAAGTTCTTAATACCTTGTACCATAGGCACCATGACCTTTGAAAAAGCTCTATGTGATCTGGGGTCAGGGATAAATCTTATGCCACTCTCTGTAATGGAGAAGCTGGGGATCATTGAGGTACAACCTGCCTTGTTCTCATTACAATTGGCAGACAAGTCATTGAGACAAGCTTATGGAACAGTAGAGGACATGTTAGTAAAGGTTGAAGGCCTTTACATCCCTGCTGATTTCATAATCTTAGACACTAGGAAGGAAGAGGATGAATGCATCATCCTTGGAAGACCTTTCCTAGCCACAGCAGGAGCTGTGATAGATGTCAACAGAGGTTAATTAGTCCTTCAATTGAATGGGGACTACCTTGTGTTTAAGGCACATGGCCAACCCTCTGTGACAAAAGAGAGTAAGCATGAAGAGCTTCTCTCAGTTCAGAGTCAAGAAGAGCCCCCACAGTCAAACTCTAAGTTTGGTGTTGGGAGGCCACAACCAAACTCTAAGTTTGGTGTTAAGACCCCATATCCAAACTCTAAGTTTGGTGTTGGGACTATACAACATTGACCTGATTACCTTGTGGCTCCATGAGAGCCCACTGTCAAGCTATTTACATCAAAGAAGCGCTTGTTGGGAGGCAACCCAATTTTATTTATCTAATTTTTATTTTATTTTATTTTATTGTTATTTTGTGTTTTATTAGGTACATGATCATGTGGAGTCACGAAAAAATATAAAAATTAAAAACAGAATCAAAAACAGCAAAAGAAAAATCACACCCTGGAGGAAGGACAGATTGGCGTTCAACGCCAGTAAGGAGCATCTGGCTGGTGTTCAACGCCAGAACAGAGCATGAATCTGGCGCTGAACGCCAGAAACAAGCAACATTCTGGCGTTTGAACGCCAGGAATGTGCCTTGAGAAAAGCTGGCGCTGAACGCCGTAACAAGCATGGAACTGGCGTTCAACGCCAGAAACATGCTACATATGGGCGTTGAACGCCCAGAACATGCTACATATGGGCATTGAACGCCCAGAACATGCTTCACATGGGCGTTGAACGCCCAGAACGTGCATCACCTCGGCGTTAAAACGCCAGAATGGTATGCAAAGGCATTTTACATGCCTATTTGGTGCAGGGATGGAATTCCTTGACACCTCAGGATCTGTGGACCACACAGGATCACCTCAGGATCTGTGGACCCCACAGGATCACCTCAGGATCTGTGGACCCCACAGGATCCCCACCTAACATATTCCCACCTTACCTCCTAATCCTATTACACTCTCCCCCATGTCACACTTCCCAACAACTTCAATCTCTAAATCTCTCTTCCCAATAAACACTCTTTCCCAAAACCCTTTACCACTCACATCCATCCACTCTTCCCCATACACCCCACCTACCTTCAAAATTCAAAAACACTTTCCCACCCTAACCCACCCTAAAATGGCTGAACCTAACCTCTCTCTTTCCCTATATAAATCCCTCAATTCCACTTTATTTTCACACAACACAACCCCCTCTTCTATAGTTTGGCCGAAACCCACACTCCCCATTCTTCTCCATATTTTCTTCTTCTTCTTCTTCTCTTCTTTCTTCTCTTGCTCGAGGGCGAGCAATATTTTAAGTTTGGTGTGGTAAAAGCATAAGCTTTTTTGTTTTTCCATTACCATCAATGGCACCTAAGGCCAGAGAATCCTCTAGAAAAGGAAAAGGGAAGACAAAAGCTTCCACCTTCGAGTCATGGGAGATGGAAAGATTCATCTCTAAAAGCCATCAAGACCACTTCTATGATGTTGTGGCAAAGAAGAAGGTGATCCCTGAGGTCCTTTTCAAGCTCAAGAAAAATGAGTATCCGAAAATCCGACATGAGATCCGAAGAAGAGGTTGGAAAGTCCTAACCAACCCCATGCAACAAGTCAGAATCTTAATGGTTCAAGAGTTCTATGCCAATGCATGGATCACTAGGAACCATGATCAAAGTATGAACCCGAGTCCAAAGAATTATCTCACAATGGTTCGGGAGAAATACTTAGATTTTAGTCCAGAAAATGTAAGGTTGGCGTTCCACTTGCCCATGATGCAAGAAGATGTACGCCCCTACACTAGAAGGGTCAACTTTAATCAAAGGTTGGACCAAGTCCTTATGGACATATGTGTGGAAGGAGCTCAATGGATGAGAGACTCCAAAGGCAAGCCAGTTCAACTAAGAAGACTGGATCTCAAGCCTGTGGCTAGAGGATGGTTGGAGTTCATTCAACGCTCCATCATTCCCACTAGCAACCGATCTGAAGTTACTGTGGATCGGGCCATCATGATTCATAGCATTATGATTGGAGAGGAAGTAGAAGTTCATGAAGTCATCTCCAATGAATTCTACAAAATAGCCGAAAAGCCCTCCACCATGGCAAGGCTAGCTTTTCCTCACCTTATTTGTCATCTATGTTACTCAGCTGGAGTTATCATAGAAGGAGACATCTCCATTGAAGAGGATAAGCCCATCACCAAGAAGAGGATGGAGCAAGCAAGAGAGACCCTCCACGGTTCTCAAGAGATGCATGAGGAAGCTCATCATCAAGAAATCCCTGAGATGCCTCAAGGGATGCACTTTCCTCCCAATAACTATTGGGAACAACTCAACACTTCCTTAGAAGATTTGAGCCACAATGTGGAACAATTAAGGGTGGAACATCATGAACACTCCATCATTCTCCAGGAAATAAGAGAAGATCAAAGAACAATGAGGGAGGAGCAACAAAGGCAAGGAAGGGACATAGAAGAGCTTAAAGACATTGTTGGTCCTTCAAGAAGAAGACGCCACTAAGGTGGATTCATTCCTTGTTCTTATTTCTTCCTGTTTTTCGGTTTCTATGTTATGTTTATCTATGTTTTGTGTCTCTACTTCATGATCATTAGTATGTAGTAACCATGTCTTAAAGCTATGAATAAAATCCATTAATCCTTCACCTCTCTTAAATGAAATATGCTTTAATTCAAAAAAACAAGAAGTACATGAATTTCGAATTTATCCTTGAATTTAGTTTAATTATATTGATGTGGTGACAATACTTTTTGTTTTCTGAATGAATGCTTAACAGTGCATATTTTTGATCTTGTTGTTTATGAATGTTAACAAAGAGAAATGTTATTGATGATCTGAAAAATCATAAAATTGATTCTTGATGCAAGAAAAAGCAGTGAAAAGTAAAAAGCTTGTGAAAAAATAGAGAAATGGCGAAAAAAATAATAGAAAGAAAAAGAAAAAGCAAGCAGAAAAAGCCAATCGCCCTTAAAACCAAAAGGCAAGGGTAAAAAGGATCCAAGGCTTTGAGCATCAATGGATAGGAGGGCCCAAGGAAATAAAATCCAGGCTTAAGCGGCTAAACTAAGCTGTCCCTAACCATGTGCTTGTGTCATGCAGGTCCAAGTGAAAAGCTTGAGACTGAGTGGTTAAAGTCGTGATCCAAAGCAAAAGAGTGTGCTTAAGAGCTCTAGACACCTCTAACTGTGGACTTTAGCAAAGCTAAGTCACAATCTGAAAAGGTTCACCCAGTTATATGTCTGTGGCATTTATGTATCCGGTGGTAATACTGGAAAACAAAGTGCTTAGGGCCACGGCCAAGACTCATAAGTAGCTGTGTTCAAGAATCAACATGCTTAACTAGGAAAATCAATAACACTATCCGAAATTCTAAGCTCCTAGAGAAGCCAATCATTCTAAACTTCAAAGGAAAAAGTGAGATGCCAAAACTGTTCAGAAGCAAAAAGCTACAAGTCCCGCTCATCTAATTATAATTAATATTCATTGATATTCTGGAATTTATAGTACATTCTCTTCTTTTTATCCTATTTGATTTTCAGTTGCTTGGGGACAAGCAACAATTTAAGTTTGGTGTTGTGATGAGCGGATAATTTATACACTTTTTGGCATTGTTTTTAGGTAGTTTTTAGTAAGTTCAAGCTACTTTTAGGGATGTTTTCATTAGTTTTTATGTTAAATTCACATTTCTGGACTTTACTATTAGTTTGTGTGTTTTTCTGTGATTTTAGGTAATTTCTAGCTGAAATTGAGGGACTTGAGCAAAACTCTGAAAAAGGCTGACAAAAGGACTACTGATGCTGTTGGAATCTGACCTCCCTGCACTCGAAATAGATTTTCTGGAGCTACAGAACTCCAAATGGCGCGCTCTCAACGGCTTTGGAAAGTAGACATCCAGAGCTTTCCAGCAATATATAATAGTCCATACTTTATTCGGAAATTGACGACGTAACTTGGCATTGAACGCCAAGTACATGCTGCTGTCTGGAGTTAAACGCCAGAAACACGTCATGATCCGGAGTTGAATGCCCAAAACACGTTATAACTTGGAGTTCAACTCCAATAAAAGCCTCAGCTCGTGGATAGACCAAGCTTAGCCCAAACATACACCAAGTGGGCCCCGGAAGTGGATTTATGCATCAATTACTTACTCATGTAAACCCTAGTAGCTAGTTTATTATAAATAGAACATTTAACTATTGTACGTTACATCTTTTGACCACGTTACATCTTTTGACCATTCGGTCTTCTGATCACGTTTTGGGGGGCTGGCCATTCGGCCATGCCTGAACCTTTCACTTATGTATTTTCAACGGTGGAGTTTCTACACACCATAGATTAAGGGTGTGGAGCTCTGCTGTACCTCAAGTTTCAATACAATCACCATTACTTTCTATTCAATTCTCTTTTATTCTTATTCCAAGATATACGTTGCACTTCAACTTAATGAATGTGATGATCCGTGACACTCATCATCATTGTCACCTATGAACGCGCGTGACTGACAACCACTTCCGTTCTACTTTAGGCCGGGCGCATATCTCTTAGATTCCCCAACAGAATCTTCGTGGTATAAGCTAGATAGATGGCGGCATTCTTGGGGATCTGGAAAGTCTAACCTTGTCTGTGGTATTCCGAGTAGGATCCCGGGAATCCGGAAAGTCTAACCTTGTCTGTGGTATTCCGAGTAGGATTCCGGTATTGAATGACTGTGACGAGCTTCAAACTCCTGAAGGCTGGGCGTTAGTGACAGACGCAAAAGAATCAAGGGATTCTATTCCAACCTGATTGAGAACCGACAGATGATTAGCCGTGCTGTGACAGAGCATTTGGACCATTTTCACTGAGAGGATGGGATGTAGCCATCGGCAAGGGTGATGCCTCCAGACGATTAGCTATGCAGTGACAGCGCATAGGACCATTTTCCCGAGAGGATGAAAAGTAGCCATTGATGATGGTGATGCCCTACATACAGCTTGCCATGGAAAGGAGTAAGAAGGATTGGATGAATGTAATAAGAAAGTAGAAATACAAGAGGAGCACAGCATCCGCATATGCCTATCTGAAATTTCCACTAGTGATTTACATAAGTATTTCTATCCTATTTTATTTTCTGTTTGTTATTAATTTTCGAAATCCATAACCATTTAATCTGCCTAACTGAGATTTACAAGGTGATCATAGCTTTCTTCATACCAACAATCTCTGTGGGATCGACCCTTACTCACGTAAGGTATTACTTGGATGACCCAGTACACTTGCTGGTTAAGTTGAACGGAGTTGTGGAAAGAAAGTGCTGAGTTAATTTTTATGCACATGCCAAAGAGCCATTATTGATGATCACAATTTCGTCCACCAGTTAGATTAAGATAGGTATTGTGTATAATTTAAGTGTGGGAAACTTTATGGGAATATGGGATGATAGAAAAAAGTAGGGATTTACACTAAAAAAGATGTTTCAATTATTTGAAAGCATGCTTATGTGAAATCAGAATAATTAAATTACCATGTGCATTGAAAACAAATATATATTTTAGTGTTTAAATAAGGGGATACAAGAATTACCCCAAATGCGATTACAAAATAATCAATGCACATAGGACAAAAGTAAAAAATAAAATGCATGAGCATGTAACACAAAAGTGGAAAGGTTTGGGTAGGTATGTGAAGAATTATGAAATTAAATATGTATATGTTAGGTGAGATCTTGGACTAGTCAAGGATTCACTTTGTTAACTCACTTAGCCTTACATATACATCCTTACCCTTACCTCAGCCCCATTACAACCTAGAAAAAGACCTTATAATTTTTGTATGTCTATATTCAATAATTGTTGATTGATTAGAGGAAAAACAAAGTTTTAGAAAGCATGACTAGAAAAGAAGAGAGTGATTAACCCCAAACACTGAGTGACTAGAGAATAAACACGTAATCCAGTGAGGGTTCAATAGCTCATTCTCATGTGTCCATATTTAACTATTAATTGTCTTGCAAGTTGTGGACTATCTTAACTCAACTCAATTGTGATTATGCTTTAATATGATTTGGCCCTAATTGTACATATATGATTCCTTGAAGATATGAATTAATTTAACTACATGTATGCTTTATATATAGGTGAATAATAACTAGAATTACATGACTCATTTAGGTAGTTGCATTTATAATAGATTGCATTGCACATGATTCCACCATTGTACCTTTACTCTTTTCTCTTGGATTTAGCATGAGGACATGCTATTGTTTAAGTGTGGGGAGGTTGATAAACCACTATTTTATGATAAATCTTGTGCTTAAATTGAATGATTTTATCAACTCTTCACCTACTTATTCATATAAAGTTACATGGTTTTACAATTCCTTTCTTAGGATATGACATATGAGAAAACATGTTTCTTATGCTTTAAAATAATCAACTTTAATTATCCTTTATTACCATTCGATGCCGTGATTTGTGTGTTGAGTACTTTAGGTTTTATAAGGCAGGAATGACTTAAAGAATGGAAAGGAAACATACAAAAATGGAAGGAAAGCACAAATTGGAGTTTTTGGAGAAACTGGCAGCGACGCGTCCGCACAGACGACGCGAATGCGTGCTTTGCGTAAATTAGCATCGACGCGAACGCATGAACGATGCGAACGCGTGACTTGTGAAACACAACTGACGCGGACGCATGACTAACGCGATCGTGTGGAAGAGCAACACTCCAGATGATGTGATCGCGTGACCCACGCGGACGCGTGACGTGCGCGATCTGCAGAATTTGCAGAAGTCGGCCCCAGCAACTTCTGGACCCCTTTTGGTCCAGATCTAAGCCCAGAGAACACAGATTAAAGGGTTATAAATGAAGGAATCCATCTATTCATGAGGGAGAGAATAGATCATACAACATACATTCATACATAGTTTTAGTATTTAGATGTAGTTTTTAGAGAGAGAAGTTCTCTCCTCTCTCTTAGGATTAGGATTTAGGATTTAGAGTTTCTCTTAACTTTAGGATTATCTCATCTTCGTATCAGGTTCAATATTCATTTATTTTGACTTCTCTTATTTGTTAATTATATATGTTGCCAAATTGGCTTATGGACCATTCATGTTGTGATTTTCTTAATTAATATAATTTGAGATATTTCAGACTCATTATTGCTTTCCTTTATTTATGTAAATAATTTAGATTTTCCCCTTCTTGGCTTTGGTTGATTAATTGGTAACTCTTGAGTTATCAAACTCATCGTGATTGATAATTGTTATTCTTGCTAATTAATTTAGATTCCTATAACTCTAGTCTTTCCTTAAGGAGTTGACTAGGACTTTAGGTGTTATATTAATTTGTCCACTTAACTGACCTTCATAGTTAGAGTTTGACTTAGTGGGAGCAAAAATATAATTCTCAGCACCATTGATAAGGATAACTAGGATAGGACTTCCAGTTTTCATACCTTACTAAGAGTTTTATTAGTTGTTGATTTATTAATTTCTTGCAATCTATTTCTCCTATTCAAAACCCTTTCAAAACCCAAAATACCGTTTTCTATAACCAATAATAAATCATACTTTCCTGCAATTCTTTGAGAAGACGACCCGATGATTGAATACTTTGGTTTATAAATTTTATTGGGTTTGTTACTTGTGACAACCAAAACGTTTGTACGAAAGAATTTTCTGTTGGTTTAGAAGCTATACTTACAACGCGATTATATTTGTGAATTTCTTTACCGACAGGAAATCCGATCATCATTCTACATCGAATGTTTCTAATTCAATAACAGTATTTCGACAACATGTAGAAGAAAGTCATCATGATTTGGTTAACTTGTTAACCCAACAAATGACTACAATCTTAAATCCTTTGATGGCAGATCATGAGACAAAGTTTGAGCGTCTTACTAGGCAAGTAGAGCGGATTGCTCGAATTGTTGATTATGATGAGGGTAAGAGACAAAATATATGAGGAAACCATGAGGGAATTGAGAATTTATTTAAAAATGAAAATGATACTCTTGTGGACAGGAAAAGTCCTCAGATGGTTCATCGTGGTCAAAACGCTAATGACGTGTTGGCTCGATTGCATGTCAATCAAATTGGTGAATGTTATGAGGTTACGAGGATTGTTAAAGATGTTTTTAACAGGGTTGGATTCAATATGGGTTTTATGAATCGACCCTATTTTGTCTCTGCTTTCTCTGCTATTGTTCGAATGGCAGAAATACCTAGAAGAGTGAAGAATCCTAAGATAATTACAAAATTCACTGGAGAAGTTGGCGAATCAACTATTGAGCATATTGCTAGATATTTAGTTGAAATCGAAAATCTGGCGAATGATAAGAATTTGAAAATGAATTTTTTTCCTTCTTCGATAACAAAGAATGCATTTACTTGGTTTTCAAATCTTAGGCTTAATTCGATGACGACTTGGGCACAGTTAGAGAATGCTTTCCATGCTCAGTTTTATAGAAGAGAGTTAAATGTAGTGGTTACCGATCTAGTGGCTTTGAAACGTGATGATGAAGAGTCAATGGATGATTACATGATTCGTTTCAAAAACACTCAAAGTTGATGTTATGTATCTCTTTCTGAGAATGAATTAGTGAAAATAGCAACTATGTGGCTAGGTTTTTATATGCGTCAAAAGTTGCTTAATGTTCATATACCTGATTTGGCTCATTTGGCAGAAAGGGTGCGTTAGGTAGAAATTCTTAGGAAAGAAAAAGAAAAATATAAGAATGATGAGAGAAAGATGAAAAGTAAGTTTTTTTTTCTCAAGAAGAGAAGGTATCATATGTAGCAATGGAATCCTTGACGTTAGGATTTTTGCTAGTAAAGAATTTTCTAAAAATAGTCGCGTTGTAGATATAGATTTTAACCAACAGAAATCTCTTCGTGCAAACGTTTTGGTTGTCACAAGTAACAAAACCCTAAATAAATTGATAACCGAAGTATTTAAACCTTGGGTCGTCTTCTCAAGGAATTGCAGGAAAGTATGTTCTTATTATTGGTTATGGATATTGTAAAATTGGGGTTTCAAGAATGAGGAGTGAATATGGCAATTAATTTAAATAACAATCAAAATAAATAAATATTGTAAAGCACACTTTTGGTAAGGTATGAGAAATTGGAAGTCCATACTTAGTTACTCTTATCAACAATAATGAAAGTTGAATCTTAATTCCACTTAGTTAACCTTTGCTAAAGCAAAGGAAAGTCAAGGGACTAATTAGTTAGACCTTCGAATCCTATTTATTTCCTAAGAAAAGGTTGGGATTATTGAAGTTCAATTCAATTAGCAAAGATAACAGTTATCAATTATCTTGAGCTAAGATAACTCCTGAGTTACTGATTTCTTAACCAAGACCAAAAGGGAAAAGAAATTAAATCTACTGGAATAAAATATCTTCAGATTGGGAATAGTCAATAACATAAACAAAAGGAAGCAATATTAAACTGAAATACCTCAAATAACATTAAATAAGAAAATCATCATGAATGTGGCATAAGCCAAATAGGCAACATAACTAATACAAGCAAGCATTAATGGTATCTGAGAATAAGAAACAAATATAAAGTAAAAGAACATTGAACCTGGGATTGAGAGTCACTCCTAAAACTAGGAGAAGTCCTAAATCCTAAATCCTAAAGAGAGAAAGGAGAGAACCTCTCTCAAAACTAGATCTAAATCATGGAAAGTAACTAAAAATGTCTTGACACTTTGAATGGATGCATTTCCTCACTTCATAACCTTTGGTCTATGGCTTCTGGACTTGGATTTGGGCCAAAAAGAGCTTCAGAATCCGCTATGAGCATTTTCTGCAATTTCTGGTGCGTGGCCTCTGTCACGCGTCAGCGTGGGTCACGCGGTCGTGTCGAATGGAGTTTTCTTTGTCTCGCGGTCGCGTCAGTCATGCGGCCGCGTCATAGGTGTTCTTCTTTAGGCGTGCGGTCGCATCAGTCATGCGACCGCGTCGCTGCTTCTTAGCGCTTGGCATGCGGCCGCGTCGTCCATGCGGTCGCGTGGATGCCAGTTTCTCCAAAACTCCGTTTTATGCTTTCCTTCCAGTTTTGTATGTTTTCTTTTCCATCCTTTAAGTCATTCCTGCTATAGGAGATCTGAAACTACTCAACACACTAATCATGGCATCGAATGGAAATAAAGGTAATTAAAATAATAAATTTTAAAGCATAGGAAACATGTTTTTCACATACATCACATAATAAGCAAGGGAAAGTAAAACTATGCAATTAATATGAATAAGTGGGTGAAGGATTGAATAAATCACTCAAACTAAGCACAGAATATATCACAAAATATGGGTTTATCAACCTCCCCACACTTAAGTAATAGCATGTCCTCATGCTATATCCAAGGTAAAAAAAATAAGGTTGAAGTGGTTGAATGCCATGCACTGCAATTCTAATCTAAATGCAACTAACTAAATGCATGATGCAATTCTAATTTTATTCACTCATATATAAAGCTTAAATGTAGTTAAATCAATTCACATTCTCAAGGGATCATATATATATATATAGCCAACCTTAGATAATGTTTAAAGCACTTTTACACTTGAGATGGGAAGAAAAATATTTTATAAACTTTCAAGACAATTGGTAATTTAAGCAGAGATATATGTTAATGAGTTAGTGAACCCTCACTGGATTTTGTGTTTACTCTCTAATCACTCAGTGTTTATTGGGTTAATCACTCTATTTTTCTTTTTATCCTTACTTTCTATAACTTTGTTCTTCATCTAACCAATCAACAATTATAAAATATAGACATACCAAAAATCATGAGGTCTTTAATTAAGGTTGTAATGGGGCCAAGGTAAAGGTGAGGGTATATGTATAAGGCTAAGTGAGTTAATAAGTGAATCCTTAATTAGTCTAAGATCTCACCTAACATACATAATTTCTAAAGTAGAGCTTCTTTACCTATTTTCCCATAATTCTCACTTTTTATGTTACATGCTCATGTTGTAATTTTGTCCCATGTGCATTGTTTTATTTTGCAATTGGGGAATTAATTTGTATCCCCTTTGTTCAAATACCGAATTACAATATTTTTTTTAATGCACATGGTAATTAATTATTTTAATTTCATATGAGCATGCTTCCCAAAATATTTTTTTTTCAACTTCTCTACCTTTATTTCTATCATCCATATTCCCACAAAGTTTCCCACACTTAATTACTTACACAATTTCTATCTTAAGCTAACCAAGGATTCAACTTGAAATTTTTATTTTGTTTTTCTGCTTAAAGCTAGTAATGTGGTTATAGAACAAAAGGAAATTAAAAGGCTCAAGGGGGGCTAACAAAGATGGCATAAAAGGTAGGCTTTATTTGGGATAAGTGAGTTAATAATCAAACATGGCCTCAATCACTCTCTTGGTATGTATCTATATTCTATAATCGGACATATAGATTAAAACAAAGCAAAGAACACTAGAATAAAAAAGAAGGACAGAACACACATGAATAAAATATTATGGTTTAAATCTAACCATACAATTAAGCTCAAAACTCACAGGCTATACGTTCTCAAACTCATAAATCATATATCATTCATATATGTCATGCAGGTTTAGTTAAAATTTCCCATTATTCTCATAAAAAATTTGTTTTAGGTGGCCTTTAAGGTTTTAGTGTTTCTCCTTGATGAAATGTTGTCAACTAACTAACATGTAATGCTATATATACGAGGTGTGGATTGTTTATATCTCGTTAAAGTCTCTAGTTTACTTCCTTTTTATTTTCAATCAAGTCAACTAACATATACTAAAAAGGGTAAACTATACTAATTAATCCACTCAAAATAAAACTAGTAAACTAATGTGCAAATCAAGCCAAAATATCCAAAATAGTATACATATAGCTCAAAGTGCAAAATGCAAAAGGTACAATAAAAAGCAAAAAGAGAAAAATATGCCAAAATACAGAAAATGAACAAAATAAGAGAGAGTTTGTAGTGGTTCACCAAAATAAAGATACGCCAGAGATGGCAACCTCCCCACACTTAAATAATAGCATCGTCCTCGATGCTCACTCAAGCTGGGTGTGAAGGAGTGTCATCTCCAGAAGGATGGGTAGCTGGAGTTGCTGTGGTGGTGGTCTGATAATCTGGCTGCTGCGGAGGAGGTGCTGACTGAATAGGAATCTCGGGATCTGCAGCTAGGATCTGATGTGGAACCTCCTGCTATAGGGCAGTCTGCTTCGTGCCTGCTTGTGCAGCCTGGGTGGGTGTCGGCTCCTCCTCATGCTCATCCGCCTCCTCCTCAAATGGCTCTGATGGTGTGTCAGGCTCGGAGGGGATGTCGCTGCCAGATCGAATTAACAGCTTCAGGTGCTCATAGCGTCGCCTATTGCGACGCTCAGATCTCTCATACCGGCGTCAGTTACGGCGCTCCATTCTGTCTAGCTGCTGAAACAGGCGGTGCACGAGGTGATAAACTGGCTCTGAGGCAGGTGGAGGTGCAGTAGTGACAGCAGGGGTAGTTGTGGAAGAAGAAGGACCAGCAGATGGTGTGGCTGTGTCATCAGTAGCAGTGAAGGGTGGGGGTCTGTAGCCCAAAGCTAGAAAGTTCCTACTATGAAGAATAATCTTCCTGCGGTCTGCAGCCGGTGGCTTCTCATTGGCATCCTCCCAAGGCACGTCAGCTCGACGGCCCATCTGTGTAACCAAATAGGGAAAGGGAAGAGTGCCTCGGACGTGGACCTTGGCCATGTAGGACCGGATAAAGCGTGGTAGGTATAGGTCCTTACCCTCCATCACACACCAAAGGAGGGTGATCACAGCGGCTGGGATCTCTGTCTCATGGGTACTTGGCATAATATAATTGCTCAAGATCTGATGCCATAGCCGAGCCTCATCATTTAAGTAAGCCCGCTTGATTCCCTTAGGCATGTTGGTGTCCTGACCCATTTCCCACGGAACAGTCGAGTCAAGGGCTATCCTGGCCTTGACAGCATCCCAATCAAACTTCATGAAACGCGTGTCCTCCTCAGCCTGTTTGTACCCATCAGGCTTATCGGACCTGGGTGGGAGCTGTAGAATGTCCTCAATGGCCTCTTCAGTGACCAGAATCTGCTTTCCTCTTAGGTTCACTGCATCCAGGGAAGTGATGAAGTAATTGCAGTAAAATTCCCTAACCCAAGATGCATTGACCTCTGTCAGGTTTCTCTCCAGGAAGAACCAGCCTCTTTCTTTGATATGATCAGAGGTATATTGCTGGAGTTCTCCTGGGATCTTCAGAGTTCTCTCTAGGTATAGGTTTCTAGAGGTTGCAAACACCGGATACTTCAGCTCACAGTATTGGTTTGCAAACTTGATGGGATCAGTAGCAGGGAGCAGCTGGTCAGCCTTCTCCTGGGCGGTAAAGTGTTTTTCCCGCCAGGAGGCATCATGCAGAAGATCTATGGTAGACATAGAAGAATCTCCTCTCTTACGTTTGCCAGTGGTAGCCTTTCCTTTTCCCTTTCTCTGGGAATCTGACATCTTGAAAAATAGAAAACCAGGATATAATAAAAATAGGAAAACAAATAGGCAAATAGGTTGAGGATGATTCAAATAGAGATAGAAATAGCAAAAATTGGAATCAAACATCAACAATGCAATTTATGAACCAGGAGATCAAAGAGAATAAGAATGTGTGCCCTGGCATTCATGAATTGGTTTGGTGAAATATAAGAAAAGCACAGTTGAAAATGCCAAAACCAAGACATGAATGGAAACATATTACAAAAAATTTGGCAGCATTTCGGCTAAAATTGGACTATCCCGGAAAATAAACAGCAGCAGAATAGTTCATATGAATTAAAAATAAACATAGCTGCAATCACATATAAGGAATATGATCAGGAAAAAGGCAATGTAAAAAGCAGCATGAAATAAGAAATCATAGCATATGAACAAAAGCAACAACACAGAATCATCAGAATTGCGTAAATCATAAAGCAAGAAACACGAACGGTGCAATTATCAGGCCTAAATCCACTAACCACATCCTAGGCTACCTAACAACCTAGAATCCACTACAACATGCATATCTAATTAGCCTAAATATGAACAAAAACAGAAAAATATGAATGAACTACGAATGGATAGAAGGGGACGTGATGCAGAACCTGGTGGGCTAAGAAGGAGAATGGGGCAGAGAGGCGGCTGGGGGTGGTGGTGGTGGCGGCTGTCGCGACAGAGGAGGGCGACACGGTGGTGGTGGTGGCCGGTTAGAGGGAAGGGGCTTCGGTAAGGTTAGAGGGAAATGGGGGGTAGGGGGTTGGGACGGGGGTGATGGTGATGGTGGTTGGAGGTGGCGTGGCTGCTGTGGGCGACGCGGAGGGTGGCTGCGGCGGAGGGTGATCGCGGAAGGGGGGTAGTGGCGGTGGGGGGAGAAAGGGGAAAAAAAAGAAGAAAGAGGGGGAAGGAGGAAAGGGGTGGCGCGGTGGCGGGTCTAGGTGGTCGGCAGTGACAGTGGTGGCCGGTAGTGGTGGTTGGTTGGTGGAGAGCAAGAGAGGGGGGAAAGGGTTTCGGGAGGGGGGCGCAACTGATAGGGTTCGCGTGACAGGGGGTTATAATTCAATCCACGCGATCGCGTGGAGCACGCGGTCGCGTGGCTCGGGTGAAATGGAGTTGACGCGATTGCTTAGGTGGTGCGATCGTGTGGAACGGATAAAAGAGGGGGTGACGCGATCGCATGAGGCATGTGATCGCATCGCTTGAAATTGTGCTAAACGCACGATTCCAGCATCGTGTCGTCGTAACTCTCTGTCTCCTTTGGGGTGGTGTGCAATCCACGCGACGCGATCGCGTCGCTCATGCTGACACGTGGGATTAGTGTATGTGCATATGACGCGATCGCGTCAGGAACGTGATCGTGTGGGTCTTTTGTGCGAAACGCACAACGGCCACACGATTCCAGCCCAACTTTCTGGGTGTTGGATCTTTATGCCGATTTCCAGGTCACACGACCGCATGGATGACGCGGACGCGTGGATGGTGTTCTGTCGCAACTGACGCGATCGCATGAGTGATGCGGTCGCGTCCCACGCCCTTTTTTTTAATGCAGGTATGCAATTATGCAGTATGCAATGCCAATATGAATGTTATGCAAAATTCTAGGTTCAATCAAAATTCAAAAACAAACAAAATGGACTAGAATTAAAACTGAAGAGGGACGATCATACCATGGTGGGTTGTCTCCCACCTAGCACTTTTGGTTAAAGTCCTTAAGTTGGACATTGGATGAGCTTCCTGTTATGGTGGCTTGTGCTTGAATTCGTCCAGAAATCTCCACCAATGCTTGGAATGCCAATAGCCTCCGGGGTCCCAAACTAGGCATGTGAAGCTTTTGAGCAGCTTCAAACAGATTTTCAGACTCCCGGGGGTGATGAATATCGGAGAATTTTCTAGAATCCCAAACTTTGGTTCCAAATCCGCCTTTATTTTGATATATACTTTTCCATCCAGGCAGTTTGGAAATTAGATTCTCACCAAGATGACCAAATGTTTTTCGAGATCCTATCAAGTGAGCTTGACACCAACTTCTGCACCTCAAATTGAAGTGCGAAACCTCATTGGATCTTGCATACCAGCTCTGGGTGCGAGTCATTTCCCTTTTTCTCTTAAAGCCGCAGAGAGCTCTAAGCTGGCCATCTGTTTCAAGTAAACCATATTCAAGTGGAAAAATAAAGATAAAAGCTAAGGATTTTACCCACTTGAAGTCTGTATTGGGTGGTAATGGCCTTGGGATCAGTGTTTCTAGCGGTTCTGCAAGATCTACTCCCTTGTGGTCTTCAGTAATTCCTCCATTTCCTTGCAAACCTTTTCCATTCTAGCCGTGTCCTGGTCAAAGTCTTCCATATCTTCCTCATCACTTGAGTCATAAATAGGAGGTTGAGAAAAGTCGACCTCTACATCATCTTCGTATTCACTTGGGAAAGATTCTTCTATCTCAAAGGATTCACTTGCGGATGCAAGTTTATCACGGGGAGGACTTGACTGGTGACTATCATCATCAAGGAAACATGCATCTTGAGTTACTCCGTCCAGTTCTTCATAAGATATCTGCATCGGAGGCTGTGCAACATCCTCTTTAGCGTGAGTTATAACATCCTTGACGGGGTCTTCCATGACTCTGTATTTCCATGGAGGTTCAGCATCTCCTAAATCTTCAACCAATTCTTCTTCTTCTACAATGACAGCTTCCTCTACTTGTTCCAGTACGAAGTTATGCTCTATGCTGTCCACTGGAGTTTCTTGTGTCTTCTTCACAGTACATTCTTCATTAGATTCTCCATATGAAGCCATGGGAGTCTGTTGAGTGGCTGAATGTTTGGAAGATAGTTGATTTATTGCTTGCTTCAGTTGATGAAGGGTTGTATTGAATTAGTTTACTGATTCTTCGAAGCAAAACTGTGATTCTTGGCTTGATGGATATGAACATGGTTTATAGGAGAGTGGTGGTTTTTGGGAGTGATTGAATTGGTGTCGGGGCGGACAAGGATCATATGGTGGCGAATGGTGAAGAGAAGCTTATGAGTATGGTGGATTGGGACTGTGTTGGAAGGATGGTCTCTGAGCATAGGGTGGGACTTGTTGGTAGCTACAAGGCGGTCCACCAAATCTATCAGTTGGGCATGAATTGTAAAATGGTCTCTGTCCATGATATCTAGGATGGTGTTATTGCCTGAAGGGTTGATTAGATCCTTGTGGCTCCATCCATCTTTGATTGCTTAGACCTTGATGCATAGTCTTGTTATAGCTTCCATTCTTTGCAACAAAATTAGAACCAAACTCAAAGCGAGAGGGGTGAGAATTCATAATAGATGTCAGAAATAAGAGGGAAGAGAAGAAACAAATAAACAAGTGAAGGAAAAATATTTTTTTTTGAAAAATATTTACAATAACCAATAATAAGGCACACGTTTGCAATTCCCCGGCAACGGCGCCATTTTGACGTTAGGATTTTTGCTAGTAAAGAATTTTCTAAAAATAGTCGCGTTGTAGATATAGATTCTAACCAACAGAAATCCCTTCGTGCAAACGTTTTGGTTGTCACAAGTAGCAAACCCCTAAATAAATTGATAACCGAAGTATTTAAACCTCGGGTCGTCTTCTCAAGGAATTGCAGGGAAGTATGTTCTTATTATTGGTTATGGATATTGTAAAATTGGGGTTTCAAGAATGAGGAGTGAATATGGCAATTAATTTAAATAACAATCAAAATAAAAAAATACTGTAAAGCACACTTTTGGTAAGGTATGAGAAATTGGAAGTCCATACTTAGTTACTCTTATCAACAATAATGAAAGTTGAATCTTAATTCCACTTAGTTAACCTTTGCTAAAGCAAAGGAAAGTCAAGGGACTAATTAGTTAGACCTTCGAATCCTACTTATTTCCTAAGAAAAGGTTGGGATTATTGAAGTTCAATTCAATTAGCAAAGATAACAGTTATCAATTATCTTGAGCTAATATAACTCCTGAGTTACTGATTTCTTAACCAAGACCAAAAGGGAAAAGAAATTAAATCTACTGGAATAAAATATCTTCAGATTGGGAATAGTCAATAACATAAACAAAAGGAAACAATATTAAACTGAAATACCTCAAATAACATTAAATAAGAAAATCATCATGAATGTGGCATAAGCCAAATAGGCAACATAACTAATACAAGCAAGCATTAATGGTATCTGAGAATAAGAAACAAATATAAAGTAAAAGAACATTGAACCTGGGATTAAGAGTCACTCCTAAAACTAGGAGAAGTCCTAAATCCTAAATCCTAAAGAGAGAGAGGAGAGAACCTCTCTCAAAACTAGATCTAAATCATGGAAAGTAACTAAAAATGTCTTGACACTTTGAATGGATGCATTCCCTCACTTCATAACCTTTGGTCTATGGCTTCTGGACTTGGATTTGGGCCAAAAAGGGCTTCAGAATCCGTTATGAGCGTTTTCTGCAATTTCTAGTGCGTGGCCTCTGTCACGCGTCCGCGTGGGTCACGCGGTCGCGTCGAATGGAGTTTTCTTTGTCTCGCGGTCGTGTCAGTCATGCGGCCGCGTCATAGGTGTTCTTCTTTAGGCACGCAGTCGCATCAGTCATTCGACCGCGTCGCTGCTTCTTAGCGCTTGGCATGTGGCCGCGTCGTCCATGCGGTCGCGTGGATGCCAGTTTCTCCAAAACTCCATTTTATGCTTTCCTTCCAGTTTTGTATGTTTCCTTTTCCATCCTTTAAGTCATTCCTACCTTAGGAGATCTGAAACTACTCAACACACTAATCATGGCATCGAATGGAAATAAAGGTAATTAAAATAATAAATTTTAAAGCATAGGAAACATGTTTTTCACATACATCACATAATAAGGAAGGAAAAGTAAAACTATGCAATTAATATGAATAAGTGGGTGAAGGATTGAATAAATCACTCAAACTAAGCACAGAATATATCACAAAATATGGGTTTATCAATCCTCGTGTGAGGAATCAAATTTAGAAGCAGAAGTTGATTTGGCTGAACTAAAGAAAGGACCGCTTAAGGTTTATTCTTTACTTAGGAAGATCCCAAATGGTGATAGATCGAGTGACTCAAAACATAAGAGTGGAAAAAAATATAGTTTTGATATTTCAAAATCGGATTAAATATTCGATGTGTTGCTTAAAGATAAATAGTTAGTTTTACCTGAAGGCAGAACTTTGCTTTCGATAAAAGATTTAAAAGGGAAACGTTACTGTAAGTTTCATCAAGCAACTAGCCATTCGACTAATAATTTTGTCCTTTTCAGGGACTTGATACAAGAAGCAATCATGGAAGGGCGGTTGAAATTCGATGATGGAAAGAAAGAGATGAAGGTTAATTCTGATCCCTTTGATGTTGTGGCTAGTTTTGTTGAACCATGCTTTGGCGTAAATATGGTTGGCTTTACTTTTGATTTCGATACTGCATTGGGAGACTTCGAGTCTAATGTTCGAGCGGTCTACTCTGGAGTGGGTGATGGGCTGTTGGAATTCTTAATGCAACAAAAATAAAAAATTGGGACGTATCTCTGTGTCCTCGATGTAATGCAGTTTTTAATGCTGAGGCTGCAGCAATCTTTGAGAAGGAAAGAATGAAGAAAAAAATGGCCCACAAAGAAGATCAGGTTAGACAAAGACAACCAAATTGAAGAATAGAGAGGCAGAGTTCTGGTGGCCCTCGAAGATGTCTTGCTGCACCTCTGAGCCGTTCATAGGCTTTAAGTATCCAATGGATACAAAATTGCCAAGAAGTTTGTAATAGGGATGCCCAATCCAGGTGAAATCCACAATGGGGCCATCGAGGTTCTCCTCGTGGTTGTTATCCTTATTTTCAAGGTTGAGCAAGAGCATATCAAGGAGGAAGGGGTAGATGTCAAGTTCCAAGGGCGTCTCAGAGTGAAAAAGTTAAGGAGGCAACTCCTTTTGTTCATTTGAGGGTGGTATTCCCTACTGATGGAGAAACATATTTGAAGAAAATTCCATCCCCTGTTAAACTAGATAAAAGCAAGGCTATGATAGTAGCCCCAGAGGCTATTAAAGAGAAAGATGCTGATTTGGATGAGGAGTACTTGGAAGTGGGTGATGATGAAATGGTGAGCACTATTTCGATAATTCCAACTGAATATCTGGGAGAATATGAGGGGAATCTTGGTGAAGACTATGACGTAGAAGATGAGGAGGTTTTTTCATTCATTCGATATGAGGATGAACAAGGCTATTTCTAGAGGCCTATCGAAAACAAAAATCTCATCTTCGTCCCTTACATATCACAGCTTCCATGGGTAGAATCAAGGTGAATAAAGTTTTAATCGATGGAGAAGCAGCAATAAGTTTCCTGCCTGAGAGGATGTTAATGAAAGTAGGGAAACATCCAGATAATTTAATCCCTACTAATATTTATGTGATTGACTATAGTGGAGTGTCCACTTCTGCAAAAGGGTTAGTAACCCTTGGGGTGTAAGTTGGGTCTTCTGATCAAAACACGGTCTTCATGGTGGTATCATCGAAGGCAAGTTATAACGCATTGCTAGGGCGTAATTGGATACACGGTGTTGGAGCAGTTCCATCGACTATGCATTAAAGTGTCCTTCTGTGGACAGATGAAGGAAAGCCTAAAGTCATAAAGGCTGATTCGAGTTTATATGTTGAGCAGTTGCACGTTGATTTCAAGGTGTATAATAATAAATTAAAGCCTTTGAATTTTGACAAGGTGCTCAATTCTTTCAATTGTAAGGGTTGTTATTTTGACTTCAGAGGGACTGAATGTGAAGCTCTGTTATCCACAGCTCGACTTTTCTTCGACTGGTTGGGATTGCTCTACATAGGCGGTAGTTTGAAGACATCTTCCCATGGATGATGATAAAGATGTCTCGAATTACTTGGCAACTCTAAGTAATTATTTAAGTAATTTCTCTTCTGTTAAAAATAAAAATGGTTCTTCTGATGAAGTCGAATCACGTAGAAATTTAATTTTAGCTTCTTCAGTTTGTAGTACAAATTCGATTTCTTCAATCGAATTCAGTCATGGTTTAAGTTCGTTTTGTTTTTCTGGTTTTAATGATGTTATCAACTAGGCTGCTATTGATATAGCAAAAGACCATTGTATTGAAAGTAATTTAGTTGTTGACTTGGTTGATAATAAAGTATGTTTCAGTTCAAATGAATCTGTTGATTTATCTTTTGATTGCATCTATGATTTAGAGTCTTTAGATTTTGAGAAATATTTAGTAAAAGATAATGATGTCGTAAAAGGTTTTGAGTCGCAAGATCTTCTAGAACAAGTTAATTTGGGATCTACTGATGATGTTCGAATTACTTACATTTGTAAGAACCTTGTGGAACCATTTCGAACAAAATTACTTAGTCTTTTACGTGAATTTAAAGATTGTTTTGCTTGGGATTAGCATGAGATACCTGGTCTCGATCATTCTCTTGTGGAACATGGATTAGCATTAAAACCATTTTCTCGATCACTGAAGCAAACACTTCGACACTTTGCTCCTGAAATTAATCAAAAGATTAAAGAAGAAATTGAATGTTTGATTAAAGAAAAATTTATTCGGACTGCACGTTATGTGGAATGGGTATCGAATATTTTTTCCGTGATGAAAAAGAGTAGAAAGTTACGAGTATGTATTGATTTTCGAGATTTAAACAATGCTACTGCAAAAGATGAATATTTTATGCCTATAGCAGATATGTTAATTGATTCTACAACGGGTAATGAAATTTTGAGTTTTATGATGGTTACTTAGGATACAATCAGATTTTCATTGCAGAAGATGATGTGTCTAAAATTGCTTTTCAATGTCCTAGGGCATTGGGAACATATGAATGGGTGGTAATGCCATTCGGTTTAAAAAATGCTAGTGCAACGTATCAACGTGCAATGAATACCATTTTCCATGAATTTATTAGAAAGTTTATGAAAGTTTATATCGATGATGTTATGGTTAAATCGAATTCAGTGAATCAACATCTTGATCATTTACAGTAGGCATTTAAGATAATGCGAAAAAAATGGTTAAAGATGAATCTTTTGAAGTGTGTATTTGGTGTGTCTACAGGAAATTTCTTAGGGTTTGTTGTTCATAAAAAGGGATTGCCATTGATAAAAACAAGGCTAATGCAATCTTAAATTTTTCTCCTCCTAAATCGAAAAAGAAAGTGAAATATTTTCTTGGAAAATTCAATTACCTTTGACGGTTTATTTCAAACCTTTTTGGGCGAACTCGAATATTTGCACCCTTGGTGAAGTTAAAAGATGAAACACAGTACAAGTGAACAGTAGAACATCAAAAAGCTTTCGATTCGATCAAAGCTTATTTATCAACGGCACCAGTGATGGCAACTGTTCGTCCTTATGAGCCTTTAAAATTGTACGTCGCTGCATCTATGAATACTATTGGATGTATGTTGGTCCAAGATAATGAGGAAGGACATGAGTGGGCTATTTATTATCTTAGTAGGGTGTTAACTAACATAGAAACAAGGTATTCTCCTATCGAAAAATTGTGTTTGTCTCTTTATTATGCCTACACAAAGTTAAAGTGTTACATGGTTGCAAAACCTGTGAATGTAATTGCACAGACTAACTTAATTAAGTATATGTTATCCTATCCTATGTTAAGAGGTCGATTAGGAAAATGGATGCTAGCTTTGACAGAGTTCGATTTGCAACATGTACCAGCTAAGTCTGTGAACGGTCATGTCATTGCAAATTTTCTAGTGGATCATTCAAACAACCCTAATAACTAGGGGAAAAATGTAATCGATGTACTGTCTGGTTGTTGGAAACTATATTTTGATGGTTCAAAACACAAAGATGGTGTTGGAGTTGGAATTTTAATTATTTCTCCAGAAGGTGTTCCATCAGAATTTCTTTTTAAATTAAAATATCCTTGTTCGAATAATGTGATTGAATATGAAGCTTTAATATTAGGTCTTAAAATTTTGATTGGTAAAAGGGCTTTGGACGTTCAAATTCTTGGTGATTCCCAGTTGGTTTTAAAACAGTTATTTAAGGTATTCAAGTGTAATAATGAGAAGTTGCAAAAGTATCTATCAATAGCATGGGAGTTATTGGTATCATTTTGAAAAGTTTCATTGGTCCATATTCTAAGGATTCGAAATGAAATTGCTAATGAGTTAGCTGATGCGTGGAAACTTGTCTCTCAACAAATTTCCCTTCGGCAAGTATACCGAATTGTCGTCAAGTAATAACTCACAATAGAGTGAGGTCGAATCCCACAAAGATTAACGGATTAAGAAAACAATGATTAATTGATTATCCTAGTTAGACGAATCATATTGGAGTGATAAGTAACAAGGAAATGTAAATGGCATAAAAGTAAAGAAAAGCTATAAAGTGCAGAAGAGTAAAATGGCAAGAAAAGTAAATGTAAGAACTAAAAATAAAATGAACATTGGGATCAAGAGATATTGCAATCCTCTAGATCAGGTTCATTCTCATCTCTTCCTCAATCAATGCATCCATTGATCTCCTTGGCAATCTTAAGTGATTGGATCCTGTTACGGATCCGGCCCACGGACCCCGGACCCATGACCGAACCCGAACCCGGCTTGCCGGTTCAACCCATTTCATCTCTCTAGAAGGCCCCGAATCGGCCCTCTAGAGCTCCTAACCAACTTTTGAATTCAAACGCCCCTCTTATCTTAGCCAGATAAGATAAAGATAAGATAACCACCATCATCTATAAATAGAGGACCCAAGTCCCTCCAGGTATTCATTCATTCCTCATACCTTACACCTCTTAGATATATTCTGACTTGAGCGTCGGAGTGTCTTTGCAGGTACCTCCCCTCCTCTCCATCTGGACAACCCAACATTTGGCTCGACCCGTGGGTTCCCGATCCTCCTCCTAGGTTGAATCAGAACAATTCTGTACATTGGCGCCGTCTGTGGGGACCTGCGACGGTCGAACCAGATGGAGGGCATCTTGGACGAAAATCCATCAAGCCAAGACGACTCCAGACCACGTCATCCCACCCCGGAACAACAGGAGGTCATGAACCAAGCCCGGATGGCCAGTACCATCCACCGAACAAACGAGCACATAGTTACAGATCCACAACATCCCGAGAAAGCAAGGGACAAAGCGACACAGATCATTCAAGACCTCTGCCTCTGAGTCCAGGAACTCGAAGGTAAACTCACCGACAGAGGAAAATACGCCAACCAACACGGAAGCCAGGCAACGTCCAAGCCACGATCCTATCGTGGAAGGTCGCCAACACGGCAACATGATAGAAGAGATGATCGTAGCACCTCACACAACTACCGGCACGAGAGGTCGCCAGAACGGCGACACAGCAAAAAACACCATCGCAGCGCATCCCACGATCTGAACCGTCAGGACGATTCAGACGAAGACCCGAGACATCGGCACACCAAGCGCACAAGAAACGACCATGTCATAATGGGAGCCACGCCCTTCACGGAGAGAATCTTAAGAGCAAAGCTCCCCAGAGGCTTCGACAAACCCACCGATATGAAGTACGACGGAACTAAAGACCCTCAAGAGCACCTAACGGCTTTCGAGGCCAGAATGAACTTAGAAGGAGCATCCGACGCAGTCCGATGCAGAGCCTTCCCGGTGACCCTTGCCGGACCGGCGATCAAATGGTTTAACGCCCTCCCGAACGGATCTATAACCAGCTTCCACGACATCACAAGAAAATTCATGGCCCAATTCACGACCCGAATCACCAAGGCCAAACACCCCATCAGCTTGCTAGGGGTCACACAGAAATAAGAAGAATCTACAAGAAAATACCTCGACCGCTTCAACGACGAATGCCTGACGGTCGACGGGCTCACGGACTCCGTTGCCAACCTCTGCCTAACCAACGGACTCATGAATGAAGACTTTCGCAAACATCTCACCACCAAACCAGTATGGACCATGCACGAAATCCAGAACGTCGCCAAAGATTACATCAACGACGAGGAGGTCAGCCAGGTCGTCGCTGCCAACAAACGGCAGCACGTCGCTACCCAACACAGCAACCCGACTCCCCGTCATAACCCACCACCCAAAGAAAACCAACGAGACCCCCTCAAGCCAACCCACCGACCACCAAGAATAGGAAAATTCTCCAATTACACCCCCCTAACAGCACCGATTACTGAGATATACCACCAAATAGCAGATCGGGGCGTTATCCCCAAAGCCCGACCACTCAAGGAAAGAACAGGAGGAAACAAATCCCTCTACTGCGACTACCACCGAGGTTACGGCCACAAAACACAAGATTGTTTTGACCTTAAAGACGCTATCGAACAGGCCATACGAGACGGCAAACTCCCGGAGTTCACCAAATTCATCAGAGAACCAAGACGCGCCAACATCGACAAGTCACCAGAAAGAGAAGGGCGCAACCCAAGAACCCAAAAGCCGCCCCCCAGGGAAAACCCCGAAGAGGATCCGACCATCATAGTGAACGTCATCACAGGCAAGGACGTACCAAACAAATCAAAGCTATCAATGAAAAAGGACCTCAAGATAATGGCCGTCAGGCACCACGACCCAGTCACCATAGCCGACAGCGCGATAACTTTCTTACCGGAAGACTGCCAACACGGCACGTCGGCCGAAGATGCCCCCTTCGTCATATCGGCTCGAATCGGAACAGGGCTAGTAAGAAGAATACTGGTAGACACTGGCGCCGACTCTAACATCCTCTTCCGAGGAGCCTTCGACAAACTCGGGCTCCGCAACGACAACCTCCAAACACACCGTCACGGCGTCACGGGCCTCGGAGACAACTTCCTCAAACCAGACGGGTCGGTCACCCTTCCCATCACCATAGGAACAAACAATCAGAGAAAGACGATCTTGTCCGAATTCGTAGTCCTAAAAGACTCCACAGCCTATAACGTCATTCTCGGGAGAAAAACGATCAACGACTTCTCCGCAGTCATCTTTACCAAATACCTCCTCATGAAGTTCAGGGCCGACGACGGCACCATCGGAACCATCCACGGAGACCGGGAAGTCGCGGCCGAATGCGACAACAATAGCTTAGCCCTAAGAAAGAAATCCCGGGACGCAGCCGGAATATTCCTTGCCGACCTAGACGCACGACTAGACGGCCAACCTAGACCGGAACCAGAAGGAGACATGGAAAAGCTACAGATAGGGCCAACTAAAGAAGAGTACACTTTCATCAACAGAAACCTCCCATACGATCTCAAAGAAGAACTCTCCCAACTTCTAAAACAAAACAGAGACTTGTTCGCATTTACACCAGCCGATATGCCGGGAATAAGCCCCGACCTTATGTCTCACCATCTGGCAGTGGACCCCCTAGCCAAACCAGTGGCACAAAGAAGACGGAAAATGTCACCAGACCGAGCCGCCGAGGTCCGAAAACAGGTGAAAGCCCTACTCGAAGCCAACTTCATCCGAGAACTCCCTTATACGACATGGCTGTCCAACGTCGTACTAGTAAGAAAATCTAACGGGAAATGGCGAATGTGCGTCGACTACACAGATCTCAACAAAGCATGCCCAAAGGACGCCTTCCCCTTACCGAATTTGATGGTCTAGTAGATGCGGCGTCCGGCCACCGATACCTCAGCTTCATGGACGCATATTCCGGCTACAACCAGATCCCGATGCACCGACCAGACGAAGAAAAAACAGCATTCATCACCCCGGACGGAACCTACTGCTATAGAGTAATGCCCTTCGGCTTAAAAAACGCAGGAGCCACCTACCAGCGACTCGTTAACAAGATATTTCGCAACCTATCCGAAAACAAAATAGAAGTCTACATTGATGATATGCTCGCCAAAACGGAATCCGGGGAGCAACTAACCGACGACCTCAAGGTAATAATGGACACCCTGCGAGAACACCAAATGCGACTCAACCCAACAAAATGTGCCTTCGGAATGGAAGCAGGAAAATTCCTCGGCTTCATGATCACGCAACGCGGAGTTGAGGCCAACCCAGAAAAATGCCGTGCCGTCCTTGAGATGACAAGTCCCAAAAACCTCAAAGAAATCCAAAAGGCAATTCCTTTTTTCAAACTTATGAAAAAAGGAACCCCCTTCAAATGGGAGACAGAATGCGAAGAAGCCTTCCAACACTTCAAAAGGGTTCTAGCGGAGCCTCCAATCCTCGCGAAACCCCAAACAGGGGAAACACTATACCTGTACCTCTCTATAACGGAAGAAACAATCGCCGCAGCACTCGTCCGGGAAAACGAGAAAAAAGAACAAAAACCCATATACTTCATAAGCAAGGTCCTACAGGATACGGAAGCTCGTTATTCACGCCTGGAAAAACTAGCTCTCGCACTCCTCTCGGCTTCCCGACGACTACGACAATACTTCCAAGCTCACCCCATAACGGTCCGAACCGACCAAGCGGTCAAACAGGTATTACAAAAACCCGACCTAGTAGGAAGGATGCTAGCATGGTCCATCGAGTTATCCCAATTCCAGGTCAGGTTCGAACCCCGAAACGCCATCAAAGCGCAGGCCCTGACCGATTTCATCGCCGAGATGACCCCGATCAAATCCACACCCGAACCGTGGAAACTGCACGTCGACGGCTCATCAAACTCCACTCACGGAGGCGCCGGAATTATACTCGGGAACCAAAACGGGATCATAATTGAACAATCAATACGATACGACTTTCCAATATCCAATAACCAAGCAGAATACGAAGCCCTCTTGGCAGGGCTAACCCTAGCCCGGGAGGTCGACGCCAAGGTACTCGAAGTAAATACCGACTCCCAAGTGGTCTGTTCCCAAATAAACGGAAGCTACCAAACCCGGGAGCCCTTACTCCAACAATACCTCAACAAGGTAAATGAATTGAAGGAAGGATTCGAAAACATTACCATACAACACGTCCCCAGGGAACGAAACGCCAGGGCGGACCTGCTTTCCAAACTAGCCAGCACAAAATCGGGACACGGTAACAGATCGCTAATCCAGGAGGTCGTTAGGTCGCCTTCCGTATCGGCAACAATCAGCGCATACCTAACATCCTCAAGCCGGGAGTCCTGGACATACCCAATCCTACAGTACCTCCTTAACGGAACCCTACCAGCAGACCCAAAAGAGGAAAGGCGAATAAAAAGGGAAGCCGCCAACTACACCATCATAGCAGGACAACTATACAAACGCAGATTCTCGCAGCCCCTACTCAAATGTGTCGAACCCGGGAACACGGAATACATACTCCGCGAGATCCACGAAGGCTGCTGCGGTCACCACATCGGAGGAAAAACGCTAGCTCAAAAAATCATCAGGGCTGGCTATTTCTGGCCCACGATCATTCGAGATTGCATACAATTAACAAAAAGCTACGACAAATGCCAAAAGCACGCTAATATGCACCAAGCTGCCCCGCACCAACTCAGCATTATATCAGCAGAACGGCCATTCGGCAGTTGGGGAATCGACCTCGTCGGGCCCTTCCCCACAGCACCCGGCCAACTCAGATATCTCATCGTAGCCATAGATTACTACACCAAATGGATTGAAGCCGAGCCCCTGGCCTCCATAACAGCGACCCAATGCTGAAAATTCATTACCCGATTTGGAATCCCCGAAGTCATCATCTCGGACAACGGAACCCAATTCACCGACAAAAAATTCAGAGAACTCCTAGAAGGATTGCACATATCCCATCGCTTCAGCTCGGTAGAACATCCCCAAACAAACGGGCAGGTAGAATCCGCCAACAAAATAATCGTTAAAGGACTCAAAAAACGACTCGACGAAGCCAAGGGACTATGGGCAGAAGAGTTGGGATCAGTCCTATGGTCGTACCGAACAACACCCCAAACGAGCACGGGAGAAACGCCCTTCCGACTAACATACGGCGTGGAAGCAGTCATTCCAGTGGAAATCGGAGACCCCAGCCCCAGGAAAACGGTCGGAGATAACGACGAAGAAGCAGAACGAGACCTCGTGGACGAAGAAAGAAGCATAGCTCACGTCAAAGAGTTAGCACTCAAACAAAGAATCAGCCTAAGGTACAACCACGGCGTCATCCGACGAGAATTTACGGACGACGACCTCGTCCTACAACGAAACGACATCGGTCCCCCGACCCCAGGAGAAGGAAAGCTCGCCCCCAACTGGGAAGGACCATACAGAATCAAGGCCGTAATTGGAAAAGGAGCATATAAACTCGAACGACTAGACGGCAGCGAAATACCAAGAACTTGGAACGCAGCCAACCTGCGAAGATACTACACTTAAATAAGTCACTCTTTATTTTTTCATTTAAACACACTTTATTTTCTTTTATTTTTTATTTTTTAGAACCTCGGGCACTCTTTCCCTCACGAAGGGTTTTAACGAGGCCCAAACTATTCAAATAAAATTTTTACAAGTTATTTTCACTTCATCCCCATTACAAGTCACTACTGTTCCTCAAAGCACGGAACGAAGACACGGCCATCGCAGGAGGACTGATCACCCTCCAGGCCGAACACACGGATATCCAAAAAACCGACCAAACAAACGGTTACGATAAAACAAATGCTCAAAAAATCGCAGAAAGGCCAGAACGGCCAAATAAAAGCCACAAACGGATCATACAAAAGGCCCGGACGGCCGAAAATACCATTAACCGGTCCCCAAAAAAGTCACGGCCCTTGGCCATCCAGAATATTCAGAAACAAACAAAGTTCAAAAGAAAATACAAGAGAACTACTCAATATCAACAATCCGACCATCACGGACGGTCTTAAACGCTCCCATCACGGACACATCCACACCGGGGGCCAACACCAGAGCCTGAGCCTTCATCGTCTCCTCGGTAGCAGCAACGGCATCCCTAGCATCAGCCAACAGAGCCGACTTCTCCTTCTTTAGAGCTTCAACCTCAGCCTTCAGAGTCTCCGACTCAGCGAGAAGCAAGGCAGCCTGAGAACTCGCATCCGAGGCTCGCTTGCGCTCCTCCGCCAATTGAGAAAGAAGCGAAGTCTCAATACCGGCAAGTCGGAGAATCTCCGCCCCGGCATCCTCTGAAGACTTCGCCGCTTTCTCCTTTGCAATATTGGCGACCTGAAGCTCCTCCTTCAATTTAGTCACTTCAGCCTGAGCCTGCCGAAGCTTCTTCTCCAACAAACCCGCTTGGGCCATCACGGGCTCAGCCTTCCGAACAACCACAGCAGAGCGAAGAAGGGCACGGTAAACCGACTCAACCTGGAACGAGACGTCGCAGCCATCAAAAAATGACTCCGTTCCAGGCATCAAGTGCTGATCAATGAAGCCCGTGGCGTCAAAACGTCGGTCCATCACACTAGGGACCAGACCCTCCCCTTCAAAGGTCTCGCTAAACGGCTCCTCAGCCCTACTCCTCTTCCGAGAAGCCTCAACACCCGTCAACACGACCACCTCAGGCGAACCAGGAGGAACTTGAGCCCCAGTAGGCGCCCCCGAAGAAACCACACCCTGAGAGGGAACCTGAGAATCCACAGCCGGATTCGAAACGGGAGTCGACGGAGACGACGATCCCTCCTCCCGAACCAACGCTGCCTTCAGCCTTGCCAAGGTAGTCAGCCCGCCAGCCATCTCAACTGAAAGAAATCAATAGAAGAGTCAAAAAAAAAAAAACACACCAATATAAGTCCGACAAGCCTCAGGATCCCCCATAACGTCTCGAGGATTCAACGGACGCTCGCCAAACAAATGCCACAAAACACTGGCAATATCCTTATCCTCCTGAGACAAATCATCATAAGAGATCTTAGTCAAAACCGACGGCCCGGCACCAAAATTCCAGTACGTCGGAAACCGGCGATCGCCCTCCAAGGTCAGCCAAAACGGGTGGTGGCCCCGAACGGGACGCACCTTAAAATACTCCCACTTAAACCCATGGAACGAATCCTCAAACAACCCGAAGATCCGGCGATGAGGCTGAGCACGGAAAGACATATATCCTTTCTTATGCTTCCCCTCCTTAGTCGGAAGAGTGCACAAGAAAAGAAAAAGGAAAACGGGAACCGAAGCCGGGAGGTCGAGATACTGGCAAACCAACTCAAAACACCGAACGGCTGCCCAGCTATTCGGGTGAAGCTGAGACGGTGCCACGGAACACCGACTAAGTAAACCCTGAACAAATGGCGAGAATGGGAACCGCACACCAAGCCGAGTGAACATGGATTCATAAACCCACATCCAGTCCGGCACGGTGGGTGAACGGAGGTTCAAATAGCAAACGCGCTCGTCGGCATCAGGGAGCACGAGCTCATATCGCCCCTCCTCTTCACCACCACCGCAGATCGCCCCCTGATCGCGGAGCCGTTGGAGATCACCCTCCGTCATCCGCGACGGAACACCCCATACATCACTGGTTACCCAACCATAGCGATTGGGAACGCCCCTGGAAGGGGCTACGGGGGCACCCACACTCTCATTTCTCCGACGCTGCATACCTAAAACAGGGAGGAGCACGACCATCAGCCTACCAACTCTAACAGTGTCAAAAATAAAAACCTAAACACCACTACCAAACCCAAACGCCTTAAACCACCACTACAATCAAAGGTAAAAACGGCGGTGCTCAGCCCCTTCCCCGAACCCAACAAAAACACCAGACGCGGCAAAACAAAATACGAAAAAGGAAGCAGGCAAAACAAACAGCAAAAACAGAACAGGCATGCACAAACAAGTATGAAAGAAAAAAGGCAAAAAATACCAACCTGGTGAATTTGAAGGAAGCTTGAGAAGAAGGCTTGAAGACAAGAAGAAGCAAAGCGGCACTAGAAAGCAGAAACCAACAAAGAGTTTCTCCAGAAAATGAACAGTTCCCTTTTTGGAGAAAAGAAAAAACGGACGAGGGAAATAAAAACCAAAGCAAAACGGTTTCAAAAAAGCAAAAAGACGTAACTAACCCTGGGAGCAATGAAAACTCACGGGGGCAGAAGAGAGAAAACCCCCTCCACAATAAATGCCCCCTCGGAAAAGCAAACTAATCAATTACGCCTCAAAAGACGCAACAAGACACGGAAAGGTCACGTCAAGACCAAAATACGGCCGAGACAAATCTTTCACCAAACGAAATCTGTAACAACCCCGGTTTTCGAGTACGCGAGATCTTTTCTGAAAGAACGGAGAACTCCGGAGGATCAGTAAGGGGAGAAGCTCTGATATATTATCAAGTATCTCAATCCTAATTGTCATTATGTCATCTTTAAGCTAGAACCTTTTATGAGGCAAGCTCGATAATGCAGTTACGAAGAACATAGTTTTTGAACCGTATCGATTAGGAGTTTTGATCCGGTTTTTCGTAAATAGTCTCAGTTTGACGAACCGGACTCGATTCATGAGAGAAGAGAGATAATAGGGTAATATCATCATTATATGAGTATTAGAAGTTTCTTGAATGATATTATAAGGTTACCTGGTTAGTTTTAGTTAAAAACAGAAAATCGGTTTAACCGGGTTCACAGTTTACTGGTACAGCTTAGCACCAGCACTCTCTGATGACTTTAGCAATGCTAAGGCCTCATTATTCATGTTTTATTCTCATAATAAATATGTTACTAGTGTCATTTATGCTAGTAGCTCAGAAAATAATTTTTAGAGATGTTTTTGCAAGTGTTCCGATACACCTAGTTTTAGTAGTTATACACCTGAGATATTTTAATATTATTTTAATCCACCTCCAAGCCAACCAATCACAACTCACCCTACACCCCCAAAACCCCCAAGGCTGGCTCATTTTCACTTTGTGGCCGAAAATAGGTAGAGAGAAAAGAGAGAAAAGTTCTTAGTTCCAAATCTTCAAAGCTTGATTCCTGCTGAACTAAAACTCAAATCAAAATTCCAATCCGACCAAAATGATCCTCTCTTCTTTCTCTACATGATCATATGACTTATCAAGGCTGGGATCAAGGTGAGTTGGCTGCACCATCTCTCTTTTGATTCGGTTTCAAGGAAACATGGTTAAATATGTGTTTCTTGGTGTGATTTAGGAAGAAAAAGTGCTTAAGGACCACCTGAAAGTTTGATTGAATTAAGAGCAGCAAAACCAGGTAGGGTGTCACGAAATTAATCTTGATTATTTGTGTTTGAGATGTGTGAATGTTGTATTATTTGGCTGTGCTAAAAATTGGTTGCATATACGATTGATTCTTGGTGAAAATTTGGTGAAATTTTGATGAAATTTGATGAAATGCAAGCTTTATGTTCATGTTCTTGGAGCAGCTGGAAAAACGAAACCCTAGGCTTAAATTGAGGTTCAATTTGTGAAGAAATCATGTAGAAAAGATGGGGTTTTAGTGGCTGCTAATTTATTATGAATTATAGTAAAAATCGGTTGCTGAAAAGACTGAAAAACGGGTAAAAACAGAGAAAGAATTTGAAGAATATATGAAGAACATGAAGAACACTTTGAGTGTGGTGAAGAACAATGAAGAACAGGCCTTAGATCTTAAAAAGGGCAAGGAAGTAAAATTTTTGGTGTTTTAGGGGTTGTTTGGTAATTTCTGAAAGTTAGGGTGGTAAAAGTAGAAATATTAAAAGTTACGGGTGGTAAAAAGTGAATTTTAAAGGTTAAAAGTAAAAGTGGGTTAATTTTCAAATATTTAATTAAAAATAATATTTTAATAAAAATAATAAAATAATGCAGAAAAGGCAGTTTTCTGTAAAAGCTTTAGAAAGACAACTTTAAGTGCAGAATCTCATAATTACCTTCATAAAACACTTAGGGAGTGGTAATAACATGTTAGTGAGGAAAAGATAAAGAAAAGATAAAAGTTAAAGAAAAGATAAAAATCGAAGAAAAAGTCTGTAAAGTTTTAACGACAGAAAAACAGATAGAGACTAGTGAACAAACTAGGGCAACATAGTTAGTCCTTGAGTTGCGACTAGGGTTAGGTATTATATGAAAAGTTAAACTGTTTCAGTATAGACTTAATGAACCTATACTTGGGACAAGCTAACTATTCATACCGAAATTTACATAAGCTTTAAATACGTACGTTAAGCAGAGAAAAGAGTAACCAGAGCAGAGTAAAGAGATACAGAGAACAGAGTAACCAGAATAGAGAAAAGAGATCAAGAGAAAAGAGTAATTTGATAAAGATGGTTTGAATTAAGATGTTGTAAAAGTGAAAGATGTAAAGTTTGTACAGAATGATTGAACAGAGAAAGAAAGAGGTACTGCATAAGAATGTGAAAATGATGATGATTAATGAGAATGATGATGAATGATGATAATGAGAATGATTATGTGATGATCTGTTGCTTGAGGCAACCCAAGAGCTTCTGTAGGGAAACTAGGATACCTACAGCAATTTTCCGTTCACAAGAGCTTCTGTAGGGAAACTAGGATACCTACAGCAAGTTTCAGTTCCCAAGAGAATATTTCCTGCGAGTAGAACGCAGAGGCTGTCTCAATAGAGCTGCTAATAATTACATGCGCATTTATTTGAATGGAAAATCGTATCCGGGAAATCGTGAACTCGTGACCGGATAAAAGTCGGGAATGCAGGTGCTAACCGACACATGAGCTCATGGCCTGTGCTAGGACTAGACATGCATCATTCTTGTCTGCGCATCATTCTCTGTTGCATTCCTTTCTGTGTGTGATCTATTTCTTTGTGTTTGTCTGCTTGTATGCTATTTCTATGTTTTATTTTCTTGTATTCTTTTGTTTGTGTTCTGCTTTCTATTGTCTCTACTTTCTCTTTCTGTTTTATCTTTTGTTTACTGCTTCGCTATATTATGTTATTCGTCTGTTAACCGACCCCAAATAAATGAACGTAACTAATAACCCCGACCCTACTAAGAACTCCCCAGTTCTTACCCCTTCTCTCTCCCTTCCTCCCCCTCAGATGGAGACGGGCGTGATCTTCTATGAGTTCGAGGACCCTTACGTCTACGAGGATCCGGTACATCACAGTTATTTCATCATGGGATTGGAGCCTCGTATTAGACGATACGCGTTACCTGATCGAGCCTTTCAACATCCTCTGTCTAGCCCGCATTTTGACCCTGATGCTCCTTACAACTTTCCCTTATCCTGGTTACATCCTGACGCACCTGTACATCCTTTTCCTGATGACCCCGAGCACCCTATACCAGCTCAACCTTTGAATGAGGTGGAACCTGAGCCTATCGTTCCTGATGAGCCCGAGTTAGCTGGTGACTACGTACCTGTGATACCACCAGAGTGGGACTTTCCCCCTGAGCCGATCCCTGACTTTCCACAGCCTGATGAGCCGGCACTACCAGATGATGGGGTAGCTCCTATATACGCGAACGGACCTGTGCTCGCGAATGGTTTTGTACATAGTGACAGCAGTGTTTCTGGTGGATCTGAGGGTATAGTTGTAGCTGCAGATGATGAGGAGGAGGAGGATCCTGAGATAGAGATAGAGCAGGATGAGGAGATGGACGAGCCTCACGGCGATTCTCCGAACGGCCACGTGTAGATATAGTTTGACTGCGAAAGGGGCATTCTTTTTATGACACTCTAGTCTAACATTATCGGATAGATAGTCTCTCACTTGTGTTAGTACACCCGAGAGCTAGGAGCTATATAGTGGTTAGGCTAGCCTGGGTGCCAGTTTAGCGGCTTTCTGTATGGGCCAGGCCCTGGGAGAATCGTGTAAATATTAGCTACGTAGGATGACGAGGATGTAAACTGACTTGATCTTGTGTAAACGCTACATGTTTTGTTATAGTGTACATGATGTATATTATCTGCTATATTTCTATATTTCTCTATGCTTGCTTTTATTGCTCTCAATGTATGCTTGCTTATTTTACTTGAACATCTGCAACAAAAAAAAAAAAAGTTACTCGTAAAATTGGCAACGTTCTAATAAGGAACAGGCTCATATATTAAGTAATAGTTAATAATTAGGAAAGATAAGTTGGTAACACTTGGCTTCTTGTATGACCATGGCATACTGGAAGTTGGGTCGTTACAAGTTGGTATCAGAGCAGTTCGTTCCCAGTAGAGCCTGGGGAGTGGACTGACTATGCTTCATTGCATACTCTGCTTGTGTGTCTCATGCTGTTAGGGTATCTTCAAGATACATTTGGCATGAATGTCTATGAGTGCTCATTTTGGGAGTGTTCGTGCCTTACTCGAAATATTAAGACTGATCACCTTAATGTTGATTGTTTGGTGCGGATAGGACCTTAATGACTGCGAATAGGCATAGTTTAATCGAGCTCTAAACGACAAATCGATGCGAGGTACAGCTATCTGATGTGTGGAAAACGATCCAACACAAAACTCACCGGCAAGTGTACCGGGTCGCATCAAGTAATAATAACTCACATGAGTGAGGTCGATCCCACAGGGATTGAAGGATTGAGCAATTTTAGTTTAGTGGGTGATTTAGTCAAGCGAATCAAGTTTTGGTTGAGTGATTTGTGTTTAACAGAAAGTAAATGACAGTAAATGTAAAGGGGGAAGGGAAAAGTGCAGTAAATTGAAGAACAGAATTGTAAATTTGCAGAATCTTAAAGAGCAAGAAAGTAAATGACTGAAACTTAAAGTGCAAGAAACTTAAATTGCAGTAACTTAAATGGCAAGAAAGATAAATGGCTTGAATATAAAAGGGAACTGAGGAATGGGATTGCAAGATCTAAACAAAGAGGAAGTAAAGTGCAACAATTAAGGTAGCAGAATTTGAATTAGGAGCAATGGGAATTTAAACAGCAAAGAAATTAAATGCAGCAGAGGTTCCAAGAGGAACCAAGTAAAATTTGGGTCTCAGGTCTCAAGAGACTAGGTAGCAGAGCCTAGATCTCTATTTGCCTTCCTAGATCCAAGTAAACAAAGCGATTGACAGAAAATTAAAGAAGAAATAATAGATGAACAGAATTTGAATTGAATTATGCAGAAAACACAGTGCAAAGAGCTTGAATGGGAATTGGGACAGAATTTCCCCAATTTCACACACCCAATACTCAGAAACAGAAGAGTAAAACTGCTAAGGCAAGAATGAGGGAGAAGAGAGATCAATTCCCTCCCCAATTCTCAGAAATCTCCAAAGGAAAACTCAAAGTGAAAATTCAAAAGTAAAGGTCAAAGTGAAATTGGCAAAAAGGTTCGTAATTACATCAAACTAACTACTATTTATACCCTTTCTATTCTTGGATTTTGGGATTTGGATGGGCTTTTGATTTGGTGAAGAAATGAATTAAAATGGGAATTTAATTTGATTTTTCGGCCCATTAGATTCACTCCCAGGAGGCTGCCCTGCCCTTGTGGAGGGCAGGGCAGAAAAATGAAGCTTGGTGCGGCCATGGTGCGCATGAGGCTGCCCTGCCCGCGCCAAGGGCAGGGCAGAAAAGTTGATGCGCCAAACATGAGGAGTGCGCGCGCTTGGTGCTGCCAGAAAGAAATTTGGTGCGCCAGGGACGAGCGTGATGCACCAGGAATGCCAAACGCTGCCCTGCCCGCGCCAAGGGCAGGGCAGGAACGGTTTGGTGCTGCCAGGGGATGTTGGTGCGCGCGGTTGGTGCTGCCAAGGGAAATTTGGTGCGCGCGTTTTGCTTCTTGGTGCGCCAAGTCCATGCACCATTTCAAATGCTGCCCTGCCCGCGCCAAGGGCAGGGCAAGGTTCCCACTCTTCATGGCCCGTGTTCGAACCTGGTGGCTTGCAAACACGCTACTTTTTCTTTTGATTTCTTGGCACGCTAGTGGGTCTTAGAGCTTGGCTTCCTCATGGTTCTTTGTTCGAACCTTGTGGCTTGCATAGTTGATATTTTTACCTTGATTTTCTTCCTCATGGAGCCCGATCCTGCCCTCCACAAGGGCAGGGCAATGTTCTCTTCTCTTGGCTCCAAGGCACCATTTTGTGCTCTGCCCTTGGAGTGGGCAGGGCAAGGTTGCCTTTTCTTGTTTGGTCACCTAATGTTGCCCTCCTAGAGGGCATTCTGCCCTTGAGGAGGGCAATGTTGCTTTCCCCATTGCAATGCGGCACGCTTCTCTCCTCCTTGGCCACGCTTTCCTTTTCTTGCGTCACGCTTCTTAGGCCACGCTTTTCATTTTCTTTTCTTTTCTTCACCTAAAATAAACCAAACAACCACTCAAAGTATCACTAAATTCAAGAGGCTTATAAATCAATTAAAATTCAATTAAAATGAGCTCAAACCTCAATGATTAACATTAAATTCATGGTGGTTGCTTGATTTAAAGAAGTTATGCATTTTCACTCCAAATCACTTACTTAGGATGCAAGAAAGTGCATAAATGCTAACAAAACAAGTGAAATTAGCTTGAAAAATGGGTATATGATGACTTGTCATCACAACACCAAACTTAAACCTTGCTTGTCCCCAAGCAAGCATCAAAACTAAGAGTAAATGAAATGAATAAGAAAAGAATACACATCCTTATTATGCAGATAGCAGAACTTCAATTTATGGGGCATTTATGCAGACAATGATACTCACTTATTGTTGCTGCTACATAATACATATCTTTCTTCAAAGGCTTGCTAAACTTGCTGTTATAAGACTCACCTTTTGATTCCTCCCTTGCTAACTTTTCTTGGTTTACAATGCTTTAACAAGCTTTTTATCCTTTTAGAGGTTGGGTGTCAAATGCTGCAGCATAGCCTTTGGCTTTATTTTCTTTTCTTTTGCTCAACATCTTTCCACCACAGACACTTAGCTCACTAATTCTTCCTAGGACCATTGATGCCCAGCATCTCTTTGGATCACTAAGTGCTTTGTATCTAAGTTGCTCTTTATTGTGGATTTTCAATTGGCCATCCCAAATCAGTTGATCTAAGTGACCGGGTTTCAAAATACCCCTTAGAATTTACTCATCCAAGCAGATCTCAGTACAAGAACACCACAGGCATTTGTCCTAAGGTTCAAGCCATTGGTGTCCAACCTTTATTCTTTGTTTTTCTTGCCATTTTGGCTTTTTCTTTCCCTTTTCTTTCTGTTTTTGTTACCAAGGGTTGTTTCATTTCTTGATAGGAGTTTTTATAACAGTAAGCTAACTCACAATTGAATGAGAATGATATTATGCAACACTTATTTCATGAGTCATGCATTTAATCTAACACATATGCCACCACCAACTTCCATTCATACTTATGCAACATTGGATATTTTACTTTTCAATTCAAACCAAACTCTTTTATTTAGGCAATTGGGAAACAAAGCAATATTTAAAGCTAAGTGATGGATACAAGCATTATGCAGACTTGTCATTTTTCTAGCCAATTATTAACTAACTTAAAATAAAAAGCAAAGAATCAGAAAATGCATAAAGTAAAGGAAATAAATGATGGAGGCATATCATGTTTCAGACATGCATCTCCTTATTAGAGACATGAAAGAGGAAGTATGAAAGAACTTTGCCACCTTCTAATGGTCATGGCTGCTGCTTGATTCTCCCTTCTTCTTCTTTCTCTTCCCTGTCTTGGAGTGATCTTGGATCTCTTCTCCAGGACATCTTCTAGCCCAAACAGAATCTATGAGTCCTTTGAGCCCAAAAGTTTCCAATGTGTTAAAGGTTGACTCAGTGTATTGACGAGATTTTGCTTGTTGTTTGGCTAAGAATTCAGGGCATTGCTCAAATGGCTTGATCTCAGGATTGAGTGTTGGCAAATTGTGGGTCAAGTACTCCAACCTTGCTTGCATGTTTTCATCATACTCCATTCTTTGTACGTGTCTAACTTCACCTATGGTATGATGAACATTCTTCCATTGATACAGGTTGTGACTATATTCCGATGCTTTAGCTTGACTGAAATACAGCTTATCATATGATTCCTTGAATTCTTTGTATTGCTCTTTTTGCCCTTCAAGGATCTGTGCTTGAAATTCTTGCTGCTGAGTCATCATTTGTTGTTGCCATCTCTCTTGTTTTTCCTCCATTTGATGCTGCCAAGCTTCTCGTTCCTCTTTTCTTTCAAGAATTGCTCCATGAATTCAGGATGGGACTCTGGATATTTCTCTTGGCCCTCCTGATTTTGGCCTTGTTGGGCCTGCATGAGTTGATTTTGACCTTGTTGAGCCTGCATGAGTTGCTGAGATAATTCTTCTATTGATCTTTGCAATTGGCTCATATCAATGGCATCATAAACTTGATTTCGTCCTTCCTCTCTTTGTGATCTCCTTTGTCTAGGAACTACCACCCCTTCTTGATTTTCTTCTTCATTAATTCCCTCCATGCTCTTCTTGGTAATCCATTTTCCCACTTTCACTTTTGTTGTGTCCTCATCTTCAAAAATTACATTAGCTCTGTTACATAGCCTGAGGATGGTACTTGGATGTCCAAGACCTTTTGATTTGCTTGTGCTATCGGCCATTCCTTGAATACTGTCAGCTATGAGTTGTGCAACATTGATCTCACCTCCATGCAAGATGCAGTACGTCAAGAGAGCTCGTTTGATTGTGACCCAAGAGGCATTTCCAGTAGGAAGAATAGATCTCCTCACTATCTCAAACCATCCTTTAGCCACTGGAGTCAGATTTATCCTCCTTATGTGACTTGGAATCCCCTTTGAATCTCTTTCCCAATCTGTATTCTCCATGCATATCCCTTGCAGAATTTCATCAGGATTATTTTCCATTTGCAATCTAGCCTCATAACTAAGCTCTGGATAAGTTATGGTTCGCAACTTGAGAGCCCTTGTGATAGCAGCTGGGCTAAAACTCACTTCAACCCCTCTGACATAACTTGTGTAGGGAGCACTATTTTTGTTTTCTTTGGCAGCATTTGCATAGAACTCCCTAATCATTACTGCACTGATGTCAGTTAGAGGAGCACACAAGAGTTCCCACCGTCTTTCTCTAGTAATCTGCCTCATAATGGGGTATTCTCCTTCCCTCAAATCAAGGCCTTTCTCATAGATGACATTCTTTGCCTTCATGAACCTATGATATCTCCCTTCATGGAATTGGGATCTAAATTTGGTTGCATCAAAGGTTGGAGGTTCGGTTATCATAGGCTCTTTTCCCGGCCTTCTTTGTGAGCTTGATGAGGCCATTGAAAATTAAAGTGAAAAGAAAGAGGAAGTAAGAGTAGAAGAAATATGTGTTGTGTTTGGGGTGAACCTTGGTTCGGTTTTGATGTGTGAGGTAAGGGAATTATGTTGGCTTTGGAAGTGGAATAGTGTGTGGTTTTAATATGAAAGTGGCTTGAATAAAAGAGTGTATGCCGTGTTGGTGCAACGGCTATTTATAGGCCATGTTTCCAAGCTTTTCAACAAAACCACAATGAATGAATGAAGAGGGGACCGTGAGTGTTCATGAAGGGCTGAGATTGGTTTGCTCATTCAAAAAATGCATGAGATGGACGGCTTGCATGCATGGTTGAGGCTTGACGAGGATCCTCCTCCCATTGGTTGCATGCACTTCGGTGTCCAATGTTGCATGCATGCAAACTTTGTTCCCTATGAGCACGTTCTCCTAGGCACATGTGACCTCCCTCACATAGCTCCTCCTAGCCGTGGCCCCTCCTTGAGCTTGTCTTAATCTTTTTCTCCTGCATGAATCAAAATAGCTAGCCTTAGATCATTAATATGGTCGTTGGCAATTAATTTGTATTAAATGGAGAAAAATTGTTTTGTTTTTTATTATGAAAAAAAAGAAAATATTTTTGTGGTCAATTATGTCCCTTAATTAAAGATGTTAAAGGTTGGTGAACACCAAACTTATCTTTTATTTAGGGGATGGCTTAGCAATTGCAAACCGTTCTCACAATTGATGCATTTTATAAAAAAAAATTAGATGTATGATCCCTTGTCTGTATGGTTTTGAGTTCATGATTGGAAAATAATCCTCTGATCATTGTTGCATATGCAGACACCAAACTTAGTGTTTGGTCACATGCTTTATCAAAAGACTTATGCATATGTTCTAAAAGACAATCCTCTTCTTTGAACAATGAACTTGGGTGTGCCTTAAGGTACACCAAACTTAGAAGTTTGCCATGTGCTTCAAAATGTCATATGCATTTACCAGGTATGAAAATTCAAAACCATATTTAGAAGAATCATAGCTTATTAAATAAAAGTGAAGACAAAAATCTTAAACCATGGGTTGCCTCCCATGAAGCGCTCTTTTATTGTCATTAGCTTGACATTGACCTCCCTTTAAGGTGGTTGATGTTGGTGATGTCTCAATTTGTCACCTCTCACTGTCAGCTTTCTCTGTGTGCTTTGATGCTCAATTTCCATATGCTCAAGAGACAGTATTTGGTTGACAGTGTAATAATCCTTTGCTCCTTGCTGTTGGTATACTAGTTGCACCTTATCACCCTTAGAGAATCCTTCAGTTGGGATTTTCTTGTTCTTCCACCCTTTGTGAGCCTTTTTCTTATTCTTCACCTTTTTCTTGCTTGTTGATCTTCCTTTCTTGACAGTTACTTGAGTTGTGATGCCTTCCTTTTTGCTAATCACCCCTGCTTCCTTGTGAATCCCATTTTCTTCTTGCATCTGTTTGTTTATCTGTTCCACTTCCTTTTCAGTTGATTGCCTTGGAAGGAGATCATCACTCATTTTGCTTGTTTCTTCATTCCTTTGTGATTCTGGGAAGACTTTCAGGATGATGCTCTCCTCATGCATCCTAAGGGTTAACTCTCCTTGCTCTATGTCCACAATGGCTCTAGCAGTGGCCAAAAATGGTCGACCAAGTATTATGGAGTCATTTCCATGTTCTGAAGAATCAAGGATCACAAAGTCTGCCGGATAGATGAACTTGCCAACCTTAACTAAAAGGTTTTCAATCAGCCCCTTAGGATAGACTATTGATTGATCCACCAATTCCAAAGTCATCTCTGTTGGTTTCACCTCCTCTATGCCAAGCTTCTTCACTAGAGAATATGGGATTAGATTTACGCTTGCTCCTAGATCGCACATCCCTTTGTTAATGAATAGGTTCCCAATAGTGCATGGTAAGAAGAAACCTCCAGGGTCTTCAAGCTTGGGAGGGAGTCCCTTTTTAATGAGTGCACTACATTCCTCACTAAGCATTACAGTTTCCTTCTCATTCCAATCTCTCTTCTTGTTGATGAGCTCCTTTAGAAACTTAGCATACAGGGGCATTTGCTCCAAAGCCTCTGCCAAAGGTATGTTAATCTCCAACTTCTTGAAAGTCTCAAGAAACTTGTGGAAGTGCTGGTCCTTTGTTTCCTTGTGAAATCTTTGTGGATAAGGTAGTGGTGGTGTTGAGCTCTTCTCCACTTGATGCTGTTTTGGAATTGGTTCTTCCATGATTTTCTTTCTTTTCTTCAAATTCTGTGGCTCGCTGTCTTCCTCTGTGAGCTTTTCTGGAGCACTCTTGCTTATTGTGTCTTTGTTGATGGCTTCATCATTCTTTGTTGGCTCAGTGTCATTCTCCATAAGCTTCTTTGTTGCTCCTTGGCTACCATCTGTTAACACTCTTCCACTTCTTAGTTGCACCACCTTGCATTCTTCCTTTGGGTTGGGAATGGTGTCACTAGGTAGTGAACTTGATGGCTTCTCAACAGAGATCTTCTTAGAGATTTGCCCAATCTGCCTCTCTAGGTTCTTCATGGTAGCTTCTTGATTCTTGTTTGTCAATTCCTGGCTCTTCATTAGTTTCTCCATGAGTAGCTCTAGATTGGTGATTCTCTGTGAATCTTGTGAGATGGGTTGGTTTTGGGGTGTTGAGGGATGATGATAAGTGTTTTGGTTAGTTGGTTGGCTATTAGGTGGGTATTGGTTAGAATTTGGGTAGTTGTTTTGTGGTTTTCTGTATGTATTTTGGTTAGTGTTTGGCTGGGGGTTATGGTTTGTGTTTTTCCAATTGTTTTGGCTTGTGTTTCTTTGCCATGGTTGTTGGTTTTGAGTATGGTTGTCTCCCCATCTGAGGTTGGGATGGTTCTTCCAAGATGGATTGTAGGTATCTCCATAGACTTCATTTGTTCCAGGATTTTGGTTGTGCATGTATTGAACTTGCTCTTGTTGTTGCTCCTCTTGAGTTTCTTCATTTTGCACCCAAGTGGTTGGAGGTTGGCTTGTGGTGCTCACTGCTGCCACTTGCAAGCCATCAATTCTCTTAGCCATTTGCTCAAATTGTTGTTGAATCTGTTGCTGCATCATCTTGTTTTGAGCTAAGATTGAATCAAATCCTTCCAACTCCATGACTCCTCTTCTCTGTGATGGTTGGCGTTGTCTTTGATGAGCAAAGAAATATTGGTTGTTGGCCACCATATCAATGAGGTTTCGAGCTTCCTCTGTGGTTTTCATGAGTTGTAGAGAGCCTCCGGCAGAGTGATCAAGAGCTTCTTGAGCTTTAAGAGTGAGTCCCTCATAGAAGTTTTGCAACTTATCCCACTCAGTGAACATCTCTGGTGGACATTTCCTCAATAGAACCTTATATCTTTCCCATGCTTCATATAAGCTCTCGGCCTCCATTTGAGTGAATGTTTGAACCTCTGTCTTCAACCTTAGGACTCTTTGAGGTGGATAGAATTTGGCAAGGAACTTGCTCACCAAGTCATCCCAAGTGTTGATGCTTTCTTTTGGAAAGGTCTCTAGCCATTGAGTTGCTTTATCCCTGAGAGAGAATGGGAAGAGAAGCAACTTATAGCTATCAGGAGGTACACCATTTGTTTTCACTATGTCACAGATTCTCAAGAAGGTAGACAAATGTTGATTTGGATCCTCCAAAGGACCTCCTCCAAAAGAACAATTGTTTTGAACCAGAGTGATGAGTTGTGGCTTGAGTTCAAAGTTGTTTGCATTGACATTGGGAGGAAGAATGCTACTCCCACAGTGCTTGGCATTTGCAAATGTGTATGAAGCCAAGACTCTTCTCTGTTGGTCATTGTTGGCTCCTCCTCCTGGTTGATTGGTATCTCCTTCCATATCTTGGAATTCCTCCTCAGATTCTTCTTCTTCTCCAACAATATTCTTCCCTCTTTCAGCTCTTCTTATTCTCCGAAGAGTCCTTTGATCAATTTCAGAGTGGATAGTAGAGGATCTCCCTATACCTGACATACAAACACACAACAATAAACACACAAACCCAGAAAGCCAATGAAACTTCAATCTATAGCTAGAATGAAGGTTTAGTTAGTTTAAGCAAAAATTCAAACAGTTAGTGTGTTAGTAAGAATTAGAACAACAGAAAAGAAAAAAATGCTTAATCTAGACCTCCACTTCACTTAATCATTGTCAATCTATTTCAATCCCCGGCAACGGCGCCAAAAACTTGATGTGTGGAAAACGATCCAACACAAAACTCACCGGCAAGTGTACCGGGTCGCATCAAGTAATAATAACTCACATGAGTGAGGTCGACCCCACAGGGATTGAAGGATTGAGCAATTTTAGTTTAGTGGGTGATTTAGTCAAGCGAATCAAGTTTTGGTTGAGTGATTTGTGTTTAACAGAAAGTAAATGACAGTAAATGTAAAGGGGGAAGGGAAAAGTGCAGTAAATTGAAGAACAGAATTGTAAATTTGCAGAATCTTAAAGAGCAAGAAAGTAAATGACTGAAACTTAAAGTGCAAGAAACTTAAATTGCAGTAACTTAAATGGCAAGAAAGATAAATGGCTTGAATATAAAGGGAACTGAGGAATGGGATTGCAAGATCTAAACAAAGAGGAAGTAAAGTGCAACAATTAAGGTAGCAGAATTTGAATTAGGAGCAATGGGAATTTAAACAGCAAAGAAATTAAATGCAGCAGAGGTTCCAAGAGGAACCAAGTAAAATTTGGGTCTCAGGTCTCAAGAGACTAGGTAGCAGAGCCTAGATCTCTATTTGCCTTCCTAGATCCAAGTAAACAAAGCGATTGACAGAAAATTAAAGAAGAAATAATAGATGAACAGAATTTGAATTGAATTATGCAGAAAACACAGTGCAAAGAGCTTGAATGGGAATTGGGACAGAATTTCCCCAATTTCACACACCCAATACTCAGAAACAGAAGAGTAAAACTGCTAAGGCAAGAATGAGGGAGAAGAGAGATCAATTCCCTCCCCAATTCTCAGAAATCTCCAAAGGAAAACTCAAAGTGAAAATTCAAAAGTAAAGGTCAAAGTGAAATTGGCAAAAAGGTTCGTAATTACATCAAACTAACTACTATTTATACCCTTTCTATTCTTGGATTTTGGGATTTGGATGGGCTTTTGATTTGGTGAAGAAATGAATTAAAATGGGAATTTAATTTGATTTTTCGGCCCATTAGATTCACTCCCAGGAGGCTGCCCTGCCCTTGTGGAGGGCAGGGCAGAAAAATGAAGCTTGGTGCGGCCATGGTGCGCATGAGGCTGCCCTGCCCGCGCCAAGGGCAGGGCAGAAAAGTTGATGCGCCAAACATGAGGAGTGCGCGCGCTTGGTGCTGCCAGAAAGAAATTTGGTGCGCCAGGGACGAGCGTGATGCGCCAGGAATGCCAAACGCTGCCCTGCCCGCGCCAAGGGCAGGGCAGGAACGGTTTGGTGCTGCCAGGGGATGTTGGTGCGCGCGGTTGGTGCTGCCAAGGGAAATTTGGTGCGCGCGTTTTGCTTCTTGGTGCGCCAAGTCCATGCACCATTTCAAATGCTGCCCTGCCCGCGCCAAGGGCAGGGCAAGGTTCCCACTCTTCATGGCCCGTGTTCGAACCTGGTGGCTTGCAAACACGCTACTTTTTCTTTTGATTTCTTGGCACGCTAGTGGGTCTTAGAGCTTGGCTTCCTCATGGTTCTTTGTTCGAACCTTGTGGCTTGCATAGTTGATATTTTTACCTTGATTTTCTTCTTCATGGAGCCCGATCCTGCCCTCCACAAGGGCAGGGCAATGTTCTCTTCTCTTGGCTCCAAGGCACCATTTTGTGCTCTGCCCTTGGAGTGGGCAGGGCAAGGTTGCCTTTTCTTGTTTGGTCACCTAATGTTGCCCTCCTAGAGGGCATTCTGCCCTTGAGGAGGGCAATGTTGCTTTCCCCATTGCAATGCGGCACGCTTCTCTCCTCCTTGGCCACGCTTTCCTTTTCTTGCGTCACGCTTCTTAGGCCACGCTTTTCATTTTCTTTTCTTTTCTTCACCTAAAATAAACCAAACAACCACTCAAAGTATCACTAAATTCAAGAGGCTTATAAATCAATTAAAATTCAATTAAAATGAGCTCAAACCTTAATGATTAACATTAAATTCATGGTGGTTGCTTGATTTAAAGAAGTTATGCATTTTCACTCCAAATCACTTACTTAGGATGCAAGAAAGTGCATAAATGCTAACAAAACAAGTGAAATTAGCTTGAAAAATGGGTATATGATGACTTGTCATCACTATCCTCATAGCTGTTATGATCTCCATGGCTATGGCCATGTTAGATTTGGATGCTGCAAGGAACGAATGCTTGTTTTACTTATAAGGAATTTAGACACACCGCTAGGATCTACCCAAGAAAGTTTGTTCGGAATCCAGTGCGAACCCAGCAACAAGGTCGAGTGTTTGCCATGACTACTGATGATGCTATGCAATCAGACGCCCTGATCCAAGGTCAGTGTATTGTCAAAGATCGATCTCTAACTGTACTGTATGACTCGAGTGCATCGCATTCCTTTGTTTCTTTAACTGTTGCTCGTGAGTTGGGACTAGATTTCTCTGAGTTGAACTTTGATCTAATTGTTCATACACCTGCATCTCAAAATGCTTTGACTAGTTTGGTGTGCCTGCAAGTTCCATTCACTATTAGGAACAGAACTTTTATACATGATCTAATCTGTTTGCCTCTATGTGGTTTAGAAGTTATTCTAGGGTTAGATTGGTTATCTAAGTATCATGTTTTCCTTGATTGCTTTGAAAGAACTGCTGTTATTCCGTCTGATAGTTTAGATATTAAACCATTTTTGTCATATACCTTATATCTGAATTCTGTAAGAGTTACCTTAGACGGGAGTGATTGTGAGGGGTACGTTCTGTTAGCGGCTAGCTCAAATGACAGTGAAGTAAGCTTAGAACAAATCCGAGTGGTGAAGGAATTTCCTGATGTTTTCCCGGATGACATACCTGAGTTTCCTCCTCAGCGAGAGATAGAATTTGGCATTGAACTTGTACCTGGAACCGGACCGATTTCCATAGCACCGTACTGGATGTCACCACTGGAACTTGCAGAGTTGAAGAAGCAGTTGGATGAGCTACTTGGCAAGAAATTTATTCGTCCCAGTGCATCACCTTGGGGAGCTCCGGTATTGCTAGTAAAGAAGAAGGATGGTGGAATGAGACTTTGCGTAGATTACCGACAGTTAAATAAAGTCACTATCAAGAACAAGTATCCACTTCCACGAATAGATGATTTGATGGACCAGTTAAAAGGTGCAACTGTGTTTTCGAAGATTGATTTGCGATCGGGCTATCACCAGATTCGAGTGAAAGAATCGGATATACCGAAGACTGCATTTAGAACTCGATATGGTCACTATGAGTATACGGTTATGTCGTTTGGACTAACTAATGCTCCCGCGATTTTCATGGATTACATGAATCGTATTTTCCGTCCGTATCTTGATCAGTTCGTAGTAGTTTTCATAGACGATATTCTCATTTATTCGAAGACAGAAGGAGAGCATGAAGAGCATCTAAGGGCTGTATTGCAGATACTAAGGACTCGAAAGTTATATGCTAAACTATCAAAGTGCGAGTTCTGGACAGAGAAGGTGGCATTTTTGGGACATGTTATATCACAGGGAGGAATTGCGGTGGATCCTTCAAAAATTGAAGCAGTAGTGCAATGGGAACCACCTACGACCGTTACAGAAGTTCGGAGTTTTCTCGGACTTGCTGGATATTACCGGAGGTTCATCAAAGGATTTTCACAGATAGCCTTACCTTTGACTTACCTTACACGAAAGGAAGTTCCGTTCGTTTGGACGGTTGAGTGTGATAGAAGTTTCAAGATGCTTAAGGAGAAGTTAACAACTGCACCTGTATTAGTACTACCCGACCCACAGAAACCTTTGAAGTATACTGTGACGCCTCTCATAAAGGACTTGGATGTGTGCTGATGCAAGACAAAAATGTGGTGGCTTATGCTTCCCGGCAGCTGAGACCTCATGAACGAAATTATCCGACGCATGACTTAGAGTTGGCTGCAGTGGTGTTTGCTCTGAAGATCTGGAGGCACTATTTGTATGGCGCTCAACTAGAAGTTTTCTCTGACCACAAAAGTTAAAGTATATCTTTGACCAGAAGGATCTTAATATGCGACAGCGAAGGTGGATGGAGTTCCTGAAGGATTATGATTTTAAGTTAAGTTATCACCCAGGAAAAGCAAACGTGGTGGCAGACGCCTTGAGCAGGAAGAATTTGAGTATTTCTTGGATGATGATAAAGGAAGAAAGCTACTTGCGGAATTTGAGGACCTTAAGTTGGCTATGACTGAGACATCAAATGGAGTCTGTTTGGCGCAGTTGCATATAACACCAGATTTTAAGATTAAGATTCAGCAAGCACAAGCACAGGACTCAGAAATGATGACGATGCTGAGACGGATGAAAGTAGAGGAACCAGAAGCTGTAAGACTAGATCGTAGCAGTCTCTGGAGATACAAGAACAGAATTTGTGTGCCTAGCTCTGGAGATTTACGGCAAAGGATTCTTGCAGAAGCTCATCAAAGTAGATTTTCTATGCATCCTGGAGTAACAAAGATGTACCAGGATTTGAAACAAATGTTCTGGTGGCCGGGCTTAAAGAAAGAGGTAGCTGATTATGTCTCAAAATGTTTAATCTGCCAGAAGGTGAAGGTGGAACACCAGAAACCGTCAGGAACCCTGCAACCCTTAGAAATACCACAATGGAAATGGGAGCAGATCACTATGGATTTTGTCATGGGATTGCCAAGGACTTCAACAGGACATGATGCCATTTGGGTAATTGTGGACAGGTTGACAAAATCAGCGCACTTCCTTCCGATTCGAGTTGATTATACATTAGAAAGGCTGGCACGGATATATATTCAAGAAATCGTACGATTGCACGGAATACCTTCATCAATTGTTTCAGACCGAGATCCGAGGTTTACTTCCAGATTTTGGGGAGCTTTCCAGAAAGCTTTAGGAACAGAATTGCATATGAGTACAGCATACCATCCTCAGACAGACGGACAATCAGAGCGGACAATCCAGACATTGGAAGATATGCTAAGATCTTGTGTGATGGATAACCAAGGTAGTTGGGATAAATATTTGCCGTTGGTCGAGTTCGTCTACAACAACAGTTACCAACAAAGTATCGGGATGGCACCATATGAAGCTCTCTATGGAAGGAGATGTCAGACACCATTGTGTTGGAATGATGATGGAGAAGCTAGTGTCTTGGGTCCAGACTTAGTGCAAGAGACTACTGAAAAGATAAAGGGGATTTGCCAGAAGATCCAGACAGCACAGAGTCGTCAAAAGAGCTATGCCGATAATAGACGTAGACCCTTAGAGTTTAGTGAGGGAGACCATGTATTTCTTAAAGTAACCCCGACTACTGGAATAGGTAGAGCCCTTAAGACTAAAAAGCTTAACCCTCGATACATAGGACCTTTCCAAATACTTAAAAGAGTCGGTCTAGTAGCTTATCAAGTAGCCCTCCCTCCATATCTGTCAAACCTTCATGATGTTTTCCTTGTCTCACAACTTAAGAAATATATTCCCGACGAGAGTCACATTTTAAAACCAGAGACGGTACAGTTACGAAACGATTTGACATATCAAACATCACCAGTTCAGATCGTAGAAAGAAGTGATAAGCAGCTGAGAGGCAAGACTGTTCGCTTAGTCAAAGTAGCTTGGGGACAAAGAGGAGAAGAAGAACACACTTGGGAACTGGAGGATAAGATGAAAGCTGATTAACCGCATCTATTCTCAGGTAACTGAAATTTTGAGGGCAAAATTTTCTTTTAGGAGGGTAGAATGTAACAACCCCGGTTTTCGAGTACGCGAGATCTTTTCTGAAAGAACGGAGAACTCCGGAGGATCAGTAAGGGGAGAAGCTCTGATATATTATCAAGTATCTCAATCCTAATTGTCATTATGTCATCTTTAAGCTAGAACCTTTTATGAGGCAAGCTCGATAATGCAGTTACGAAGAACATAGTTTTTGAACCGTATCGATTAGGAGTTTTGATCCGGTTTTTCGTAAATAGTCTCAGTTTGACGAACCGGACTCGATTCATGAGAGAAGAGAGATAATAGGGTAATATCATCATTATATGAGTATTAGAAGTTTCTTGAATGATATTATAAGGTTACCTGGTTAGTTTTAGTTAAAAACAGAAAATCGGTTTAACCGGGTTCACAGTTTACTGGTACAGCTTAGCACCAGCACTCTCTGATGACTTTAGCAATGCTAAGGCCTCATTATTCATGTTTTATTCTCATAATAAATATGTTACTAGTGTCATTTATGCTAGTAGCTCAGAAAATAATTTTTAGAGATGTTTTTGCAAGTGTTCCGATACACCTAGTTTTAGTAGTTATACACCTGAGATATTTTAATATTATTTTAATCCACCTCCAAGCCAACCAATCACAACTCACCCTACACCCCCAAAACCCCCAAGGCTGGCTCATTTTCACTTTGTGGCCGAAAATAGGTAGAGAGAAAAAGAGAGAAAAGTTCTTAGTTCCCAATCTTCAAAGCTTGATTCCTGCTGAACTAAAACTCAAATCAAAATTCCAATCCGACCAAAATGATCCTCTGATCTCTTCTTTCTCTACATGATCATATGACTTATCAAGGCTGGGATCAAGGTGAGTTGGCTGCACCATCTCTCTTTTGATTCGGTTTCAAGGAAACATGGTTAAATATGTGTTTCTTGGTGTGATTTAGGAAGAAAAAGTGCTTAAGGACCACCTGAAAGTTTGATTGAATTAAGAGCAGCAAAACCAGGTAGGGTGTCACGAAATTAATCTTGATTATTTGTGTTTGAGATGTGTGAATGTTGTATTATTTGGCTGTGCTAAAAATTGGTTGCATATACGATTGATTCTTGGTGAAAATTTGGTGAAATTTTGATGAAATTTGATGAAATGCAAGCTTTATGTTCATGTTCTTGGAGCAGCTGGAAAAACGAAACCCTAGGCTTAAATTGAGGTTCAATTTGTGAAGAAATCATGTAGAAAAGATGGGGTTTTAGTGGCTGCTAATTTATTATGAATTATAGTAAAAATCGATTGCTGAAAAGACTGAAAAACGGGTAAAAACAGAGAAAGAATTTGAAGAATATATGAAGAACATGAAGAACACTTTGAGTGTGGTGAAGAACAATGAAGAACAGGCCTTAGATCTTAAAAAGGGCAAGGAAGTAAAATTTTTGGTGTTTTAGGGGTTGTTTGGTAATTTCTGAAAGTTAGGGTGGTAAAAGTAGAAATATTAAAAGTTACGGGTGGTAAAAAGTGAATTTTAAAGGTTAAAAGTAAAAGTGGGTTAATTTTCAAATATTTAATTAAAAATAATATTTTAATAAAAATAATAAAATAATGCAGAAAAGGCAGTTTTCTGTAAAAGCTTTAGAAAGACAACTTTAAGTGCAGAATCTCATAATTACCTTCATAAAACACTTAGGGAGTGGTATAACATGTTAGTGAGGAAAAGATAAAGAAAAGATAAAAGTTAAAGAAAAGATAAAAATCGAAGAAAAAGTCTGTAAAGTTTTAACGACAGAAAAACAGATAGAGACTAGTGAACAAACTAGGGCAACATAGTTAGTCCTTGAGTTGCGACTAGGGTTAGGTATTATATGAAAAGTTAAACTGTTTCAGTATAGACTTAATGAACCTATACTTGGGACAAGCTAACTATTCATACCGAAATTTACATAAGCTTTAAATACGTACGTTAAGCAGAGAAAAGAGTAACCAGAGCAGAGTAAAGAGATACAGAGAACAGAGTAACCAGAATAGAGAAAAGAGATCAAGAGAAAAGAGTAATTTGATAAAGATGGTTTGAATTAAGATGTTGTAAAAGTGAAAGATGTAAAGTTTGTACAGAATGATTGAACAGAGAAAGAAAGAGGTACTGCATAAGAATGTGAAAATGATGATGATTAATGAGAATGATGATGAATGATGATAATGAGAATGATTATGTGATGATCTGTTGCTTGAGGCAACCCAAGAGCTTCTGTAGGGAAACTAGGATACCTACAGCAATTTTCCGTTCACAAGAGCTTCTGTAGGGAAACTAGGATACCTACAGCAAGTTTCAGTTCCCAAGAGAATATTTCCTGCGAGTAGAACGCAGAGGCTGTCTCAATAGAGCTGCTAATAATTACATGCGCATTTATTTGAACGGAAAATCGTATCCGGGAAATCGTGAACTCGTGACCGGATAAAAGTCGGGAATGCAGGTGCTAACCGACACATGAGCTCATGGCCTGTGCTAGGACTAGACATGCATCATTCTTGTCTGCGCATCATTCTCTGTTGCATTCCTTTCTGTGTGTGATCTATTTCTTTGTGTTTGTCTGCTTGTATGCTATTTCTATGTTTTATTTTCTTGTATTCTTTTGTTTGTGTTCTGCTTTCTATTGTCTCTACTTTCTCTTTCTGTTTTATCTTTTGTTTACTGCTTCGCTATATTATGTTATTCGTCTGTTAACCGACCCCAAATAAATGAACGTAACTAATAACCCCGACCCTACTAAGAACTCCCCAGTTCTTACCCCTTCTCTCTCCCTTCCTCCCCCTCAGATGGAGACGGGCGTGATCTTCTATGAGTTCGAGGACCCTTACGTCTACGAGGATCCGGTACATCACAGTTATTTCATCATGGGATTGGAGCCTCGTATTAGACGATACGCGTTACCTGATCGAGCCTTTCAACATCCTCTGTCTAGCCCGCATTTTGACCCTGATGCTCCTTACAACTTTCCCTTATCCTGGTTACATCCTGACGCACCTGTACATCCTTTTCCTGATGACCCCGAGCACCCTATACCAGCTCAACCTTTGAATGAGGTGGAACCTGAGCCTATCGTTCCTGATGAGCCCGAGTTAGCTGGTGACTACGTACCTGTGATACCACCAGAGTGGGACTTTCCCCCTGAGCCGATCCCTGACTTTCCACAGCCTGATGAGCCGGCACTACCGGATGATGGGGTAGCTCCTATATACGCGAACGGACCTGTGCTCGCGAATGGTTTTGTACATAGTGACAGTAGTGTTTCTGGTGGATCTGAGGGTATAGTTGTAGCTGCGGATGATGAGGAGGAGGAGGATCCTGAGATAGAGATAGAGCAGGATGAGGAGATGGACGAGCCTCACGGCGATTCTCCGAACGGCCACGTGTAGATATAGTTTGACTGCGAAAGGGGCATTCTTTTGATGACACTCTAGTCTAACATTATCGGATAGATAGTCTCTCACTTGTGTTAGTACACCCGAGAGCTAGGAGCTATATAGTGGTAAGGCTAGCCTGGGTGCCAGTTTAGCGGCTTTCTGTATGGGCCAGGCCCTGGGAGAATCGTGTAAATATTAGCTACGTAGGATGACGAGGATGTAAACTGACTTGATCTTGTGTAAACGCTACATGTTTTGTTATAGTGTACATGATGTATATTATCTGCTATATTTCTATATTTCTCTATGCTTGCTTTTATTGCTCTCAATGTATGCTTGCTTATTTTACTTGAACATCTGCAACAAAAAAAAAAAAAGTTACTCGTAAAATTGGCAACGTTCTAATAAGGAACATGCTCATATATTAAGTAATAGTTAATAATTAGGAAAGATAAGTTGGTAACACTTGGCTTCTTGTATGACCATGGCATACTGGAAGTTGGGTCGTTACAAAATCGAGGAGCCGACCTCGTCACCAAACGAACACTCGACCAGCACCGAAGACGCAGAGAAACATCTCGAACTCTTAGCGACAAACCGACCTCACTCGCTCTCTCGCTACGGGGGCAACTGTTACGGATCCGGCCCACGGACCCCGGACCCATGACCGAACCCGAACCCGGCTTGCCAGTTCAACCCATTTCATCTCTCTAGAAGGCCCCGAATCGGCCCTCTAGAGCTCCTAACCAACTTTTGAATTCAAACGCCCCTCTTATCTTAGCCAGATAAGATAAAGATAAGATAACCACCATCATCTATAAATAGAGGACCCAAGTCCCTCCAGGTATTCATTCATTTCTCATACCTTACACCTCTTAGATATATTCTGACTTGAGCGTTGGAGTGTCTTTGCAGGTACCTCCCCTCCTCTCCATCCGGACAACCCAACATTTGGCTCGACCCGTGGGTTCCCGATCCTCCTCCTAGGTTGAATCAGAACAATTCTGTACAGATCCCAATTCCTTGGCAATCCAATCTCTCTAAGCTTGAACAATTGCCCAATTCCTTGATTTAATTGCTCATGGGAAGAGATGAAGTTTGGTCACTGATTATACCACACACATTCATAGATCAAAGTATTGGTAGGATTACATGTCACAATATCCATCCAACCCCCAACCTAATCCAATGTGAGAGAGCATTTCTAGCATGATTTCCTCATTCCTCTTCCAAGGTTCAGAGGAAATCCAAGTATGAGCAATTTATCTTCCAAGACAATTACCCAATTGAATTAAGATCGAAAGCTCTCTAGTAAAATCAAGAGAAAAGAAAGAAGAAGAAGAATAAGAACTACAATTGATCCATTGAATCACAATAGAGCTCTCTAACCCAATGAAAAAAGTTAGTTGGTCATTGCTCTACCAAAATAGAAAGAAAGAAAGTGCAGAAAAGTAAAGATGAAAATTAAAACTAAAAATGAAACTTCCAAATTCATAAATGAAAAGTACAAAGAAAAGAAAGAGAAGGAAAAGAGTGTGAGGGGAGGGAGTCCGAAGACCCCTCTTCAATCCCCAATCTCCAATTCTCAATTCTCTATAACCCTATCTTCTCTCCCTCGTCTAAAAAAACCCTTGAATAAGGTCTTTATATAGGCTCTCCTAAATTACAAAATGAAATTAAAAACAAATTATAATTAAATGAAAATTCCTATTCTAGATGCTTCTTGTGGCCTTGATTGGCTGACACTTGTGGGCTTGCTTCCTTGAGGTTGGGTGGTCCTTGAAAGAGAAGTGATCAAATTGAGGCCCATGGTGAAATTCTGCCCAGTTGGTGTTTTTGGGGCTTAAAAGATGCCTCTTGTTTGTGCTTCAATTTCATGCCCACGTTAGAAAGCTCTGAATGTCAGCTTTCTAACGCAACTGGAATCACCTCAATTGGATCTCTGTAACTCAAGTTATGCTCCTTCGAAGTGGACATGGTCGCTGGCATAGTCGCTAGCGTTAATGGAAAACGTGAGTCCCGATAACGCTAGCGACCAGGGGCTTAATATTTCCAAGTTCTGGAACTCAAAATCAATATCCACCCCATACTATTAAATATTGTTGGAAAGCTCTGGATGTCTACTTTCCAACGCTTTTCGAAGCGCATCATTTGGAGCTCTACAACTCGAGTTACACTTCTTGGAAGGTGAAGAGGTCAGTTGGCCTTACTACAGGTTGATACCATGTTCATCTTTGCACTTTCAGGGCAGGTTTTCTCCCTCAAATTTAGTGTCAATCATGTAGTACCATATATGCTTGGAAAGCTCTAGAATCCTACTTTCCAATGCCACCGAAATCACCTCATTTGGAGCTTTGTGGCTCAAGTTATGCGTGTTTGAAGAAGGCATGGTCAAGCTGCCAGGTGGGACTTTTGCCCACGTTAACTACCACGTTAACTTAATTAACGTGGAAGTTAACGTGGGTCTTTTTTGCTTCGCCAACGTTAGTGGCACTCACTTTTTCCACTAACGTTGGCATCTCCCTTTCCTTCCACGTTAACTACCATGTTAACTTAGTTAACGTGGCTGTTAACGTGGGTCTTTTTGCTTTGCCAACATTAGTGGCACTCACTTTTTCCACTAACGTTGGCATCTCCCTTTCCTTCCACGTTAACTACCACGTTAACTTAGTTAACGTGGCTGTTAACATGGGTCTTTTTGCACCTTCACAAACGTTAGTGGCACTCAATTTTTCCACTAACATTGGCCCTTCTTCAAAGTTAATGCCATTAACGTTTCCACTAACGTTCCAACTTTCCTTCCTTCCATGTTAGTGCCCACGTTAGTAGCACTAACGTAGCCACTAACGTGGCTCTTCTCTGCTTCTTTTGGCCTGAAATAAAACAAACGAAGTGCATCAAGGTAACATACAAGATGATCTTTAGATACTAAGTGTGCTAATAATACTCAAAATCAAAACTTTACTTAGTGTGATCTATTTTATCATATTTACCCTGTATATTAGCTAAAATTCACCTATGCTTGAGATTTTGTTTCATGCAGAGATTTTTCATGCTATTACTCATATATTGGCAATATTTGTATGAAACTAAACAGAAATCTACTGAAATAACTACTAAAAGTAGGCAATGATGCACGCGCATCATTAGCCCAAACTGCATCGAGATATAAAATACTCCCGGAAACATTGGAGAAATTTGCAAAAGTGCGTCAAATCCTACTACTCATCGAAGAAAGAGAGACCTTGACTTTAGCCGAATGGGATGATGATGATTGGAGAAAGCTAATTGCTGAAAATAAAAAAAATTCCAATATTCAGGTCGATCGAAAAGTAAAGTTAAAAGCAATGAATTTAGTGTTGATGGCTGATGAGTTGTATAGAAAAGGCATCGTGTTTATTGGCCTTCCATGATTAAAGATTGTATTGATTATGCAAAAGCATGTCAAGAATGCCAACGTTATGGAGTGATACAATAGATTCCAGCTTTTGAATTACATTCGATTATTAAGCCATGGCCTTTTTGAGGTTGGGCTTTGGATTTGATTGGAGTTATACACCCACCTTCGTTTAAACATCATAAGTTTTTTTGGTGGCCATTGACTATTTAACAAAATGGGTTGAAGCTATTCCTTTAATAGAGGCAGGTTAAAATGAAATCATTAATTTTATTGAGGAATATATAATCCATCGATTTGAAATTCTTCAAACATTAAGTACTTATCGGTGGACTATGTTCACTGGCTAATGTATTAAAAACTTTGCAACTTCGAGAAATATCACCATGATAACTTCAACTCCATATTATGCATAAGCAAATGGTCAAGTTGAAATAGCAAATAAAATATTGATCAATTTGATAAAAAAGCAAATTGGTCGTAAACCTCGAACTTGGTATGAAACTTTAAGCCAAGTATTATGGGCTTATCGAAATTCGCCGAGAGGGTCAACAAGTACATCTCCTTATAAGTTAGTATATGGTCATAATGCAGTTTTGCCATTAAAAATTAATCTTAATACTTTAAGAGTAATGAGTCAAGATGACTTACCGATTGAGGATTATTGGAATACAATGTATGATTAATTGAATGACTTAAGCCAAGATCGCATTCTGGCACTTGAACATATAGTTCAACAAAAAGATAATATTGCTCGAAGTTATAATCATCGAGTGAAAGGAAAGTGTTTTGGTATAAGAGAGTTAGTTTTGAAAGTTATTTTACCAATAGAGAAAAAGTCAAAATTTTTTGGTAAATGGTCCCATAATTGGAAGGGGCCTTTTCAGGTGATTGATTTGTATTCCAAAAATGTGTATCAAATTAAAGATATTGATTCAGGAATGCGATTAAGTTGATTAATGAAAAGTATTTGAAGCAATTTCGATGCATGGAGGATGAAGTTTAAATATATGAAGAAGTACAAATAGTAAAAAGAGTTTATAAAAATTAAACTTTGGGAAAGAAAGGTGCTAAAGGTTCCTGTTCATACCCTGGGTCGAGCTGTACGACCCGGGCTATCCAAAGACACAAGCGACAGACCTCTTCAGGTTGGTCATCACCGACCTCTTCTAAAAGAGTTCGGACAAATCGCCATGGGAGCCCAAAATAGGCCCAAACGAAGGAACACAGCCCAATCTAAAGGCAGAAAAAGCCTAAAAAGATAAGACGGTTCCACTAAAAAAAAAAAGATAAGGTGACTTCACACAGAAGATAAGATAAGATAACTAACTTATCTCTAGAAAGGTCACCCCACACCATTATAAATACGCTGGAGCACCCAAGTATAACTCATACTCTGATTCTACACAAAATCCTTCCTAAAGCACGTGCTAACTTAAGCATCGGAGTCTCTTGCAGGTACCACCACCCTCCGGTGATCAAGGATCAGCAGCACCAACAAGTCCAACAAGTCAGACACGACAGCTTCGGCCGCAACAGCAGATCTTGTTCGGGATCGACCTTCTGTTTCAGGTAACCCTCGGAACAGTTCCCAAAGTTTGGAATGAAGTTGAGCTCTTTCACCATCAAGAGCAGAATATGCTTCGACTTCATCATGTTCTTCATCTTGAGCTCTACCGAACCTTCTATCAATTTCCTCTTGCTTAGTTTCTACTATGCAAAGTTCCTTAAATAGTTCTTATTTCTTTTGTTGCACTATAGCATAGGGCCTTGCCAGTTTAGGTCTTTTCTCTCAAATTCTAGTAAGCTTTTTTTCCAATTCTTCCTCTCATTTGTCAAAATAAGCTTGAGTGCTAGCAGCCTGGGCAACTCTCAAGTCATATTCCTTGTATGAATTTTGCATTGATTAGAGAATAGTGTTAACTTCTTTTGACTCTGTTTCAATTTTGGCCACCTTCTCCTTGGCTTCTTTTAACTTATCTTGAATAATAGCGCAGTTGTTCGAGACTTTTGTAAATCTTTTTACTATAGAAGAAAACTAAGGAAGAACTTAAAATTCAAGAGAAGAACTTAAGATGTCTGGCAAGAGGCCATTTAAATCATGTTGCTCACCCCATTCATTTGCAGTATGTGTCAGTAGCTTCAACATGGTGGTTAATTGTTTAAAAGTTTGTTGGTTGAGATTTACAAGAAGACTTAATGTAGGTAAATCTTCAGTGGTGAGACTCGAGATGAGAGTTGCTTCTTCTTGAGTAATTTTGGTTAAGATAGCCACCAATTTAGCCAACTCGACATCTTGAGGTTCAAAGGCTGTGACTAGAGTTTCTTTTGAGTAATCCTCTTTCGAATGATTGTTGACTTTCGTCAGGGGAGCTTTCACTTGATGATTGTTTCTAAATTAAGATAGAAAGGTTAATACGAGGTATGTACAGAAAAGGTATATTCAGATAAATATGATAATGAAAGTTTATAAAAAGAGTTCAAATAAGAGCTTACTTTTTTAGAAGATTTTATTGAAACTCTTTGGATTTTCTATCGTGGTTGCTTGAGCTGTACTGTAGCTTCAATTTTCCTTTTTTCAGCCTTTTTTGGTGAGCCTCTGTTGAGGATGCCTTGATCTCATCTAAAGTGCAACTGTATCAAGAATAATACTTAGTCCACCATTCGATAAAGGATTTCGTAACAAATGCATTGCGTGCATAAAGAAGATGAGAGTAGTTGTTTTGATGTTGTTGATTGACGTTGAGACATCTTTGGATACTCTTTTTCGAATTGAATTCAAAATGACAACGAGCATTGTCCTTTTTAGGAATAGGTAATAGGATGGCTTGAGAAAAACCCATTTGTCTAGCAACATAGTGGGGGGCATGAAGAGTTACCTTGAACTGTTCTTTTTTATATTGAGCTAATTCGATCGGATATATCTGAACATGATGATTTAGGATTCCCACCGGTTTGGAAATTAGATAAAAATAGATCTTTCGTTGTGAGTATAGTCCAAGCCGGCAATTCAATCCCAAATCATCAAAGTTTGATTTTTCAAATACAAAACATATAAATCGAGAGTAGTTAAAGCTTGGGTCGTTCTTCCCTTAGGAGTTGGGAGGCAATTGGGAGTGTTACGCTTTCGATTGTTAAGACAAAGGGGTTTTGAAATCAAAGAACAAAAGATTAAAAAAACTAAGAAATAAAAGAACAAGGAAATGATCAAAATTGAAATTAATGCAAGTGAAAAGGGCAACAAGATCAAAACTAGTGAAAATGCTATAAATGCATAAAAAGAACCTTGACTTGGGAATGAGGATCCAAGGAATCCCATCATCGCCGTAACCACAACTATGATAATTATGATGAGTCAATCTCGCTTAGTCTACCCCAAACATCGAGGAGTAAGTCAAGCAAGCATAATTGACCTTAATCCATAAGTCCTAGCTAACTTACCAAACTAGTTGATAAAAAGCTAGAGTCAATGGAAACAAGAGTCAACTAACTACCCAAAAATTACCACTAAATGTCAGACATTATAACTCTAGTATCCTAGGAACTCAAATCCCAAGCCAAGGTGTGAAAATCTACTCAAAATCTATAATTGGCATTTTCACAAACACCTTGTGTGCATAAAACTAAAACATGAGAAATTGCAAAAAAAATGATAAACTATAACCAACTATTCACAAAACCAAGTATAAACAAGCAATCAAACATAAAGAAAGCATAAAACATTAAATTCATCAATCAAAACTCCAAGAAACTCAAAATTGCAATTATGAACAAAGTAACATGAACTAAAAGGAAAGGAAAGTAAAAGTGCTTTAATTAAAGAGGAAATTAAGAGTACTTACAATAAAGATGAACAAAATCAAAGATCAAAACTTCTATAAAATGCTATAATTAAAATTGCATAAACCCTAGGAGAGCTCTCTACTCTATACTACTCCTACTCCTACTATATGAAAAACTAAAACTAAAACCTAATTAAAGCTTGTTCTCTTCATTTGTGTTGATATCCCCTTCATATAGCATCCAAATTCAGCTCCAAGCCTCCAAAAATTGGGCCAAAAGCCCTCAGAAAATGCACAACATATGTTTCATTAATAAAATCACGTGCAGGGTCCTGTGCGTATGCACAGATGTGTGCGTACGCACACTTCACTGAATGGAGATCTGTGTGTATGCATAGGTGGTCGTGCGAACGCACACATGAAAATTCCTTCTTGTGTGCACGCACACTTCGCTGTGTGTGCTTTTCCTTGTTTTCTTCATGTTTTCTCCCTTGTACATGCTTTTTTCCTCTTTTGGCTATCCATTCTTGCTCAAATATCCTGAAATCACTCAACAAACTATTCATGGCATCGAATGGGATAAAAGTAGAGTTAAATTTCTCATTTCAAGCATAAAATTGCATTTTTCACAATTAGGATCAAATTAGGGACAAAACACAAAAACATTCTATTTGGGTGCTTAAGTGTGAGTTTATGTGCTAGAATCCATCCAAATTGAGTCAAAATATATCATCAAATGTGGACTCATAAATTCTTCCACACTTAAACAATAGCATGTCCTCATGCTAAACCAATAAGGAGAAGGATGGAAAGGGATAATCAACTTATTAAGTACAACTATCTATATGCATGCAAATATGTATATTGGTGCACGAAATTGCAATCACACTTTTGCAATTCCGCACAACTAACCAGCAAGTGCACTGGGTCGTCCAAGTAATACCTTACGTGAGTAAGGGTCGATCCCACGGAGATTGTCGGCTTGAAGCAAGCTATGGTTATCTTGTAACTCTTAGTCAGGATATCAATAATTCTCAGGTTTAATTGTGATGAGTAAAAGAACATGAAATAAATACTTGTTTTGCAGTAATGGAGAACAGGCTGAGGTTTTGGAGATGCTCTATCTTCTGAATCTCTGCTTTCCTACTGTCTTCTTTTTCAAGCACGCAAGGCTCCTTCCATGGCAAGCTGTATGTAGGGTTTCACCGTTGTCAATGGCCACCTCCCATCCTCTCAGTGAAAATGTTCAACGCGCTCTGTCACAGCACGGCTATTCATCTGTCGGTTCTCAATTAGGTCGGAATAGAATCCAGTGATTCTTTTGCGTCTGTCACTAACGCCCAGCCTTCAGGAGTTTGAAGCTCGTCACAGTCATTCAATCCTTGAATCCTACTCAGAATACCACAGACAAGGTTTAGACCTTCCAGATTCTCTTGAATGCCGCCATCAATTCTAACTTATACCACGAAGATTCTGATTAAGGAATCCAAGAGATATCTACTCAATCTAAGATAGAACGGAGGTGGTTGTCAGGTACACGTTCATAGGTGAGAATGATGATGAGTGTCACGGATCATCACATTCATCAGGTTTAGGAACAAGTGATATCTTAGAATAGAAGCAAGCATGATTGAATGAAAAACAGTAGTAATTGCATTAATCCATCAAGACACAGCAGAGCTCCTCACCCCCAACCATGGGGTTTAGAGACTCATGCCGTAGAAGATACAATAAGAAACGTATAAAGTGTCATGAGGTAAAAATACAATGTCAAAAAAGGTCCTATTAATAGTGAACTAGTAACCTAGGATATACAGAAATGAGTAAATGACGTAAAAATCCACTTCCGGGGTCCACTTGGTGTGTGCTTGGGCTGAGCATTGAAGCTTTCATGTGTAGAGACTTTTCCTGGAGTTAAACGCCAGCTTTTGTGCCAGTTTGGGCGTTTAACTCCAATTTTTGTGCCAGTTCCGGCGTTAAACGCCGGGAATTCTGAAGCTGATTTGCAACGCCGATTTGGGCCATCAAATCTCGGGCAAAGTATGGACTATTATACATTGCTGGAAAGCCCAAGATGTCTACTTTCCAACGCAATTGAGAGCGCGCAAATTGGGCTTCTGCAGCTCCAAACAATCCACTTCGAGTGCAGGGAGGTCAGAATCCAACAGCATCTGCAGTCCTTTTTCAGCCTCTGAATCAAATTTTTGCTCAGGTCCCTCAATTTCAGCCAGAAATTACCTGAAATCACAGAAAAACACACAAACTCATATTAAAGCCCAGAAAAGTGAATTTTAAATAAAAACTAATAAAAATATACTAAAAACTAACTAAAATGTACTGTGCCAAAAAGCGTATAAATTATCCGTTCATCATTTATTCTCTCTATATCTATCTATCTATCTATAGTATCCTATTGATTTGGTGAAAACAAACAATCAAATTCCAAGCAAAAGTATAGACATATATGGCCAAGCAAAGAAGTAGCTCAATGCAATCAAAATCTAGAGAATTGATCTAAATCATTAAAGTGAAGCAACTTGCAAGAATTCATGATAAGAGTGGTGGAAACATAGAATTGAGTAATTGAACCCTCACCAGGTGTGTATACACTCTAATCACTTGGTGTCTAGGGTTTAATCACTCAAATCTCTTCTTAATCATGCTTTCAAGGAATTACTTTTCATCTAACAATCAACAAACAAGCGATGCATGAAGGCAATTATCATGAGGACTTCATATGGTTGTAATGGGGTTAGGGTCAAGCTGAGACAGATATGGCTAATGGACTAAAGTCATTGAATCCTTGATTAGTTTAAGTTTCCAACTTAACCTTTATCAATCCAATAACAAAAATATGCAATCCTAACTTCCCATAATTTCTTTTTCACAAACATTCCTGTATGCTTTCTGATTCAGTTCTCAAATGCATTCTTTATTCTTCCTTGGGGAAACTATTGTCCCTTTTCTTGGATTTTTTTAATTAAAAATAAATACATATGTTTTACTAGTTCATACATCAGTTCTCCCATTTTTCAAAATTTTCAATAAAATACCCAATTTATACATTTTTATTCACTACCAATGTTTCCCGAAATTTCCCCTACACTTAAATGTTACACACTTTTCAACCTAAGCTAATCAAGGATACAATCCAAGGTAAATCATATTTTTTCGCTTAAGGTTATGATGTGGTGATATTAAGAACAATGGGTTAATTAAAGCTCAAAGGGGGTTAACAATGGTAAATACAAAGGGTAGGATATGTGGGTAAAGTAAGCTTTAAAAAAAGATGGCCTCAATCATGCTCAATGCAATTCAAAACATCAATATTGGAAATAAAGAATCAAGCAAAACCAAGATTACAATCATAGAAGAGATATAGCACACAATGAACAAAATTAGTGGTTAAAAGGTGTAACCATTCAATTAAAGATCAAAACTCACAAGGTATTTGTTCTTTACTCTTCTATGTTCCATAAAAATCATTCAGGCAAGTTTGAAAACAATTTTCTAAATTAATTCAATAGAATGCCCTAAAACAAAATTCTTGGAAATTCTCGTTGTTTTTTACCAAAATTATTTCCTATATGTATGTACGTTGTGATGGATGCAATTCTTTTCAAAATTTCCTAGTTCTTTTCCTAATTTTCAACAAGAAAAAAGTAATATGAACAATTAGGATCAAAATGAACTAGGCATATACTATTCACATCATCCAATCACAATCCATATCTATACTATATACCAAGCAATATAAAATGCAATATATATATATACCCAAAATGAAAGTGCAATACTAAAGATGACTATAAACAAGTAATATATATATATATATATATATATATATATATATATATATATATACCAAAGTACCAATATGTAGAAAAAAAGTAAAGTGCTATAAATATCTACAAAAGTATAATAAAAACTGAAAATAAACTAAATGACAAGTGTTCAGGAGAGAATGTTTACACCCAAAAATAGTAGATCCTCCCCCCCCCACTTAGATGATGCACGGTCCTCTGTGCCAAAAATCAGACCGGGTGATCAATGCTGCTAAGCTCCACCGTCTAGCGGTGGTGGGTGGTGATGACGCTGATGGACAATGATGGCGCTGAAAGGCTGTGCGTTGGGCTTAGCTGCCGGCTCCTCAACTGCCTGGCCAGCTGGCTCTGCTGTTGTCTCAGCTCTCAACTCGGCTCCAGCTACCGGCTCCTTAACTCTCTCAACTACTGCCTCCTCAGCCGTGGGCTTCTCCGCTCTCTAGTCAGGGGGGTCGACTGGTTGGCCAGCATCAGCTGCTGGCTCCTCCGGTGCCGCCTCCTCAGTCTCGGGCTCTGGCTTTTGTGTATTTGGAGGAGGTGGCCCAGGGTCTCAACCCTCAAACTTCGCCACAATCCACTGGAAGCGGCAAGCGTTGCTGTGCTCAAATCGGTGAAGAGTCTCAAGGATCTCCCGACCCTGCTCATAGGGTGTCTGAGGTCGGAGTGTAGGCACATAAGGTGCAAGAGGTGTTGAAGGCTCTGTTGCTGATGGCGGCTCAATGGGCTTCCTCTTCTTTTGTGGTGGTCCCTCATAGTCGCCGTATGGCAGGAATGGCTGCTTACTGATGAAGACAAACGTCTTGTCTGTCGGGCGTCTCTCCACTCCAGATAGAGCGGCTAATCTGGTGATCAACGATGGGAAGGAAATGTTGTACTTCTGCTGTTGAGTCACCTTCCACATCAAGTCTCTGATAAGGGGAAGAACAGAGATTCTCTTCCCCTCCAGAATAGCCTATAGCAAAACCGCCACACGGACCCTAATGTGAGTGGCATGCGTGCTTCGTAGGATATAGTCGGTAATGATCTGTTGCCAAATCCTTGCCTCAGGATTTAGATCGGTGCATGCGACGCTTTGTGGGACCGCATTTTCTCCCCTTTTGTACTTCCATATGGCATCAGGTGTGCTAATCTTTTTCAGGACGACGTCCAATGACAGCTTGCCCGATAACAATTCCTTCACTATCTGAGGGTAAGCGTCACGAGCTGGAGGAATATGCAAAATGTCTAAAAAGGCCTCTAAAGCATGATTAGAGGTGTCCAGCGTAACACCTCTCAGAAAAACAATTGTGGCGTGGTACACGGAATTGTGATCACACTTTTCACAACTCCAGTACAACTAACCAGCAAGTGCACTAGGTCGTCCAAGTAATAAAACCTTATGCGAGTAAGGGTCGATCCCACGGAGATTGTCAGCTTGAAGCAAGCTATGGTCATCCTGTAAATCTTAGTCAGGCGGATTCAATTGGTTATGAGTTTTGATATTTGAAAGATATATAAAACGCAAATTAAAATAAAGATACTTATGTAATTCATTGGTGGGAATTTTAGATAAGCGTTTGGAGATGCTTTGTTGCTTCTGAACCTCTGCTTTCCTATTGTCTTCATCCAATCATGCGTGCTCCCTTCCATGGCAAGCTGTATGTTGGTGGATCACCATTGTCAATGGCTACCATTCGTCTTCTCAGTGAAAATGGTCCAGCTACGGCTTCTGTACGGCTAATCAACTGTCGGATTTCTCGTCTCGGATGAAAAATACTAGGCACAGCTACCGCATGGCTAATCATCTGTCGGTTCTCACTTGTGTCGGAATAGGATCTCTCTATCCTTTTATACACTGTCACTGCACCCAACATTCGTGAGTTTGAAGCTCGTCACAGTCATCTCGTCCCAGATCCTACTCGGAATACCACAGACAAGGTTTAGACTTTCCGGATCTCGAGAATGCTGCTAATTGGTTCTAGCCTATACCACGAAGGTTCTAATCTCACGGATTTGAATGCTATGTTGTCAAGAGAGGCGAGTCAAATTCATGGATCAGAGACCCAAGAGACTATACTCCAGCTGTCGTCCAATGACTACATTGAACATCATGTAGACCGCTTGTGGTTGTCAGGCACGTGGATCTTGGCTAAGCGAGTAACAAAGATAGTGGGTGATTGTCTCGTGTCACCCCTTCATTCTGACTTAACTGAATTAAGTTCGAGAGTATATCTTGGAGAATAAGTAAGCGTGAATTGAAAGAGAAACAATATTACTTGCATTAATTCATGAAGAACAGCAGAGCTCCGCACCTTAATCTATGAGGTATAGAAACTCCACCGTTGGAAAATACATAAGAAAAAAAGGTCTAGGCATGGCCGAATGGCCAGCCTCCCAAATGTGCAAAATCGTCTAAAAGTCTGAAAAAAGGATCCGAATACAATAGGAAAAAGTGCTATTTATACTAAACTAGTTACTAAGGATAACAAAAAATAAGTAACTAAGTGCAGATAGTGCAGAAATCCACTTCCGGGGCCCACTTGGTGTGTTCTTGGGCTGAGCATTGAGCTTTACACGTGCATAGGCCTTTTCTGGAGTTAAACGCCAGCTTGGATGCCAGTTGGGGCGTTTTACGCTAGAAAAAGGGTCTCTAGTGGGCATTTTAACACCAGTTTGGGCCATCAAATCTCAGACACAGTATGGCCTATTATACATTGCTGAAAAGCCCAAGATGTTAGATTTCCATCCCAATTAAAAACGCGCCAATTGGATTTCTGTAGCACCAGAAAAACGCGTTTGAGTGCAGGGAGATCAGAATCCAACAGCATCTGCAGTCTTTTCTCAGCCTCTGAATCAGATTTTTGTTCAGGTCCCTAAATTTTAGCCAGAAAATACCTGAAATTATAGAAAAACACACAAACTCATAGTAAAGTCTAGAAATGTGATTTTTGCATAAAAACTAATAAAAATATAATAAAAAGTAACTAAAATATACTAAAAACTACCTAAAAACAATGTCAAAAAGCGTATAAATTATCCGCTCATCACAACACCAAACTTAAATTATTGCTTGCCCCAAGCAACTAAAAATAAAATAGGATAAAAGGAAGAGAAAATACAATAAATTTCAAAATATCAATGAAGCTTAGTTCCAATTAGATTAGCGGGACTAGTAGCTTTTTGCTTTTGAACAGTTTTGGCATCTCACTTTATCCTTTGAAGTTCAGAAAGATTGGCATCCATAGGAACTCAGAATTCAGATAGTGTTATTGATTCTCCTAGTTTAGTATGTTGATTCTTGAACACAGCTACTTTATGAGTATTTGCCGTGACCCTTAGCATTTTGCTTTTTAGTATTACCACCAGATACATAAATGCCACGGACACATAACTGGGTGAACCTTTTCAGATTGTGACTCAACTTTGCTAGAGTCCCCAGTTAAAGGTGCCCAGAGTTCTTAAGCATACTCTTTTTACTTTGGATCACGACTTTAACCACTCAGTCTCAAGCTTTTCACTTGGACCTTCATGACACAAGCACATGGTTAGGGACAGCTTGATTTAGCCGCTTAGGCCAAGATTTTATTCCTTTGGGCCCTCCTATCCACTTATGCTAAAAGCCTTGGATCCTTTTTACCCTTGTTTTTTAATTTAAAGAGCTATTAGCTTTTTCTACTTGCTTTTTCTTTTTCTTTCTTTTTCTTTATTTTTCGCCATTTTTTTCGCAAGCTTTGTGTTTTTCACTGCTTTTTCTTGCTTCAAGAATCAATTTTATGATTTTTCAAATTATCAATAACATTTCTCTTTTTTCATTATTCTTTCGAGAGCCAACAATTTTAACATTCATAAATTTCACTATAAAGAATATGCACTGTTCAAGCATTCATTCAGAAAATAAAAAGTATTGCCACCACATCAAAATAATTAAACTATTTTCAAGATAGAATTCAAAATTCATGTATTTCTTTTTTCTTTTTCAGAAAACATTTTTCATTTAAGAAAGGTGAAAGATTCATGGAACATTCATAGCTTTAAGACATAGACACTAAACACTAATGATCTTGTAGTGAAGACACAAACATAGTCAAAACATAAAGCATAAAAACTGAAAATAGAAAAGAAAATAAACAAGGAGATTAAAGAACAGGTCCACCTTAGTGATTATGGCTTCTTCTTCCTTTTGAAGAACCAATGGAGTTCTTGAGCTCCTCTATGTCTCTTCCTTGCCTTTGTTGCTCTTCTCTCATGGCCTTTTGGTCCTATATGATTTCATGGAGGATGATGGAGTGCTCTTGGTGCTCCACTCTTAGTTGCTCCATGTTGGAACTCAATTCTCCTAAAGAGGTGTTGAGTTGCTCCCAATAGTTGTGTGGAGGGAAATGCATCCCTTGAGGCATCTCAGGGATTTCTTGATGAGGGACTTCTTCATGCTCTTGTTGAGGTCCATGAGTGGGCTCTCCTGTTTGCTCCATCCTCTTTCTAGTGATGGGCTTTTGAGATGAATATCTCCATCTCCCATGACTCAGAGTTGGAAGCAACTGCCTTCCCTTTCCTCTTCCTAGAGGTTTCTCCGGCCTTAGGTGCCATTAATGGTTATGGAAAAACAAAAAGCAGAGCTTTTTTCCACACCAAACTTAAAAGGTTTGCTTATCCTCGAGCAAAAGAAGAAAGAAAGGATTAGAGGAAGAAGAGATGGAGGAGATGGAGGTGTGTGAATGGTTTGGCCAAAGGGGGTTTTAGGTGGTTAAGATGTGTGAAAATAAAGGAGTTATGAGGGGCTTATATAGGAGTGGAGTGGAGAGGGAATTTTTGTAATAGGGGTTGGGTTTGGGAGGGAGATGGTTTGAATTTGAATGGGTGGGGGTAGATGGGTTGTAAGACGGTTTTGGAGGAGAAATAGAGGTGATTGGTGGAGGTTATTTGGGGAAGAGTGTTATGGAAAGGTGTGAAAAGAAGAGAAAAAGAGTTAGGGTAGGTGGGGATCCTGTGGGGTTCACAAATCCTGAGGTGACAAGGAATTCTGGTCCCTGCACCTTTTTGTCGTTTAAACACCCTCTGTGTGCCACTTCTGGCGTTTAACGCCTGCTCTTCTGCCCATTATGGCGTTAAACGCCAGGGTGATGCCCCTTCCTGGCGTTTAACGCCAGCCAGACACTCGACACCCTTTTCTGGCATTAAACGCCAGTCTGTCTGCCAATTCTGGTGTTTAACGCTCAGAATGCTGTCAGACTGGGCGTTAAACACCCATTCTGCTATCCTTACTGGTGTTTAAATGCCAGTAAGCCTGTCCTCCAAGGTGTGCTATTTTTGATGTTGTTTTTGATTCTGCTTTAATTCTGCAGCTATTTTTGTGACTCCACATGATCATCAACCTAAAGAAAATATAAACTAATAATGGAAAATAAAATGAAAAAGTAATTAACATAGATAAATAAGGTTGGGTTGCCTTCCAATAAGTGCTTCTTTAATGTCAATAGCTTGACAGTAAGCTCTTTCAGAGCTTCACAGATACTCAGAGCATGATTGTGGCATCCCAACACCAAACTTAGAGTTTGAATGTGGGGGCTCTGCTTGACTCTGTATTGAGATAATTGGATGAAGCTTTTCATGCTTTCTCTCCATGTTTACAGAAGAAGACCTTTGAGTCTTAAACACAAGGTAGTCCTCATTCTATTGAAGGACTAACTCTCCTCTGTCCACATCAATCACAGCCTTTGCTGTGGCTAGGAAGGGTCTTCCAAGGATGATCGATTCATCCTCATCCTTCCCATTGTCTAGGATTGTGAAGTCAGCAGGGATGTAAAGGCCTTCAACCTTCACTAAGATGTCCTCTACAAGTTTATAAGTCTGTTTCATTGATTTGTCTGCCATCTCTAGTGAGAATCTTGCAGCTTGTACCTTAAAGATCCCTAGTTTCTCCATTACAGAGAGTGGCATGAGGTTTATACCTGACCCCAGGTCACACAGAGCCTTCTCAAAGGTTATTGTGCCTATGGTACAAGGTATTAAGAACCTTCCGTGATTCGGTTTCTTCTGAGGTAATTTCTGCTGAACCAAGGCATTCAGTTCATTGATGAGCAATGGAGGTTCATCCTCTCAAGTCTCATTACCAAATAACTTGGCATTCAGCTTCATGATTGCTCCTAGATACCAAGCAACTTTCTCTTCAATAATATATTCATCCTCTTCAGCAGAGGAGTACTCATTAGAGCTCATGAATGGCAACAGTAAGTTTAGTGGAATCTCTATGGTCTCTGTATGAGCCTCAGATTCCTTTGGTTCCTCACTAGGAAACTCCTTAGTGGTCAGTGGACGTCCATTGAGGTCTTCCTCACTAGAAATCACTGGCTCTTCCTCCTCTATAGGTTCGGCTATTTTGGTTATATTGATGGCCTTGCACTCTCTCTTTGGATTCTCTTCTGTATTGCTTGGGAGAGTACTAGGAGGAGTTTCAGTAACTCTTTTACTCAGCTGATCCACTTGTGTCTCCAAATTTCTAATGGAGGACCTTGTTTCAGTCATGAAACTGAGAGTGGCCTTAGATAGATCAGAGACTATGGTTGCTAAGCCAGAGCGGCTCTGCTTAGAATTCTCTATCTGTTGCTGAGAAGATGATGGAAAAGGCTTGCTATTGCCAAACTTATCTCTCCTACCATTATTGTTATTGAAGCCTTGTTGAGGCTTCTATTGATCCTTCCATGAGAAATTTGGATGATTTCTCCATGAAGGATTATAGGTGTTTCCATAGGATTCTCCCATCTAATTCACCTCTTCCATTGCAGGATTCTCAGGGTCATAAGCTTCTCCTACAGAGGAAGCTTTTTTAGTACTGCCGGATGCAGCTTGCAATCCAGTCAGATTCTGAGAAATCATATTAACTTGCTGAGTCAATATTTTGTTCTAAGCTAATATGGCATTCAGAGTATCAATCTCAAGAACTCCTTTCTTATGAGTCATCCCATTACTCACAGGATTTGTTTCAGAAGTGTCCATGAACTGATTATTTGCAACTACCTCAATGAGTTCCTGAGCTTCTGCAGGGATTCTCTTCAGATGAAGAGATCCACCAGAAGAGTGGTCCAATGACATCTTGGACACTTCGGACTGACCATCATAGAATATATCTAAGATGCTCCATTCTGAAAGCATGTATGAAGGATACTGGTGCACGAAATTGTGATCACTACTTTTCACAACTCAAATAATCCCCGGTAATGAATCCAAAAACTTGGTGCTCAATACCATGGTATAAACATAATTTCACAACTTCGCACAACTAACCAACAAGTGCACTGGGTCGTCCAAGTAATAAACCTTCCGCGAGTAAGGGTCGATCCCACGGAGATTGTTGGTATGAAGCAAGTTATGGTCATCTTGTAAATCTTAGTCAGGCAGACTCAAATGGTTATGGATGATATATGAATAAAACATAAAGATAGAGATAGAGATACTTATGTAATTCATTGGTGAGAATTTCAGATAAGCGAATGGAGATGCTTTGCCCCTTCCGTCTCTCTGCTTTCCTACTGTCTTCATCCAATTCTTCTTACTCCTTTCCATGGCAAGCTATATGTTGGGCATCACCGTTGTCAGTGGCTACAGTCCCGTCCTCTCAGTGAAAATGTTCAACGCACCCTGTCACGGCACGGCTAATCATCTGTCGGTTCTCAATCAGGTTGGAATAGAATCCATTGATTCTTTTGCGTCTGTCACTAACGCCCAGCCTTCAGGAGTTTGAAGCTCGTCACAGTCATTCAATCATTGAATCCTACTCAGAATACCACAGACAAGGTTTAGACCTTCTGGATTCTCTTGAATGCTGCCATCAATTCTAGCTTATACCACGAAGATTCCGATTAAAGAATCCAAGAGATAAACATTCAAGCCTTGTTTGCTTGTAGAACGGGAGTGGTTGTCAGGCACGCGTTCATAAGTGAGAATCATGATGAGCATCACATAATCATCATATTCATCAAGTTCTTGAGTGCGAATGAATATCTTGGAATAAGAACAAGCTGAATTGAATAGAAGAACAATAGTAATTGCATTAATACTCGAGGTACAGCAGAGCTCCATGATGACAAGTCATCATATACCCATTTTCTATGCTTTTTCATACAAGAAATTGATGATTTGTGCTTAAATATTGAATGCTTTTGTACTTAAATGATATATTCTCTTGATATTTTAATTTTTTTATATCTTGTAGAAAATAAGAAGAAAAAGAAGCAAAGAAGCACAAAAAAAGGAGAAAAAAAGAGCTTTGGGACACACTTTGAAGTTGGGGTACACTTTGGAGCCTTAGGCCACGCTTTTAAAAGCGTGGCCCATGACCAAATTAATGAAGATAAGCAATCAGCGCACATTGCCCTGCCCTTGCCAAGGGCAGGGCAGAATCGTGATGCACATTGAGGATTGGAAGCAAGAATTTCGCTAAGGTAAAATCTGGGCGCTCACAACATGACCATGCCTCCTTCAAAGGGCTATAACTTGAGCTACAGACGTCCAATTGATGTGCTTCCAGTTGCGTTGGAAAGCTGACATTCAGAGCTTTCCAACGATATATAGAAATCCATATTTGGCGTACAATTGAGGCAGAAACGAAGGGCATCTTTAAGGGCCAAAAACAAGCGAAAATAAACCAAAATGCTTCCACCAAGGCTCGAAGAGGGAAACACAAGGAACCCAAGGAAGTCTGCCCTCAAGGAGAGCAGAATGCCCTCTTGGAGGGCAATGTCGTGTTTTCTTCATGAAAATTCAAGGAAAAATTGCAACAACTTCCTCCACCAAGTTTCGAACACAAGACCTCTAGGAAGCCAAGCCTTAGGCGTGAATTAGGTGCCAAGAAACCAAGGAAATTATTGTAGCGTGTGCTTCCTCCCAGTTTCGAACACGGGCCGTGAAGGAAGGGACTTTGCCCTGCCCTTGGCGCGGGCAGGGCAGCATCGTCCCTGGCGCACCAAACCTTTCCTGCCCTGCCCTTGGCGTGGGCAGGGCAGCATCATACGCACCAAGGAAAATTCTGCCGCGCCAAGCTCGCACCAAGGCTGCACCAACACGCACCAATTCTCGCACCAAGCTTCATTTTTCTGCCCTGCCCTCCACAAGGGCAGGGCAGCCTCCTGGAAGTGTCATGGGCCAAAATCAACCAAAATTCAAATTAATTCAATTCTTCAACAAATTGAATCAAGGCCAACCAAACCCATTTCTCCTCAAATCCAAAGCAAGCAAAGCCCACTCAACATGACTCAAAGGCACAAGAACAAGCTAGAATTAGGATTTTCATTTTGTTTTAATTTCATTTTCATTTTATTTTGTAAAGCCTATATAAGGCATCATTTCCATCTTTGTGAGGAGGCCGGCTCCATTAGGAATAGATAGCTCTCTCTTTAGTCTTTCTCTTGTTTTGAAATTTTGGATTGAGGTTGGAGGAATTCTGTTCCAATCTTTGATCTGAAATTCATTTGTGTTCTTCTGCATAATTGAGGAAATTGAGAAATTGGATCTGAAGTTTCTTTCACTGCTTTCATCTTTCTTCTCTTCTGCAATTGTTCTTGGTTGGATCAAGGAAGGAATTGAGATCTAGACTTGTTTTCTAGTCTCTTTGATTTCCTGAGATCTTCAATCTCATTTGGCAATTAAACTGAATTTAATTTCTGTTTGCTTCTTCAAGCAATTCTGCTTTCTGTTTAAGATTTGTTGCAAGTTACTTTTCTGCTTGATTGCTCCTTACATTCTCTTGTTGAATTTCTTGAATCCCAGCTCCCAAAATCCTTTTATTCTGCCTGCAATTTAAATTTTCAGTTGCTTGATTTATTGCTTCCTTTAATTTTCAGCACCCACTCCCCATTTACATTTAATGCAATTTACATTTCTTGTCATTTAAGATTCTTGCAATTTACTTTTCTTGCTCTTTAAGTTTCAATGCAATTTACTTTCTGCACTTTATAATTCCTGCAAATTTACTTTCTGTTGGCTACAATTCCACATAATTCACTAAATGTTAGCTTGACTAAACTAATCACCCACTAAAATTGCTTGATCCATCAATCCCTGTGGGATCGACCTCACTCTATGTGAGTTATTACTACTTGATGCGACCCGGTATACTTGCCGGTTGGATTTGTGTGTTGGAAATTCATTTTTCCACAAAAACACCATCAAGTTTTTGGCGCCGTTGCCGGGGATTGATTAGATCAACAATGATTAAGTGGGTGAGAAGTCTAGATCAAGCATTTTTTTGTTTTTATTCTCTGTTTTAATTTGAAACCAAGGTGTTTGTGTTTTTGCCTCACTAAAAAATTCGGTCTCTGTGACATGACTTTCAATTTTCAATGGTGTTGTGTTTTGCAAAATTCAAATGGAGTTCACCTCATCTTTTAGTCAAACAAACTTCATGGGATATTGCCCGCCATCACAATATGATTCAAGTCAGTATTCTAATTATGGTTGGGAATATCACCAGGAAGACACAAATTCTGAGCACTCCAATCCATGGAGGTTTGCTTCAGAACCCCAAGATGAGCAAGAGAATTATGAGGGATACCAACCACCACCACAAAATGATTCATATCATTATCCTCATGGTGGATGGGAGTATTACCAAGAAACTGCAAATTCTGAGCAGTCAAGTCACATGAGAGAGTGTCCGACCTCACCTCCCAGTTCCTCATTTGAAAGTTCTTCATCATTTGATTATGCCTCAACACAAAATTCCCTCCAAGATCCATACAACTCATCTCACCAACCACAAAATTACTCTCAACCTTTATCCTTTGAGCTAGTGGCTGAGGATCCCCTTCAAAAGTCTAGAGAATTATTGGAAAGACAAGAACAAATTATGGAAGAACAAAAACAACGCTGGACAGAACAAGAATTCCTCCTCAAGAAAACAGAAGGGCATGTAGAGCAAAGGAAGATTCATTCAGGATCACCAAGTTTTAAGGATGAGGAACAATCTGTGAGTGAAGAAGAGGAAGAAGAGGTTCCTATATCAATTGAAATTTCAATTGAGGAAGAGCAAGATGAGGAGGCTACTGTATCAAGTGAACTTTCAATGAAGAACAAGGTGGTTGAAAATGAAATTGCACTTGAGATGACAAGGGAACATGAAGACTCACAACTCTCACAAACTTTCCTGACCCAACAACTCTCAACACTTGAATCCATGATTGAAAGGTATGAAGAGGAGATGAAGAAAGCTTGGGAAGATCAACAAACCTCCTCCATGAAAGAGCTACTAAAGCAAATGTTGAGTGTAAAAGAGGAAGGGGAAAAACAAGCTAGTGAGGAGGACAATCAAGAACGTCCAAACTCAAGGGAAACAGAGAGGCCCATGAAGGACAAGCTCATTGAACCACCAATTCAAAAAGCCTTGGATGAATACAAATCTCCAATAATCACACAGCAACCAAGTCTTGAATTCAAAGAAGTGAAGGCAACTAGCAAGAACACCAATTCTGTCCCTAATCCAGCAAGCAAGATCAATCAAGCCATTTGTAAAAGGAAGCTTGCTGAGGAAAGGCCAAGACAAGGGACACTAGCTGAATCTTTTCCTCCTTTGAGGTCATTCCTCTTAACAAACTGGAAGAAGAGGAAGAAAGTGAAGAACAACATGTCAAGCTAATGACACTAAAAGAGCACTTGTTGGGAGGTAACCCAACCGTAGGTAACATTTCTTCTCTGCTTTGTTTTCTTTCTTTGCTTTGTTTAAATTCAATAAATTGGCATATGGTTATATTCTAAGTTTGGTGTTGCCATGCAACACATTATTTTCAATCTTTTTGGATGATTGCATCAAATCAAAAAATGAAAGTGACACACCAAGATTCTAAGTTTGGTGTGCCACATATTTTTCTATGCAAATCATTCAGCAACACCACTTGTCTGCATAACCATAATGTCTTTGCAGTGTTAATTTTCTTTTGGTTTGATATTTTGTTATTCTGTTTACTTTAGTTAATTCTTTGTTTTTAATGCTTTCATTTTAGTTTGCTTATTTACTGTGTTTGTTAATACATTACCAAGAGAGCTTTATTAATGACAGATTCTTGGCTTGGTGATTGTATTTAACATATAACAGTTTCTTTTGTTTAGTTTTAATTCAAATAAATTCACATATGGTTGCATTCTAAGTTTGGTGTTGCTATGCAACAAAATTTGGTTCCAATATCTATTAGATACTTGCATCAATTCCGAGTGAAAGTGTCACACTAAGTTTGGTGTGCCACTTATTCTTTATGCAAAGTATTGTGCACACCTTCTTATGCTTGCAATCAAATGTCGCTGTCTCTTGTGCCTTGATTGTTATTTTTCATTTTTGCTTGCTTAAAACACATGTGCTACTAACATTTCATTGTGTAAGACATTCATGATCCATCTTAGCCCCATAGCCATTGTTCTAATTGTTGCTTGAGGATGAGCAAGCACTCTAAGTTGGCAAGGGAAAGGGAAGAATTGGAGAAAAAGGACAACAATAATGAAGATGAACTACAAGGTTGTAAAGTTCCTTTTCCTCTCCTTTGTTTCCAGCACTTTAAATTGCATGATTGTCTTTATATTCTCTGTTTACATGTGTGGTATGACTAAGCATAGCTTGAATTTGTTTTGAAATATGTTGTTGTGACATTATGACTACCAACTTGAGTTTTGTGAATTCAAAAGCAAAAAAGCATCATGATCATAAACAAACAAGGAATTAAAGAAGAATTTAGCATGTGCATAAAGTATTGGAAAGCTAGTATGTTTGATTGTTGCTCAATTGCATTGGATTTTATTTAATTGAAGTTTTTCATCTAGTACATTTTGTGAAATCTTTTGAAATCATGAAAACCTTGAAGAAGCAAATACAATTAAAGCAAGAAAAGAAAAAGGGAAAGAATGAGAAAGCTGAAGGCTCTGAGTACCAATGGCAATTTATTTGTTAAGTGCTTGTGGTGTTTATGTATCAAGCCAAATGCTTGAAAACAAAACACTTAGAAGTCAAGGCTAGGCTCAAGTGCAAAAGCACTCCCTCAAAGCTCAAGGTTCTGAGCATCAATGATTAGAGAGTCAAGAAAAGAAAAAAATGATGAGCTTAATGAAGTCCTCTAATTAAATGCTTGTGGTGCTTATGTATCAAGTGGTAATACTTGAAAACAAAGCATTTAGAAGTCGTAGCTTTGTTATTAACTCATGGGGCAAAGCACCCAAAAGGAGAAAAAAGAAATCAAAAGCTTGTTTCAAGGAAGAATTATAAGAAAAAGATTTCATAAAATAAGTTAGATAGAAGCATCAATCATTTACATCTCTTTTGTAATTGTAGCATGCATAGAAAACTAGCTTGCCATGAACATTGAGTTGCTATTCTTCTTACCTTGGATTGTCAATTTCTATTGCATGATTCTTTTCTTGCTTGGGGACAAGCAAGGTTTAAGTTTGGTGTTGTGATGACAAGTCATCATATACCCATTTTCTATGCTTTTTCATACAAGAAATTGATGATTTGTGCTTAAATATTGAATGCTTTTGTACTTAAATGATATATTCTCTTGATATTTTAATTTTTTTATATCTTGTAGAAAATAAGAAGAAAAAGAAGCAAAGAAGCACAAAAAAAGGAGAAAAAAAGAGCTTTGGGACACACTTTGAAGTTGGGGTACACTTTGGAGCCTTAGGCCACGCTTTTAAAAGCGTGGCCCATGACCAAATTAATGAAGATAAGCAATCAGCGCACATTGCTCTGCCCTTGCCAAGGGCAGGGCAGAATCGTGATGCACATTGAGGATTGGAAGCAAGAATTTCGCTAAGGTAAAATCTGGGCGCTCACAGCATGACCATGTCTCCTTCAAAGGGCTATAACTTGAGCTACAGACATCCAATTGATGTGCTTCCAGTTGTGTTGGAAAGCTGACATTCAGAGCTTTCCAACGATATATAGAAATCCATATTTGGCGTACAATTGAGGCAGAAACGAAGGGCATCTTTAAGGGCCAAAAACAAGCGAAAATAAACCAAAATGCTTCCACCAAGGCTCGAAGAGGGAAACACAAGGAACCCAAGGAAGTCTGCCCTCAAGGAGAGCAGAATGCCCTCTTGGAGGGCAATGTCGTGTTTTCTTCATGAAAATTCAAGGAAAAATTGCAACAACTTCCTCCACCAAGTTTCGAACACAAGACCTCTAGGAAGCCAAGCCTTAGGCGTGAATTAGGTGCCAAGAAACCAAGGAAATTATTGTAGCGTGTGCTTCCTCCCAGTTTCGAACACGGGCCGTGAAGGAAGGGACTTTGCCCTGCCCTTGGCGCGGGCAGGGCAGCATCGTCCCTGGCGCACCAAACCTTTCCTGCCCTGCCCTTGGCGTGGGCAGGGCAGCATCATACGCACCAAGGAAAATTCTGCCGCGCCAAGCTCGCACCAAGGCTGCACCAACACGCACCAATTCTCGCACCAAGCTTCATTTTTCTGCCCTGCCCTCCACAAGGGCAGGGCAGCCTCCTGGAAGTGTCATGGGCCAAAATCAACCAAAATTCAAATTAATTCAATTCTTCAACAAATTGAATCAAGGCCAACCAAACCCATTTCTCCTCAAATCCAAAGCAAGCAAAGCCCACTCAACATGACTCAAAGGCACAAGAACAAGCTAGAATTAGGATTTTCATTTTGCTTTAATTTCATTTTCATTTTATTTTGTAAAGCCTATATAAGGCATCATTTCCATCTTTGTGAGGAGGCCGGCTCCATTAGGAATAGATAGCTCTCTCTTTAGTCTTTCTCTTGTTTTGAAATTTTGGATTGAGGTTGGAGGAATTCTGTTCCAATCTTTGATCTGAAATTCATTTGTGTTCTTCTGCATAATTGAGAAAATTGAGAAATTGGATCTGAAGTTTCTTTCACTGCTTTCATCTTTCTTCTCTTCTGCAATTGTTCTTGGTTGGATCAAGGAAGGAATTGAGATCTAGACTTGTTTTCTAGTCTCTTTGATTTCCTGAGATCTTCAATCTCATTTGGCAATTAAACTGAATTTAATTTCTGTTTGCTTCTTCAAGTAATTCTGCTTTCTGTTTAAGATTTGTTGCAAGTTACTTTTCTGCTTGATTGCTCCTTACATTCTCTTGTTGAATTTCTTGAATCCCAGCTCCCAAAATCCTTTTATTATGCCTGCAATTTAAATTTTCAGTTGCTTGATTTATTGCTTCCTTTAATTTCCAGCACCCACTCCCCATTTACATTTAATGCAATTTACATTTCTTGTCATTTAAGATTCTTGCAATTTACTTTTCTTGCTCTTTAAGTTTCAATGCAATTTACTTTCTGCACTTTATAATTCCTGCAAATTTACTTTCTGTTGGCTACAATTCCACATAATTCACTAAATGTTAGCTTGACTAAACTAATCACCTACTAAAATTGCTTGATCCATCAATCCCTGTGGGATCGACCTCACTCTATGTGAGTTATTACTACTTGATGCGACCCGGTATACTTGCCGGTTGGATTTGTGTGTTGGAAATTCATTTTTCCACAAAAACACCATCACTCCACACCTTAATCTATGGTGTGTAGAAACTCCACCGTTGAGAATACATAAGAACAAGGTTCAGGCATGGCCGAATGGCCAGCCTCCCAATACATGATCAAAAGATTCAAAGATCTAAAGATGATCTAAGATCCAGAGATGAAAATACAATAGACAAAAGGTCTTATTTATAAAGAACTAGTAGCCTAAGGTTTACAGAAATGAGTAAATGACAGAAAAATCCACTTCCTGGCCCACTTGGTGTGTGCTTGGGCTGAGCATTGAAGCATTTTCGTGTAGAGACTTTTCTTGGAGTTAAACGCCAGCTTTTGTGCCAGTTTGGGCGTTTAACTCCCATTCTTGTGCCAATTTCGGCGTTTAACGCCGGGCAGTTTTGAGCTGATTTGGAACACCGGTTTGGGCCATCAAATCTTGGGCAAAGTATGGACTATTATACATTGCTGGAAATCCCAGGATGTCTACTTTCCAACGCCGTTAAGAACGCGCCAATTGGGCTTTTGTAGCTCCAGAAAATACACTTCGAGTGCAGGGAGGTCAGGATCCAACAGCATCTGCAGTCCTTTTCAGTCTCTGAATCAGATTTTTGCTCAGGTCCCTCAATTTCAGCCAGAAAATACCTGAAATCACAGAAAAACACACAAACTCATAGTAAAGTCCAGAAAAATGAATTTTAACTGAAAACTAATAAAAATATACTAAAAACTAACTAAATCCTACTAGAAACATACTAAAAACAATGCCAAAAAGCGTACAAATTATCCGCTCATCAGACACCTTCTGATCAATTGCTTGTATCTTTCCCAAGCATCATAGAGGGATTCGCTTTCTTTTTGTCTGAAGGTTTGGACGTCCACTCTAATCTTGCTCAGCTTTTGAGGTCGAAAGAATTTGGCCAAGAAAGTAGTGACCAATCTTGTCCCAAGAGTTCAGGATTTCTCTAGATTGTGAGTCCAACCATATCCTAGCTCTGTCTCTTACAGCAAAGGGGAAAAGCATAAGTCTATAAACCTCGGGATCAACTCCATTCGTCTTAACAGTATCACAAATTTGCAAAAATTCAGCTAAGAACTGATGAGGATCTTCCGATGGAAGTCCATGAAACTTGCAATTCTGCTGCGTTAGAGAAATTAATTGAGGCTTAAGCACAAAATTGTTTGCTCCAATGCCAGGAATTGAGATGCTTCTTCCATAGAAGTTGGAAGTTAGTACAGTATTGTCACCAAGCATATTTCTTGCATCTCTAGCATTGTTGTTGGGTTCAGCTACCATGTCTGCTTCTTACAACACTCCGGAGAGGATCTTACAAAAAATTTCGAAAAAGAAGTAGACATGGCAGCCAAACCCAACAACAATGCCAGAGATGCAAGGAAGATGCTTGGTGACTTACTGCACCAACTTCCAACTTCTATAGAAGAAGCATCTCAATTCCTGCCATTGGAGAAAACAACTTTGAGCTTAAGTCTCAATTAGTTTCTCTACTGTAGCAGAATTTCAAGTTTCATGGACTTTCATCGGAAGATCCTCATCAGTTCTTAGCTGAATTCTTGCAGATCTGTGATACTATTAAGACCAATAGGGTTAATCCCGAGGTCTACAGACTTATGCTTTTCCCCTTTGCGGTAAGAGACAGAGCTAGGTTATGGTTGGACTCACAACCTAGAGAAAGCCCAAACTCTTGGGACAAGCTGGTCAGTGCTTTCTTGACCAAATTCTTTCCACCTCAAAAGATGAGCAAGCTTAGAGTGGAAGTCCAAACCTTTAGACAGAAGGAAGGTGAATCTCTCTATGAAGCTTGGAAAAGATACAAGCAATTAACCAAAAGGTGTCCTTTTGACATGCTTCCAGAATGGAGCATCATATGTATATTCTATGATGGTCTGTCTGAATTGTCCAAGATGTCATTGGACCATTCTGCTGGTAGATCTCTTCATCTGAAAACACCTGCAAAAGCTCAGGAACTCATTGAGATGGTTGCAAATAACCAATTCATGTACACTTCTGAAAGAAATCCTGTGAATAATGGGATAACTCAGAAGAAAGGAGTTCTTTAAATTGATACTCTGAATGCCATATTGGCTCAGAACAAAATATTGACTTAGCAAGTCAATATGATTTCTCAGAATCTGACTGGATCGCAAGCTGCATCCGGCAGTACTAAGGAAGCCTCCTCTGAAAGAAAAACTTATGACCCTGAGAATCCTACAATGGAAGAGGTGAATTACATGGGAGAACCCTATGGAAACACCTATAATCCTTCATGGAGGAATCATCCAAATTTCTCATGGAAGGATTAACAGAAGCCTCAACAAGGCTTCAATAACAATAATGGTGGGAGAAATAGGTTTGACAATAGCAAGCCTTTTCCATCATCTTCTCAGCAACAGACAGAGAATTTTGAGCAGAACTACTCTGGCTTAGCAAACATAGTCTCTGATCTATCTAAGGCCACTCTCAGTTTTATGACTGAAACAAGGTAATTCATCAGAAATTTGGAGGCACAAGTGGGTCAGCTGAGTAAAAGAGTTACTGAAACTCCTCCTAGTACCCTCCTAAGCAATATAGAAGAGAATCTAAAGAGTGAGTGCAAGGCCATCAATATAACCAAAATGGCCAAACCTACAGAGGAGGAAGAGGCAGTGATCTCTAGTGAGGAAGACCTCACTGGACGTCCACTGACCATTAAAAAGTTCCCTAATGGGGAACCAAAGGAATCTGAGGCTCATACAGAGACCATAGAGATTCTACTAAACTTACTATTGCCATTCATGAGCTGTGATGAGTATTCTTCCTCTGAGAAAGAAGAAGATATTGTTGAAGAGCAAGTTGCTCGGTATCTAGGAGCAATCATGAAGCTGAATGCCAAGTTATTTGGTAATGAGACTTGGGAGGATGAACCTCCATTGCTCATCAATGAACTGAGTGCCTTGGTTTAGCTAAAAATACCTCAGAAGAAATCGGAACCTAGAAGGTTCTTAATACCTTGTACTATAGGCACTATGACCTTTGAGGAGGCTCTGTGTGATCTAGGGTCAGGTATAAACCTTATGCCACTCTCTGTAATGGAGAAACTAGGGATCTTTGAGGTACAAGCTGCAAGAATCTCACTAGAGATGGCAGACAAATCAATGAAGTAGGCTTATGAACTTGTAGAAGATGTCTTGGTAAAGGTTGAAGGCCTCTACATCCCTGCTAACTTCATAATCCTAGACATTCAGAAGGATGAGGATGAATCCATCATCCTTGGAAGACCCTTCCTAGCCACAACAAGGACTGTGATTGATGTGGACAGAGGAGAACTAGTCCTTCAATTGAATGAGGACTACCTTGTGTTTAAGGCTCAAGGTTTTTCTTCTATAAACATGGAGAAGAAGCATGAAAAGCTTCATCCAATTCTCTCAATACAGAGTCAAGCAGAGTCCCCACACTCAAACTCTAAGTTTGGTGTTGGGAAGCCACAATCATGCTCTGAGCATCTGTGAAGCTCTGTAAGAGATTCCTGTCAAGCTATTGACATTAAAGAAGCACTTATTGGGAGGCAACCCAATTCTATTTATCTATGTTAATTACTTTTTTATTTTCCAGTGTTAGTCTATGTTTTCTTTAGGTTGATGATCATGTGAAGTTACAAAAACAGCTACAGAATTAAAACAGAATCAAAAACAGCATCAAAAACAGCACACCCTGGAGAACGAGCTTACTGGCATTTAAACGCCAGTAAGGATAGCAAAATGGGCGTTTAACGCCCAAAATGGCAGCATTCTGGGCGTTAAACGCCAGAATGGGCAGACAGACTAGCGTTTAACGCCAGAAATGGGTGTGTAGTGTCTAGCTAGGCATTAACACCAGAAATGGCAGCCAGACTGGTGTTTAAGGCCAGGAAAGGCATCAGCCTGGCTTTTAACGCCAGAAATGGCACACAGAGGGCGTTTAAACGCCAGAAAGGTGCAGGGATGAGAAATCCTTGACACTCCAGGATCTGTGGACCTACAGGATCCCTACCTATCCCAACTCACTCTCTCTCCTCTTCACACCTTTCCATAACACTCTTCCCCAAACACCATTCACCTATCAAATCCTACCATCTTCCCCATAACCTCTCCACCACTCACATGCATCCACTCTTCCCCAAAAACCCCTCATAAAACCCCACCTACCTCACCATTCAAATTCAAAACATTTTCCTCCCAAACCCACCCATTCTCACACGAATTCCCCCTCTCCATTACCCTATAAATACCCCTCCTTACCACCCTCAATTTCACACATCACCAACTCTTCTTCATCTCCCTTGGCTGAACCACTCATACACTTCCATCTCATCCATTTCTTCTTCTTCTACTCCCTTTTTTCTTCTTTTGCTGAAGGACGAGCAAACATTTTAAGTTTGGTGTGGGAAAAAGCTCTGCTTTTTTATTTTTCCATAACCATTAATGGCACCTAAGGCCGGAGAAACCTCTAGAAAGAGGAAAGGGAAGGCAGTTGCTTCCACCTCTGAGTCATGGGAGATGGAAAGATTCATCTCAAAGGTCCATCAAGACCACTTCTATGAAGTTGTGGCCAAGAAAAAGGTGATCCCCAAGGTCCCCTTCATTCTCAAAAAGAGTGAATATCCGAAGATCCGACGTGAGGTTCAGAGAAGAGGTTGGGAAGCTCTCACCAACCCCATCCAACAATTTAGAATCTTAATGGTTCAAGAGTTCTATGCTAATGCATGGATCACTAAGAACCATGATCAAAGCATGAACCTGAACCCAAAGAATTGGCTCACAATGGTTCGAGGGAGATACTTGGATTTCAGTCCGAAAACTGTGAGGTTGGTATTCAACTTGCCAATAATGAGAGGTGATTCTCATCCTTTCACTAGAAGAGTTAACTTTGATCAAAGGTTGGACCAAGTCCTCATGGACCTCTATGTGGAAGGAGCTGAATAGAAGAAAGACACCAAAGGCAAGCCAGTTCAACTAAAAAGGCCTGACCTCAAACCCGTGGCTAGAGGATGGTTGGAGTTCATCCAACGTTCCATCATTCCTACTAGCAACCGGTCCGAAGTAAATGTGGATCGGGCTATCATGATCCATAGTATCATAATTGGAGAGGAAGTGAAAGTTCATGAGATCTTACCTCTAGAACTATACAAGGTGGATGACAAGCCCTCCACTTTGGCAAGGTTAGCCTTTCCTCATCTCATCTGTCACCTATGCGATTCAGCTAGAATTGTCATAGAGGAAGACATTCGCATTGAAGAGGACAAGCCCATCACTAAAAAGAGGATGGAGCAAACAAGAGAGCCCACTCATGGACCTCAACAAGGGCATGAGGAAGTACCTCATCAAGAAATCCCTGAGATGCCTCAAGGGATGTATTTTTCTCCACACAACTATTGGGAGCAACTCAACACCTCTTTAGGGGATTTGAGTTCCAATATGGAGCAACTAAAGATGGAGCACCAAGAGCACTCCATTATCCTCTATGAAATTAGAGAGGACCAAAGAGCTATGAGGAAGGAGCAACAAAGGCAAGGAAGAGATATTAAGGAGCTTAAGCACTCCATAGGATCTTCAAGAGGAAGAACTAGCCGCCATCACTAAGGTGGACCCGTTCTTTAATTTCCTTGCTCTTATTTTTCTGTTTTTTCGGTTTTTAGGCTTTATGTTTTGTATATGTTTGTGTCTTTATTACATGATCATTAGTGTTTAGTGTCTATGTCTTAAAGCTATGAATGTTCCATGAATCTTTCACCTTTCTTAAATGAAAAATATTTCTATTTGCAAAAGAATAAGAAGTACATGAATTTCAAATTTTATCTTGAAATTAGTTTAATTATTTTGATGTGGTGGCAATACTATTTGTTTTCTAAATGAATGCTTGAATAGTTCATGTTTTTTATAGTGAAGTTTATGAATGTTAAAATTGTTGGCTCTTGAAAGAATAATGAAAAAAGAAAAATGTTATTGATACTCTGAAAAATCATAAAATTGATTCTTGAAGCAAGAAAAAGCAGTGAAAAACACAAAGCTTGCGAAAAAAAATGGAAAAAAATAAAGAAAAAGAAAGAAAAAGAAAAAGCAAGCAGAAAAAGCCAATAGCTCTTTAAACCAAAAGGAAAGAGCAAAAAGCCAGTAACCCTTTAAACTAAAAAGCAAGGGTAAAAAGGATCCAAGGCTTTGAGCATTAGTGGATAGGAGGGCCCAAAGGAATAAAATCCTGGCCTAAGCGGCTAATTCAAGCTGTCCCTAACCATGTGCTTGTGTCATGAAGGTCCAAGTGAAAAGCTTGAGATTGAGTTGTTAAAGTCATGATCCAAAGCAAAAAGAGTGTGCTTAAGAACTTTGGGCACCTTTAACTGGGGACTCTAGCAAAGCTGAATCACAATCTGAAAAGGTTCACCCAGTTATGTGTCTGTGGCATTTATGTATCCGGTGGTAATACTGGAAAACAAGATGCTTAGGGTCACGACCAATACTCATAAGTAGCTGTTTTCAAGAATCAATATACTAAACTAGGAGAATTAATAACACTATCTGAATTCTAAGTTCCTATGGATGCCAATCATTCTGAACTTCAAAGGATAAAGTGAGATACCAAAACTGTTCAGAAGCAAAAAGCTACTAGTCCCGCTCATCTAATTAGAACTAAGATTCATTGATATTTTGAAATTTATTGTATATTCTCTTATTTTTATCCTATTTTGTGTTTTTCTGTAATTTCATGTATTTTCTGGATGAAATTGAGGGACCTGAGCAAAAGTCTGATTCAGAGGCTGAGAAAGGACTGAAGATGCTATTGGATTCTGACCCTCCTGCACTCGAAGTGTATTTTCTGGAGCTACAGAAGCCTAATTGGCACGCTCTCAATTGAGTTGGAAAGTAGACATCTTGGGCTTTCTAGAAATGTATAATAGTCTATACTTTGCCTGAGATTTGATGGCTCAAACTGGCGTCCAAACGCCCACTAGAGACCATTTTCTGGCGTTAAATGCCAGAACTGGCACCAGAACTGGAGTTAAATGCCCAAAATGGCATCCAAGCTGGTTTTTAACTCCAAGAATGGCCTATGCACGTGAAAGTTTCAAAGCTCAGTCCAAACACACACCAAGTGGGTCCCGGAAGTAGATTTCTGCACTATCTGCACTTAGTTACTTATTTTCTATAATCCCTAGTAACTAGTTTAGTATAAATAGCACTTTTGACTATTGTATTTTATCTTTTGATCATCTTTTGATCTTTTGATTGCTTTGAGGGAGGCTTGCCATTTGGCCATGCCTAGACCTTCTTCTCTTATGTATTTTCGAACGGTGGAGTTTCCACACCTCATAGATTAAGATGCGGAGCTCTGCTGTTCTTCATGAATTAATGCAAGTACTATTGTTTTTCTTTCAATTCACGCCTACCTCTTCTCCAAGATATACTCTCGTACTTAATTCAGTTAAGTCAGAATGAAGGGGTGACTGATGAGCAGATAATTTATACGCTTTATGGCATTGTTTTTACATAGTTTTTAGTATGATTTAGTTACTTTTTAGTATATTTTTATTAGTTTTTAAGCAAAATTCACATTGCTGGACTTTACAATGAGTTTGTGTGTTTTTCTGTGATTTCAGGTATTTTCTGGCTGAAATTGAGGGACCTGAGCAAAAATCTGATTCAGAAGCTGACAAAGGACTACTGATGTTGTTGGATTCTGATCTCCCTGCACTCGAAATGAAATTTTTTGAGCTACATGAGTCCAAATGGCCCGTTCTTAATTGCGTTGGAAAGTATACATCCAGGGCTTTCCATCAATATATAATAGTTCATACTTTGCCCGAGTTTAGATGACGCAAACTGGCATTTAACGCCAGTTTTCTGCCCTATTTTGGCGTTAAACGCCAGAAACAAGTTGCAAGCTAGAGTCAAACGCTAGAAACAAGTTACAAACTGGCGTTTAACTCCAAGGAAAGCCTCTACACGTGAAAGCTTCAATGCTCAGCCCATGCACACACTAAGTGGGCCCGGAAGTAGATTTCTGCATCATTTAATTAATTCTGTAACCCTAGTAACTAGTTTAGTATAAATAGAACTTTTTACTATTGTACTAGGGGTCTTTTTCCCTATTATTGAATTCATATGCCATTTGGGGAGGCTGGCCATTCAGCCATGCCTAGACCTTGTTCTTATGTATTTTCAATGGTGGAGTTTCTACACACCATAGATTAAGGTGTGGAGCTCTACTGTTCCTCGAGTATTAATGCAAAGTACTATTGTTCTTCTATTCAATTCATGCTTATTCTTATTCTAAGATATTCATTTGCACTTCAACCTGATGAATGTGATGATTCGTGACACTCATCACCATTCTCACTTATGAACGGGTGCCTGACAAACACTTCTGTTCTACCTGCAAAAGCTAGAGTGTGTATCTCTTGGATTCCTGGTCCACGACACATGGTTACCTCTCCTGACAATAGAGCCTTCCATTCCGTGAGATCAGAGTCTTCGTGGTATAAGCTAGAAATAATTGGCAGCATTCTTGAGATCTGGATAGTCTAAATCTTGTCCGTGGTATTCTGAGTAGGATTTGGGATAGGATAACTGTGACGAGCTTCAATCTCGCGACTGTAGGGCATAGTGACAGACGCAAAAGGATAGTAAATCCTATTCCTACACGATCGAGAACCAACAGCTGATTAGCCATGCGGGAAACTGTAGAGGACCATTTTCACTGTGAGGACGGGAAGTAGCCATTGACAACGGTGACACCCAACATACAGCTTGCCATGGAAAGGAGTATGAAGGATTGGATGAAGGCAATAGGAAAGCAGAGATTCAGAAGGAATAACGTATCTCCATACGCTTATCTGAAATTCCCACCAATAAATTACATAAGTATCTCTATCTTTATTTTATGTTTATTTATATTTTAATTATCAAAACTCCATAACCATTTAAATCCGCCTGACTGAGATTTACAAGATGACCATAGCTTGCTTCAAGCCAACAATCTCCGTGGGATCGACCGTTACTCACGTAAGTTTTATTACTTGGACGACCCAGTGCACTTGCTGGTTAGTTGTGCGAAGTTATGAAAAAGAGTTGAGATTACAATTGTGCGTACCAAGTTATTGGCACCATTAAGATCACAATTTTGTGCACCAAGTTTTTGGCGCCGTTGCCAGAGATTGTTCGAGTTTGGACAACTGATGGTTCATCTTGTTGCTCAGATTAGGTAATTTTATTTTATTTTTAAACTTTTTGTTTCTTATTTTTGAAAAATACAAAAAAAATTAATAAAATCATAAAAACCAAAAATATTTTGTGTTTCTTGTTTGAGTCTTGAGTCAAATTTTAAGTTTAGTGTCAATTGCATATTTTTAATCTTCTAAAAATTTTCAAAAAATTCATGCATTGCATTCTTCATGATCTTCAAGTTGTTCTTGACAAGTCTTCTTGTTTGATCTTTAATATTTCTTGTTTTGTATCTTTTGTTGTTTTTCATATGCATTTTTTTATCCATAGTGTCTAAGCATTGAAAATTTCTAAGTTTGGTGTCTTGCATGTTTTTCTTTTCTTGAAAATTTTTCAAAAATAAGTTCTTGATGTTCATCTTGACCTTTAAAGTGTTCTTGGTATTCATCTTGACATTCATAGTGTTCTTGCATGCATCATTGATTTTCATCCAAAATTTTCATGTTTTGAGTCATTTTAGTTATTTTTTTCTCTCATCATTAAAAATTTAAAAATAAAAAATATCTTTTCCCTATTTCACTCATAAATTTTGAAATCTTTGGGTTGACTGACGTTAGGATTTTTGCCAGTAAAGAATTTTATAAAAACAGTCTCGTTGTAGATATAGTCTCTAAACCGACAGAAATCCATTCGTACAAATGTTTTGGTTGTCACAAGTAACAAACCCCTTTAAAATTAATAACCGAGTATTTAAACCTCGGGTCGTCTTCTCAAGGAATTGCAGGGAGGTATGTTCTTATTATTGGCTATGAAAAAGGTAAAATTGGGGTTTTGGAAGTAAGGTGGAAATATATTATATGACAAGTAAAATAAAATAATAATAGCTGTAAAATAAACCTTTGGCAAGGTATAAGAACTGGAGGTCCTTTCCTAGTTATCCTTATCAATTGTGATGAGAATTGGATTTTTCTCCCACTTTGTTAACCTCTAACTATGAAGGTAAGTTAAGTGGATGAATTCAAATTTGCAATCAACAATGAGTTTGATAACTCTAGAGTCACCAATTATTTAACCAAAGCCAAAAGGAAAGAAAATTGAAACTACTGGAATAAAAATGCCTTCAGATGGGAAGCAATAATCATGTAATTAAAAGAAAGCATAAATAACTGAAATATCTCAAATAATATTAATTCAAAGAAAATCATAACATGAAAGAGTTCATAAATTTAATTGGAAAAATAAATAAAAATAAAGAACCTGGGATTGAGAGTCACTCCTAAAACTAAGAGAAGTCCTAAATCTTAATCCTAAGAGAGAGGAGAGAACCTCTCTCACTAAAAACTACATCTAAAACTATAAAAAGTGAATTATTAGTGCCTCCCTATGAATGGATGCATTCCTCCACTTTATAGCCTCTAATCTGTGCCTTCTGGACTTGTATTTGGGCCAAAAAGGGCCTCAGAACTCGTTATGAGCGTTTTCTGCAATTTCTGGTGCGTGGCCTCTGTCACGCGTCCGCGTCATTCGGAGCTTTTCCTTGCCACGCGGTCGCGTCAGTCATGCGGCCGCGTTGCTGCTGATTCGTGCTTGGCACGCGATCGCGTCGTCCATGCGATCGCGTGGATACCAGTTTCCTTAAAGCTCCGTTTTGCTTTCTCCTTTCCTTTTAGTATGTTTCCTTTTTCATCCTTTAAGTCATTCTGCCTTAGAAAATTTGAAACTACTCAACACACTAATCACGGCATCGAATGGAAATAAAGGTAATTAAAATAATTAATTTTCAAAGCTTAGGAAACATGTTTTTCACAATATGACATAATAAGGAAGGGAAAGTAAAACCATGCAATTAATGTGAATAAGTAGGTGAGGGATTGTATAAATCATTCAAATTAAGCACAAAAGATCTCATAAAATAGGGGTTTATCATTGACTTTGTCAAAAATTTTTAAAATAAGTTGTTTCTTGTTAGTCAAGTCACGATTTCAATTTTAAAAAATCTTATCTTTTCAAAACTTTTTCAAAAATCAAATCTTTTTCATTATTCTTTTATATTTTCGAATTTTTTTTTAAAATTGATTTTCAAAATCTTTTTTTATCTTTATTTCATAATTTTTGAAAACTTTACTAACAATTAATGTGATTGATTCAAAAATTTGAAGTTTGTTACTTTCTTGTTAAGAAAGGTTCAATCTTTAAATTCTAGAATCATATCTTTTAGTTTTTTGTTAGTCAAGTAATCAATTTTAATTTAAAAAATCAAATCTTTCTAAATTTCTTTTTCAAATCTTTTTCAAAATAAATTTCAATCGTATCTTTTCAAACATATCTTTTTCAAATCATATCTTTTTCAAAATCAATTTCAAAATCTTTTCTAACTTCTTATCTTTTCAAAATTGATTTTTAAATCTTTTTTAACTAACTAATAGACTTTTTGTTTGGTTTACTATTTCTTATCTTTTCCAAAACCACCTAACTACTTTTCTCTCTCTAATTTTTGAAAATCACCTTCCTCTTTTTCAAAAATTCTTTTTTTATTAACTAATTGTTTCAAATTTTAATTTTAATTTTATTTCTTCTCTTAATTTTCGAAAATAACTAACCATTTTTTTAAAACAATTTTCAAAATTCTCTCCCTCTCATCTCCTTCTATTTATTTATTTATTTACTAACACTTCTCTTCTACTCATAATTCGAACCCTCTTCTCTTCTCTCTTTGTGTTCAAATTTTTCTCTTTCTTCTATTATTCTCTTCTTCTACTCACATAAAGGAATCTCTATACTGTGACATAGAGGATTTCTCTTCTTTTCTGTTCTCTTCTTTTTCATATGAGTAGGAGCAAGGACAAGGACAATCTTGTTGAAGCAGATCCTGAACCTGAAAAGACTCTGAAGAAGAAGCTAAGAGAAGCTAAAGCACAACAATCTAGAGAAAACCTTACAGAGAATCTCAAAAAAGAAAGAGACATGGCCGAACCCAACAACAATGCAAGGAAGATGCTTGGTGACTTTACTGCACCAAATTCCAACTTACATGAAAGAAGCATCTCAATCCCTGCCATTGGAGCAAACAATTTTGAGCTAAATCCTTGATTTGTTTCTCTGATGCAATAGAATTGCAAGTTGTATGGACTTCCATCAGAAGATCCTTTTCAGTTCTTAACTGAATTCTTGTAGATATGTGATACTGTTAAGACCAATGGGGTTGATCCCGAGGTCTACAGGCTTATACTTTTCCCTTTTGCTGTAAGAGACAGAGCTAGAATTTGGTTGGACTCTCAACCTAAAGATAGCCTGAACTCTTGGGATAAGCTGGTCACGGCTTTCTTAGCCAAGTTCTTTCCTCCTCAAAAGTTGAGCAAGCTTAGAGTGGATGTTCAAACCTTCAGACAGAAAGAAGGTGAATCCCTCTATGAAGCTTGGAAAAGATACAAGCAACTGACCAAAAAGTGTCCTTCTGACACGCTCTCAGAATGGACCATCTTGGATATATTCTATGATGGTATGTCTGAATTGTCTAAGATGTCATTGGACCATTCTGCAGGTAGATCTATTCACCTGAAGAAAATGCCTGTAGAAGCTCAGGAACTTATTGACATGGTTGCAAATAACTAGTTCATGTACACTTCTGAAAGAAATCCTGTGAGTAATGGGACGCCTCAGAGGATGGGAGTTCTTGAAATTGATGCTCTGAATGCCATATTGGCTCAGAACAAAATGTTGACTCAGCAAGTCAATATGATTTCTCAGAGTCTGAATGGTTTGTAAAATGCATCCAACAGTACTAAAGAGGCATCTTCTGAAGAAGAAGCCTATGATCCTGAGAACCCTACAATGGCAGAGGTAAATTACATGGGTGAAGCCTATGGAAACACCTATAATCCCTCATGGAGAAATCATCCAAATTTCTCATGGAAGGATCAACAAAAGCCCCAACAAGGCATTAATATTGGTGGAAGAAACAGGTTTAGCAATAGCAAGCCTTTTCTATCATCTTCTCAGTAACAGACAGAGAATTCTGAGCAGAGTCCCTCTAGCTTAGCAAACATAGTCTCTGATCTATCTAAGGTCACTCTAAGTTTCATGAATGAAACAAGGTCCTCCATTAGAAATTTGGAGGCACAAGTGGGCCAGTTGAGTAAAAGAGTCACTGAAACTCCTCCTAGTACTCTCCCAAGCAACACAAAAGAGAATCCAAAAAGAGAATGCAAGGCCATAACCTTACTTGGTGTGGCTGAATGCACAGAGCAGGAGGAAGACGTGAAACCCAGTGAGGAAGACCTCATGGGACGTCCTCTGGACAAAAAGGATTTCCCATTTGAGGAACCTAAAGAATCTGAGGCTCATCTAGAGACCATAGAGCTTCCATTGAACCTACTTCTGCCATTCATGAGCTCTGATGAATATTCTTCCTCTGAAGAGGATGAAGATATTACTGAAAAGCAATTTGCTAAGTACCTTGGAGCAATCATGAAGCTGAATGCCAAGTTATTTGGTAATGAGACTTGGGTGGATGAACCCCCTTGCTCACCAATAAATTGAATGACTTGGTTAGGCAGACATTACCTCCAAAGAAACAGGATCCTGGTAAATTTCTAATTCCTTGTAACATAGGCACCATGACCTTTGAGAAGGCTCTGTGTGACCTGGGGTCAGGCATAAACTTAATGCCACTCTCTGTAATAGAGAAACTGGGAATCTTTGAGGTACAGGCTGCCAAATTCTCATTAGAGATGACAGACAAATCCATGAAAAAGGCTTATGGATAGGTAGAGGACGTGCTAGTAAAGGTCAAAGGCCTTTACATCCCTGCTGATTTCATAATCCTAGACACTGGGAAGGATGAGGATGAATCCATCATCCTTGGAAGACCCTTCCTAGCCACAACAAAAGCTGTGATTGATGTGGACAGAGGAGAGTTGATCCTTCAATTGAATGAGGACTACCTTGTGTTTAAAACTCAAGGATCTCCCTCTGTAACCATGGAGAGGAAGCAAGAAAAGCTTCTCTCAATGCAGAGTCAAACAAAACACCCACAGTCAACTTCTAACTTTGGTGTTGGGAGGCCACAACCAAACTCTAAGTTTGGTTTTGAACCCCCACATCCAAACTCTAAGTTTGGTGTTATAAGGTCCCAACAATGCTCTGAATATCTGTGAGGCTCCATGAGAGCCCACTGTCATGCTATTGACATTAAAGAAGCGCTTAATGGGAGGCAACCCAATTTTTATTTATCTATATTATTTCATGTTATTTTCTTTTTTTTTAGGTTGATGATCATGTGGAGTCACAAAAACAACTACAAAAATCAAAGAAAAAAAAACCAAAAACAGCATTAAAAATAGCACACCCTGGGGGAGCAACTTACTGGCGTTTAAACGCCAGTAAGGGTGGCAGAATGGGCGTTTAACGCCCAATATGGCACCATTATGGGCGTTAAATGCCAAAAAAAGCACCAGACTGGCGTTAAACGCCAGAAACAGGCTACAATATGGCATTAAATGCCAGAAACAGGTTGCAGCCTGGCGTTTAACGCCAGGAAAAGAATAAAACCTGGCGTTTAACGCCAGAAACAAGCAGCAATCTGGCATTAAACGCCAGGATTACACAGTAAGGGCGTTTTGCATGCCTAATTGCAGCAGGGATGACAAATTCTTGACCCCTCAGGATCTGTGGACCCCACAGGATCCCCACCTAACTCACCTCTCTATCTCTCCCTCCATCTCCTCCATTTTCTTTTTCATCCCCTTCTTTCTTTCTTCTCTTGCTCGAGGACGAGCAAACCTTTTAAGTTTGGTATGGTAAAAGCATTGTTTTTTTGTTTTTCTATAACCATATATAGCACTTAAGGCCAGAGAAACCTCTAGAAAGAGGAAAGGGAAGGCAAAAGCTTCCACCTCCGAGTCAGTGGAGATGGAAAGATTCATCTCAAAGGTCCATCAAGACCACTTCTATGAAGTTGTGGCCAAGAAAAAGGTGATCCCTATGCAATTCAGCTGGAATTGTCATAGAAGAGTAAATCCTCATTGAAGAGGACAAGCCCATCACCAAGAAAAGGATGGAGCAAACAAGAGAGCCCATTCATGGACCTCAAAAAGAGCATGAGGAAGATCCTCATCAAGAATTCCCTAATATGCCTCAAGGGATGCAATTTTCTCCCCACAACTATTGGGAATAACTCAACACCTCCTTGGAAGGCTTGAGTTACAACATGGACCAACTAAGGGTGGAACACCAAGAGCACTCCATCATTCTCCATGAGATTAGAGAAGATCAAAGAGCTATGAGAGAGGAGCAACAAAGGCAAAGAAGAGACATAGAGGAGCTTAAACGTTCCATTGGTTCTTCAAGAGGAAGACGCCACCCACACTAAGGTGGACTCATTCCTTAATCTCCTTGTCTATCTATTTTTCTGTTTTCGGTTTTTGAGCTTCATGTTTGTCTATGTTTGTGTCTTCATTACATGATTATTAGTGTCTAGTATCTATGTCTTAAAGCTATGAATAATTCCATGAATCTTTCACCTCTCTTAAATTAAAAATGTGCTTAATTACAAAAGAACAAGAAGTAATTGGATTCAAATTTCATCTTGAAATTAGTTTAATTATTTTGATGTGGTGGCAATACTTTTTGCTTTTCTGAATGAATGCTTGAACAGTGCATATTTTTTATAGTGAAGTTTATGAATGTTAAAATTGTTGGCTCTTGAAAGAATGATGAACAAAGAGAAATGTTATTGATAATCTGAAAAATCATGAAATTGATTCTTGAAGCAAGAAAAAGCAGTGAAAAAGAAAAAAGTAGCGAAAAAAAGAAGTGGCAAAAATTAAAAGAAAAAAAGAAAGAACAAGAAAAAGCAAGCAGAAAAAGCCAATAGCCCTTAAAACCAAAAGGCAAGGGTAAAGAGGATCCATGGCTTTGAGCATTAATGGATAGGAGGGCCCAAGGAAATAAAATCCAGGCCTAAGCGGCTAAACCAAGCTGTCCCTAACTATGTGCTTGTGGCATGCAGGTCCAAGTGAAAAGCTTGAGACTAAGTGGTTAAAGTTGTGATCCAAAGCAAAAAGAGTGTGCTTAAGAACTCTGGACACCTCTAACTGGGGACTTTAGCAAAGCTGAGTCACAATCTGAAAAGATTCACCCAGTTTTGTGTTTGTGGCATTTATGTATCCGGTGGTAATACTGGAGAACAAAGTGCTTAGGGCCACAGCCAAGACTCATAAAGTAGCTGTGTTCAAGAATCAACATACTGAACTAGGAGATTCAAAAACACTATCTGAAATTCTAAGTTCCTATAGATGCCAATCATTCTGAATTTCAAAGGATAAAGTGAGATGCCAAAACTGTTTAGAAGCAAAAAGCTACTAGCCCCGCTCATCTAATTAGGACTAAGTTTCATTGATACTGTGGAATTTATTGTATATTCTCTTCTTTTTATCCTATTTTGTTTTCAGTTTCTTGGGGACAAGCAATAATTTAAGTTTGGTGTTGTGATAAGCAGATAATTTGTACGCTTTTTGGCATTATTTTTACATAGTTTTTAGTATGATTTAGTTACTTTTTAGTATATTTTTATTATTTTTAAGCAAAATTCACATTTCTTGACTTTACTATGAGTTTGTGTGTTTTTCTATGATTTCAGGTACTTTCTGGCTGAAATTCAGGGACCTGAGCAAAAATCTGATTCAGAGGCTGACAAAGGACTGCTTATGCTGTTGGATTCTAACCTCCTTGCACTCGAAATGAAATTTTTGGTGCTACATGAGTCCAAATGGCACGCTCTTAATTGCGTTGGAAAGTCGACATCCAGGGCTTTCCAACAATATATAATAGTTCATACTTTGCCCGAGTTTAGATGACGCAAACTGGCGTTTAACGCCAGCTTTCTGCCTTATTCTGGCGTTAAACGCCAGAAACAAGTTGCAAGCTAGAGTCAAACGCCAGAAACAAGTTACAAACTGGTGTTTAACTCCAAGAAAGGCCTCTACATGTGAAAGCTTCAATGCTCAGCCCAAGCACACACCAAGTGGGCCCGGAAGTGGATTTCTACATCATTTACTTAATTCTGTAACCCTAGTAACTAGTTTAGTATAAATAGAATTTTTACTATTGTACTAGGGGTATTTTTCCCTATTTTCGAATAAATATGCCATTTGGGGAGGCTGGCCATTCGGCCATGCCTAGACCTTGTTCTTATGTATTTTCAAAGGTGGAGTTTCTACACACCATAGATTAAGGTGTGGAACTCTGCTGTTCCTCGAGTATTAATGCAAAGTACTATTGTTCTTCTATTCAATTCATGCTTATTCTTATTCTAAGATATTCATTCACACTTCAACCTGATGAATGTGATGATCCGTGACACTCATCACCATTCTCACTTATGAACGGGTGCATGACAAATACTTCCGTTCTACCTGCGAAAGCTAGAGAGTGTATCTCTTGAATTTCTGGTCCACGATGCATGGTTGCCTCTCCAGACAACAGAGTCTTCTATTCCGTGAGATCAGAGTCTTCGTGGTATAAGCTAGAATCAATTGGCAGCATTCTTGAGATCCGGAAAGTCTAAACCTTGTCTGTGGTATTTCGAGTAGGATCTAGGATGGGATGACTGTGACGAGCTTTAAACTCGCGACTGTAGGGCGTAGTGACAGACGCAATAAGGTAGTAAATCTTATTCCTACACGATCGAGAACCAACAGCTGATTAGCCATGCAAAAAATCGTAGAGGACCATTTTCACTGAGAGGATGGGAAGTAGCCATTGACAATGGTGATGCCCAACATACAACTTGCCATGGAAAGGAGTATGAAGGATTGGATGAAGGCAATAGGAAAGCAGAGATTCAGAAGGAATAACGCATCTCCATACGCTTATCTGAAATTCCCACCAATAAATTACATAAGTATCTCTATTTTTATTTTATGTTTATTTATATTTTAATTATCAAAACTCCATAACCATTTGAATCCGCCGGACTGAGATTTACAAGATGACCATATCTTGCTTGAAACCGACAATCTCCGTGGGATCGACCCTTACTCACGTAAGGTTTATTACTTGGTCGACCCAGTGCACTTGCTGGTTAGTTGTGCGAAGTTGTGAAAAAGAGTTGAGATTACAATTGTGCATACCAAGTTGTTGGTGCCATTGAGATCACAATTTCGTGCACCAGTGACCCGTGACAATCACCCACTATCTTCGTTACTCGCTTAGCCAAGATCCGCATGCCTAACAACCACAAGCGGTCTACATGATGTTCAACGTAGTCATTGGATGACAGCCGGAGTATAATCTCTTAGGTCTCTGATCCACGGATTTGACTCGCCTCTCCTGAGAATAGAGCATTCGAATCCGTGAGATTAGAACCTTCGTGGTATAGGCTAGAACCAATTGGCAGCATTCCTGAGATCCAGAAAGTCTAAACTTTGTCTGTGGTATTCCGAGTAGGATCTGGGATGGGATGACTGTGATTAGTGATGTGTGGAAAACGATCCAACACAAAACTCACCGGCAAGTGTACCGGGTCGCCTCAAGTAATAATAACTCACATGAGTGAGGTCGATCCCACAGGGATTGAAGGATTGAGCAATTTTAGTTTAGTGGTTGATTTAGTCAAGCGAATCAAGTTTTGATTGAGTGATTTGTGTTTAACAGGAAGTAAATGACAATAAATGTAAAGGGGGAAGGGAAAAGTGCAGTAAATTGAAGAACAGAATTGTAAATTTGCAGAATCTTAAAGAGCAAGAAAGTAAATGACTGAAACTTAAAGTGCAAGAAACTTAAATTGCAGTAACTTAAATGGCAAGAAAGATAAATGGCTTGAATATAAAAGGGAATTGAGGAATGGGATTGCAAGATCTAAACAAAGAAGAAGTAAATTGCAGCAATGGATTGAGCAGAAATTAAATCAGAAGCAAATATCATTCAAACAGAAAGAAAATAAAATGCAGTAAAGGTTCACAGAAGAACCCAAAATGAGTTGTGATCTCAGGACCCAAGGGCTTAGGTAGCAGAGCCTAAAACCCAATTTCCTTCCCAGATCTGAATTAACTAAGCAATTGACAGAAAATTAAAGAAGAAGTAATAGAAGAACAGAATTGGAATAGAATTATGCAGAAAACAAAGTGCAAAGAGCTTGAATGGGAATTGGGACAGAATTTCCCCAATTTCACACACCCAAAACTCAAAAACAAGAGAGTATAATTGCCCAAGGGAAATGAGGAAGGAGATCAGTCAATTCTCCCTTGATCCTCTTAGTTCTCGGACAAGTCTCTCAAGAAAGCTCAAAGAAAATGAAATTCAAAAGCCAAGGTAAAAGTCTAAGTGGTCAAAAGTAAAAGTAAAAGCTCAAGGTAGCTAAAAAAGGTCCTAATTACATCAAACTATCTCCTATTTATACACTTTCTATTCTTGGATAATGGGATTTGGATGGGCTTTTGATTTGGTGAAGAAATGAACTAAAATGGGATTTTAATTTAAATTTTCGGCCCATGAAATTCACTCCCAGGAGGCTGCCCTGCCCTTGTGGAGGGCAGGGCAGAAAATTGATGCTTGGTGCTAACAATTGGTGCGGCCATGGTGCGTGTTGGTGCGAGTTTGGTGCGCCAAAATTATGTTGATGCGCGTGGGACGCTGCCCTGCCCGCGCCAAGGGCAGGGCAGGAAGAGTTTGATGCGCCAGGGACGGGTTGGTGCGCACGGATCGTGCCAAGGAAGGATTTGGTGCGCGCGTTGGTGCTTCTTGGTGCGCCAAGTTCATGTGCCTTCCAAATGCTGCCCTGCCCGCGCCAAGGGCAGGGCAATGTCCCCAATCTTCATGGCCCGTGTTCGAAACTGGGCGGACGCATGCTTCTCATTTTTCTGCTTGGTTTCTTGGCACGGCCATCAACCTTAGAGCTTGGCTTCCTCATGGTTCTTTGTTCGAACCTTGTGGCATGCATGGGTGATGTTTTTTTGTTGAATTTCTTCCTTGTAGAGCCCGATTCTGCCCTCCACAAGGGCAGGGCAAGGTTCTCTTCTTCATGGTTTCAAGGCACATTTTGTGCTCTGCCCTTGGAGTGGGCAGGGCAGAGTTGCCTCCCTTGGCTTGGTCACCTAATGTTGCTCTCCTAGAGGGCATTCTGCCCTTGTGGAGGGCAATGTTGCTTCCCTCATGCAATGCGGCACGCTTCATCTTGATTCGGCCACGCTTTTCTTTCTTTTGCTACACTTTTTAGGCCACGCTTTTCATTTTCTTTTCTTTTCTTCACCTACAATAAACCAAAACAACCACTCAAAGTATCACTAAATTCAAGAGGCTTATAAATCAATTAAAATGCAATTAAAATTAGCTTAAACCTCATGATTTAACATTAATTTCATGGTGGTTGCTTGATTTAGAGAAGTTATACATTTTCACTCCAAATCACTTACTTAGGATGCAAGAAAGTGCATAAATGCTAACAAAACAAGTGAAATTAGCTTGAAAAATGGGTATATGATGACTTGTCATCAATTAGCTTCAAACTCGCGAATGTTGGGCGCACTGATAGTGTGCAAAAGGATAGAAAGATCTTATTCCGACACAAGTGAGAACCGACAGATGATCAGTCGTGCGGAAACCGTACCTGGACCATTTTCACTGAGAGGACGGATGGTAGCCATTGACAACGGTGATCCACCAATATACAACTTGCCATGGAAGGGAGCATGCATAATTGGATGAAGACAATAGCAAAGCAGAAGTTTCAGAAACAACAAAGCATCTCTAAACGCTTATCTGAAATTCCTACCAATGGATTACATAAGTACGTTTATTTTAATTTGCGTTTTATTTATCTTTTAATTATCAGAACCTCATAACCATTTGAATCCGCCTAACTAAGATTTACAGGATGACCATTGCTTGCTTTAAGCCGACAATCTCTGTGGGATCGACTCTTACTCGCGTAAGGTTTTATTACTTGGACGACCCAGTGCACTTGCTGGTTAGTTGTGCGGAGTTACAAATAGTGTGATTGCAATTTCGTGCACAAGTGTCTGGTGGGCGTTTTAACGCCAGTTTAGGCCATCAAATCTCAGATAAAGTATTAACTATTATACATTGCTGGAAAGCCCAAGATGTTAGCTTTCCAGCCGAATTGAGAACGTGCCAATTAGAATTCTGTAGCTCCAAAAAAACGCGTTTGAGTGCAAGGAGGTCAGAATCCAACAGCATCTGCAGTCCTTTCTCAGCCTCTGAATCAGATTTTTCCTCAGGTCCCTAAATTTCAGCCAAAAAATATCTGAAATTACAAAAAAATAGACAAACTCATAGTAAAGTCCAGAAATGTGATTTTTGCATAAAAACTAATAAAAATTTAATAAAAAGTAACTAAAACAATCTAAAAACTACCCAAAAATAATATCAAAAAGTGTATAAATTATCCGCTCATCATGGCATCCCTCTTAAGCAGATTTCCATAGAATTCTTTGACCTGGTGTTCATTGATTTCCTCCGGGTTGAATTCTACGAATTTCCAATGATAAAAATTTAGTCGGTCAAGAATTTTGTCTGCATATTTCTCCGGTAAGTTCAGTTTCCTCTCGTAGTGAAAGGCTTTATTTTCCACTTTTTTATACTATTCTTGGGCTTCTACATTAATGAATGTATCCGATAAGGTACTCGGAGGTGCAGGAGGAGGACGAGCCAAAGGATTGGCTTTCTCATTTCCTTTGTGAGGCATCTTGAAAAAGACAAAAACAGAATACAACTCAGGAGAACAAATAAAATTCACAGAAAGAAAGAACATATAATCAAATAATTCAGGTTAGAGCTAACAAAGTAAACAAACACTCAATTAAGGAAAAACATGTATAAAGCAGTCAAATGCTCACAAGGAAATGTATTTACCCTCAATCAAGCAACCTAAGTAGCATATGAAGGAATGAACAACAATTAAAGCATACATATGACTTAGGTGTAACAATGCAAGTAAATTGAATTGAAAGGATTTGATTATTGCAATTTTGCACTTGAAATTGGAAGACTTAGCAAAAATTGGCATAAAAGACAATAATCAATTTGACAATTGAAGCACTTGCCTATTCACGAAAAAAGTGATAAAATGATCATATAACCATATCCTTGGTCTAAAAGCAACACTTGATCAAAATCAGATTGCATTGCTAAAAAAGATTTGTAAGGAGCAGGTTATTGTACATGATCATTGATGTTAAAGATACATGAATAAGCACTTGGTCAATTCAATCAACAAACATTGTATGTACTGCTGCTAATGGCACCAAATAGGTTTCAAGATTTATAAGTTTAAGGCTAGTTTGGTGTTTAAGCAAAACAAATGAGCAAAAAGTACATAACTCAGAGCATCCACTAAAGTATGATATGCACAGAAAATATGGACAGCAAACAACAATAATCACAGTTCTAGCTTCCAAGTTCAGTTTGATGTTCAAGCAGAAATTGCACAAGGTACATAATCATAGTTCAAGCTCAGTCCTCATTCAAAACTAACATAAAACTACACAAGTATAAATAACAATGCATAATAGGAAGAAAATTCAAAACCTATGATGATTAGACACAGAAATTGAATAAAAAATTCCATTCAGACATTTCATTAGGCAGGTTATGTGCAGAATTAAAAAGAAGCAATTATAGTTCAGTTTAGCAGTAAATCAGCCCAGAAACATTCAACAATAACCAGCCACATTCAACATTCAATCCAGACAATAGAAGTCAACTAACCAAATGCCACCAAGTTACTAAAACAAAATTAGCAACAAAAGTAAAAAGCAAATAGAATAAGGCAGAAGAAAATGAAACAGGGCAAGGGAACAGGGGCAGAGAAGGAATTCGAACCTGGAATGTAGAAGAAAGGAAGAAGAAATAGATGGAGAAAGAGGATGGTGGTTGCGCGGTCGCGGCGGCACAAAAGCTCGCCGTCGCTGATGGCTGGTCGCCAGACTGGTTGGCGCAGCTAGGGCTGGCTGTGGCACAGCAGGGTGCAGCACAGAGATAGGGCGAAATGGAGGAAAAGGAAAAGAAAGAGAAGAAAGAGAGAGAATGGGGAGAGAGAGAGGGGGGCGATTGTGGTGTGGTCGCCAGCACTGATGTGGAGTGGACGGGGGTGATGATTTTCTGGGTGGTGGGGTTGAGGGTTGGTTGGCAATGGGGTTTCAGAGAGAAGAAGAAGAAGAAAGGGGGATAGGGTCTGTGAAACACGACAGTCCCCTTTTCGAATTAAAGTTTGAAAAGTGACCTGTGCGTACGCATAAGATCGTGTGCGGATGCATGCGGGTGCTACGAATAGAAGGGGTGTCGCGGCCTGTGCGGGACACAAGGCTTTGTGCGCGCGCGCAGAAGAGAAAAGAGGGGGTGCGTTCACACGCACAAGGGGTGCGTGCGCTATGGACAAAGGGGTTATCACAAGCTGTGCGTGCGCTCTGGGCTGTGCGCACGCACAGGAGAGGTTTTTTTTTTTGAAAGATAGAAAGGGTGGGGTGTGCGTGCGCATGCAAGGGTGTGGACGCACAGAAAGAAAAGAAAGGGGTGTACACACAGATAAGCAGTGCGCGTGCTGTGAATAGAGGGAGTGTTTAGGCGTGTGCGTGCGCACAGATGTGTGCGTTCGCACAGGAATGGAAAAACAGGAAAACTATGTGCGCACAAGGCTGTGTGGACGCACAGGTCTCTGTTCCTGCAACGAAAATTGTGCCTCTAAAGCATCAAACATGATATCCAAAACAGGTTTTCAAGTCCCAAAATATCATAAAACTCCCAAAAACACATTATTCCACCAAAATTTCCCAACAATCATAAAAATAAAACCAACCATCCAAGCAAAACAACCAATTATTCAAGCATAAAAAACTAAAAGTGAGAGAGAGTTAGAAGGATATTACCATGGTGGGGTGTCTCCCACCTAGCACTTTGGTTTAAAGTCCTTAAGTTGGACTTTTGAGGAGATCCTTGTTAGGGTGGCTTGTGTTTCCACTCCTCCTTGAATCTCCAACCAAGTTTGCTATCGATTTGTCCTCCGGGGTCCCAAATGAATTGCACTAAACTCTTGAGAGACTCCAAGCTAACAACTAGGATCCATAAGTGTTGACTCTTAAAACCAATTCCCGGATCCCATACTCTAGTTTCTTGTTCATCTTCTTGTTGATCTTCATTGTTGAACACGAACAGTGTCTTGAATCACCATGGACACACTTGTACACTGCCCGGAATCCACTAGATTGACTCTTGCACCAAAATTGAGCTCCAAATGTTAAATTGGCCTTTTTGATGAACTTTCTATTCCCTTGCCAATTAACATTCTTCTCTCCACCATCTACTACTCCAAGAAGGGTTTGAAGTTTACAATCCGTCTCTAAGACGGCATATTGATGTGGGCCTAGAATGCTTATTGGAGAAATTTTCACTGACTCAATTAGCTCTTGCATAAGTATATTCACTTCTTGGTCGCCAAAATATTCCTCAACTTCTTTTGAATCTTCCTCATCATCACTCAAGTAAAAATTGGAGGTTGTGTAAAGTCTACATCAACATCTCCTTCAAATTCAAACAAGGGGGCTTATGAATGTTATTGAAGGGATCAACCAAGTTGGACAAAAAATCTTGAATGATGGAATCCTCTTGATCAATTCCCACTAACTTTTCATTTGTCTCCTCTTGTGCTTCATGTTGTGACTTGTCATCTTTTACTTGATGTTGCAATTCTTCGCTCACTCCACACACTTCACTTGATTCCATACATTCATCCATTAGAATTTCTTGGTTGTGGCATGAATGTAATAAGGCTAAACGATCCAAGGTTTCCACTAGGGTAGACATGACTTGTTCTTGCTTCTTTCGGAACTCTTGTTGTTCTTAAATGAGCATGAAAAGTACTTCTTGTGTGGCTTGATCCATATGTGAAGATGAAGATTGAGGTGATGAAGGTTGACAATCAAACTCATGATGGTAAGGGTTTCGGTTTTGTATGTAGTGAGGTGATGATGTATAGAATTGGTGACTATAAGGGTAAGTATTTGGGTTCCATTGGGGTGCATTATGGTGATGGTGTGAAAAAGTCATGAAGAAAATATAAACAATACCTACTAACAAAAGCAAACATACAACCAAAAAGTGCTATTTACAATATTAACATATTCACAACAACTTAAGATATAACACCAATTGCATCCCCGGTAACGGCGCCAAAATCTTTACGATTTGGGATTCGCACCGGTTCAGAAATTAGATAAAAATAGCTCTTTCGTTGTGAGTATAGTCCAAACCGGCAATTCAATCCCAAATCATCAAAGTTTGATTTTTTAAATACAAAACATATAAACAGAGAGTAGTTAAACCTCGGGTCGTTCTTCCCTTGGGAGGCAATTGGGAGTGTTACGCTTTCGGTTGTTAAGACAAAGGGATTTTGAAATCAAAGAACAAAAGATAAAAAGAAATAAGAAATAAAAGAATAAAAAAATGATCAAAATTGAAATTAATGCAAGTGAAAAGGGAAACAAGATCAAAACTAGTGAAAATGCTATGAATGCATAAAAAAAACCTTGACTCAGGAATGAGGATCCAAGGAATCCCATCATCGCCATAACCACAACTATGATAATTATAATGAGTCAATCTCGCTTAGTCTACCCCAAACATCGAGGAGTAAGTCAAGCAAGCATAATTGACCTTAATCCATAAGTCCTAGCTAACTTACCAAACTAGTTGATAAAAAGCTAGCGTCAATGGAAACAAGAGTCAACTAACTACCCAAGAATTACCACTAAATGTCGGACATTGTGACTCTAGTATCCTAGGAACTCAAATCCCAAGCCAAGGTGTGAAAATCTACTCAAAATCTATAATTGGCATTTTCAGAAACACCTTGTGTGCATAAAACCAAAACATGAGAAATTGCAAAAAGAAATGATAAGCTATAACCAACTATTCACAAAACCAAATATAAACAAGCAATCAAACATAAAGAAAGCATAAAACATTAAATTCATCAATCAAAACTCCAAGAAACTCAAAATTGCAATTATGAACAAGCTAACTTGAACCAAAAGGAAAGGAAAGTAAAAGTGCTTTAGTTAAAGAGGAAATTAAGAGTACTTACAATAAAGATGAGCAAAATCAAAGATCAAAGCTTCTATAAAATGCTACAATTAAAATTGCATAAACCCTAGGAGAGCTCTTTACTCTACACTACTCCTACTCCTACTATATGAAAAACTAAAACTAAAACCTAATTAAAGCTTGTTCTCTTCATATGTAATGATATCCCCTTCATATAGAATCCAAATTTAGCTCCAAGCCTCCAAAAATTGGGCCAAAAGCCCTTAGAAAATGCACAGCACGTGTTTTATTAATGAAATCACGTGCAGGGTCCTGTGTGTATGCACAGGTGGTCGTGCGCACGCACACATGGAAAATTCTTCTTGTGCGCATGCACAGATGCTTGTGCACACGCACACTTCGCTGTGTGTGCTTTTCCTTGTTTTCTTCATGTTTTCTCCCTTGTACATGCTTTCTTCCTCTTTTGGCTATCCATTCTTGCTCAAATGTCCTGAAATCACTCAACAAACTAGTCATAGCATCGAATGGGATAAAAGTAGAATTAAATTGCTCATTTCAAGCATAAAATTGCATTTTTCACAATTAGGATCAAATTAGGGACAAAACACAAAAGCATGCTATTTGGGTGCTTAAGTGTGAGTTTATGTGCTAGAATGCATCCAAATTGAGTCAAAATATATCATCAAATATAGACTCATCAGAACAGCAAGAAAGTTAGCCCAAGTTGTATTGGCTACTTCATTTTCTTCATCATCAGAAGGAAAGGGAAGAGGTTTGAACTAGGCTGGTCCACAATTTTGACGTAGAAAGGGAGTGAATGTCAAATCATCATTTTGAAAGGTCTTGCAGGAGTGAAGGAGTGAGAAGACAGTCCAAAAAAGGTCTTGAGTCGAGTTAGCATTTTTGAAATTTGGTTGAAAATGGGCTAATCGAGAGGCCTCAATATATTGTTTTTCTAAAGCATTGCCCCGTCTTGTTTCATAAATTTTTTGAAAACAGCATTCAACCAGAGTTATAAAAGCCGAAGAAGGTCACCCACATTGATCGATGAATTATTTCGAAGACAGTCAACCAAATGTCCCAATTCATCGTACAAGTGTCCTAAAATTAATTTGGCCAGGTTGAATCTGTAACCTTCATGCAATAGGGCAACTAATGGAAGAAATCGTTTTTGCATCTGGACACTTCTTGAATAAAAAATGTTGGCATTCAACCAATAATACAAGAACGCCACACTCTCTTCATCAGTCACAAGATCGTTTCCATGTCCCATATGGTGACTGATAAAATCGCTATAAGAGTTCTTTTGAACTGTCTTATAAGATTGATTTGGCTGTATGTCGAATGTTACTTTGGGGGAGTTTATTGGAAGACTAGTAATGGCAGTGACATTGAATAATGTGGGTCCTAGCATTCAACAAGGGAAGTAAAAGTTATTGGTTGTTTTGTTCCAAAAATATACAGCTTCCCCAATCTAATTTAGTAAAATAAAGGAGGTGTACTGTCGTTTCATATTTTATAATTTCAAAATTTGAACTTATGAAATTTCGTTGAGAAAGTGAAGTGGTGGAAAGAGAAACTGATAATAGTGGAGAATGTGTCAGAGTGGATACGAATAAATGAGAATTAATGAATTTCATTTATGGTTAATTAATTGCTTATAATGGCAAGATAAGAGCATATTAAGATTAAGTATTTTTTATTTTTGGTATCGAAAAATACATTAATCCTAACGGGACAATTTGTTAGTAAAAAATATTATATTTTGAAGGGATGTTGAATTTGAGATTTAGTAAGTTTGTGTCCTAAAAAATAATAAACTTTTGTATCGAGAAAGTTTATGACAGCAAATATGAAGTAAGATCTAGTCGATGAATTTAGTCGAGGATGCTGATTAATATGTTTGAATCGAATAGTTTAAGTGTCGAAGGTTATTTCTAGCAGTTATTTATGTTAGGCAAAAGGAGAGGCAATAATTGTTTAAAGGCTAATGAACGTGGAAGTTATATCTCAATCTGATTGGTTGAAGATTCTTATAAGTATGAGAAGGATCGAAGGAACAAGGGTTGGAATGTTTTCTAAAAAAATACTCAAGCAGACTCACATCCTAGAGACTTTCTAAGTCTGCCTCGAGTTACTTTTCTGTAGAGTTCCTTCCATTTTTTTACACTCTCATTTACATTTTCTGTTGTCTTTAATTTCTTTGCAAATTTACTTTTCAAAGCAACATTTAATTTCCGTGTTCAATTTTACATTTCAGTACTTTAATTTCAATTTCAAAAGCCCGTTTATTTGTTCGAAGGCACTTTATTGCTTTCATTTAAATTCAATGCAATTTATTTCAGTTCTAGTCAATTTATTTTCAAAATTACTTTGTTTGTCTTTTTTCCTTTTTATTTTATTCAATCGAAAGATCCTTTGATACACTTTTAGAAAATTGGTACTCACAAAGAGAAGTAGATTTCGCTCCCAGACCATTAGATCTCGAACTACTCTCGATTTGTTAAAAATCGACAAAACAGATATATATTACTTTTTTATTTTGATAATTGATAGTAATATATATATATATGGCGGAATTTGAATGAAATTTATGGAGGGCAACAAGTTTTAACAAAAAAATTATATAATAATATTTATATTAAAATAAAATTTGTAAATATAATTATTTTTAAAATTTGTCATTAACATGTAAGATTGTATATAATTAAAGTTAAAAAAAATTAAATTTTATTTTGATAAACAAAAAATTTAGTTTAGGTTAACAAACTAAACTAGTTTTAAATAATAAAATTAATTATTAATTGATTATAAAATTAATAAATTGATTTTAAAATAAAAATTAATTTTAAAAAATAACTGAGTTTTGTAAAAACTATTTTTTTTAATCTAAACTTTTTTCTTTTTAAAAAGCAAATTTTTTTAAATTATATAAAATTAATTATAATTTATATATTATTTTTTTGACATTTTGAACAATTAATTTTATCTTCGACCGTATCTGTTTCTCAAAAATCTCAATACTAATTATTTTATTATTATGTTTATTACAATCAAATATAATATATTGCAACAAAATAAAATTTTAGCTTTCCAGCCAATAAAATATTTAAATTTATTAATGTAAATAATACTAATACTTCAAGGACATTTAAGTAATAATGTTAATTTAAAAATAAAATAATATTTTCTATTAACAACTGATATTTCTATTAGCTATGTTATTATTGGTCTAAAATAAAAATAATACATGAAATAAAAACGTATAAAAAATCAGGAACAGTCTTTTCATTTCCATTTTAACCTAAAAAATTAAGTGAATTGTAAAAGATTTTAACACACAAAAATAAGTAAATAGTAAAGGTGAGTGTTAAACATAAATAAATAAGATGGAAAAATATCAATTTAACTAAATAAACTAATTAACTTTATATTTTTTAGACAAAAACTATTAATTTTTTTTACAAAATCTTGGGTGGGGCCATGGCCCATTGTCTTCACAAAGCTCTACCTATATATATATATATATCACTACTAGAAAATTAGTTATTATAGACATGGATATTTTCAATGGATTTTATCCCATAAAAATACAGACACAATTTTAGAGGGATTTTTTTATCAAAAAACAAAAAAAAAATGAATTAGCATAAATTTCAAACGGAAAATAGAATCCATCGATAATTCTATCGGTAAAATTAATTTCTTTTCGTAAAAAATGGTTAGAGACGGAAAATCTGTCTGTAATTAAATAAACAAAACGCTTCATTTTATTAAATTATTACAGACAGATTTTTCGTCTATAATTTAAATTTTTCGTCCGAAATATTGAGGTAACCCTAATTTTATCACCACCCATTCACACTCCATTTGAACGTTGCCAGCAGCCCTCATCCCTCGAACTCTTTTCCTCCGGTAGAAGGTGTTGTCGCCGCCGGCGGGGACAGACCATGAGTGCTTTCGTCATCTGGGGAAGCTCTACTCGGCCCTCTTCACATCGTTCCTCCTCTCCTCGCCGTCGCACGAAGTTCTGAGTTGAGCTCGTGGCGTCGCCGTCGCGAAGGGTTCCTCCCCTCCTCGCCGTGCGTTGTTTCTGATTCTCTGCTCCTTGCGGTTTTTTATTTAGGATTAAGCTAGCGTTTGTCTTTGATTTTATGATTTCATTTCCGATTTTGTGATTTAATCTCTGCTTCCTTTAATTCTTTTTAGCACTTTTACGAACCTCTCCTTTACATGACAGAGCACCTAGGTGCAAAGGAGTTGACGATTGACTAGCCTTGAAGTTTGGTAAATGTGGTGATTCATATCTTTAAAATTTGCTTCAGGTACCACTCTTCACCACCACCGCTTTCAGTTTTTCAAACCTAATTTTTCTGTTTATTCTTTTGTTAATTGTTATAATTACTGTTCTTTTATTGTTTATTCATATTAATTTTTTGTATTGTTTTCTTGATGGAGTATATTTTCTTCTATGATGATAAGCTTGTAAAAAAGAATAACAGTAAGAAGAAGAATAATGAATAATAGCCAACAGTAAAGGTTCGTGGTTTTTGGTTTTCTGATTCTAATCTTGTGATAGTAGAGTGTGAATTAGAAGTTGTATGAGGAATAGGAGGTAAGCAAATCTCAATACACTAATAGTTATTTGAGTGTGAGCCTAGTCAAGTCCTGTTAAAGAATAAGAAGGACAACCACTAGGAAGTTCTGTGAATGGTGAGTGTGATGAAGTTGGTTCTGATATTAGTAGTCAATTGTTTAGGAACAATTGGCAAGGTCATAACAGAATGAGTATTAGAGGGAAATAAATCTGAATAAGGGAAGATATTCTCATCAAAGATCACATATCTTGACAAATATATATATATATATATATATATATATATATATATATATATTTCAGATTTATAGTCCAGTTTTGTTTATTGTATGGTATTTTTAGCATTGAATAATCTGGCTTCTTCTGAAAAAGTTTGTCATTGTCTCTTCTCGTCGCTGTTAGTTCAGATAGGCCTCTTCCTCCTTCTCGTCCCTAGTGCTAACCCTTCCATTGTGATTTGGTTTCGATTTCATTATCCCTAGCCCTAACCCTGTCCCTTCCATGTTTTGATTGAAGTTGAAAATCAAAGAATACGATCGAGGAGATTTCTTATGTTTTAATTTCTTTTGGTGCTTATTGTATATAATGAATCCCCCAGCATGAATTTTGAACAAATAATTGGATATGTGTTCTATTTTTGCCGATTAGAGGTTGCTATCTGGTAGATGCACAGATATTAGAACTGATTATTCTAATGCATCATTGAAAAATTATGCAGTATGGGCTAACTCAGCGGTGTGTTGTGTTTTATTTTAGGAGCTTAAGGCTTCGCTTCATATTGTTCCAGAAGTTGAACGATTGATTGGGGCTGAAAATGCAAACCTAGTCTTACGAACCAGTGATCAGGATGATGAAAGGAAGGTAAAAGTTGTTTTGCAGGCAGCATTCACACACCTAATGTTGCTTGCTTATTTAATTTGCTCTATGAAGTTATGATTTTGTTGTAGCTCTACTGTTGATAATTTAAGATGGCTTAATGTAATATAAAATTTAACTCCTTTTTTGCGAGTGTGACTAAGAGATATCAAAACATTCGTGTTTTACATCAGGTGAGGCAGTTGACAGATAAAGAAAAGCTGGCACTGCAGTTGGAAAAGCAATACCCGGCAGATGCCGAGGGAGGGCGAAAAGAAGAGAATAAAAGAAAATCTAATTAAGTAAAGAAGAAAGGTAAGGAATTTAATACCACCTTTCTTTTCGGGTATAAAGTTAGAAGAATCGAAGCACTCTGTATTTGAAAGATAAGAGCTTCACTGTTAGCTTTTTTCAGAACATATATATGGACAAAAAGATGGAAAAGTTAAATTCTTTTTTCTTATTTATTTTTGTATGCAATCCTAAGATTATATTCAGCTCTTGAAACATTTTTTCCCCTTGATCATCTTGCCTCTAATTTAATGCATGTCCCCTTCTAGGTGGAGTCTGAAATTTTCTGTCTGCATGGTGGACTTTCACCTTCAATTGAGACCCTTGATAACATAAGGAGCTTTGATCGTGTTCAAGAGGTTCCTCATGAAGGGGTAATATGTGATCTTTTGTGGTCTGATCCAGATGACAGATGTGGCTGGGGAATTTCGCCACGGGGTGCTGGATATACTTTTGGCCAGGTAGCGATAGCTTCTAGCTTCTGTACTCCATGTTGAATATGTTTAGTATGTCAATGTCTTCTATACTTTTATTGATCACATTCGTCCTTTCAGGATATGTCTGAACAATTTAATCACACAAACAGTCTGAAGCTGATTGCTAGAGCTCATCTGTAGTGTATACTTCAGAAGGTGTTGGGAATAATTGCTCTGTTCTAGAGTACCTTTACTTCTGATTATCAGTTCAGAGCAATAGCTTACTTAGGAAAAGTATATAAGAAAAAGAACCTACAACCAGAATATATCTTTTTGTTTTAGGCTCTTATTTTTCCGATTTTAAGTATATTAAACTTTATCCCTGGTTGATACTCCGGATCCTACTTTATTTTGACTAATTTTTTAATGCTAATTTTTTTGTATTATTATTATAGTCATTTACTTATATGACTTATTGTTCTTCTGCCAGGGCTATTCAGAATCCTGCCAATGGATATGTACAGGGGATACATGATCTTGTTACACCATTAATTTCTAGTCATTTTCCTATCAGAACACTTACAAGGGGTATCGATAATTAGTCAATGTCTGATCTATCTGCAGAGAAAATTTCTAATATAGAGGCTGATTGCTATTGGTGATTGTCAAAATTACTGGATGGTATGCAAGACCATTACACGTTTTCTCAACCAGGAATTCAGAGGCTTGTTTTTAAGTTGAAAGAATTGGTCAGGAGGATTGATGGTAAAGCTTTTCATCGGGCTCATTAATTTTTACATAATATTTGTGTATAATTACACGAACTTAATGCCTCATCATCGCACGTGGTTTGTATCTGTATTATTTCACCATGCCTCTAAAATAGTAATACAATCTGATATGTCCTAGTGAAACTTTTGAACCATGCCAGAGCTTGTTTCGAACCACATGGAGCTTCAGGGACTAGAATTTCTTCAGTTTGCTTTCCGCTAGTTCAACTTCCTTCTAATCCGTGAGGTTTACTCCGAGAACTACCATTTTGTCTTTATAAGTGCTTATTGATTATGAAAAGCTTCATAAATGAATCTTAAAGTGATTTACTATCAAGTCCCAAGCACTTCGAAGTCTGATGGTGAAAAACTAAAATTAATAAACTACACAAATTTTGCATGATTTAACGATTTTGCCTAATTTGTGTTACAGTTTCTCTAGTATCCTTACTGTTAGGGTAGAATTGAGTGTAGAAGATAAGGGTAGAAGAAAAGAACAGAATAACTGAATAGAGGAAGGAATTATCGATATGATAATTACCCCACTGACAGAATAATATTATAGATTTAAATGAAGAATAATAAGAATAATTGACTTTCGAGAGGTCAATTCTCTTCCTCTAGATTTTCACTCCACTTATTTCCTGCCTACTAGCTTTTCCAGCCTTCCTATTTATAATATCTAATCCTATAACTACTATCCTAAAGATGTGGACTTTCAGAATTTAAAATTCAGTTTGCTACTTTTTCTCCTCTCCTTTTATAAGTATATTTAAAAGGAGTTAAATCCATATTATCTCTGTGGTTTGTTGCAATACCCTCCCCATGAAGAGCCACCTTGTCCTCAAGGTGGAAAGAGGGAAATGTTGTCTGTAATGTTACTGCTGACTCCCAAGTGTTCTCAAAATCTGGCAGTTTTTTCCATTTGATAAGAACCTCAAGATCTCCCTGATTGTTGCTGCCGCTGTCAATGGCTTGTTCAGGTTCGACCAGCAATTCCCCTTCTTCAGTGAGTGCTTCAGGTAATGGTTGAGGATGTAAGTAAGATCCAATACTTTTCTTCAATTGGGAAATATGAAAAACAGGGTGTATTCTTGCAGTGTCAGGTAATTTCAGCCTATAGGCCACTGCCCCAATCCTTTCTAGCACCTCAAAACCACCATAAAACCTTGCACCCAACTTCTGATTTGATCTGGCTGCCAAAGACTTCATTCTATATGGTTGAAGTTTGAGATACACAAAGTTTCCTACTTCAAAAGACACATCACGTCTTTTCTTGCCTGCACTTTGTCTCATTCTGTTCTGAGCCCGATTAAGCTGAAATTGAATTTCATCCAGCATCTGATTTTGTTCCTCCAATAAGACCCTTACTTCCTCCACTGAAGATTCCATCCCGCCTCGTAATAAAGCTGGAGGTTCCCTGCCATATAAAGCTCGAAAAGGTGTCATCCGAATAAAGCCATAGTATGAGGTATTATACCAAAACTCTACCCAAGAAAGCCAAGCTGGCCATTGTTTAAGTTTAGCACCAGTTAAGCATCGCAGGTAGGTTTCTAAGCATTTATTCACCGCCTCAGTTTGGCTGTCGGTCTGTGGGTGATAGGCCGAGGACATTTTCAAGGTAGTACCGGCCTGTTCAAAAACTTCCATCCAGAAAGCACTCATGAATATTTTGTCCTGATTAGAGACAATTGAAGATGGAAAACCATGGAGGCGTACCACTTCCTTAATGAACAAAACACAACATTCTTTGTCGTAAAGAGATGTGAAAGTGGGAAGAAATGAGCATATTTAGTCATGCAATCCACCACCACAAATATCATATCCATCCCTTTGACTTTGGATAATCCCCCTATGAAATCCATTGAGATGTCAGCCCATACATTGGAAGGAATCAGCAGCGGTTGTAGGAGACCAGCAGGTTGCAAGGTAGAATGCTTGTTTTGCTGACAAATTTCATAGCCTTTAATAAAGTTCATCACTGCTGCCTTCATACCCTCCCAGTAAAGGATAGTAGAAATCCTCTTGTAAGTTCTAAAGAAGCCCGAATGGCCTCCCAACTTGGAGCTATGAAATTCCATCAAAATTTTTGGAATCCATTTAGAGGTTTTTGCAAGCACTAACCTCCCTTTATATTTGAGTTTTCCATTCATTAATGCAAAACCGGGTGTAGTTTCTTCTCGCACCAACAACTTCTGCATAATCCCATTTAATTTCTCATCAGTCAATACCTCAGCCTCCATATCATCCCACTCTGCTGCCATGGAAAAAGACAGGGAGGAGAAATGAAATTTCCTAGAAAGGGCATCAGCCACCCTGTTTTCTGTCCCTGCCTTATATTTAATGTCAAAATTGTATCTCAGTAACTTGGATAACCATTTCTGCAGGCCTTCTTCTGCTACTCGCTGATCTAATAAAAACTTCAAGGAATTTTGATCAGTAAAAACTGTGAACTGTTGTCCCATGAGATAGTGTTTCCACTTTTGAACAGCTAGAATAATTGCCATAAACTCTCTTTCATAGATAGATTTCTGCTGGGCTGTTTCCGAGAGTTTTTGGCTCATAAAAGTAATTGGCCGACCCTCCTACATCAAGACAGCACCCACTCCCTTTCTGGATGCATTGGTTTCCAGTTGGAAAGGTTTAGAAAAGCATGGAACAGCTAAAACCAGAACTGAAACCATAGCTGTTTTGAGCATTTGAAAAGTAGATTCAGCATCCTTACCCCAAGTAAAAGAGTCCTTTTTGAGAAGTTGGGTGAGAGGAGCAGCAATAGCACCATACCCCTTTACAAAATGCCGATAATATCCGGTTAAGCCCAAGAAATCCCTCAAGCTGCGAATATCTTTTGGTGGAGGCCAGTCAAGCATATCTCTGAGTTTCTTAGGATTAGCCGCCACCCCTTCGGTAGGAATAACGTGGCCATGGTACTCAATACTCGTTGCTTCAAAACAACACTTCTTTTTATTTACCAATAAACTGTGCTGTCTCAATACCTCAAAAATATTTTGCAAATGACCTCTGTGGCTAATAAGATCCTTGCTATAAATAAGGATGTCATCGAAGAAAACTAGAGCAAATTTTCTGAGAAACGAACGAAGTACCGTGTTCATGAGAACTTGAAAAGTGGATGGAGCGTTTGTGAGGCCAAAAGGCATCAAAAGGAATTCGTAATGGCCATCGTAGGTGCGAAAAGCTGTCTTATTGGTGGACGAAATTGTGATTTATGCTTGAATTATTGTTCGAAATTAATTCCCCAGTAATGGCTCCAAAAAATTTGGTGCTCAATACCATGGTCTAAATATAACCTCACAACTTCGCTCAACTAACCAGCAAGCATACTGGGTCGTCCAAGTAATACCTTACGTGAGTAAGGATCGATCCCACAGAGATTGTTGGTATGAAGCAAGCTATGGTCATCTTGTAAATCCCAGTCAGGCGGATTCAAATGTAATTGGACTAGATATTTAGAAGATAAATAAAATAGACAGGAAATAAAGATAACGTTACTCATGTAATCCAATGGTGGGAATTTCAGATAGGTGCATGGAGGTGTTGTGTTCCTTCCGAATTTCTACTTTCTTATTACATTCATCCAAGCCTTCTTACTCCTTTCCATGGCAAGCTGTATGTAGAGCATCACCGTTGTCAATGGCTACATCCCATCTTCTCAGTGAAAAAGGTCCAAATGCTCTGTCACAGCACGGCTAATCATCTGTCGATTCTCAATCAGGTTGGAGTAGAATCCAGTGATTCTTTTGCATCTGTCACTAACGCCCAGCCTTCAGGAGTTTGAAGCTCATCACAGTCATTCAATCCCGAAATCCTACTTGGAATACCACAGACAAGGTTAGACTTTCCGGATTCCCATGAATGTCGCCATCAATTCTAGCTTATACCACGAAGATTCTGATTAAGGAATCCAAGAGATATGCGCCCGGTCTAAGGTAGAACGGAAGTGGTTGTCAATCACGCGCGTTCATAGGTGAGAATGATGATGAGTGTCACAGATCATCACATTCATCAAGTTGAAGTACAACGAATATCTTAGAACAGGAATAAATCGAATTGGATAGAAAATAATAGTAATTGCATTAAAACTTGAGGTACAGCAGAGCTCCACACCCTTAATCTATAGTGTGTAGAAACTCCACCATTGAAAATACATAAGTGAAAGGTCCGGGCATGGCCGAGAGGCCAGCCCCCAAGGTCTAAGAACTAAACGTTCAAAGATGTCTAATACACTAGTAAAAAGTCCTATTTATAATAAACTAACTGCTAGGGTTTACAGAAGTAAGTAATTGATGCATAAATCCACTTCCGAGGCCCACTTGGTGTATGTTTGGGCTGAGCTTGAATGTTACACGAGCTGAGGCTTATTTTGGAGTTGAACGCCAAGTTGTAACGTGTTTTGGGCGTTCAACTCTGGTTCGTGACGTGTTTCTGACGTTTGACTCCAGAATGCAGCATAGAACTGGCGTTGAGCGCCAGTTTACGTCGTCAAATCTCGAATAAAGTATAAACTATTATATATTGCTGGAAAGCTCTGGATGTCTAGTTTGCAACACCGTTCAGAGCGCGCCATTTGGAGTTTTGTAGCTCCAGAAAATCCATTTCGAGTGCAAGGAGGTCAGATTTCAACAGCATCAGCAGTCCTTTGTCAGCCTCCTATTAGAGTCTGCTCAGGTCCCTCAATTTCAACCAGAAATTACCTGAAATCACAGAAAAACACACAAACTCATAGTAAAGTCCAGAAATGTGAATTTAGCATAAAAACTAATAAAAACATCCCTAAAAGTAACTAGATCATACTAAAAATACCTAAAAATAATGCCAAAAAGCGTATAAATTTTCCGCTCATCACAACACCAAACTTAAATTGTTGCTTATCCCCAAGCAACTGAAAATCAAATAGGATAAAAAGAAGAGAATATACTATAAATTCCGAAATATCAATGAATATTAATTCTAATTAGATGAGCGGGACTTGTAGCTTTTTGCTTCTGAACAGTTTTGGCATCTCACTTTATCCTTTGAAGTTTAGAATGATTGGCATCTATAGGAACTCAGAGTTCAGATAGTGTCATTGATTCTCCTAGTTAAGTATGTTGATTCTTAAACACAGCTACTTTTATGAGTCTTGGCTGTGGCCCTAAGCACTTTGTTTTCCAGTATTACCACCGGATACATAAATGCCACAGACACATAACTGGGTGAACCTTTTCAGATTGTGACTCAGCTTTGCTAGAGTCCCCAGTTAAAGGTGTCCAGAGCTCTTAATCACATTCTTTTTGCTTTGGATCACGACTTTAACCACTTAGTCTCAAGCTTTTCACTTGGACCTTCATGACACAAGCACATGGTTAGGGACAGCTTGATTTAGCCGCTTAGGCCTGGATTTTAATTCCTTGGGCCCTCCTATCCATTGATGCTCAAAGCCTTGGATCCTTTTTACCCTTGCCTTTTGGTTTTAAGGGCTATTGGCTTTTTCTGCTTGCTTTTTTCTTTTTCTTTCTATTATTTTTTTTTTGCCACACTTTTTTTTTTCAAGCTTTTGCTATGGTCGTCCAAGTAATAAACCTTACGTGAGTAAGGGTCGATCCCACAGAGATTGTTGGTATGAAGCAAGCTATGGTCACCTTGTAGATCTCAGTCAGGCGGATTAAACATGATACTTGATTAGATTCAAATAATAAAATAGAAATAATAAAAGGGATAGAATACTTATGCAGATTCATTGGTAGGAATTTCAGATAAGTGGATGGAGATGCTGTATGACTCAAGGACGCCTGCTCTCCTACTGCTTCTATTCAATCCTTCTTACTCCTCTCCATGGCAAGCTCAGTATAGGGGTTCACCATCAGCGGTGGCTACTTTCAATCCTCTCGGGAAAATGATCCTATGCGGCTGTCACTCGCACGGCTAATCGTCTAGAGGCATCACCCATGGTTGATGGCTACATCCCATCCTCGCAGTGAAAACTAATGCTCACGCACTCTGTCACAGTACGGCTAATCACTGGTTGGTTCCCGCGCCTACTAGAATAGAATCCCTTGATTCTTTTGCGTCTGTCACTAACGCCCAGCACTTGCAAGTTTGAAGCACGTCACAGTCATTCATTACCGGAATCCTACTCGGAATACCACAGACAAGGTTAGACTTTCCGGATTCCCAGGATCCTACTCGGAATACCACAGACAAGGTGAGACTTTCCGGATCCTCATAAATGTCGCCATCTATCTAGCTTATACCACGAAGATTCTGTTGGGGAATCTAAGAGATACGCATTCAAGCTCTGTTGCATGTAGAACGGAAGTGGTTGTCAATCACGCGCGTTCATAAGTGAGAATGATAATGAGGGTTATTTACTCATCACATTCATCATGTTCTTGGGTGCGAATGAATATCTTGGAATAAGAATAAAAGAGGAATTGAATAAAAGAAAATAGAATTGCATTGATACTTGAGGTACAGCAGAGCTCCACACCCTTAATCTATGGTGTGCAGAAACTCCACCGTTGAAAAATACATAAGTAAAAGAGGTTCAGGCATGGCCGAATGGCCAGCCCTCTCCATGATCAAGTGACCGAATATTCAAAGAGATTAAACTGTCAAAAGATGTCTAATACAATAGATAAGTGTCCTATATATACTAGACTAGCTACTAGGGTTTACATGAGTAAGTAATTGATGCATAAATCCACTTTCGGGGCCCACTTGGTGTGTGCTTGGGCTGAGCTTGATCTATCCACGAGCTGAGGCTTCTCTTGGAGTTGAACTTCGAGTTATGACGTGTTTTGGGCGTTCAACTCCGGATCATGACGTTTTTCTGGCGTTTAACTCCAGACAGCAGCATGAACTTGGCGTTCAACGCCAAGTTACGTCGTCATTCTTCGAATAAAGTATGGACTATTATATATTGCTGGAAAGCCCTGGATGTCTACTTTCCAACGCCGTTGAGAGAGCGCCAATTGGAGTTCTGTAGCTCCAGAAAATCCATTTCGAGTGCAGGGAGGTCAGAATCCAACAGCATCAGCAGTCCTTTTGTCAGCCTTTTTCAGAGTTTTGCTCAAATCCCTCAATTTCAGTCAGAATTTACCTGAAATCACCGAAAAACACACAAACTCATAGTAAAGTCCAGAAATGTGAATTTAACATAAAAACTAAGGAAAACATCCCTAAAAGTAGCTTGAACTTACTAAAAACTACCTAAAAACAATGCCAAAAAGCGTATAAATTATCCGCTCATCACAACACCAAACTTAAATTGTTGCTTGTCCCCAAGCAACTGAAAATCAATTAGGATAAAAAGAAGAGAATATACTATAAATTCCAGAATATCAATGAATATTAATTATAATTAGATGAGCGGGACTTGTAGCTTTTTGCTTCTGAACAGTTTTGGCATCTCACTTTTCCTTTGAAGTTTATGAATGATTGGCTTCTCTAGGAACTTAGAATTTCGGATGGTGTTATTGACTTTCCTAGTTAAGCATGTTGATTCTTGAACACAGCTACTTATGAGTCTTGGCCGTGGCCCTAAGCACTTTGTTTTCCAGTATTACCACCAGATACATAAATGCCACAGACACATAACTGGGTGAACCTTTTCAGATTGTGACTCAGCTTTGCTAGAGTCCCCAGTTAGTGGTGTCCAGAGCTCTTAAGCACACTCTTTTGCTTTGGATCACGACTTTAACCACTCAGTCTCAAGCTTTTCACTTGGACCTTCATGACACAAGCACATGGTTAGGGACAGCTTGATTTAGCCGCTTAGGCCTGGATTTTATTTCCTTGGGCCCTCCTATCCATTGATGCTCAAAGCCTTGGATCCTTTTTACCCTTGCCTTTTGGTTTTAAGGGCTATTGGCTTTTTCTACTGCTCCTTCTTTTTTTTCTAATTTTTTTTTTGCCATTTTTTTTTCTCTTTTTTTTTCGCAAGCTTTTGCTATTGACTGCTTTTTCTTGCTTCAAGAATCAATTTCATGATTTTTCAGATCCTCAATAACATTTCTCTTTGTTCATCATTCTTTCAAGAGCCAACAATTTTAACATTCATAAACAACAAGATCAAAAGACATATGCACTGTTCAAGCATTCATTCAGAAAACAAAAAGTATTGTCACCACATCAATATAATTAAATTAAATTCAAGGATAAATTCGAAATTCATGTACTTCTTGTTCTTTTGAATTAAAACATTTTTCTTTTAAGATAGGTGAAGGATTAATGGAATTTATTCATAGCTTTAAGGCATGGTTACATACTAATGATCATGAAATAAAGACACAAAACATAGATAAACACAATATTAAAAACCGAAAAACAGAAAGAAATAAGAACAAGGAATGAATCCACCTGAATGAGGGTGGCGCCTTCTTGAAGAACTAATGGTGCTCTTTGAGCTCCTCTATGTCTCTTCCTTGCCTTTGTTGCTTGATTCCTAGTAATTTTGGTGTTCTTCCCCTTAGTTGCTTCCAATATTTGTGTGGAGGACAACTTATCCCGTGAGGTATCTCAGGGATCTCTTGATTTGCAGCCACATGTTCTACCACTGAGCTATGACGGCTTATATTTTATCTCCCAAGACTTAGAGGTAGAAGCTTTTGTCTTCCCTTTGAGGTTTCTCTGGCCTTAGGTGCCATTAATGGTAATGGAAAAGCAAAAAAGCTATGCTTTTACCACACCAAACTTAAAATATTGCTCGCCCTCGAGCAAGAGAAGAAAGAAGAAGAAAATGGAGGAGAGTGAGGGGAGATGGATTCGGCTATATGGGTGGGATTGGGTGGGAAAGAATTTTTAATTTTGAAGGTGAGTGGGGTTTATGGGAAAGAGTGAGTGGTGAATGAAAAATAGAAGGGATGACCATGAATGGAGAGAGAGAGGGCGAGGTAGGTGGGGATCCTGTGAGGTTCACAGATCCTGAGGTGTCAAGGAATTCCATCCATGCACCAAATAGGCATGTAAATTGCCTTCATGCATCATTCTGGCGTTCAAACGCCCATTGGTGCATGTTCTGGGCGTTCAACGCCCATGTAATGCATGTTTCTGGCGTTGAACGCCAGTTTCATGCTTGTTCCTGGCGTTCAGCGCCAGTTTGTCCTCTCTGTGCACCATCCTGGCGTTTAACGCCAGGTTGTTGCTTGTTTTGGGCGTTCAGCGCCAGAATGGTGCTCTGTTCTGGCGTTGAACGCCGGCCAGATGCACCTTACTGGCGTTGAACGCCAGTCTGCGCTGCCTCCAGGGTGAAAAATTTTTTCTTCTATTTTTGACTCTGTTTTTAATTTTTTTTATTTTTTTCGTGACTCCTCATGATCATGTACCTAATAAAACACAAAAATAAACAAGAAACAAAATAAAATAAAATTAGATAAATAAAATTGGGTTGCCTCCCAACAAGCGCTTCTTTAATGTCAATAGCTTGACAGTGGCTCTCATGGGGCCTCATGGTGATCAGGTCAATTTAGTGTGTAGTCCCAACACCAAACTTAGAGTTTGGATATGGGGTTTGAACACCAAACTTAGAGTTTGGTTGTGGCCTCACAACACCAAACTTAGAGTTTGACTGTGTGGGCTCTTCTTGACTCTGAACTGAGAGAAGCTCTTCATGCTTACTCTCTTTTGTCACAGAGGGATGGCCATGTGCCTGAAACACAAGGTAGTCCCCATTCAATTGAAGGACTAACTCACCTCTGTTGACATCTATCACAGCTCCTGCTGTGGCTAGGAAAGGTCTTCCTAGGATGATGCATTCATCATCTTCCTTCCTAGTGTCCAGGATTATGAAATCAGTAGGGATGTAAAGGCCTTCAACCCTTACTAGCATGTCCTCCACTATTCCATAAGCTTGTCTTATGGACTTATCTGCCAATTGTAATGAGAACAAGGCAGGTTGTACCTCAATGATTCCCAGCTTCTCCATTACAGAGAATGGCATAAGATTTATCCCTGACCCAAGATCACATAGTGCTTTTTCAAAGCTCATGGTGCCAATGGTGCAAGGTATTAAGAACTTGCCAGGATCTTGTTTCTTTTGAGGTAGAGCTCTCTGAATCCAAGTATCTAGTTCACTAATGAGCAAGGGAGGTTCACTTTCCCAAGTCTCATTACCAAACAGCTTGGCATTCAGCTTCATGATAGCTCCTAAGTATTGAGCAACTTGCTCTCCAGTCACATCTTCATTCTCTTCAGAGGATGAATATTCTTCAGAGCTCATGAATGGCAGAAGGAGATTTAAAGGAATCTCTATGGTCTCTAGATGAGCCTCAGATTCCTCAGGATCCTTAATAGGAAACTCCTTCTTGCTTGAGGGACGTCCAGGAGGTCTTCCTCACTAGGATTTTCGTCCTCCTCCTCCTTTGTGCATTCGGCCATATTGACTATGTCAATGGCCTTGCATTCTCCTTTTGGATTTTCTTCTGTATTACTTGGGAGACTATTGGGAGGAGTTTCAATAACTTTCTTACTCAGCTGGCCCACTTGTGCCTCCAAATTTCTAATGGAGGATCTTGTTTTATTCATGAAACTGAAAGTGGCCTTTGACAGATCAGAGACAATATTGGCTAAGTTAGAAGTGTTTTGTTCAGAATTCTCTGTCTGTTGCTGAGAAGATGATGGATATGGCTTACTATTGTTCAGCCTATTGCGTCCACCATTGTTAAAGCCTTGTTGAGGCTTTTGCTGATCCTTCCATGAGAAATTTGGGTGATTTCTCCATGATGAGTTGTAGGTGTTTCCATAAGGTTCACCCATGTAATTAACCTCTGCCATGGCAGGGTTCTCAGGATCATAAGCTTCTTCAGAAGCTGCCACTCTAGTACTGTTGGATGCATGTTGCAATCCATTCAGATTTTGAGAGATCATGTTGACCTGTTGAGTCAACACTTTGTTCTGAGCCAATATGGCATTCAGAGTGTCAATTTCAAGAACTCCTTTCTTCTGAGGTATCCCATTGTTCACGAAATTCCTCTCAGAAGTGTACATGAACTGGTTGTTTGCAACCATGTCAATGAGTTCTTGAGCCTCTTCAGGTGTTTTCTTCAGGTGAATAGATCCACCTGCAGAATGATCCAATGACATTTTCAAAAATTCAGAGAGACCATAGTAGAATATATCTAATATGGTCCATTCTGAGAACATGTCAGATGGACATCTATTGGTCAGCTGCTTGTATCTTTCCCAAGCTTCATAGAGGGATTCACCATCTTTTTGTTTGAAGGTTTGAACATCCACTCTCAGCTTGCTCAGCTTTTGAGGAGGAAAGAATTTATCCAAGAAGGCAGTGACCAGCTTATCCCATGAGTCCAGGCTATCCTTGGGTTGTGAATCCAACCATATTCTAGCTCTGTCTCTTACAGCAAAAGGGAAAAGCATGAGTCTGTAGACTTCAGGATCAACTCCATTCGTCTTTACAGTCTCACAGATTTGCAAGAATTCAGTTAAAAACTGATAAGGATCTTCAGATGGAAGTCCATAAAACTTGCAGTTTTGTTGCATTAAAGCAACTAGCTGAGGTTTCAGCTCAAAGTTATTAGCTCCAATGGCAGGAATGGAGATGCTTCTTCCATCAAACTTGGACGTTGGCTTTGTGAAGTCACCAAGCATTCTCCTTGCATTATTATTATTATTTTCAGCTGCCATCTCTTTCTCTTGTTCGAAAATTTCTAGAAGGTTTCTTTTGGATTGTTGTAATTTAACTTCTCTTAATTTTCTCTTCAGAGTCCTTTCAGGTTCTGGATCAATCTCAACAAGAGTGCCTTTATCCTTGTTCCTGCTCATATGAAAGAGAAGAAAACAAGAAAAGAAAGAGGAATCCTCTATGTCACAGTATAGAGATTCCTTTATGTTAGTAGAAAAAGAAGGGGGTAGAAGAATGAAGAAGAATTCGGATTTTTGGATGAAGAGAGGTGAAGAGAAGTGTTAGTAATTAAATAATTAAATAGAAGAAGAAAAGAAAAGAGAAATTTCGAAAATAATTTTAAAAAGGGGTTAGTATTTTTCGAAAATTAGAGATAAGTTGTAATTAAAATTAAAACATGAAACAATTAATTAATTAAAAAGAATTTTTGAAAAAGAGAGAGATATTTTCGAAAATAGAAGAGGGAGAAGTAGTTAGGTGGTTTTGAAAAAGATAAAAAAAACAAACAAAAAGTTAGTTAGTTGATTGAAAAAGATTTGAAATCAAAATTTAAAAAGATAAGAGGATAAGAAGTTAGATAAGATATTTTGAAATCAAATTTTGAAAAAGATAAAGTTTTTGAAAAAGATAAGATGAAAAGATAAAAAGATTTTTAAGAAAAAGATATTTTGAAAAAGATTTAATTTTTTAAAATTACTTAACTAACAAGAAACTACAAGATAAGATTCTAGAACTTAAAGATTGAACCTTTCTTAACAAGAAAGTAACAAACTTCAAATTTTTGAACCAATCACATTAATTGTTAGCTAATTTTCGAAAATTAGATGTAAAGATAAGAAAAAGATTTTTGAAAAATATATTTTTTTTAATTTTCGAAAATAATAAAAAAATGAAAAAGATATGATTTTTGAAAAAGATTTTGAAAAGATAAGATTTTTAAAATTGAAATTTTGACTTGACTAGTAAGAAACAACTAATTTTTAAAAATTTTTGACCAAATCAACCCAAAATTTCGAAAATTTGGAGGGAAATAAGGAAAAGATATTTTTTTGATTTTTGAATTTTTAATTATGACAGAGAAAAACAGCAAAAATACTCAATGCATGAAAGAACACTATAAATGTCAAGATGAACACCAAGAACATTTTGAAGATCATGATGAACATCAAGAACATGATTTTGAAAAATTTTTGATGCAAAGAAAACATGCAAGACACCAAACTTAGAAACTTTTAATGCATAGACTTTAACAAACAAAAAATGCATATGAAAAACAACATAAGACACAAAACAAGAAACTATCAAGATCAAACAAGAGGACTTATCAAGAACAACTTGAAGATCATGAAGAACACTATGAATGCATGGGAATTTCGAAAAAAATGCAAGAAAAATTTTAGAAGCATGCAATTGACACCAAACTTAAAAATTGACTCAAGACTCAAACAAGAAACACAAAATATTTTTGGTTTTTATGATTTTATTAATTTTTTTGGATTTTTATTAATTTTTTCGAAAATAAAGTTTAGAAAAACGAAAAATAAGAGAAAAATTTTGAAAAAGATTTTTGAAAAGAAAATTACCTAATCTGAGCAACAAGATGAACCGTCCGTTGTCCATACTCGAACAATCCCCGGCAACGGCGCCAAAAACTTGGTGGACGAAATTGTGATCATCAATATTGGCTCTTTGGTATGTACACAAAAACTATTGTGTCTCTTGGTTAAATTCACAACTCCGTTCAACTAACCAGCAAGTGTACTGGGTCGTCCAAGTAATAAACCTTACGTGAGTAAGGGTCGATCCCACAGAGATTGTTGGTATGAAGCAAGCTATGGTCACCTTGTAGATCTCAGTCAGGCGGATTAAACATGATACTTGATTAGATTCAAATAATAAAATAGAAATAATAAAAGGGATAGAATACTTATGCAGATTCATTGGTAGGAATTTCAGATAAGTGGATGGAGATGCTGTATGACTCAAGGACGCCTGCTCTCCTACTGCTTCTATTCAATCCTTCTTACTCCTTTCCATGGCAAGCTCTGTATAGGGGTTCACCATCAGCGGTGGCTACTTTCAATCCTCTCGGGAAAATGATCCTATGCGGCTGTCACTCGCACGGCTAATCGTCTGGAGGCATCACCCATGGTTGATGGCTACATCCCATCCTCGCAGTGAAAACTAATGCTCACGCACTCTGTCACAGTACGGCTAATCACTGGTTGGTTCCCGCGCCTACTGGAATAGAATCCCTTGATTCTTTTGCGTCTGTCACTAACGCCCAGCACTTGCAAGTTTGAAGCACGTCACAGTCATTCATTACCGGAATCCTACTCGGAATACCACAGACAAGGTTAGACTTTTCGGATTCCCAGGATCCTACTCGGAATACCACAGACAAGGTGAGACTTTCCGGATCCTCATAAATGCCGCCATCTATCTAGCTTATACCACGAAGATTCTGTTGGGGAATCTAAGAGATACGCATTCAAGCTCTGTTGCATGTAGAACGGAAGTGGTTGTCAATCACGCGCGTTCATAAGTGAGAATGATAATGAGGGTTATTTACTCATCACATTCATCATGTTCTTGGGTGCGAATGAATATCTTGGAATAAGAATAAAAGAGGAATTGAATAAAAGAAAATAGAATTGCATTGATACTTGAGGTACAGCAGAGCTCCACACCCTTAATCTATGGTGTGCAGAAACTCCACCGTTGAAAAATACATAAGTAAAAGAGGTTCAGGCATGGCCGAATGGCCAGCCCTCTCCATGATCAAGTGACCGAATATTCAAAGAGATTAAACTGTCAAAAGATGTCTAATACAATAGATAAGTGTCCTATATATACTAGACTAGCTACTAGGGTTTACATGAGTAAGTAATTGATGCATAAATCCACTTCCGGGGCCCACTTGGTGTGTGCTTGGGCTGAGCTTGATCTATCCACGAGCTGAGGCTTCTCTTGGAGTTGAACTTCGAGTTATGACGTGTTTTGGGCGTTCAACTCCGGATCATGACGTTTTTCTGGCGTTTAACTCCAGACAGCAGCATGAACTTGGCGTTCAACGCCAAGTTACGTCGTCATTCTTCGAATAAAGTATGGACTATTATATATTGCTGGAAAGCCCTGGATGTCTACTTTCCAACGCCGTTGAGAGAGCGCCAATTGGAGTTCTGTAGCTCCAGAAAATCCATTTCGAGTGCAGGGAGGTCAGAATCCAACAGCATCAGCAGTCCTTTTGTCAGCCTTTTTCAGAGTTTTGCTCAAATCCCTCAATTTCAGTCAGAATTTACCTGAAATCACCGAAAAACACACAAACTCATAGTAAAGTCCAGAAATGTGAATTTAACATAAAAACTAAGGAAAACATCCCTAAAAGTAGTTTGAACTTACTAAAAACTACCTAAAAACAATGCCAAAAAGCGTATAAATTATCCGCTCATCAACCAATATTTCCACTTTTTCACAGCCACCTAACCCATGCTCTATTGCTCTATTTCCAACCTCAATTCTGAAAGGAGGCAGGTGTACCAATGGCAAACCTAGTATGGATACGAGAGAAGATGAAATAAAATTTGCCTCAGCCCCTGGGTCAACCAACACGACCACCTCAACACCATTTATAGTAGCTCGTACCTTCAAAGTTTGGTGTGATGTAAGTCCCCAATAACTTAGAGAAGAGAGACGAAGAGAAAGACTGTTAATGGTTACTATAGGTTCCTCCAAGGCCAAATCTTCGCAACAATCCTCGGGTTGTTCCTCCTCCTCCCCCAAGAGAATGAGTTGTTGATATCTGAACTTGCATGCGTGGCCAGGATTCCACTTGTCCCTGCATCAGAAACAGAGACCTTTGCGCTGTCTCTCACTCCATTCCTCATTTGAAATCCATCGTGATGAAGGCTTTGTTATATTAGTGGTGGAAGGGGTCGAGGAAGTATTGGATTCTGTTTTACTATGTGGGATGGGTGTGGGCTGTTTAGTTATTAAATGAGATTCTGAAGTGGGCCTAGCCCAATTATTGGATTTGGCACCGCTCCAGCCCAAACGGTTAGTATTTTCATTTCGTCTTCCTCCAGGGTGCGTTCCTTCTTCACGCCACACTTCATTCCTTGACTCTAACATCATGGCCCTATCCATCAGCGACTAGAGGTTTTCAAACTCGGCAACTCTCATCTCCGCCTTGATTGACGGTTTGAGTCCTTCATGGAACATGCACAACAAAGTATCTCCCCCCAAATGTCTATGTGCCCTAGCCGCTATCTCAAAGTCTCTCCGATATTCCATAACTGACCTATGCTGTCTCACCTGCAATAATGGCGCAAGAGGATTCGCATCTGCACCTGGCTCAAATCATTTGAGCAAATCTTGTTTAAAACGAATCCATGAAGGGAAGGTGGATTGAGACTCCCACCATTCAAACCACGTTAAAGCTTTCCCATGAAGTGTAAGCACCGCGTACTCGAGTTTCTCTTCCACATGAATCCTCGATATGCGAAAATAACGATCATTCGAACCAACCACCCACTCGCATCCGAGCCATCAAACAAAGGAATGTCCACTCTGCGATTGAGATCACCTCTATTTGGAGTTGGATCTCGCTGACGCCCTCCACCCGGATCGTTGATGCGCGAGTTCTCACTACTCGAATCCTGTTGTGGGATTCGCATCATTAATTCATCCATCTTTTGCGTCATCATTTCCATTATTCTGTTTTGTTCAGATCGAAACTCATTCAACTGTTTCTGCAGACTCTCAACCCGATCCTCCATCGCACCTCTGCTGCGTGTGGAAACCATTCACAAGAAGAAGCCCAAATCGAACTTCTGATACCAATTGTTATGGTTTCTATAGTATCCTTACTGTTAGGGCAGAATTGAGTGTAGAAGATAAGGGTAGAAGGAAAGAACAGAATAACTGAATAGAGGAAGAAATTATCGATATGATAATTACCCCACTGACAGAATAATATTATAAATTTAAATGAAGAATAACAAGAATAATTGACTTTCGAGAGGTCAATTTTCTCTCTCTAGATTTTCACTCCACTTATTTCCTGTCTACTAACTTTTCCAACTTTCCTATTTATAATATCTAATCCTATAACTACTGTCCTAAAAATGTGAAGTTTCAGAATTTAAAATTCAGTTTGCTATTTTTTCTCCTCTCTTTTTATAAATATATTTAAAAGGAGTTAAATCCCTATTATCTTTCTGGTTTGTTGCAATCTGATATCTGATTTATGTAACCAGATACCCTTTCAACTTGTCACACGCCTCTAAGACACGTATCTAGCCGAAGGAAATGCCTTACCAGATTTCCTTGTGTATATATTTGTCAGTTTTCTTCTAACGGTGAGATGCCATGCTTTGGCCTTTTCTTATAAAATCAATTCTAACTAAATGCGGACGCAACATAATAATTTATGTCCATCAATTAATTTCATCGTGCATGTAATAATTTAAGTGCTTAGCTTGTGACCTAGTATTAATAATCAATCAGACCTATGTAAGACTATAATTTTGGGGTCATACTCATCACTCATCAGAGGTTACTGTGAATAATGTTTTTACTTAATTAGTGCAATGCAGCTAGATATAGATTATGTCAGAGAAATTAGGTACCAATAATGAAACAATGGCATCCAAAACACACACACACAGAGAGTTTCTTAGCTTAGGCACAATCATCGAAGAAACAAAAACACAACCAAATTTGGATGAAGGGTAGCTGAAAAGATGAAATTTTGAAAGGTGGGTCATCAGAAAACTCACCGATCAGCAATGTTGTTGGATATGTGGAAAATGGGCTCAGAACAAAGGAGATTGATGGTTTTCATGCCCTAATAGTAACCATGTAAGTAGATTCTATTGCCAATCATCTCTCAGCTAGGAATACTAATTTAGTTTAATATTATTAATGGTAGGTTCGTTACATTACGTTATGTACAAAAATTGTTATTTAGTTTGGTCAAACTTTGTACACTATTATTTAGTCTAATAAATATATTAGTAAACATTACGTTATGTACAAAAATTGTTACATATTTTATATAAGTCGAAAGCATCATGTGTTTGACTTTCATTTTTTCTTTTTCAGATATTCATCTAAAAACGTTTTTCCAATATATTGAACTTATCTGAACTCTCTGACATTTTTGTATAAATTAAAGAAACTATATATGTGTATGTATAATGTATAATATTAAGAAAAGAAAAAAACAAGAAAAAATAATTTTTTTTTGTAATACTATACACAAAAATTCTATTTATATATACTCAGAGTCAGTCTTGTAAAGATACCGTATCCTCTCTCTATTTAACCTTTTCTTTTTCATTATTTTGTTCATTTTTTCTATTAATATTTATTTATTTATTTATTTTAAATATCTTGTTTGTCTGACTGTGATCCATGGTGTATGAACAAATAGCTTCCTTAAAATTTGTTGAATCTATTTGAAGAATCAATGTTATTATCCAGATATGTATTTATTAATGTTCAATTTTTGCATTTTTTTCCCTTCATATGTGTGTGGAAGAATGACAAAATCGCATATGCAACTCCAGTTCATCTGATTCAGTGCTGCTCCTCGAACTTTGCCGCGCTCTATCGTCGTTCCAATTCTGTATGGTTTCTGTCATCCATATTTTATTGTTTTTGCTACTTTTCAAGCTTTATACGCTTGTTGTTGTTGTTGCTGGTGGTTTTGAAACTATCATTGTTGTTGATGATGGTTTATTTTAGTCAATGATACATTTATTTAAATAATTTTTTCAATGATACATTAATTAATGGTTTATTTAAATATTTTTTAAAGGCAAAAATTTTGATTCCAGTTTTAAAATTCGTCCACAATGTCTTCACCACAAATTTGTCTTAGATCTTGCTTCAATTCCATCTTGCTCTACTTCTTCACTGAATATGCAATCTTATTAATGTGTATTTTAATTTGTTTTTTCATTCAATCTTATTGATTTATTAAAAGGTAGATATAAGAAATCTTATATTTCATCAAAAGCTGAAACCATTAATGTTCTTTAGCGAATCTTATAAGCTTTCCTAAAAGGTAAATATAAGAAATATGATATGGAAGAAGCTAAATATTAATTTTCCTACTTATTGTCCTGTACTTTTTATTTTCCTATCTCTTTGGCCTACTGATGTACAATGTAGCTCTAAATTAGTGTATTTTGGTGTTTGTATAAAAAAGGGACATTAGATTATGTGTGTCAGAGGTTACTATGATTCAACAGTGGATGTGATTTAGAAGAAGTTGCTGTTGAGGAATCTAATGGGAATAATGATGCTATGGACCTTGAGATTCGTACAAGAGAGAATGTGGTGGCGAAACTAGTAAGAACAAAGCACCATAAGGAAATTACTTTCCCTTTGGTGATCAACTCTTCTGAATCAAAACATATCAGGTTCAAGAACAATTCATGCATATATGGCTGATGGATTTTGATTCATGTCCATTTTTTGAGAAAGAATTCAGTTAATCTTTCTATAATATATGTAAAATTGTGTAAAATTTAGTATGGTTGAACAATATATTAAGGATTATAGTTGATAATACACTTTGTTTATGTTTTGAATTATATTGACTTGTTTGTTTATAATAATTTTCTTTAAGTTTTATAATACGATGAATTTGTTTTTTTTTTATAATATTATAAATATTTGAATACAAATTAGATAAAAATTTGTATTAAATTTATATTTATTTTGTATGAAAACAATTTTATTTTGTAATTGGAAAAATAAAAAAAATTCTATTTTACCTTATTCACGGATTTACACATGGATTTTTTGTCTGTAATCAGAGTGAGATGATTTTCCAAGGTTCAAATTACAGACGAAAATCTGTCGGAAAATCGGTCTGTAATTACAGACGAAAAATTCGTCGAAAAATCCGTCTGTAATTACCGACGAAAAATCCGTCAGAAAGTTCGTCGTCTTCGGGAAATGGATGGAGAATTTACAGAGGAAAAATCCGTCGGTAATTTTCTAACGGAAAAAAATTCGTCGGTAAATAATTTTCGACGAGGTTGTTACAGAGGGACAAAATCCTTCGATAACCAAAAATCTGTCTATAATATAGATCAAATCTGTCTGTATTAAACCATTTTCTAGTTGTGTATATATAATTTTTGAATGGCTAAAGATTATATAGCAATAAGCATAACTGCCATGCTTTATATCCTACGAGAATTTCGAATATCTAAATAAGTTTACAAATGGTGGTTAATCGATATATCTCTAAAGAGCATTCAGATATATACTGATTCCAATAATCATTTCTGTTAATACTAAATTGGCCGTTTCTTTTACTCCTTTTTTTTTCTCCTAACAAGAGTCTAATAAGTAGAGCATTTATTAAAAATATAAAATTGGATTTTTTTAGAAAAAAATAAGAGTTTAAAACTTTAAATGATAATAAGGATAATTTAAATACATAAAATGAAATGAGAAATCAAATTATTCAATTGTTCTAAATTAAGTTTTGCTACTTATTTGTCTTTTTACTCAATGGTAGTTTGTGGGATATTAGGTCTACATAAAACACACACCACAAGAAAGTACCGAAATAGCGATCGATTTTAGAATTTTCAGAACCAAGTCAATATTGGTCGCTAATAGCAACTGAATTAGTGACCAATAAGTTTTAAATACAACCAAAATAAAATCGGTCACTAAAATCAGTCACTATTTTTTTCTTTAGCGACCAATTTAGCAACCAAAACAGAAATAATGTCTTTGGAATTGTTGGTCACAAAAGCGGTCGTTATTTTTTATTTTAGCGACCGATTTTGCAACTGATAGTGAAATAGGGTGAAAAACTATTTGGTTGCTAAATCAGTTGATAATTGTTAATTTAGTGACTAACATAATCGGTCACTAATAGCCACCGAATTAGTGACCGACTAGTTTTATACAACTAAAATATAAATGGTCGCTAAAATCGGTCACTATTTTTTAATTTAGCGACCGAATCAGCAACCAAAACGAAAAAAAAGAATGTCCTTGGAGCTCTTGGTCACAAAATCGGTCGCTATTTTTTAATTTAGTGACGGATTTTGCATCCAATTTATAGGTAAATAGAATAACCTTAGTTGGTTACTAATTCAGTCGCTAAAATTATGGTCACTAAATCGGTTGCTAATTTTTAAATTAGTGACCAATTTTATAAATTAAGCAGTCAAAAAGCAGTCACTAAATTAAAAAAATATAACGTCTAAGTTACCATCGCTAACCCTAAGTTACCCACACCATTCTCATCTCCTCCAATCAAACACATTCATCCTTCTTCCATTTGCACTTATCATCACCATCTTCTTCCTCCCTCGGAAACCGCCTCCTCCACCCGCTCCGGCCAGGTTCATTCTTCAACCATCTCAGTAAATCTTTCTCACAAAATTCAAATCAATCTTCAACCATCTAAGCACTTTAAGTTTGGAATTTCAATTGCACTGTTCATCACAGATTCTGCATCTTATACCTTTGTTCAATCCCTTAATCGCTGCGTATCCACCTTCGCCGCCAACCTCGAGCTCTTGGACTCGATGTCGTTCGGCACCATCTCCTTCGAAGAGATGTTAGGTCACTTCAATGAACTTTATAAGAAAAACCACTCCGATCTACTTGAACTCGAAGATCGTCTCAAGAGCAGCTAAGGCTACGTTCTAAGTGCTTCTTACTTCCTCTTCTCCCTCCTCTTTCCATTTTTACTTTGCATTTTTTTCCTTCCTTTGTTCTGTTGGATTGAGAATTTTCCATTTTCAGGAATTAGCTCTAAATTTTGAGAATTTCCCTCCTCGTTGAATGAGAAATATTTTGGTGCACGTATTTGTTTGATAATTGCTTCTAGTTTTGAATGAGAAATATTGCACATGACCTGTTTGACAACTTGCTTCTACTCTTGAATGAAAAAGAAATGCACAACGGAAATTCTTTACGGAGTACAACAACACTTGGAAATGAAAAAGAATGAGAGAAAGTCTATGACACTACCTTTCGCTTGCCATGGAGATGCGAATTGGTACACTTCCTTTTTCTCGATTGAAAATGGGAAGATAATTTGAAATAACTCTAGTTATAGTTTTTTGTTGTCGTTTATGGATATGTGTTCCTGGTTTAGCTGCCTATATTACCTTCACAATAGTTGGAATAAACTAATAAGTTTCAGGGAAAAATGAAAAACATTAAACCTTCCCTTACCCTTGCTAACATATAGTAGCATATTCTACTAGTGCATTTTCTGTTGTGTCAACTCAAACACATAATGTAATTGCAGCTTATCATGTTGGCTGTTTTGTCTACTTTGATTTATTTCTTTCATTATTAACCATCATGCCAACAAGAATCATGATGACCGTTTGGAAGATTCTAAAGACAAGGTTTGTCACCTTTACTAAATTTTCTTCCCTCAAAATAAAATGTTAGTTGGGCATGCATGTGGGATTCTAGGTTATAGAAAATTCAAAATTCTGCAGCATTTATTTCTTTAATTTGAGTTAGTGATTTAGGCAATATCCATTTGTTACAATCATCTTTTTTGGATAGAATCCATCTATTACAATCTTACTAATGCCTTTAAATATCTGTAGATCGTTGAATGATGAATGCGAAATGAATGTGTGAACCGTGTCATCCTAGATTAAGCAGTTGGTCCAAATCCATTTAGACAATGGATATGGTATTGGCCCTGAATTTTTGAACTTTATCTAGACTGTATTAGTTGTTGACTCTTTCAGCTGAATAAAAGACCAATTTTTGTTACTACAAAATCAACTTGTTCTTGTACTTTGATTAGTATCCTCTTTTTCATCCCAATTCTTGTGTTCAGTTTTAAAAAAATGTTATAGTCCATCAATTTTAGTATTATAATTTGACCTTATCATGCTTGTGGTAGGCAGTTCAAGAGGTTGTCTGCTATGGAATTAACAGATTTTGGCTACTTTCTTATTATGAGTTGTGGAGTCATTCTTCTGCAACAGATAGGTCTTCTGATTCTCTTCTCCTATGATCATATATTATATCACTAATTTTTGTGTTGATCAGCTATAATGCTATATACTGAATTTGTTTTATTCATCCTTAAAAACATGCTGCCTCAGATATCAGCTCAATATACCATATGATCCGTGGTCAAGGAACAATCAAATTATATGTGGTCTACAATGTTTTAGAGGTGAGCATTTTCATAATAATAAATCTCAGTTACAGGGAATAAGTAGTTCTCCATATGTTGATCCATATTGTCTATTTTCAATCAAGATGAATGTTCATGTGAGAAAGATGTTGGCTTGACAACGGAAGGGAACTAATTCAAGTCAGAAGTCAGTGTCAATATGCTATGCTATCTCTATGTTTTTATTTTTCATAAACACAAATTTGAGTGGCAGTATCCCTACTCTTCCAAAAAAGTACATACACCATTGTTTGTAGCAAACCTGAGTTAGTGAAAATTGGCAGGAAGCTCAAAATTTATATGCAAGAAGGGATGTGAAAAATTAATAGTGTTGCCTCGGCTTAGGTCCAATTTGGGCTATGCAAATTGAAAATGTAAATAAAAAGAGCAGGATGTATGTTCTATAATGGAATACACGAGTAATAGTTATATAACATGAATCGGTGGCATTTAGTCATTTAACTATCCAGTCAAGAATTATAATCAAATCTGCTACTGTTTTTTCTATATGTTGATTGATTAAATGTTGTAAATCAATGTGATTGACTTTGAAACTTACACTAGATGTTTGTGACTGATCTTGCAGAATTTTTATAAATTATGTCAAAGTTGAAGAGGTCATTATCAGTGATCAAAGACGACAGCATCACATATATGTACTATACATAAATATAAATTTATTTGTATTAGAATCTATTTTCTATTTTATCTTTATATGATTTTCAATAATTATTGGCATTCGATCTTAATAAATAGTTACCTATCTTTGATTATTTATATATTTTGTTTATTCGGAAGTATATTTAAAAATTAAATTTTAATAGTGATATATGTGAAATTTAGTTAAAATTTATAATTAGAAAGAGGTAGTAGCGACTAATTTAGCAACCGATTTTGAAATTTTGAAGTTTGCTGTTAGTGACCGATTTAGCGACTGAAAAGTTAGCGACCGATTTAGTAACTGAAATATTGGTCACCATTTAGCGACCGAACACCTCAACAACCCATTTAGTGACCAAAATATTGATTGCTATTTAGTGACCGATCTTGTTAGCAACCAAAATTATTTTGTATGGTTAGGTGGCCTTGGTTGAAAATCGGTCACTAAATATTAGCGATCAAGGTTTTAGCGACTACCAAAATTGGTCGCTAAATCGATCGCTATTCTGGTAATTTCTTGTAGTGACATTATTCAAAGCCTACGATTTAGTAATATAAATACATAAGAAAATACCCTATTAACTCATGGGACATGACGGTTTTACAAACAACTCCAAAGCCCAAAAAAATACAACAATTAGTAATGAAATGGAGTCCAAAAAACCTAGCTACCAGTATTTATTATGATTATGTAGGACTACAAGTAAAACCTGAATATCGAGCATGATTTATTAGTGGCACTAAAACCTATTGATATACTGATTCAGGAAGAAAATGCTTTGCAGTTTCATATCATAGTGCTTTACTAACTATCGAAAAACAAAAAATGTCTAATAACTTTTTAGCTCTATACATCACAAGAGAGAAATGAAGAGAAGAGAGGAGAGAGTATCTTTTAGAGACAAATCTAACTGGTCTCTTTATACAACCATTTACCACATTTGTAGAATTACTAAATTTCATTTTACAAAAAATTAGTATATGGAAAAGACAAGTGGATATCAAACATTGTGTAGGATCCCAAATACACTTGGATAAGGATTTGTGAAGTTTGCTTCTTTAATGATACATAATGATGATGAAATATGAATACTATGTCATTGTTGTGAGAATTTTTCTGAGATTCGAATGACTGAATTGTAAGCCAAGCTTGAAGATATGGCTGTTAGCTTTGGAGGATCTGCTCCTAATCCTCGTTCTGTTGGCATTGCATCGATGGTATCTTTTTCTTTTGCAGTGGATTTGAATTGTGATGTTGATGTTGCATATGACATAGGAGATAATCACGCATCCAATCAACTTGTGGTTGCAATGGAGTTACTACATCATGTGTTTAGAGCCACTATGGACGTCAAGGACTCGAATACAATAGAGAAAAGCACTTGGCGACGATGATGACAATGAGGAACAGTGACAAGAATAGAGGGAATATTTTGGCTATAAAGGCAAGTCATCCAATGAGTTTAGAGAAAAATACCCCTCTCTAATTCTCAACTCTCAATCTTGTTGATATGGATGGATAGGATTTTTGGATTTAGGTTCTAGGATTGGGAACAATGATCCATCCGAGATTCAACATAAGGAGGAAGTAGTTCTTAGTGTGGAGAATTATAGCATTTACTGTGATGTTGAGTATAAGATATTTGAGTTAGATCACCTAAAATATCATGGAAAGTACAAAAGACTTTGAAATAGTTAAAAATGGTTTATTCAGGTCACACTCTGACAAAAAGGTTACTGGGACGTTAAGAAGTATAATGGACCTTACACAAATTCGCAACTGAGATTTCAAGTGATGATTACAAAAAACTTATGGTTTTAAGCTGAGTTATAGAAAAGTCTTTTAATAAAGAAATTGTAAAAATCTATACATATTGATAAAATTTGTGCAATGATTTGCCTAGATAGGTTATAGGCATATAAATGACTATAGCTGATACTATTGCATTGTTGAAGACTACTCTTGTTAAAGTTGAAAATGAATTGGATAAGACATTCTGTATTTTTTAATGAGTTTTTTGTCACAGCCCAACATGAGTCATAACTGGTGCTCAGGAAAATAATCCTATAGCAAGCCTAACGTACTCAAATATAAGTTGAATAAGAAGGTTACAAATATTTTACAAGTTCTAAAATAAATAGTTATACATTTTTTAAAAAAATTAAAATAACTAAGAATGGTTGGATCCTGCCTGTGACATATGGAGCAGATGATGCCTAAGAACTCATCAAAGAATAGGTATCATTTGCATATCATTACTCTTGAATAGAAAGGCTCTCATAATCAAATATGTATTCCGAAAAAATATTTTAAGATAAATGGAGTAAGTTTTACAACCCAGTGACTAGACAGTACATCTATAATTCACATGAGACCATATAAACATTATTATAAAAATAATTTTATTTAAAAAATAATAATTCATATCAATAAGTGAATCAATAAGAGAGTTCTCATACAGAAATCAAATCAAAAGTCCACAATTGGGTGGCTCCACCTCTACGGGTAGCCCTTTCCTCTAGTGCGTCTGTACGGAATAATAGATCCAACGTGTGGCCTACACGTTAGGCTAGCAACGCCCCTGCTAGCTGAGGTCTGAGCCATATGCATCCAGGTTAACGTCATAATCACCGTTAACTACAGTTTTCTAATACGAACCTCCCAAACCAATTCAAAACATATAATTTTTAAATAGAACGAATTCTTCGGTCTTTCAAACATATAATGTATCAAATCAAATCAAATCAAATAATACTTTTTCATTCAAATCCTTTTCAACCATACTTTCTTAATCTTAAGGCATTTCAAGCATTGCACAATTTTAAAATAAATACTAACAAATACTTCAATGCTTTACAAAATACATATTCGAGTAAAATCGAATGTTTTAAAATAATATAAAGCTTCATCAAACATGCTTGTAATCTCATAAAACATATAGTCTCATGTGCATATTATAATTAGCATAACGAGGATAAATATTTAGTTCTAATAAATTGATTATTCAATCAAATTTAAATTCTTTAATAATAATCTTTGTAAGTATAATTATAAGTTTAGAGATCCGCATATCAAAACAATTATAAATGCAAAGCCAAACAATAATAAATGTAAAGCCTACTCAAAAATTGGTCCTAAAAGACCGAAAAGACCAAACCCGGAGTGCCAAATTAAAGAGTGAGAATGGCTGGAATAGAATGGATCGAAAGAACGCGGACGCATAATTAGGCAGTGGCAACAACTTTGACTGATCCCACAGCAACAACATTGTGATCATCACAGTTATGGTGGCTAAAACAGAATAGAAGGGAAACAATATAGCATAAATGGAATAGCAGCAGAGCAAAAGTAGAAATGAGACAAGTTAAAGAAAATGTGACCTAGACCAGAATATAGGCACTTCGGCGTCATTTTTCCAAAAACTGCAACAATAACGGTGATAAAAGCTCCGGTAGGATGCTTATACTGGAAGTAGAGGCAACTACCAGTAGTGGCGCTAGCAAAGAACGGCTTTGACGGTGGCGCACAGCTCGACACTGACCTCCTTCCCCAACAATGGCAGCAGCAACAACAGCACACCACCGGTACCCCTCTTCTCGGTGATGAGATCTGTCGCGTTCTCCTTTCCCTTTCGCGAAGTCTCTCTCTTTCTCTTTGACCTCCTTGGCGGCACAGTAGTTCGACGATGGCGAGGCTGGCTTTAACGCTGGCAGCTAGGGCTCTGATAGTGACGGCGACAAAACCTCCCTCCAATGTTCATCACTCCTCTTTCTACCACACATTCTCTTCTCTCTCCTCGGGCTCCCCTCAGCAACGGTGATGATTCTCCATGTGCACCCACCACGACGGCAACGACGGCAGCCTGTCTTTAACCGGTGTCGTTTGCCTTCTTCCCTCGTCCTTTCTTCTCCCTCTCCATTTTCCCTCTCTCTTTTTCCTTCTTTCATTCTCAGCCGCGTGTGTGAGTGTGTTAGAAAAGAGTTAGGGTTTGGTTTGGAAAAAAAAGAATAAGGGTATTGTAGAAATTTTACATTCTACCCTTCTTATAAAATTTTTCGTCATCGAAAATTGAAATAATCTTCAAAACTTTACATGGTTTTAGCATACTACCTGACATGATAAATATGTATAACGGGGTGCAAAAATTACAAGATAGGTTCTTGTTATAACAATGCCGTTGGCGTTCCCCTACTATCGTTCCCTTGACAACTCGGATATACATAACACTCTTCACTTTGTTCGTCAATCTTTTCAAAATACAATGTTCGTTCTGTAGTACATATCCATGGTAGCAACCAGTCTTATGTCAAGTATTTGAATTACAACTTTCAATGTTCAGCATCGATAAGTAGTGTCTTAAAGAACTAACATATCGCTTGCTATATCTAGAAATCCCACGCGACATCAAAACAAGCACGAGTTTACTTAAAATGATTCAAATCTTAGGAAGAGAAGAGAAACATCACAGATGAGGTTCGCAAGAATTTGGAAGGATGCGTAGGATCACAATTAAGCAATGATGTACATAAACAATGAAGTGTGCCATAAAAAAAGTCAATTACATCCTAACAAGGAAATATGAATCAAAGAACTTTGATACAATAAAAGAGAAGATGAAGTATTACGTCGAAACAAGTTCCAGTTGAATCAAATAAGTGCAAAGTTCACAAGAGATGGCCACTATAGTCCATGACAATGTTCACAAAGATTTAAGAAAATGACTAGGAACACAATCAAATAAGACACAATCTTTCAGAATTAAAAAAGAGAAAGAACATACAAGGCCTAAAGTTTATAATATTTATAGACGAAAATAATCACACTATGACATACAAAGTTAAAGAAAACAATAGGAAGCAATAACACTATAGGCAAAGAAAACTAAACAGCAACAAACATACAACGTAAATAAAATACACACAATAGTTGTAAATCAAAATTCCAAGCAACAAGACAAAGACAATAACCGGGGAGCAAAGAAAAACAACAAATTGAAGATTTGACCGCACCTTTTAAAAGACAATAGAACAGTTATGAAAATTAAAAACAGTAATTGTCACAAAAATTAACTTGCTCATTTTCTCTTATCTAGAATTCTTTGACAAAGACCATCTGAAATAATTATTGCTATAACCTTGAATATTAAGTATACTAGAATAAAATTTAATAGCTTTTGACTATAATTAATAGATAAATAACGTAAAACATAACGAGAAAATGTAAGCAATAATCTCATTGTCCTCAAAACCAAAATTCACCTGTAAATTTAACTTATTATTATTGTATAATATACTCAAATGTTTTCATATGATCATACAATTATAACTTAATTTACGAATAACGCACATGTAAGATAATGAAAATAAAACTAAAATTTGACGTAATTTCAATTAACATAAACTAATATTAGTTATAACAACTGCTACTTTTTATTTTGTCTAAAATCTTCAAACATAATTTAGCTTTCAGCATAATTCAAGCACATAGCAAAAGAATTTTAAGGAATTAATATTGGGATTATGTTTTTTTATAAAGATGAAACACTAAAAAGAAAATTCATCTTCATAAATAGTTAACTGAATTTAAAGCTCATGAACTAAAGACAGCCCAAATATATATATGCTCTTGGCAGCAAAGACTAATACATGTAAAAGTTAATAAACTTGGACGTCAAACTCGTAGTCATGAATCTCCATGTTTATTTTAAGAGAAAAGGACAAATAGATCCCTAACCTTTTGTCCCACAGATATTTTCGTCCCTGAGTATTTGAAAATACATTTAAATCCCCGACCTTCACAAATCTTGGACGGATGAATCCCTCCGTCTATAAGCCACCGTCAAACCCAATGTAAAAGGCTGACGTGGCTCTCCCCTCTGCTTACCTGGCATCACAGCTTCCCACGTGGCACATTAGTAGGATAGAGCTTTTGAAAAATGGACACATAAGTCCCTGTCGCTCAAAATGGCGTCGTTTTGTGTGCTACCCTAATCCTGAAATTCATTTGAGACCTTCTTCAATGACACTGAACCTTGTTCTTCTGATGGCAATGGTGGCCACCAACATCCTCTCACTCTATCACCTCTCTTCAACTCTCCAATTGCCAAAATTACCCCCTCTCCCGCCGCCGTTGCTTCTCCTGAAACGCACCGCACAAACCCTCATCCCCTCTCCCTCAAGTTCTTTCCCTTCTTCACTCCCCAATTTCTCTATAAATTGGGACCATTATCCTTGCAAATCCTTCGATTTCTTCCACCGCCAAAACCTTAACCTAGGCTTCAACCCTTCCTCCAATTCATCCAAGTTCATAACCTACCGGTGTTCGACGGAGTGGTGGACCTTGTGCGGTGCGGGCGTGCCGTGAACCGGTGGATTCCGGCGACGATGATGGAGTTCTTGCTGTTTGATGTGGATAGGGTTTTGAGAGGTGGAGGGTACTTGTGGATTGACAGATTCTTCAGCAAAGGGGTGGACCTTGAAAAGCTCTATGGGCCATTGATTAGGAAATTAGGTTACAAGAATGCACAACGGCAACCTCCACAATGCACTCCTCCACCGAAAATCCCATGAGCTCATGCGATGGCAGACGAGATTCTACGTCGCACTGGACGTCGCGAGAGGGTTACAATTTCTTCACTCCTGTGACCCTCCGGTGATTCACAGCGATATCAAGCCCAATAATGTTCTCTTGGAGCGGTCCTTTGCGGCCAAGATACGAGACTTTGGACTTGCGAGGTTCAAGACGGAGAACAGGTTGGAAGCTGAGGCTTTAAGCTACGAGAGTGACGGTGCCTCTGCTTTTGAGGAGCAATCTCTGGAAGGACTAATTCCATCGCCTGATGCAGTTGTGAAGAAAAATGGGAAGGGTGTGGGAGGCAATTTGGCAAATGAAGAGAACGGAGGTTCATCGGGTGCTGTGTTGAAGGATTATGTGATGGATTGGATTGGGAATGACTTTGGAATACAGAGACCCAAAGTTGAGTTGACTGCTTCTGCTGCTTCTACCAATGCAAAGGATGAGAACAACAACAAGAAGAAGCACAAGAGTAATAGCAGTAGTAGGAGGAGGAAATTGGAATGGTGGAAATATATGGAGAAGCAGAGAAAAAGGCATGTGAGGAAATGGTGGAAGGAGGAGTATTCTCAAGAGCTCGCTTAATTAATATATGCTATTTTGAGACAGAGGGACTTTTTTGTCCATTTTCCAAAACCGACCTTTCACTAATGTGCCTCATGGGCAGCCTATTGTAATGCCAGGTAAGCAGAACGGAGCCACGTTAGATTTTTCCGTTGATTCTGATGGAGGTATTTGCATGGAGGGACTAATCTGTCCAACTTTTAAAGAGGTGAGGGACTTAAAAGTATTTTCAAATGCTCAGGGACGAAAATGTCTGCGGAACAAAAGGTCAGGGACCTATTTGTCATTTTCTCTTATTTTAATGTGCATCTCTATTCACGCTGCATAACTGATATTTTTAATCACATCCACAATGCTATCGTCTTGTGGTATTCTCTTTTTTTTTTTTGGTAAAAAGATCCACCAATAAAATTGAATACCATGAGAAACCTTAGTAATTTAAAAGATATATTTTTAAGAAAATATCTTTTATTAACATGATATAATAATCATAATAGTCATAATTTATTTATTTATTTATTCATTTTGTTAATCTAACTATAAAAATATATCTATTAAATCCTTGCCTTATTTTGAAAAATATAATATCATGAGAAAGTTGTTTTTTTTTTCAAATCCTTTACTCATTTCCAACCTGAAAGCAAACCTAACAAGCACAAAAACAACAGCTACATACAAATCAAGAAACCCAGAAGTCAAATCACAAAATAGTACCACTACTCACTACTAACTACTACTAATAACAAAATCAAATCAATTAAACAAATTTAAAATACTACCTACAAAGTCGTCATGTAAAAATAATAAAGAGGTGATTTTTAATATTAAAGGCACCTAAATTATCATGCACGGCGTACTAAATTGAAAAAAAAACATGTTATGTAAGAGATCAATGATATTAACAATGAGACAAAAAGAGAAAGATAATAGAAAATCTAACAAAACATTACTGAGTCACTATTGAATAGAAAATTGAATCCTAACTATATCAATATGCAAGAATTTACTGTTTACAAACTATAATATTGATCAACACGTAATGATGACTTGAATAGCAATAACAACAATAACAATTCATCGGCAATAACCTATTCTAGTGGCTAGAGATAAAAATTTCACCAATAATATAGTATGTCATAATAGAAAACGAAAAATTATATCTATAAAAAGTTGTAACATAAAAATACTCAATAATATGAATAATAAAAAATAAAAAATGTTATCAGAGCACAAACATTTTAAATTATCAATCTTCTAATAAAAAAAATCCTAACATGCTGAAAAATTTACCAAAACAGTCTTTATATATTATGTTATGATTATCCTAAGAAAATCTCAAGTTATTTTAATATTGATTCCCCCTTTTAATTTAGAACCAACAAAGTTCACAAGAATTCTACATTATTGTATTAAGATAGCTAATATCTTTCCAATCCTAGTAAAATCTTACTTCAAAGCACCATTGTATAGATCAAATTAGTACCTTAGTACATAATTTCACTTACACTATTTTATTCCACGAACCTAACCAAATGTAAATCATGAAATATTAGGTCTTGTTGAGAAATCAAATAATTTAAATCTAGAGTTATTAAGGAGTTAATAAAAAACATGGTTTATAATAATTAGTTGAATGTCATAAGAAGAAAAACTCGTATAAAGAATTTATTCACCTTTAAGAAATTGAATATCTAATCCCTTTTTTAAAAATTGTCAGCAATTCTTTTCAATATCTAAGATCTACAATCCCAATCTCACAAGGACACTACAAACCAAGAAAACAAATCTTCTAATCTCTAAAAATAAGAACAATGGTTGAGAACAAGAGAAAATTCAAAAAAGCAAAGGGTTAAGAAAATTCTCAAGTTTTATATCTTAGCCAAAAATAAAATTCATCTTATAATCACCAACCAAAAAGCATACATTCACAATCTTTCTCTCAACTTATCAAGCCAGAAATAGTTCTGTGATAGAAAAGCTATGTTCAACAACAAAGAACCATAACTGAACCGGATCATCAAATTAGAAAATCATAACTAAACTTCTAGATCGGAAAAGACCTTTGATCCAGCTAACTGATTACCCAAATAATTCACTATACTTAACCAAAGAAAATCACCAACCGATCAAACAACAATAACACTCTATTTATATGTTTCATCACATAGTCCTTCTTCTTGTGCAACTAAATAACAGTTTTCAAAATTATTGATTTGAAAGAAAGAATCAAAAGCAAATCAAAATTATGTTATAACTTCAAATATTATCAACATAAGAAGAAAAATCCCAATATCACTTATTGAATCCAAAACAAAGCATTTCGATCAGAAACTCAGCAAATCCATGCAATCCACAAATCCAAATACAGTTCAATAAGGGAATCAGATGGTAATTCACAGCAAACATAGATCGAATCTTATAAGTAACTCATGAACTATTGACATTAGGAATCATAGAGAACAACTCAAAGATAAAGAAAATTAAAGCACATATTCACTAAATCGGAGAAATTAGAACTAGCTAGGAGAGAAATCGCGAACCGGAACCAAAACTGAAACCATTACAAAAACACACTCGAGAAAATAACCAAAGGATATGTCAAGATTGAGTACAAAAGGAAAGGAGTAGTAAGAAGTGGCAGAGGACGCATGATTTCAATAATCAAAAGACAACAATGACATAGAGAACAAAGAGAACATTTCTATAAGCCTTTGATAGTGCGACAATTTGTACAAATAGGCGCGCTTCTATTTATACAATTGTGATCCTACCATAGGACACTTGCTCCATATTACACCGATTAAACCTAAGCTCTGATACCACTTTGTCACAGCCCAAAATGAGCCATAACCGGCGCACAGAAAAATAATCCCATAGCAAGCCTAACGTACTCAAATATAAGTTGAATAAGAAGGTTACAAATATTTTACAAGTTTTAAAATAAATAGTTATACATTTTTAAAAAAATTAAAATAATTAAGAATGGTTGGATCCTGCCTGTGACATATGGAGCAGATGAGGCTTAAGAACTAAACAAAGAATAGGTATCATTTGCATATCATTACTCTTGAACAGAAAGGCTCTCATAATCAAATATGTATTCTTAAAAAATATTTTTAGAAAAACAGAGTGAGTTTTGCAACCCAAGGACTAGACAATACATCTATAATTCACAAGAGACCATATAAACATTATTATAAAATAATTTTAGTTAAAAAGTAATAATTCATATGAATAAGTGAATCAATAAGGGAGTTCTCATACAGAAATCAAATCAAAAGTCCACAATTTGGCGGCTCCACCTCTATGGGTAGCCCTTTCCTCTAGTGTGTCTGTACAGAATAACAGATCCAACGTGTGGCCTACACGTTAGGCTAGCAATACTCCTGCTAGCTGAGGTCTGAGCCAGATGAATTTAGGTTAACGTCATAACCGCCGTTAACTACGGTATTCTAATATGAACTTCCCAAACCAATTCAAAACATGTAATTTTTAAATATAACAAATTCTTCGGTCTTTCAAAAATATAAGGTATCAAATCAAATCAAATCAAATAATACTTTTTCATTCAAATCCTTTTCAATCATACTTTCTTAATCTTAAGGCATTTCAAACATTGCAAAATTTTAAAATAAATACTAACAAATACTTCAATGCTTCACAAAATACATATTCGAATAAAATCGAATGTTTTAAAATAATATAAAGCTTTATCAAACATGCTTGTAATCTCATAAAACATATAGTCTCATGTGCATATTAAAATTTGCTTAAAGAGGATAACTATTTAGTTCTAATAAATCAATTATTCAATCTAATTTAAAATTCTTTGATAGTAATCTTTGTAAGTATAATTATAAGTTTAGAGAATTGCATATCAAAATAATAATAAATGCAAAACCAAACAATTATAAATGTAAATCCTACTCACAAATTGGTCTTGAAAGACCGAAAAGACCAAACCCGAAGTGCCAACTTAAAGAGTGAAGATGGCTGAAATAGAACGAATCGAAAGAATGCAGACGCATAATCAAGCAGTGGCAACAACTTTGACTAATCCCGCAACAACAACATTGTGATCATCACAGTTATGGTGGCTGAAACAGAACAGAACGGAAACAATATAGCATAAATTGAATAGCAACAGAGCAAAAGTAGAAACGAGACAAGTTAAAGAAAATGTGACCTAGACCAGAATAGAGGCACTTCGGCAGCATTTTTCCAAAAACCACAACAGTGACAGTGACAAAAACTCCGGTAGGATGCTTAAACTGGAAGCAGAGGCAACTACCAGTAGCTGCGCTAGCAAAGAACGGCTCTGACGGCGGTGCACAGCTCGACACTGACCTCCTTCCCCAGCAATGGCAGCAGCAGCAACAGCACACCACCGGTACCCCTCCTCTCGGTGACGAGTTTTGTCACATTCTCCTTTCCCTTTCGCGAAGTCTCTCTCTTTTTCTTTGACCTCTTTGGCGGCACAGTAGTTCGACGACGGCGAGGCTGGTTTCAACACCGGTGACTAGGGCTTCGACAGTGACGGCGACAAAACCTCCCTCCGACGTTCATCACGCCTCTTTCTGCCACACATTCTCTTCTCTCTCCTCGGGCTCCCCTCAGTGACGGTGACGGTGACGGTCATGTGCAGCCACCACGACGGCAACAACAGCAACCTGTCCCTAACCCGCGCCCTCTCCATTTTTCCTCTCTCTTTTGCCTTCTTTCATTCTCAGCCGCGTGTTTGAGCGTGTTAGAAAAGGGTTAGGGTTTGGTTTGGAAAAAAAAAGGAATAAGGGTATTGTAGAAATTTTACACTTTTATAGACATTTCGCACCATGTATTAAGACTTTCAAGTACTGCAAATCACTAATTAGTATCGACAAAACTCGTTTGTACCAAGTATAGAGGCACATCGCATATGACAATTGCACAGAATAGAAATTTCAATATACTCTCCATCAATTTTGCACTACTTGAGGGTAAGAACGTCGAGTCGTGAAAGATTTATTCACAGAGATTGAGTTTGATTATTGGTTTGACATCCTACAAAGTGAAGATCTAAAAATGTGTGGTTGGACTAATAGGATGAACTTGGCTAAGTGGATGCAACATCGAGATAGAGGTCGTAGGTTTAGCCACATGAAAACCAACATCTCTAACAGTGTAAATGCCATTTTATAAGGCACAAGGAACTTTCTAGTCACTTCTTTAATGACTCTACATATTGCAAATTTTTTTGAGCTATTTGTTCGCAAAAGATGTGATGCCAAAGCAAAACTTAATCTTGGCCAACAGTTTTGTTAGACACTTGTTAAAGAAATTGAGGCCAACTTGAAGGCTTATCAAAACTTCAGTGTCACATATATGACCAGGTTAGCTTAAAATTTATGATGGATGAGACGATACCCATAGGTGGATTTTCACTTATCAAATACAAAATCTTGTTGTCACAATGTCCTTGTGGCTAAAGGTACTTCCAGACCCTTTATTATTCATGTCGTCATGTGCTTGCTTGTTGTTCATATTCTCAATTTAACTTAGCAACTAATATTGATGATGTCTACCACATGAGTATGGTCTTCAATGTCTATAAAATGAATAGATCCCCCAATTCCTAAAGAGTTTTCCTTCTTCCCATTATGCTTGTCGGGTTATTAATTTCTAATCTTGCCAAGAGATGTGTTACTAAAAGTCGCCTAAGAACAACCAGGATTCGGATAAACATGGACCAGACTGATCCAAACCATCTTAAGCGAGGCAGGTTGGTCACACCAGAGGACTTGCCCCAATGTGGTGATGCATCTAGATTGGCGAGCAATGCTTAAAGTGCTTATGTTGTTAATTTTATATGTACTTGTGGTTGATTTATTATTGGATTTATTGTTGACATTACGAGTACTTTTATTTTTAGTTAGAATTAATTTTTTAAATCCCAAGAAACAACGTTGTTGGCATTATGATGGGGTGACGCATGGATTTATGGCAAAGAAAATTGCTCTGCATTACCAAGTCATACCATAATTCTACGATGCAAGACAAATATGGGAGAAAAGACATGCTAGAATTAACTACAATATATAATCTGCGTAAAGAAACTCAACATTGGAAGGCATGGGTGGTCCCAAATCAAAATGAAAATTATTAGGATCAATTATTACTCGTTGCAAACTCTATCAGAATCCAAATATGAAAAAATTTTCTCTAGCGCCACGTTCTCTCTTTATTGCACGCTCCAGCAGTGCTCGCCTCATGTATGCGCCTCCAACCATGCTCCTCGTGGTCATATTGCTCCCATTCTTTTCTCTAGTTTCGACGGTGAGCACAAAATAAGAAGAGGTGGCTCCAATAGAAGTGAAGAAAAAAGGCGTGAGGTGGTGTGAGAAGGAGGGGCAAAGAGAGAAGATTGATACAGTGCCATAGAATAATAATAATAATAATAATAATAATAATAATAATAATAATAATAATAATAAGAGCTGCTACCTATTAATAATTAAAAATTGCTCATTTGTTAATGTTGTTGTAATATTAATATTGTGTGTCATAAAAGAGTATTCGGGATCGGTGAGATCTGTGATGACATGGAAAAGGGTGGATAACTTGTTGACACTTGGCATTTGACAAGAGAATTATGAAAAAAAGATAGTTAATCAGCATGAAAACCGAGTAAGTTATGAGAATTTATTAGAATGTTACTGTGAGGATATAAATGAAATTTGGACACCAAAAAATAAAGCTTGTATTATAGGACCTGGATTTAGGTCAAAAAAGGAATAAAACAACATCAATAGGCCTCAAAAAATTATAGAGTCTATGACATTTAATGGTGATTTATTTATTTTTTTATCCCAATACTAAATAAATAACATCAATAAAAAAATAACAAATTTACAATTCTTGAGTGGAAAAAAGAAAAAAAACTAGAAGAACAAATTTATTCAAATAAATAGTAAAAATTAAAAAAAAATTATTAAATAGATGTTTGAGATGAAATTTTTTAAAATGAATTGAAGTAGTGGTTTATATTGAGACACAAACTTTGAATAACTTTTTATCAATTATATATTAATATTGGAGTTTAGATTTTAGGTTTTACTTATATAATTTTTTTATATTAGAATTTAGAATTTAAAATTTAGGATTTAAATTTTTTTTCTTTTTATAGAATTTATGGAAGAGATTTTTTTTAAAGCATTTACATATACAGAATATTTGCATAAAAAAAAATACACAGATATCCAAAAAAATTTTCACTCCATACGAAATTTCATGTTATATATTTGCTGACGATATATAGTCAATGGAGTCTAACAATTTAGTATAGAAAAAAGGCAATATCTCGATGCATGTTTTAAAATTGTGTAAATAATTGGTTTATGAAAAAACCGTTTGATATGAGCAAATTTAACTAAAGTGATATAATTGAGTAGAATTTGATTGATTTAAGATGATTTGTAAAATTTAAATATTGTCTGAATTAGAAAACAAACTCAGTTCGATGAGATATTTTTTTTTATTACGATTGATAGATTCATCCTTGACATAGCATACTCTAATTATTCGGGTTTAGTTTTAATTTTGATTAAAATTATTTCTTTATAGTAGTATCAATTAAAAGTTTTTCCTAATGTATTAATATTGAGTTGTTGAAAATTAAATAATATAACATGAATTGACAATAAAATTATCTTAGATTTATTTGTTTAAAACAATTTTTTTTAAATAATCTTTTTGCCTAACATTTTTTATTATCAGATAATTTAAATAATTCGTGTTAGTTTGTACTTTGTAGTTCCTTGATAAGTTGAATAAATAAAATCATTCAAACTGTAGGTAATCAAAATGATATCCAAATTTTTCAATACAAGAATTAAAATGGTAAAGTATAATGATTTATTATCTTATTTTTTTGATTATTTTAAAATTAAAAAAAAAACCAAAAATAGGATAATAAATAATTTTGTTTATTATGCAAATTGTAAAGTATAATGATTTGTTGTCTTATTTTTTGTTTATTTTAAAATAAAAAGAAAAACAAAAATAGGATAATACATAATTTTGTTTATTCTAAAAATTGTAAAGTATAATTTTGTTTGCTCTTTTTGTTTTTTCAATTTTTAGAATAAACAAAAAAAATTATATAAATAAAACCTGAAACCTAAACTCCAATATTGATATATAATTGACAAAAATTTATTCAAAGTTTGTATCTCAAATATAAACCACTTCATTTTATAAAAATTTTATATCAAATATCTATTTATAATTTCTTTTTTTATTATTTATTCGAATAAATTTATTATTCAATTTTCTTTTCTTCTTTCCACTCATGAATTGTAAGCTTGTTTTTTTTTCCATTAACTAATATTATTTATTTAGTATTTGAGGTAACAAAAAATAATTTATCCTCAAAATTTATGGACTCTACGAATTTTTTCGGTCTATTAATGTTGCCTTATTTAATTTTTTGCCCAAATCTAGGGCTCATATCACAAGTCTAATTTTTTGATGTCCAAATTTAATTTATACCTCTTATCAAATGTTACGTGTCCAACAAATATTAGTTAGTCAAACTTTATCCATCCTTAGCCACCTTTCTCTATGCCACCACAGGCGTCATCATCCAGAATTAGGTTTAATGAGTGGTTTGGACATTTTTGCTAAGTGTTGGGATAGTTGGACTGAATATAAACCCAACAAACTAAATCCAAAAAATAAAAAACCCCAACAAACAAGCTTTTTCTATTTTCACATCATAGGATTATTTTTTAATATTTATGTTATTTATTTTTTATCATAAAATATACTTATCTTTGAGATGTAATATAATACATTTAATTTAAACTAAGTATATATTAAAAATTAAAAGATATAAAACACACTGTTTTTAAATAAAAAATAAAAAAATTTAAAATTTAAAATACAATTAAAGTAATATTTGTTATTTTATTTTTTATCATAAGTTTATTTATCTTTAAGATGTTAATATAATACATTTAATTTAACTTATGCATATATTAAAAATTAAATAATATAAAATATATTTTTTTAAAAAAATTAAAAATTAAAATACAATTAAAGTGATAAATATTTTTTTGTGTATTTATTCTTTGTCATTCTATAACATATAATATATAATATCATAGATTTTATGCATATAAAAAAATATTTATTTTTGATATTTGATTATTTCTTTTTTTAATTTTATTATTGTGTTGTATTTACATATATAAGACTTTGAGTGATATTATATTTTTAGCTTCTATATTTTTAAGATTTGAATTATAAAATATTTATTTTTGGTATATTTATTTATAATTTTATATATTATTGTGTTATCATTTAAGTTATTTTATTTGAACCACAATTGAATTAGTTAAACCTCTAAATTAATAAATCATTAGATAAACCCCATGTCAGATTCGATTTCGAGAACCCTGAGTAGAAGGTTATTAGAACAAAAGAGTTGAATAAACAATTGAAAATGCTGGTCAAATAGTATTTTTTTTCCGTCAAGGAGCCAAATATTAATTTTGTTGTGCATAAACAAAAGTAGACATAGGCCCAATATTTGAGAGTACATGGCCCGTGTTTCTACCCACCAGGTATTCATATTAAGTTATTAACACAGTATATCAATCAAGAGTTATTTAACCGTACACATGATTACTATTTTTTTTTGTCCACCATCTTTTTAATCCGACATGCTAAGAATTAATCTATTGCGAAAGGGAAAAAAAAAAAAAAGTGCCTAATATTATATGCAGCACAATATGCATATAACTAGTGGATGAAGGGTCACCATATTGATATGTCTCAGCCACTCACGGTAAAAATAAACACGAATGGAATATAATTTCTTTTTGAGTCATGATATTTAAGTATTTAACATGAACAAATTAATATTACATTACATGTAAAATAGAGTAATATCTCAAGAGAATTTCGAACGGATTTTTGTTAGACAAGTTTAATAATCGTGCATATTTTATTTACCATATTATTCTATTTTGTTAAAAATTTAAATTTTATCTTTTAATAAATAAGGATGCAAATGGATTTGTCTAAACCTTACTATAAGTTTGGTTGAATAATTATAAGCCGAATAATAAGCTGAATATATATATATATAGAGTACTTGCAGGTATTGTCTTTGTAGGTACAAACCTTCTAGGATTGTTTTTAAATATAATGCTTTGATTTAACAAACTATACAAATTGATCGAAAATTTTTGGGTAACATTTTCAGCTATTTGTAGAAATTAAACTGCCAAACGAAAAATCACTTGGCCTATAAAAATAAAAATTTCATATTTTTTTATGTATATTTACAAAAAAAAATTGTGTGAAAATCAGATCTGTAGAGATAATTTTAATAATATTTTTATTATTACTTTCATATTTTAAAATTGTTTTTGTCGATACTTAAATTTTTTCAATGTATTTTTAATAATCATTTAAATAAGACCTCTCCTTTTAAGGCTTTAATTAACTAAAACACATGAAAGTTGATGGAATAGAATTAATAATAATAGTAAAATAAATTATATATATATATATATATCATACTTGGATTATTTTTCTTAAAGAATTATATACATTTATTTTGGGTTGACTTTCTGATAACGATTGCAAACAAAATTGAAAAGAATATGAATATGAATTAAGTAATTGTAAAAAAAAATGTCAAATACAATCCGATAAAAATGATAAGAAGAATTGATCACGAAAATATAGTGAGGAGATAGAAGGGGTGTTTTTTAAAGGGGTATTCTTCAACGTAGTTCAAACTTACCTGTAAGAAGGGAGAGATTAGAGAGGGAAGTAAGAAGAAAAGTAATCCAGAAAAGGAATAGACACGCACAACTTTTCCTGCCTTTCCTAGCTACACCTGTCCCTATTTGAACTCCCAGTCACGTTTCTGACTTCTCTTTCAATTAGTTATGGTTTGTTAGTTTGCTCTTCTTTCCCATTTGTGACCCTTGTAACGACTTTCCCTTCACGCCTTGTATCATTACCCCCTCTTTTGAAAATGGTATCTCATTTCTTCATAAAATTCTCAGGTAGTCTCCTCTACGGATAGATGTTGCTACTGAGTCAAGACCTCCTCATGCTATTTGTCATTCCTTTTGATCATCCTGTGACCAAGTACAAGATTTGGTAGAAGTTTGCATCCTTTTTCATCAATCATCAAGGGTTTTGGAATATTGGCTGCACTAGGACAACCCTCACACTTCTTGAGCAGCAAAATATAGAAGACTGGGTGAATTTTTGCGGTCTACAGCAGCTCCAGCATATAGGAAACCTTAAATGGTCCAAAATAGCATGTGGATAGCTTTTGCTTCTTCTTCAAAGCGACTGAATTTTGACCATAAAGCTGGAGCTTCACATACACAAAGTCACCTTTCTGGAACTCTAAATTATGACGCTTACTGTCCACTGGCACCTTCATATGCGCCTAGGCTCTAAGAAGATTTTTCTCTAGAGTGTTCAATAACATCTTCCGTTGTTAGAGCTATTCCTGAATTGCTGGGGTGTCCAAATACCGCATGGAATGGGGACAGGCCGATGGCCGAGTGGAATGAAGTATTATAACTGTAAGCGGCCCATGGCAGGAGTTTATACCAGTCCCAAGGATTCTCCTGCATATAACAATGGATATACATCTCCAAGCATCATGTATTTGTCCATCCGATTTGGGGTGGTATGTCAAACTTCAGGCAAGTTCAATTCCCTTTCGTGCACAACATTGTTCCCAAAACTGGCTAGTGAATACCTTGTCTCGATCTAACACAATCGATTGTGGCATATCATGAATACTAACCACATGCTTGAGGAATGCCTCAGCCACTTTAGGTGCTGAAAAATCCAGGGATAATAGAATGAAGTGAGAAAATTTGGGAATACAATCCACCACAACTAAGATCACCGAATAGCCATGTACTACTGGTAATCTAGTGACGAAATTCATGGAAATATCTTGCCAAATGTGTGTCGCAATAGGTAGTGGTTATAACAATCCCTGAAGGGTATTTACAAAATTTGATTAATTCATATTATTAATATTATTGATATTATTGTTAATATTATTATTAATATTAATAAATGATCACTAACCGTTTAGTACTATTTGGTTGAAAGGACACAACCTTTTAAGGATTGTGTATGTTCAAAACATTGTGTTTATTGGCTAAAGGGGCACAACTCTTTAAGAATTGTGTATGTTCAAAACATTGTATCTATTGGCAATAGAAAAGACACAACCATTTGTATATGTAACTAATCATAATTGCTATATGCAATATGTATAAATAAGTCCTTGTTCACTATTTCAGGTATGAAGTACTAAGTGTATATGTTAATTAACTATTAAGAGATTTTCTTTGTTCAAGAGAGTTGAGAATTTGTTACTATTTCTAATTAAGAAATTCTTAGGTTTCATTGTATCTTGGGAGAGTATTGTCATCCACCCTATAGCAACTAAGTGTGGGGACAAATAACTCTCTAAAGAAAGCGATCTAATCGTGCCTTGAAACCACTATACAAATATAAGATTTTGTCATCTTCTCATACTAATATTCCCAACAATTTTAGAGAGATATTTGTTGAAGATGACACAAGATCAAAACACCACGTTCAAGGTCATGAATCAAGAGTTTGTCAGTTAGATCGCTTTGATGGAACAAACTTCAACCGTTGGAAGGACAAGATGATGTTCCTTCTTTCGGTTCTCAATCTTGTATATGTGATTGACCCAAAGACTACACCAATTGCCGATGCCACTGAAAATGTCACACTGGAAGAGAAAGAAAAGATCGTTCAATTGAAGAAGAAACGTGATGAAGATACTTTTGCATGTCGAGGTCATATTCTCAACACTTTATCCGTCCGACTCTATGATCTCTACAATACCGAACGACAAGGAACAAATAAGTTTATTATGATGAAATATTTTGAATTTATTATGAATGATACTATGCCTGTCATGGATCAAATTCATGAATTACAAATCCTTGTAAGTAGACTTCGTGATCTACAAGTGGTGATCCCTAAATCATTACAAGTTGGAGCAATTATTTCAAAATTGCCTTCATCTTGGAATGGTTATAGGAAGAAACTTTTACATCTTGGCGAGGACTTCACAATTGAGAAATTACAAAGGCATATACGTATAGAGGAGGAAACTCGAAAACGTGATACTGTGTATCTTTCTCAAAGTTCTAAAGTGAATCATATTGGTGAAAACAACACCAATAAGAAGAAAAGAAAGTTCTCTAAAGATTCAAAGCAAGTTAAGAAGAGACAAAGAGAGTGTTATCATTGTCATAAGAAAGGACACTATATCAAAGTATGTAGACTTCTGAAAAAGGAAGCACCAAAGACTAACTTAGTGGAAGAGAAGGATCTAATTGCTATGGTTGCAGAAAAAGTACAAAACATGCATATTGGCATGGTTACAGAAGTCAACATAGCAACACAAGAAAAATCACTTGAGTGGTGGTTAGATTCTGGGGCTACTGTTCACGTTTGCAATGATCGCAACCAATTCAAAATATATGAAGAAGTGAACAATAGAGAAGTCTTGATGGGCAATGACAACTCAGCCAAAGTTTGTGGTCAAGGAACTGTGGAATTAAATTTTACATCTGGAAAAAAATTAAGTTTAATAAATGTACTTCATGTTCCAGATTTGAGAAAAAATTTAGTTTCTGTTAGTCTCTTCTGTAAGAAAGGATTCAAAGTTATAATGGAATCCGATAAAGTGATCTTGCTTAAGAATGATGTATTCATAGGAAAAGGATATTGTACTGAAAGCATGTTTAAACTTAGTATTAATAAAGTGAATGTTTCCTTGTATGTTGTTGATTCTTGTGATTTATGGCATAGTAGATTAACACACTTAAATTACAAATCAATTGAGTATATGCAAAAGAATAACTATATTGATCTTAGTAATAAGAATTTTAATAAGAAATGTGATATTTGCATACAATCCAAAATTACTAAGAAACCTTTTCCTAAGGTTGAAAGAAATACACATTTATTAGAATTGATTCATAGTGATATTTGTGAACTAAATGGCAATATTACTAGAGGAGAAAAAAGATATTTCATAACCTTTATTGATGATTGTTCTAGATTTACTTATGTGTATTTGCTTAGAAATAAAGATGAAGCTTTTGAAATATTTAAGAAATATAAAATGGAAGTAGAAAATATGCATGATAAGAAAATAAAAGTTCTTTGTAGTGATCGAGGTGGAGAATATTTTTCTAATGAATTTGATCACTTTTGTGAATTACATGGTATTGTGCATGAATCTTCCGCTCCATATACTTCGCAACAAAATGGTTTGGCGGAAAGAAAAAACCGTACCTTAGTGGATATGGTAAATTCAATGTTACTAAATGCAAAATTGCCTTACAATTTGTTGAGTGAAGCATTATTGACATCATGTCATATCCATAATAGGATACCATCAAGACATAGAAAAGTTTCTCCTTATGAAATTTGGAAAGGAAGAAAACCTAATTTAAATTATCTTAAAGTGTGGGGGTGTTTAGCCTTTTATCGAGTTCTTGATCAATAGAGAACCAAATTGGGGCCAAGAGCCATAAAAGGCACTTTTATAGGATATGCTCAAAATTCTAAAGCATATAGAATATTAGACTTAGTGTCTAATGTAGTTATTAAATCAAGAGAAGTAAAATTTATTGAAAATAAATTTATCAATGATTCAACTTCTAATTCAGAGTATCCCCAAAATAATACTGATATTTCACAAGAAATAAATAATCAAAACAATAAACGTCTAAGCGACAAAAAGTTGATTGAACCAAGAAAGAGCTTGAGAGTAAGAAAAGAAAAGGATTATAAACATATCATCAACATTTTTGCCACAAAAGTCAATATGGCTAGCATCTCCCAACAATCCCACTGGTGGCGGGTGCAGTATTTAGCTTGTTGGCACACAGAACATGCTTTCACGTACTGAGTCTTTTGGTAGCCTCCTGATGCCAGGGCATCTAGGCCAGTTTCACTGACCTTTTCTTTACTGTTTTAGGATAGTTTCATGCATTTTCTTAGTGAATAAGGCAAGTTTTGGATAAAAATACACTTACACCTTGATTCAAGCAACTATTGTGAATTTCATATGATTTCATGAAGATTTTGCTAGAATTGCATGATAAATTGATAATGCATAATCTCATGACTTTGGCTAGAGCTTTGATGCACTTTATTTGCTTGATTTCAGGGCAAAGGAAGCAAGGAAGAACCACGTTAGTACTCACGTTAATCTAGTTAATGATGAGCGGATAATTTATACGCTTTTTGGCATTGTTTCTAGTATGTTTTTAGTATGTTTTAGTTAGTTTTTATTATATTTTTATTAGTTTTTAGTTAAAATTCACTTTTCTGGACTTTACTATGAGTTTGTGTGTTTTTCTGTGATTTCAGGTATTTTCTGGCTGAAATTGAGGGACCTGAGCAAAAATCTGATTCAGAGGCTGAAAAGGACTGCAGATGCTGTTGGATTCTGACCTCCCTGCACTCAAAGTGGATTTTCTGGAGCTACAGAAGTCCAATTGGCACGCTCTCAATTGCGTTGGAAAGTAGACATCCTGGGCTTTCCAGAAATGTATAATAGTCCAAACTTTGCCCGAGATTTGATGTCCCAAACTGGCGTTCCAAATCAGCTCAAAATTGCCCGGCGTTAAACGCCGGAACTGGCACAAGAATGGGAGTTAAACGCCCAAACTAGCACAAAAGCTGGCGTTTAACTCCAAGAAAAGTCTCTACACATAGAAGCTTCAATGCTCAGCCCAAGCACACACCAAGTGGGCCTGGAAGTAGATTTTTATGTCATTTACTCATTTCTGTAAACCCTAGGCTACTAGTTCTCTACAAATAGGACCTTTTGCTATTGTATTTTACATCTTTGGATCTTTGATCATCTTTAGATCTTTGAATCCTTTTGATCACGTTTTGGGGACTGGCCATTCGGCCTTGCCTAGACCTTGTTCTTATGTATTTTCAACGGTGGAGTTTCTACACACCATAGATTAAGGTGTGGAGCTCTGCTGTACCTCGAGTATTAATGCAATTACTATTGTTCTTTTATTCAATTCAGCTTGTTCTTGTTCTAAGATATCACTTGTTCCTCAACTTGATGAATGTGATGATCCGTGACACTCATCATCATTCTCACCTATGAACGTGTGCCTGACAACCACCTCCGTTCTACCTTAGATTGAGTGGATATCTCTTGGATCCCTTAATCGGAATCTTCGTGGTATAAGCTAGAATTGATGGCGACATTCAAGAGAATCCAGAAGGTCTAAACCTTGTCTGTGGTATTCTGAGTAGGATTCAATGATTGAATGACTGTGACGAGCTTCAAACTCCTGAAGGATGGGCGTTAGTGACAGACGTAAAAGAATCACTGGATTCTATTCCAACTTGATTGAGAACCGACAGATGATTAGCCGTGCTGTGACAGAGCGCGTTGAACATTTTCACTGAGAGGACGGGACTGTACCCACTGACAACGGTGATGCCCAACATACAGCTTGCCATAGAAAGGAGTAAGAAGGATTGGATGAAGACAGTAGGAAAGCAGAGAGACGGAAGGGACAAAGCATCTCCATTCGCTTATCTGAAATTCTCACCAATGAATTACATAAGTATCTCTATCTTTATTTTATGTTTTATTCATAAATCATCCATAACCATTTGAATCCGCCTGACTGAGATTTACAAGGTGACCATAGCTTGCTTCATACCAACAATCTCCGTGGGATCGACCCTTACTCGCGTAAGGTTTATTACTTGGACGACCCAGTGCACTTGCTGGTTAGTTGTGCGAAATTGTGATAAAGAGTTGAGATTGCAATTGAGCGTACCATGTTGATGGCGCCATTGATGATCACAATTTCGTGCACCAAGTTTTTGGCGCCGTTGCCGGGGATTGTTTGAGTTTGGACAACTGACGGTTCATCTTGTTGCTTAGCTTAGGTATTTTTCTTCAGAGTTCTTAAGAATGAATTCTAGTGTTTCAAGGTGATGTTCTTATCATCACCAAAGCTGATTGATTCTCATCAATTTAGCTCTTGAATGCAATGTCCTGTTGAAGCTTGGCTAGCCATGTCTAATTTCTTTAGACTAAAGCTTTAAACTAACATTGCATGATTCCTGGAATTCTCATTAAGAATTTTGATATCCTTATTTTCTTTCAATTTTTGAAAAAAAAATCCAAAAAAAAAAAATTACAAAATCATAAAAACCAAAAATATTTTATGTTTCTTGTTGAGTCTAATGTCTCATTTTAAGTTTGGTGTCAATTGCATGTTTCTGTTCTTCTTGCATTCATTCATGTGTCTTAAGTGATCTTCAAGATGTTCTTGATGATTTTCTTGCTTTGATCTTTAAATTCTCTTGTCTTGTGTATTTTGTGTTTCTCATATGCATTCTCAATTTGTTAGTGTCATTAGTATACAAACTTTTAAGTTTGGTGTCTTGCATGCATTGTTTATTTGATTTTAGTTGCATTTTGATTATTCCTCATTATTAAAAATCCAAAAAAAAATTTTTTCTTTGTGTCTTTTCAAGTCAATAATACAGAGAATTGAAGATTCAGAACATACAGCAGAGGAATTACACAGAAAAAGCCGGGCCTTTAAAACGCCCAGTGAGGAAGGAAAACTGGCGTTTAAACGCTAGCCAGGGTGCCTGGCTGGGCGTTTAACGCCCAAAAGGGTAGCAATTTGGGCGTTAAACGCCAGAATGTATACCATTCTGGGCGTTTAACGCCAGGATGGCACAAGAGGGAAGATTTTGTTTTTAACTCAATTTTTTTTCAAGTTTTCAAAATTTTTCAAAATCAAATCTTTTTCAAATCATATCTTTTCAATCATATATTTTCAAAATTAATTTCTTTCCATTTTCAAAAATACTTGCTAACAATTAAGGATATGATTCAACATTTCAATTATGTTACCTTTTCTGTTGAGAAAGGTTTAATGTCTGAATCATATCTTTCTTGTTAGCCAAGTCATTAGTTTTCAAAATCAAATCTTTTTAAATTGTTTTTCAAATCATATCTTCTCAATCATATCTTTTTAAAACTATATCTTTTCAATCATATCTTTTAATCACATCTTTTTCAAAATAAGTTTTCAATCATATCTTTTTGATTTCTAATTTCAAAATCTTTTTCAAAAATCACTTGATTTCTTTTCCACTCTTAGTTTTCAAAAATCAATTAGTATTTTTCAAAATGTTTTTAAACTCTTTTTAATTTATTTTCGAAAATTTCTTCCCCTCTTCTCACATCCTTCTATTTATGGACTAACACTCCTCCTCAATGCACAATTCGAACTCCATCTTTCTTGATAAGTTTGAATTCTTCTACCTCTTCCTTCTAATTTTCTTTTCCTCTGACACCTCAAGGAATCTCTATACTGTGACATAGAGGATTACATATTTTCTTGTTCTCTTCTCTTTCATATGAGCAGGAGCAAAGACAAAAGCATTCTTGTTGAGGCTGACCCTGAACCTGAAAGGACCTTGAAGTGAAAGCTAAGGCACAACTCTCTGTAGAGGATCTAACAGAAATCTTCAAAGAAGAAGAACCCATGGCAGCCGAAAACAACAATAATGCCAACAATGCAAGGAAGGTGCTGGGTGACTTTACTGCACCTACTCCCGACTTCTATGGGAGAAGCATCTCTATCCCTGCCATTGGAGCAAACAACTTTGAGCTTAAGCCTCAATTAGTTTCTCTAATGCAACAGAATTGCAAGTTCCATGGACTTCTATTGGAAGATCCTCATCAGTTTTTGGCTGAGTTCTTGCAAATCTGTGACACTGTCAAGGCTAATGGGGTTGACCCTGAGGTCTACAGACTTATGCTATTCCCTTTTGCTATAAGAGACAGAGCTAGGATATGGTTGGACTCACAACCTAAAGAAAGCATGAACTCTTGGGAAAAGCTAGTCAATGCCTTCTTGGCAAAGTTCTTTTCACCTCAAAAATTGAGTAAGCTTAGAGTGGAAGTCCAAACCTTCAGGCAGAAGGAAGGTGAATCCCTCTATGAAGCATGGGAAAGATACAAACAATTGATCAGAAAGTGTCCTTCTGACATGCTTTCTGAATGGAGCATCATAGGTATCTTCTATGATGGTCTGTCTGAACTGTCCAAGATGTCATTGGACAGCTCTGCTGGAGGATCTCTTCATCTGAAGAAGACGCCTGCAGAAGCTCAAGAACTCATAGAAATGGTTGCAAATAACCAATTCATGTACACTTCTGAAAGGAATCCTGTGAACAATGGGATGAATCAAAAGAAAGGAGTTCTTGAGATTGATACTCTGAATGCCATATTGGCTCAGAACAAAATATTGACTCAGCAAGTCAATATGATTTCACAAAGTCTATCTAGAATGCAAGCTGCACCAGGCAGTACTAAGGACACTTCATCTGAGGAAGAAGCTTATAATCTTGAGAACCCTTCAATGAAAGAGGTGAATTATATGGGAGAACCCTATGGAAACACCTGTAATCCTTCATGGAGAAATCATCCAAATCTCTCATGGGAGGACCAACAGAGACCTCAACAAGGTTTCAACAACAATAATGGTGGAAGAAACAGGTTTAGCAATGGCAAGCCTTTTCCATCATCTTCTCAGCAACAGACAGAGAATTCTAAGCAGAGCCACTCTGACTTAGCAACCATGGTCTCTGATCTAATCAAAACCACTCAAAGTTTGATGACTGAAATAAGGTCCTCCATTAGAAATTTGGAGGCACAAGTGGGACAGCTGAGCAAGAAAATTACTGAACTCCCTCTTAGTACTCTTCCAAGCAATACAGAAGAGAATCCAAAAGGAGAGTGCAAGGCCATCAACATGGCCGAAATTGGAGAGGAAGAAGAGGCAGTGAACACCACTGAGGAAGACCTCAATGGACGTCCACTGGCCTCCAATGAATTCCCTAATGAGGAACCATGGGAATCTGAGGCTCACACTGAGACCATAGAGATTCCATTGGAATTACTTCTGCCATTCATGAGCTCTGATGAGTATTCCTCCTCTGAAGAGGATGAATATGTCACTGAAGAGCAAGTTGCTAAATACCTTGGAGCAATCATGAAGCTAAATGACAAGTTATTTGGTAATGAGACTTGGGAGGATGAACCCCCTTTGCTCACCAAAGAACTGGATGACTTGTCTACTCAGAGATTACCTCAAAAGAGACAGGACCATTCTCAATACCTTGTACCATAGGCTCCATGACCTTTAAGAAGGCTCTGTTTGACCTAGGGTCAAGCATAAATCTTATGCCTCTCTCTGTAATGGAGAAGCTAGGGATCTTTGAGGTACAAGCTGCAAGAATCTCACTAGAGATGGCAGACAATTCAAAAAAACAAGCTTATAGACTTGTAGAGGATGTTCTGGTAAAGGTTGAAGACCATTACATCCTTGCTGATTTCATAGTCCTAGAAATTGGGAAGTGCATGGATGAATCAATCATCCTTGGCAGACCCTTCCTAGCCACAGCAAAGGCTGTGATTGATGTTGATAGAGGTGAATTGATTATTCAAGTGAATGAAGAATCTTTTGTGTTTAAGGCTCAAGGATATCCCTCTGTAACAATGGAGAGGAAGCATGAAGAGCTTCTCTCAAAACAGAGTCAAATAGAGCCCCCACAGTCAAACTCTAAGTTTGGTGTTGGGAGGCCACAACCAACTTCTAAGTTTGGTGTTGAACCCCCACATTCAAACTCTAAGTTTGGTGTTGGGAGATTCCAACATTGCTCTGAGTATCTGTAAGGCTCTATGAGAGCACACTGTCAAGCTACTGACATTAAAAAAGCACTTGTTGGGAGGTAACCCAATGTTATATTTATCTATTTTCCTTTGTTATTTTATGTTTTCTGTAGGTTGATGATCATGGAAAGTCACAAAATCAATTGAAAAAGCAAAAACAGAATGAAAAACAGAAAGAAAAATAGCACACTCTGGAGGAAAACCTTGCTGGCGTTTAAACGCCAGTAAGGGCAGCAAATGGGCGTTCAACGCCCAGTCTGGCACCATTTTGGGCGTTTAACGCCAGAAAGAGGCACCAGACTGGCGTTAAACGCCAGGAAAGGGCAAGAAGCTGGCGTTAAACCCCAGAAATGGGCACCAGCCCGGCGTTTAATGCCAGAATTGGCATAAAGAGCATTTTTGCTTGCCACTTGGTGCAGGGATGAATTTTCCTTGACACCTCAGGATCTGTGGATCCCACAGGATCCCCACCTACCCCACCACTCTCTCTCTTCTTCACCCATTCACCAATCACCTCAACACCTCTTCCCCAAAAACCCCTCACCTATCAAATCCCACTATTCTCTTCACCACTCACATCCATCCTTCATAAAACCCCACCTACCTCACCATTCAAATTCAAACCAATTTCCCTTCCAAACCCACCCATACATGACCAAACCTTACCCCTCTCCCCACTCCTATATAAACCCATCTTCACCACCTCATTTTCCCACAACCTAAACACTCCTTCCCCCCTTGGCCGAACCACAAAGCCATCTCCATCTCCTCTATTTCTTCTACTTCTACTCTCTTCTTTCTTGTTTTGCTCGAGGACGAGCAAACTTTTAAGTTTGGTGTGGTAAAAGCATTGCTTTTTGTTTTTCCATAACCATTTATGGCATCCAAGGCCGGAGAAACCTCTAGAAAGAGGAAAGGGAAGGAAAAAGCTTCCACCTCCGAGTCATGGGAGATGGAGAGATTTATCTCAAGGGTGCATCAAGACCACTTCTATGAAGTTGTGGCCATGAAGAAGGTGATCCCCGAGGTCCCTTTCAAACTCAAAAAGAGTGAATATCCTGAGATCCAACATGAGATCCGAAGAAGAGGTTGGGAAGTTCTTACCAACCCCATTCAACAAGTCGAAATCTTAATGGTTCAAGAGTTCTATGCTAATGCATGGATCACCAAGAACCATGATCAAAGTGTGAACCCGAACCCAAAGAATTGGCTTACAATGGTTCGGGAGAAATACTTAGATTTTAGTCCGAAAAATGTAAGGTTGGCATTCAACTTGCCCATGATGCAAGGAGATGAACACCCCTATACTAGAATGGTCAACTTTGATCAAAGGTTGGACCAAGTCCTCATAGACATTTATGAAGAGGGCGCTCAATGGAAGAGAGATTCAAGAGGGAAGCCGGTTCAACTGAGAAGGCATGACCTCAAGCCCGTGGGTAAGGGATGGTTGGAGTTTATCTAACGCTCAATCATTCCCACTAGCAACCATTTCGAAGTTACTATAGACCGGGCCATCATGATCCATAGCATCATGATTGGAGAGGAAGTAGAAGTTCATGAGGTTATAGCCCAAGAACTTTATAAGGTGGCAGACAAGTCCTCTACCTTGGCAAGGTTAGCCTTTCCTCATCTCATTTGTCACCTCTGTTATTCAGTTGGAATTGACATAGAGGGAGACATCCCCATTGATGAGGACAAGCCCATCACTAAGAAAAGGATGGAGCAAACAAGAGATCCCACTCATCATGAAATCCCTGAGATGCCTCAAGGAATGCACTTTCCTCCACAAAACTATTGGGAGCAAATCAACACCTCCCTAGGAGAATTGAGTTCCAACATGGGACAACTAAGGTGGACCCGTTCTTTAATTTCCTTGTTCTTTATTTTCTTGTTTTTCAAATTTTATGCTTATGTTTATCCATGTTTGTGTCTTATTACATGATCATTAGTGTCTTAGTGTCTATGCCTTAAAGTTATGAATGTCCTATGAATCCATCACCTTTCTTAAATGAAAAATGCTCTTAAATGAAAAAGAGAAGAATTGCATGAATTTTGAATTTTATAACAGATTAATTATTTTGATGTGGTGGCAATACTTTTGTTTTCTGAATGTATGCTTGAACAATGCATATGTCTTTTGAATTTGTGGTTCATGAATGTTGGCTCTTGAAAGAATAATGAAAAAGGAGACATGTTACTGAGGATCTGAAAAATCATAAAAATGATTCTTGAAGCAAGAAAAAGCAGTGAATTCAAAAAAAGTATATGCGAAAAAAAAAGGAAAGAAAGCAAGCAGAAAAAGCCAAAAGCCCTTTAAACTAAAAGGCAAGGGTAAAAATAAAAAGGATCCAAGGCTTTGAGCATCAGTGGATAGGAGGGCCCACAGGAATAAAATCCTGGCCAAAGCGGCTAAACCAAGCTGTCCCTAACCATGTGCTTGTGGCGTGAAGGTGTCAAGTGAAAACTTGAGACTGAGCGGTTAAAGTCGTGATCCAAGGCAAAAAGAGTGTGCTTAAGAACCTTGGACACCTCTAATTGGGGACTCTAGCAAAGCTGAGTCACAATCTGAAAAGGTTCACCCAGTTATGTGTCTGTGGCATGTATGTATCCGGTGGTAATACTGGAAGACAGAGTGCTTTGGGCCACGGCCAAGACTCATAAAGTAGCTGTGTTCAAGAATCATCATACTTAACTAAGAGAATCAATAACACTATCTGGATTCTGAGTTCCTATAGAAGCCAATCATTCTGAATTTCAAAGGATATAGTGAGATGCCAAAACTGTTCAGAGGCAAAAAGCTAAAAGCCCCGCTCATCTAATTAATACTGATCTTCATAGATGTTTTTGGAATTCATTGCATATTCTCTTCTTTTTATCTTATTTGATTTTCAGTTGCTTGGGGACAAGCAACAATTTAAGTTTGGTGTTGTGATGAGCGGATAATTTATACGCTTTTTGGCATTGTTTTTAGTATGTTTTAGTTAGTTTTTATTATATTTTTATTAGTTTTTAGTTAAAATTCACTTTTCTGGACTTTACTATGAGTTTGTGTGTTTTTCTGTGATTTCAGGTATTTTCTGGCTGATATTGAGGGACCTGAGCAAAAATCTGATTCAGAGGCTGAAAAGGACTGCAGATGCTGTTGGATTCTGACCTCCCTGCACTCGAAGTGGATTTTCTGGAGCTACAGAAGCCCAATTGGCGCATCCTCAATTTCGTTGGAAAGTAGACATTCTGGGCTTTTCAGCAATGTATAATAGTCCATACTTTGTCCGAGATTTGATGGCCCAAACCGGCGTTCCAAATCAGCTCAAAACTGCCCGGCGTTAAACACCAAAACTGGCACAAGAATGGGAGTTAAACGCCCAAACTGGCACAAAAGCTGGCGTTTAACTCCAAGAAAAGTCTCTACACATAGAAGCTTCAATTCTCAGCCCAAGCACACAACAAGTGGGCCCGGAAATGGATTTTTATGTCATTTACTCATTTCTGTAAACCCTAGGCTACTAGTTCTCTACAAATAGGATCTTTTGCTATTGTATTTTACATCTTTGGATCTTTGATCATCTTTAGATCTTTGAATCCTTTTGATCACGTTTTGGGGCTGGCCATTCGGCCATGCCTAGACCTTGTTCTTATGTATTTTCAACGGTGGAGTTTCTACACACCATAGATTAAGGTGTGGAGCTCTGCTGTACCTCGAGTATTAATGCAATTACTATTGTTCTTTTATTCAATTCAGCTTGTTCTTGTTCTAAGATATCACTTGTTCCTCAACCTGATGAATGTGATGATCCGTGACACTCATCATCATTCTCACCTATGAACGTGTGCCTGACAACCACCTCCGTTCTACCTTAGATTGAGTGGATATCTCTTGGATCCCTTAATTGGAATCTTCGTGGTATAAGCTAGAATTGATGGCGGCATTCAAGAGAATCCAGAAGGTCTAAACCTTGTCTGTGGTATTCTGAGTAGGATTCAATGATTGAATGACTGTTACGAGCTTCAAACTCCTGAAGGCTGGGCGTTAGTGACAGACGCAAAAGAATCACTGGATTCTATTCCAACCTGATTGAGAACCGACAGATGATTAGCCGTGCTGTGACAGAGCGCGTTGAACATTTTCACTGAGAGGACGGGACTGTAGCCACTGACAACGGTGATGCCCAACATACAGCTTGCTATGGAAATGAGTAAGAAGGATTGGATGAAGACAGTAGGAAAGTAGAGAGACAGAAGGGACAAAGCATCTCCATTCGCTTATCTGAAATTCTCACCAATGAATTACATAAGTATCTCTATCTTTATTTTATGTTTTATTCATAAATCATCCATAACCATTTGAATCCGCCTGACTGAGATTTACAAGGTGACCATAGCTTGCTTCATACCAACAATCTCCGTGGGATCGACCCTTACTCGCGTAAGGTTTATTACTTGGACGACCCAGTGCACTTGCTGGTTAGTTGTGCGAAGTTGTGATAAAGAGTTGAGATTGCAATTGAGCGTACCATGTTGATGGCGCCATTGATGATCACAATTTCGTGCACCAGTTAACGTAAACTCTAACGTGGAATGGTAAATAGCTTGCAACGTTAATGAGAAAAGTGATCACCAATAACGCCTGCGAAGCCATCAATAGCTCACGTTACTTGCCACATTAACTAAGTTAACGTGGTAGTTAACGTGGAGACAAAAGAGAACTCCAACGTTAAGGGAAAACGTGAACACCAATAACGTTCTGCTCCAGTATTAGTGGTAAAAGTGAACACCACTAACGTTCCAAAACTTAGCAATGAGCCACGTTAAGAGTCACGTTAACTTAGTTAACGTGAACTCTAACGTGGAAGAGAAGAACAATGCCAACGTTAGTGACACTCACCTTTGTCACAAACGTTGGATCAACTAGCATTGCCTACGTTAGTGGTCACGTTAAGACCACTAACGTGAGAGTTAACGTGGAGTTGAGGATTGATGAGCCAACGTTAGTGACACTCACTTTTGTCACTAACGTTGGAAGATGGCATTCTCTACTACGTTAAGAGTCACATTAACTTAGTTAACGTGAGCTCTAACGTGGAGTGTAGGGGCATTTGGAGCGTTAGTGACAAAGGTAAGTGTCACTAACGCTCTCGAAGGTGAAGCATACCCACGTTAAGAGCCACGTTAGTTACACTAACGTGAACTCTAACGTAGGGACAAAAGGCACATAGCAACGTTATTGGGAAAGGTGAGTCCCAATAACGCTTGCGAAAGGGGTATGAGCCAACGTTATTGGGAAAAGTGAGTCCCAATAACGTTAGCAAAGATTTAGAAGGCAACGTTAGTGCCACTAACGTTGGAGTTAACGTGTGGTATTTGAGGGTGGAACGTTGATAAACGAAATTTAGCATGCCGATTTAGAATTCAATGATGAATACGATCGTGAGTATAGTCTAATCGACACTTAAACTTCACACCAAACAATCCTACAATCTATAATCGAGAGTACTAGTCTCACGAGTCGTCCTCCCTTGCAATTGCTAAAGTGTGCATCTTATTGATTAGAAAGCCTTGTTAGGATTCTTTGAAGGTTTTAGCAGAGTAATAGGAAACAAACAATCAATCATTAAAAGACTTGGCTTAGGGTTAGCATTAGAAATTCTATCCTTATAGTTCCTTCAATGATGACAACAATTAGGCCTTGCTTCATTTAGTTAACCCCTAGGCATAGAGGAAAGTCAAATGAGAATAATCAACTTGAGTCACAAGTCCTAGCTTCACCTCATGGAAATCAGGCTTTAGTGCACTCCAAGTCGATTAGCAATCCCTAATTCCAAATCAACAATTGACACAACTATTCAACTTCTTCTAATGGCCCAAACCCTATGCCAAGTAAGAAATTTCTACTCCATAACTAGTGTTTACATTTTATCAAACATTTGATGAGCAAGAATGAAAGTCATAGTAAAAATGAGAAGAAAATTAGAATTAAAAGTATTGCAACACAAGGAACTAACAATAATTATCAAAGAACAACAATGAAAATCAAATTCTCAAGGAATTGATAAAATCCAAAACTACAAAGTTGAATCCTAGATCTATGAAAATTGAGCAATTACAAGTACTACTTGAGATTGGGGAAGAAGATCTATGACATGAACAAAGTGAATTGAGAATTGCAATGGATCTCACCAAAGAGTGATTGAAAATTCAGAAATTAGATGAAGATGAACCCTAGTGAGAGCTTGGAATCTCTCTCTCCTTCTCCAAGAGTGTAACTAACTATTCCCCCCCTAAAAATATCTAAAATCTAGAAAATGAGCTAAAAGGTCCTTAACCCTTGTTCCTTTGGTCTTCCTAAGCTTTTCCCGCCAAGGCATTTCCCCAAAAATGGGATTCCCAACTGCCTCCACGCCTAAGTCACGTGGCTCTTAAAAAATCACATTCGAACATCGGCGTGCACGCGCAATGTACGCGTGCGCGCCACCGAAGCATCTTGTAATGTGCGCGGAGGCGTGATGTACGCGTGCGCGCCACTGAAGATTATGGCCTAGCCGCTACGCAAGCCAGCTCGTGGCTTGGCTCTTGGCTTCGACTTCTAGTTGCTCAATCCACGCGGACGCGTCAAGTGCGCGCACGCGCCCATGCTGAAATTTCCAAAGCTCAATTCTCATGCTCCCTTCCTTTGCACCCGTCCTCCTTCTCTCTTCCGGTCCATCCCTGCCCTATATTCTGAAACCACTTAACACACAGGTCACGGCATCGAATGGCACCAAGAGAAGATTAGAAATGTATCTATTTTAGTGCAAAATAAGCATGTTTTCATCCATGGGGCAAAATTAGGAAAGGAACACAAAGTCTTGTATTTTCATATAGAAAGCGTGTGGAATCATTGATAAAACCCCTGAAATTAACACAAGATAAACCCTCAAAATGGGGTTTATCAACCTCCCCACACTTAAATCCTAGCATGTCCTCATGCTTAGAGAAATGCAAGAGAAACACAGAAGACCGAGGGATCATAAAAGTATAAGACTCATGAAGTGCAACCTACTTATGTGAATGTAACTATGACTAGTGCTATTATCTACTTGGTTAGAAACAAATCAACCTTCCAATGATATACGCAAGCATATGGGATACGATGGTGGTCAATGTATAGGACTTACCAATTTTAAGCATCAAATGCAATATATGCAACCTTGCATGAGAAATGCTCGTGAGAGCCGGGAATCAAGGAATTGAGCATCGAACCCTCACCGGAAGTGTTTGCACTCTAGTCGCTCGGTGTTTGGGGTTGATTCACTCAATTCTCCCCTAATCATGCTTTCCAAGATTTGTTTTTCTTCTAACAATCAACAATTATTCAATGCACGCATACAATTATCATGAGGTATTTTCTTTAGGTTGTAATGGGGCTAGGGTTAAGGTAGGATGCATATTTGGTCAAGTGAGCTTGAAGTTTGAATCTTTGATAGGCTTAGACTTCCCACCTAACCTATGACATCCTATACAATTAAGTTCTAACCTAACTACCCATTCTTCACCTTTCTACATACTCATGCATTCCCTTTTCATTTCACAACACATATGCATTGACTTTTATTTGAGCATTACTTTGGGGCATTTTGTCCCTTTTTTTTTCTTTCTTTTTCTTCTTTTTTTTATATATACAAGAGCATCAATGCATAAGGTTTTACAATTGATCAATACATGAGCATGTATCCAATTTCCAATAATTTCAATAAAGATACAGAACTACCCCTTTTTTTTTCCAATGTCCCAAGGTTCCCACACTTGAATGATACTCACACACACTAGCCTAAGCTAATCAAAGATCCAAATTAAGGACATTTATTATTTTTCGCTTTAAGACTTGTAATGTGCTAAATTAAGAACAAAGTGGGTTAATCGTAGGCTCAAATTTGGCTAACAAAGGAAGATAAAAGGTAAGGCCATTTGGGTAAGTGAGCTGATGAAAAGATGGCCTCAATCATATAAATGCATGAATACACAAAATAATGGATATAAAGAATCAAACAAATCAAGGGTCACACTCATAGAGAGAAAACAATTGCACACAAGAAGGACAGTAGGTGACTATAAGATGTAGCCACAAACAAGGCTCAAAGCTCACTAGCTTGTGTTCTTAACTCAAAATCCATGTTCCAAAATATAATTCTTCATGCAAATTTGGCATCAAAGTATTTAAAATTGGCAATGCCACGGTTGCCCCAAAGTATTGGTTTCCTAAGAAAGAGTTTCATTGTTCCAACTAAGTAAACTTATCATGCGAATGGTGTCAACTAAGACCTAATCATGCAACCTATCCTAATTACAAAGGAGTTCAAGGAACAAGAATTTATTCGGATGTTACCTACGGAGATCGGTCGGCCGACCTCCCCACACTTAAAACTTAGCACGGTCCTCCGTGCTATAGGTTAGGCGCAATGGGTGGTCGAGTCCCGAGTGTCCCTCATCTCCAATGTCATCGCTATCTCCGCTTGAAGTTGCGGTGGATGTGGAGATATCTGGTTCCTCCATAGGTGGGGTGACTACGCTTAGAAGTTTCTTCACATGAGCATATCGGCGTTGGTTACGCCTCTCATAACGGTCCAACTTCTTGTGAAGGTCTTCAAGGCGTTGGGTGGCTGATTTTTGTGGTGTAGATGATGTGGTAGTGTTGCGAGTTGGTGTGGGTAGTCCAATGTCCTTGGAGAATTCCGGAGGCTTGAGGCACCTCTTGGTCGGAATAACATCGCCTTCGACCGGAATTGAGGTTCTCCTATCCTTAGCCTCTCGGTTGACGCCGGCCATTGCAACTAATTCGGTCACCATAGTGGGGAATGGCAAATTTCCCTTGGCATGAATGCGCCCAATGGATTGGCGAATGGCATGCGAAATGTCGACCGGTTTCTCGGTTAAGATGCACCATATCAATAATGCAAGCTCGGCGGTAATGGATGACCCATGGGTGCTTGGGAGCACGTAGTGAGCTAGAATTTGGGCCCATGCCGTGGCTTCTTGAGTGAGGTGGCGGACATCTAAACCCTTTGGTCTTTGCTTTATGGTCCCCCGAATCCAATATGCGTCGGGTAAAGCAATTACACGGAGGATTGCGCTCCAATCGAACGCACGGTCATCGCATGTAGTCAAGACTTCTTGGTAGGCATCATATCCATCCGTCAACGGCCCAATCCCAAGGACTTCTTGGATGGTTTCCACTGTGACTGACACTTGCTTCCGACGCACAAATATTGATGTGAGAAGGGGTGAGTGGTAGTTGAAGTAGAATTCCACCACCCATGAGAGATTGGCCTTCTTTGGTTGCCTCAAGAGGAACCTCCATTGCCTCCGGTCAATGTGTGGCATCACAATCGGAGTGAGTTGAGCCGGTAGGACTAGAAGGGGCTCCGGGTGATAATTCCTTTCAATCATTCTTGAGTAAACAAGTTCGCAGTAGCGGTTAGGGAACTTATTTGAATCCTTTGGAGGGTTGTCCTTCTCTAGAACATCAACGGGGCCCTTAGCCTTCTTCAGGAGTGGCTTGGCCGTTAGTTCTTGGCGCGCTCTATTGGAAGCTGGCTTCTTCGGAGCTTTCCCTTTGTTCTTTTTGATGACCATCCTGTGATAGTAATGAAAGGGAATAACATCAAACCCAAAGAAGCGTAATTGAATGCGATTATGCAATGAAAAATTATGCCATAGAGTATGGGTATCATTATTACATGACAACTGCAACATGTAACTAAGATAACATGTGAAGAATGATGGCACTATAGAAGGGCATTTTAACTTGATAAACTACCAATGAACTCAACAAATGAAGCAGAATTAAAATTGAAATCTAGCTAACAAACATGAAGTCAAGTGTTAAGCAAGTGTCAATCAAAGAATGATGCAATGGCTATGTACAAAGGAAGATCTTACCATGGTGGGGTGTCTCCCACCCAGCACTTTTGTTTACTGTCCTTAAGTTGGACTTTCACTAGCTCAAAGTTCTTGTTCAAGAGGTGCATCTCTCAAAAGGAATACTTCAAATTCCTTGGAGTTCTTTCTTTGCTCATCGTGATACAATTTGAGACGGTGCCCATTTACCTTAAAAATGTCCGGACTTGATGGGTGGCGCAAGTGGTAGACTGGTGCGCGAAATTGTGATCACTACACAACTTTGCACAACTAACCAGCAAGTGCACTGGGTCGTCCAAGTAATAAACCTTATGCGAGTAAGGGTCGATCCCACGGAGATTGTTAGTATGAAGCAAGCTATGGTCACCTTGTAAATCTTAGTCAGGCAGACTCAAATGGGTATAGTGATATACGAATAAAGCATAAAGATAAAGATAGAGGTACTTATGTAATTCATTGGTAGAAACTTCAGATAAGCGTATGAAGATGCCTTCCCTTCCGTCTCTCTACTTTCCTACTGTCTTCATCCAATCCTTCTTACTCCTTTAAATGGCAAGCTTGTGTAGGGTTTCACTGTTGTCAGTGGCTACCTCCCATCCTCTCAGTGAAAATGTTCCTATGCTCTGTCACAGCATATGGCTAATCAGCTGTCGGTTCTCGGTCAGGCCGGAATAGAATCCAGTGATTCTTTTGCGTCTGTCACTAACGCCCCGCCTGCTAGGAGTTTGAAGCACGTCACAGTCATTCAATCATTGAATCCTACTCAGAATACCACAGACAAGGTTTAGACCTTCCGGATTCTCTTGAATGCCGCCATCAGTTCTTGCCTATACCACGAAGATTCCGGTTAAAGAATCCAAGAGATATTCACTAGAGCCTTGGTTGCTTGTAGAACAAAAGTGGTTGTCAGTCACCTTGTTCATAGATGAGAATGATGATGAGTGTCACGGATCATCACATTCATCAAGTTGAAGAACAAGTGATATCTTGGACAAAGAACAAGCGGAATTGAATAGAAGAACAATAGTAATTGCATTAATACTCGAGGTACAGCAGAGCTCCACACCTTAATCTATGGTGTGTAGAAACTCCACCGTTGAAAATACATAAGAACAAGGTCTAGGCATGGCTGAATGGCCAGCCTCCCAAAGTGAGTTCAATCATAAAAACATGATCAAAAGCTCTAGATGAAAATACAATAGCAAAAGGTCCTACTTATAGAAAACTAGTAGCCTAGGGTGTACAGAGATGAGTAAATGACATAAAAATCCACTTCCGGGCCCACTTGGTGTGTGCTTGGGCTGAGCAATGAAGCAATTTCGTGTAGTGACTCTTCTTGGAGTTAAACGCCAGCTTTTATGCCAGTTTGGGCGTTTAACTCCCATTTAGGTGCCAGTTCCGGCGTTTAACGCTGGAATTTCTGAGGGTGACTTTGAACGCCGGTTTGGGCCATCAAATCTTGGGCAAAGTATGGACTATCATATATTGCTGGAAAGCCCAGGATGTCTACTTTCCAACGCCGTTGAGAGCGCGCCAATTGGGCTTCTGTAGCTCCAGAAAATCCACTTCGAGTGCAGGGAGGTCAGAATCCAACAGCATCTGCAGTCCTTTTCAGTCTCTGGATCAGATTTTTGCTCAGGTCCCTCAATTTCAGCCAGAAAATACCTGAAATCACAGAAAAACACACAAACTCATAGTAAAGTCCAGAAAAGTGAATTTTAACTAAAAACTAATAAAAATATACTAAAAACTAACTAGATCATACTAAAAACACACTAAAAACAATGCCAAAAACGGTACAAATTATCCGCTCATCACAACACCAAACTTAAATAGTTGCTTGTCCTCAAGCAACTGAAGATCAAATAAGATAAAAAGAAGAGAATATGCAATGAATTCCAAAAACATCTATGAAGATCAGTATTAATTAGATGAGCGGGGCTTTTAGCTTTTTGCCTCTGAACAGTTTTGGCATCTCACTCTATCCTTTGCAACTAAGAATGATTGGCTTCTTTAGGAACTCAGAATCCAGATAGTGTTATTGATTCTCCTAGTTAAGTATGATGATTCTTGAACACAGCTAGTTTATGAGTCTTGGCCGTGGCCCAAAGCACTCTGTCTTCCAGTATTACCACCGGATACATACATGCCACAGACACATAATTGGGTGAACCTTTTCAGATTGTGACTCAGCTTTGCTAGAGTCCCCAATTAGAGGTGTCCAGGGTTCTTAAGCACACTCTTTTTGCCTTGGATCACAACTTTATTCTTTCTTTTTCTTTCTTTTTCTCTTTCCTTTTCTTTTTTTTCGCCTCTTTTTTTTTTTTGTATTCACTGCTTTTTCTTGCTTCAAGAATCATTTTTATGATTTTTTAGATCCTCAGTAACATGTCTCCTTTTTCATCATTCTTTCAAGAGCCAACATTCATGAACCACAAATTCAAAAGACATATGCACTGTTTAAGCATACATTCAGAAGACAAAAGTAATGCCACCACATCAAAATAATTAAACTGCTATAAAATTCAAAATTCATGCAATTCTTTTTCTTTTTCAATTAAGAACATTTTGTTTTTTATTTAAGAAAGGTGATGGATTCATAGGACATTCATGACTTTAAGGCATAGACACTAAGACACTAATGATCATAAGACACAAACATGGACAAACATAAGCATAAAAATTCGAAAAACAAGAAAATAAAGAACAAGGAGATTAAAGAACGGGTCCACCTTAGTGATGGCGGCTCTTTCTTCCTCTTGAAGATCCTATGGAGTGCTTGAGCTCCTCAATGTCTCTTCCTTGTCTTTGTTGCTCCTCTCTCATGATCCTTTGATCTTCTCTAATTTCATGGAGGATGATGGAGTGTTCTTGGTGCTCCACCTTTAGTTGTCCCATGTTGGAACTCAATTCTCCTAGGGAGGTGTTCAGTTGCTCCCAATAGTTTTGTAGAGGAAAGTGCATCCCTTGAGGTATCTCAGGGATCTCATGATGAGTGGGGTCTCTTGTGTGCTCCATCCTTTTCTTGGTGATGGGCTTATCCTCATCAATGGGGATGTCTCCCTCTATGTCAACTCCAACTGAATAACAGAGGTGACAAATGAGATGAGGAAAGGCTAACCTTGCTAAGGTAGAGGACTTGTCCGCCACCTTATAGAGTTCTTGGGCTATAACCTCATGAACTTCCACTTCTTCTCCAATCATGATGCTATGAATCATGATGGCCCGGTCTAGAGTAACTTCGGACCGGTTGCTAGTGGGAATGATTGAGCGTTGGATGAACTCCAACCATCCTCTAGCCATGGGTTTGAGGTCATGCCTTTTCAATTGAACCAGCTTCCCTCTTGAATTTCTCTTCTATTGAGCGCCCTCTTCACAAATGTATGTGAGGACTTGGTCCAACCTTTGATCAAAGTTGACCCTTCTTCATGGCCACAACTTCATAGAAGTGGTCTTGATGCACCCTTGAGATGAATCTCTCCATCTCCCATGACTCGGAGGTGAAAGCTTTTGCCTTCCCTTTCCTCTTTCTAGAGGTTTCTCCGGCCTTGGATGCCATAAATGGTTATGGAAAAACGAAAAGCAACACTTTTACCACACCAAACTTAAAAGGTTTGCTCGTCCTCGAGCAAAAGAAGAAAGAAGAGAGTAAAAGAAGAAGAAATGGAGGAGAGGGAGATGGCTTTGTGGTTCGGCCTTTATGGGTGGGTTTGGGTGGGAGAGTGGTTTGAATTTTGAATGGTGAGGTAGATGGGGTTTTATGAAGGATGGATGTGAGTGGTGGGGTTGGTGGGGATCCTGTGGGGTCCACAGATCCTGTGGTGTCAAGGAAAAGTCATCCCTGCACCAAATGGCATTCAAAATCACGTTTTGAGCCATTTCTGGCGTTAAACGCCGGACTGGTGCCCATTCCTGGCGTTTAACGCCAGGTTCTTGCCCTTTTCTGGCGTTTAACGCCAGTCTGGTGCCCCTTTCTGGCGTTAAACGCCCAGAATGGTGCCAGACTGGGCGTTAAACGCCCAACTGCTAGTCTCACTGGCGTTTAAACGCCAGTGGGTTCTTCCTCCAAGGTGTGCTGTTTTTCTTCCTGTTTTTCATTCTGTTTTTGCTTTTTCAATTGATTTTGTGTCTTCTTATGATCATCAACCTACAAAAAAAACATAAAATAACAAAGAGAAATAGATAAACTATAACATTGGGTTGCCTCCCAACAAGCGCTTCTTTAATGTCAGTAGCTTGACAGAGGGCTCTCATGGAGCCTCACATTTTCTCAGAGCAATGTTGGAACCTCCCAACACCAAACTTAGAGTTTGAATGTGGGGGTTCAACACCAAACTTAGAGTTTGGTTGTGGCCTCCCAACACCAAACTTAGAGTTTGACTGTGGGGGCTCTGTTTGACTCTGATTTGAGAGAAGCTCTTCATGCTTCCTCTCCATGGTGACAGAGGTATATCCTTGAGCCTTAAACACAAAGGATTCTTCATTCACTTGAATGATCAGTTCACCTCTATCAACATCAATCACAGCCTTTGCTGTGGCTAGGAAGTGTCTGCCAAGGATGATGGATTCATCCATGCACTTCCCAGTCTCTAGGACTATGAAATCAGCAGGGATGTAATGGTCTTCAATCTTTACCAGAACATCCTCTACAAGTCCATGAGCTTGTTTTCTTGAGTTGTCTGCCATCTCTAATGAGATTCTTGCAGCTTGCACCTCAAAGATCCCTAGCTTCTCCATTACAGAGAGAGGCATGAGGTTTACACTTGACCCTAAGTCACATAGAGCCTTCTTGAAGGTCATGGTGCCTATGGTACAAGGTATTGAAAACTTCCCAGGATCTTGTCTCTTTTGAGGTAATTTCTGCCTAGACAAGTCATCCAGTTCTTTGGTGAGCAAAGGAGGTTCATTCTCCCAAGTCTCATTTCCAAATAACTTGTCATTTAGCTTCATGATTGCTCCAAGGTATTTAGCAACTTGCTCTTCAGTGACATACTCATCCTCTTCAGAGGAAGAATACTCATCAGAGCTCATGAAAGGCAGAAGTAAATCCAATGGAATCTCTATGGTCTCATTTTGAGCCTCAGATTCCCATGGTTCCTCATTGGGGAACTCAATAGAGGTCAGTGCACGCCCACTGAGGTCTTCCTCAGTGGCGTTCACTTCCTCTCCTTCCTCTCCAAATTCGGCCATGTTAATGGCCTTGCACTCTTCTTTTGGATTTTCTTCTGTATTGCTTGGGAGAGTATTAGGAGGGAGTTCAGTAACTTTCTTGCTCAGCTGTCCCACTTGTGCCTCCAAATTCCTAATGGAGGACCTTGTTTCAGTCATGAAACTTTGAGTGGTTTTGATTAGATCAGAGACCATGGTTGCTAAGTCAGAGGGGTTCTGCTTAGAATTCTCTGTCTGTTGCTGAGAAGATGATGGAAAAGGCTTGCCATTGCTAAACCTGTTTCTTCCACCATTACTGTTCTTGAAACCTTGTTGAGGTCTTTCTTGATTCTTCCATGAGAAATTTGGGTGATTTCTCCATGAAGAATTATAGGTGTTTCCATAGGGTTCTCCTAGGTAATTCACCTCTTCCATTGAAGGGTTCTCAGGATCATAAGCTTCTTCTTCAGATGAAGCATCCTTAGTACTGCTTGGTGCATTTTGCATTCCAGACAGACTTTGAGAAATCAAATTGACTTGTTGAGTCAATATCTTGTTCTGAGCCAGAATGGCATTCAGAGTATCAATCTCAAGAACTCCTTTCTTCTGATTAGTCCCATTGTTCACAGGATTCCTTTCAGAAGTGTACATGAATTGGTTATTTGTAACCATTTCAATTAGCTCTTGAGCTTCTGTAGGCGTCTTCTTCAAATGAAGAGATCCTCCAGCAGAGCTATCCAAAGACATCTTGGATAGTTTAGAGAGACCATCATAGAAAATACCTATGATGCTCCATTCAGAAAGCATGTCAGAAGGACATTTTCTGATCAATTGTTTGTATCTTTCCCAAGCTTCATAGAGGGATTCTCCATCCTTCTGTCTGAAGGTTTGGACTTCCACTCTAAGCTTACTCAATTTTTGAGGTGGAAAGAACTTTGCCAAGAAGGCATTGACTAGCTTTTCCCATGAGTCCAGGCTTTCTTTAGGTTGTGAGTCCAACCATGTCCTAGCTTTGTCTCTTACAGCAAAAGGGAATAGCATAAGTCTGTAGACCTCAGGGTCAACCCCATTAGTCTTGACAGTGTCACAGATTTGCAAGAATTCAGCTAAGAACTGATGAGGATCTTCCAATGGAAGTCCATGAAACTTGCAATTCTATTGCATTAGAGAAACTAATTGAGGCTTAAGCTCAAAGTTGTTTGCTCCAATGGCAGGGATAGAGATGCTTCTCCCATAGAAGTCGGGAGTAGGTGCAGTAAAGTCACCCAGCACCTTCCTTGCATTGTTGGCATTGTTGTTGTTTTCGGCTGCCATGTGTCCTTCTTCTTTGAAGGATTCGGTTAGGTCCTCCACAGAGAGTTGTGCTTTGGCTTCTCTTAGCTTTCTCTTCAAGGTCCTTTCAGGTTCAGGATCAGCCTCAACAAGAATGCCTTTGTCTTTGCTCCTGCTCATAAGAAAGAGAAGGAAACAAGAAAATGTGGAATACTCTATGTCACAGTATAGAGATTCCTTTAGGTGTCAGAGGAAAAGAAAAGTAGAAGACAGAAGTGGAAAATTCGAACTTGTCAAAGAAGATGGAGTTCGAATTTTGCATTAAGGAATAGTGTTAGTCCATAAATAGAAGGATGTGAAAAGGAGGGAAGTAATTTTCGAAAATTAAGTAAAAGATTTTGAAAACATTTTTGAAAAACACTAATTGATTTTCAAAAATGAAAGTGGAAAAAAAATCAAGTGAGTTTTGAAAAAGATTTTGAAATTAGAAGTCAAAAAGATTTAATTGAAAACTATTTTGAAAAAAATGTGATTAAAAAGATATGATTGGTTTTAAAAAGGTGTGATTGAAAAGATATGATTTGAAAACAATTTTAAAAAGATTTGATTTTAAAAATTAATGACTTGCCTAACAAGAAAAGATATGATTCAAACATTAAACCTTTCTCAACAGAAAAGGCAACAAATTTGGGATGTTCAATCAAATCATTAATTGTTAGTAAGTATCTTTGAAAAAGGAAAGAAATTGATTTTGAAAACATTTGATTGAAAAGATATGATTTGAAAAAGATTTGATTTTGAAAAACTTTGAAAACTTGAAAAAAAATTGATTTGAAAACAAAATCCTCCCCCTTGTGCCATCCTGGCGTTAAACGCCCAGAATGGTGCACATTCTGGCGTTTAACGCCCAAACCTATACCCTTTTGGGCGTTAAACGCCCAACCAGGTACCCTGGCTGGCGTTTAAACGCCAGTCTGTCCTTCTTCACTGGGCGTTTTGAACGCCCAGCTTTTTCTGTGCAATTCCTCTGCTGTATGTTCTGAATCTTCAATTCCCTGTATTATTGACTTGAGAAGACACAAATTAAAAATATTTTTGGATTTTTAATAATCAAAATGCAACTAAAGTCAAATAATGCATGCAAGACACCAAACTTAGCAGTTTGTATACTACTGACACTAATGAGAATGCATATGAGACACACAAAACACTCAAGTCAAGAGAATTTAAAGATTAGAGTAAGAAATAATCAAGAATTACTTGAAGATCCTTAAGACACATGCATGCAATTGACACCAAACTTAAGATGAGACACTAGACTCAAACAAGAAACATAAAATCTTTTTTTGGTTTTTATGATTTTGAAGTTTTTTTTGTGCTTTTTCGAAAATTATATGGAAAAGAAAATAAAGGTATCAAAATTCTTAATGAGAATTCCAGGAATCATGCAATGTTAATCTAAAGCTTTAGTCTAAAGGAATTAGACATGGCTAGCCAAGCTTCAGCAGGACATTGCATTCAAGAGCTAAATTGATGAGGATCAATCAGCTTTGGTGATGATAAGAACATCACCTTGAAACACTAGAATTCATTCTTAAGAACTCTGAAAAAAAAATACCTAATCTAAGCAACAAGATGAACCGTCAGTTGTCCATACACAAAACAATCCCCGGCAACGGCGCCAAAAACTTGGTGCTGTTGCCGGATTTTGGCACTGATGTTACCGGATAAAAAGCTTGCTCAAAACTCGAACAATCCCCGGCAACGGCGCCAAAAACTTGGTGCGCGAAATTGTGATCACTACACAACTTTGCACAACTAACCAGCAAGTGCACTGGGTCGTCCAAGTAATAAACCTTACGCGAGTAAGGGTCGATCCCACGGAGATTGTTGGTATGAAGCAAGCTATGGTCACCTTGTAAATCTTAGTCAGGCAGACTCAAATGGGTATAGTGATATACGAATAAAGCATAAAGATAAAGATAGAGGTACTTATGTAATTCATTGGTAGGAACTTCAGATAAGCGTATGAAGATGCCTTCCCTTCCGTCTCTCTGCTTTCCTACTGTCTTCATCCAATCCTTCTTACTCCTTTCCATGGCAAGCTTGTGTAGGGTTTCACCGTTGTCAGTGGCTACCTCCCATCCTCTCAGTGAAAATGTTCCTATGCTCTGTCACAGCATATGGCTAATCAGCTGTCGGTTCTCGGTCAGGCCGGAATAGAATCCAGTGATTCTTTTGCGTCTGTCACTAACGCCCCGCCTGCTAGGAGTTTGAAGCACGTCACAGTCATTCAATCATTGAATCCTACTCAGAATATCACAGACAAGGTTTAGACCTTCCGGATTCTCTTGAATGCCGCCATCAGTTCTTGCCTATACCACGAAGATTCCGGTTAAAGAATCCAAGAGATATTCACTAGAGCCTTGGTTGCTTGTAGAACAAAAGTGGTTGTCAGTCACCTTGTTCATAGATGAGAATGATGATGAGTGTCACGGATCATCACATTCATCAAGTTGAAGAACAAGTGATATCTTGGACAAAGAACAAGCGGAATTGAATAGAAGAACAATAGTAATTGCATTAATACTCGAGGTACAGCAGAGCTCCACACCTTAATCTATGGTGTGTAGAAACTCCACCGTTGAAAATACATAAGAACAAGGTCTAGGCATGGCCGAATGGCCAGCCTCCCAAAGTGAGTTCAATCATAAAAACATGATCAAAAGCTCTAGATGAAAATACAATAGCAAAAGGTCCTACTTATAGAAAACTAGTAGCCTAGGGTGTACAGAGATGAGTAAATGACATAAAAATCCACTTCCGGGCCCACTTGGTGTGTGCTTGGGCTGAGCAATGAAGCAATTTCGTGTAGAGACTCTTCTTGGAGTTAAACGCCAGCTTTTATGCCAGTTTGGGCGTTTAACTCCCATTTAGGTGCCAGTTCCGGCGTTTAACGCTGGAATTTCTGAGGGTGACTTTGAACGCCAGTTTGGGCCATCAAATCTTGGCAAAGTATGAACTATCATATATTGCTGGAAAGCCCAGGATGTCTACTTTCCAACGCCGTTTAGAGCGCGCCAATTGGGCTTCTGTAGCTCCAGAAAATCCACTTCGAGTGCAGGGAGGTCAGAATCCAACAGCATCTGCAGTCCTTTTCAGTCTCTGGATCAGATTTTTGCTCAGGTCCCTCAATTTCAGCCAGAAAATACTTGAAATCACAGAAAAACACACAAACTCATAATAAAGTCCAGAAAAGTGAATTTTAACTAAAAACTAATAAAAATATACTAAAAACTAACTAGATCATACTAAAAACACACTAAAAACAATGCCAAAAAGGGTACAAATTATCCGCTCATCATAGACCCCATAAGGTTCTACTTTCTCCACTTGGTTGGGTCCATCCCACCTTGATCTAAGCTTTCCGTGTAGTAATCTCAACCTTGAGTTGTAAAGAAGGACTAGTTCACCGGGTCGGAATTCCCTTCTCCTAATGTTCTTGTCATGGATGGCTTTCATCTTTTCCTTGTAAAGTCTAGAGTTGTCATAAGCTTCTAATCTTAAGCATTCCAATTCCGCTAATTGAAGCTTTCTCTCTACTCCGGCTCCACCCAAGCTCATATTACATTCCTTTATGGCCCAATAAGCTTTGTGTTCGATTTCTACCGGTAAGTGGCATGCTTTACCATATACAAGCCTAAAGAGGCTCATGCCAATGGGTGTTTTGTAAGCCGTTCGATAAGCCCAAAGTGCATCGGAGAGTTTAGTGCTCCAATCCTTCCGATTCGGCTTCACAATCCTTTCCAACACATGTTTAATTTCCCGGTTAAAAACTTTGGCTTGGCCATTTGTCTGAGGGTGGTAAGCCATGGCGACTTTGTGTATGATGCCATACTTTCTCATGAGGCCGTCCATTTTTTTGTTGCAAAAGTGGGATCCTTGGTCACTTATGATTGCTCTTGGGGAGCCAAAGCGACAAATGATATTGTTCCTCACAAAAGAATAAACAACATGAGCGTCATCCGTTTGGGTGGGGATTGCCTCCACCTATTTTGACACATAATCGACGGCTAACAAGATGTAGAGAAAGCCATTGGAATTTGGAAATGGTCCCATGAATTCGATTCCCCATACATCAAAGATTTCACAAAAAAGCATATTTTGTTAGGGGATTTCGTCCTTCTTAGAAATATTTCCAAACCGAATGCATTGGGGACAAGATTTGCAATAGAGAGAAGAATCTTTGAGAAGGGTTGGCCACCAAAATCCGCAAGCAAGGACCTTTCTTGCCGTTCTTTGGGGGCCGTAGTGGCCACCTCCTTCGGAAGCATGGCAAGCGTCCAAGATTGCTTGGAATTCGGTTTGAGGTATGCACCATCGCACTATTTGGTCCGCTCCAAACCTCCACAAATAGGGATCGTCCCAAACATAGTATTTGGATTCGCTTTTCAGCTTATCCTTTTGGTGTTTGTTGAGATTGGGAGGGAAAGTGCGTGAAACCAAGTAGTTTGCTATTGGGGCATACCAAGGAACTACTTCCGAGATTGCGTGCAAAGCATCTAAAGGAAAAGAGTCATTGATAGGAGTGGTGTCGCCTTTTGTGTGTTCGAGGTGACTTAGATGGTCCGCCACTAGGTTTTGGGAACCACTCCTATCCTTGATCTCCAAGTCAAATTCTTGTAACAAAAGCACCCAACGAATTAATCTCGGTTTTGATTCCTTTTTGGCCAACAAATACTTTAGTGCCGCGTGATCCGAGTACACTACAACCTTGGAACCAAGAAGATAGGCTCGGAACTTGTCCAAAGCAAAAATAATAGCTAGGAGTTCCTTTTCGGTAGTAGTGTAGTTGGATTGGGCTCCGTCTAGTGTTTTGGAGGCATAAGCTATGACATAGGGAATCTTACCCTCGCGTTGTGCTAACACGGCTCCTATCGCATAATTCGAAGCATCACACATGATTTCAAATGGTTGAGTCCAATTCGGTCCTCGCACAATAGGAGCTTGTGTCAATGCTACTTTAAGTTTGTCATATGCTTCCATACATTCCTTGCTCAGCTCAAATTCAGTGTCCTTTTGTAGTAGTCGAGAGAGAGGTAAGGCCACCTTGCTAAAGTCTTTGATGAATCTCCCGTAGAATCCTGCATGTCCAAGAAAAGAGCGGACTTCCCTCTCGGAGGAGGGGTAAGGTAAACTAGATATGACATTTATTTTTGCCGGATCTACGGAGATGCCTTCTTTTGAGACTATGTGTCCCAAAACAATGCCTTGTTTGACCATGAAATGACATTTTTCAAAATTTAAGACAAGGTTTGTTTTGGTGCATCTCTCTAAGACTTTTTCAAGGTTACCTAAGCAATGCTCAAATGAATCACCGTACACACTAAAGTCGTCCATGAAAACTTCCATACATTGCTCTAGAAAGTCCGCAAATAAGCTCATCATGCATCTTTGAAACGTTGCCGGTGCATTGCATAGGCCAAATGGCATATGCTTGTAAGCATACATTCCAAAGGGGCAAGTAAATGTGGTTTTTTCTTGGTCCTCTAGAGCAATGTGAATTTGGAAGTATCCGGAGTAACCATCAAGAAAGCAATAATATGATTTACCGGCTAATCGATCAAGCATTTGATCAATGAATGGTAGTGGGAAGTGATCTTTTCTTGTGGCCGCATTCAACCTTCGGTAGTCTATGCATACTCTCCAAGAATTTTGCACTCTTGTTGCTATAAGTTCACCACTTTTGTTTTTGATTGTTGTCACCCCGGACTTCTTTGGCACTACTTGGACCGGGCTTACCCACTCGCTATCCGAGATAGGATAGATGATGTCCGCTTCAAGTAGCTTAGTGACTTCTTTTTTCACAACCTCAAGAATGGTTGGATTAAGTCTCCTTTGAGGTTGTTGGACTGGTCTTGCTCCTTCTTCAAGAAATATGCGGTGCTCGCATACTTGGGGGCTTATTCCCACTAGATCTGCCAAACTCCACCCAATTGCCCTTTTGTTTTTCCTCAATACATTTAGCAATTTTTCTTCTTGTTGAGGAGTTAGCTCTTTTGCAATTATCACGGGGAGCTTTTGGGCTTCATCAAGATATGAGTACCTTAAGTGGGGTGGTAGTGGCTTCAATTCCATCTTTTTGTCATTTTTTGAAGTTTGAGTTTCCGGATGGTTTGTATGGTGTGTGGTGTTTAGTTTGCTTGGACCTTCATTTTCTTCTTCAATCATGTACTTCTCATCTAACTTTGCAAGGTGCACTTCGGCAACCATGTTGTCAATTGGGTCACACCGAAATAGAGAGTGATTCTCCGGTGGATGCTTTATTGCTTCTTCTAGGCTAAAACTTACGATTCTCCCATCTATTTCAAATGAGTAGGTCCCCGAGTAGGCATCTAGCTTAAATCTAGAAGTTCTCAAAAATGGTCTTCCAAGTAGGATAGATGATGCTCTCTCGGTCTCGCTTGATGGCATTTCAAGGACATAGAAGTCAATCGAAAACACCAACCCTTTGTTATTCACCAATACGTCTTCCGCAACACCCGTCACGGTTATTATGCTTTTATCCGCTAGGACAAATCTTGCCGTCGACCTTCTTAGTGGTGGCAACTTCAATACCCGGTAGATGGAGAGCGGCATGATGCTAACACATGCTCCGAGGTCACACATACAATCTATAAATTGAACTCCATTAACGGTGCAATTGACCATACAAGGGCCCGGATCATCACACTTCTCGGGCAATGCTCCCATTAAAGCGGAAATAGAACTCCCCAATGGGATGGTTTCCAATTCAAGAATTCTATCCTTGTTCATGCATAGATCCTTAAGGAATTTTGCATATCTAGGAACTTGATGGATAGAATCAAAGAGGGGGATGGTTACCTCAACTTTCTTGAACATTTCTACCATTTTGGGGTCGAGTTCTATGCGCTTTCTAGCTTTCTTTGCAAGTGTTGGAAATGGGAGTGGCTGAGCAATTTCTTCTTCCAAGGTTCTCTTGGCCTTGGGGGTCTCCTTTGTTGGTTGGGCTTCATTCTCAACTATGACTTGTGGTGTCTCCTCTTCCACTACCTCGTCTATATCTATTCTCTCCTCCTCTTGGGCGGTTGTGATAGGATTTGAGTCCTTTGCTCCCTTCTCTTTTAATTGTGTTCCGGATCTAAGGGTGATGGCATTGATGCCCCCCTTAGGATTTGGTTGAGGTTGAGAGGGAATGACGCTTTGGATTGGGGGTTGAGGAGTGGGATTTGATGGTTTATCCATGCGTGCAAGAAGAGCTTGTAGTGTAGAGGTGAGGCCGGTGAGACCGGAAGCAAGTGTGTTTTGCAGTTCCTTTTGGCCTTGGATGATGGTCTGGAGTGTTTCGTCTTGGTTGGAGGGGGTGGTTGCATATGTGAGTTGAGGAGTTTGTGATTGGTTGGGTGGTGGTCTTTGATGTGGTGGTTGGTATGTTTGGTAGTTTCTTTGTGGGTTTTGTTGGTTGTATGGTTGATTTTGTGAGTTGTATGGTCAATTTTGTGAGAAATTTTGTGAGTTGTTGCTCCATCTTTGACCTCCTACATTGTTGTTGTTGTCCCTATTCCCTTGTTGATGATTGTCTCTCCAATTTTGATTATGGTATCCACTCCCTTGATTGTAGCTTCCTCCTTGATAAGGGTGCCCTTGGTTAGGATTACCGCCTTGGTAGTACCCTTGATTTGGGCGGTCATAGAAATTATGGGTAGCCGCCAAGGTGTTATCTTCTTGAAGGCTCGGGAACTCATCCGTGTAGTGGGAGTAGCAAGAACAAATGCCACACACTTTTTGAGGAATCAATTGTTGGTTGTGTTGTTGAGGTGGTGGGGAGTGTTGTTGGTATGATTGAGGTTGTTGTGGTTGTTGTTGGTTCAATTGGAGTTGCCTCAAGATGGATGTCATTTCGCTCAAGGATTGAGTTAGAGCGGTGGTTTCACTACTAGTTGATACCTCATTCACGGTTCTTGGGCGGTTGACTCTTCGTCTCATATGTTGATTGGATTCGGCTAAGTCAATGATAAGTTGCCATGCCTCCTCTGCTGTTTTATATTTGGACAAAGAACCATTGCTCGAGGTGTCCAAGAGAGTTCTATCTTGCTCTCGCATCCCTTGACATATGTATCCAAGCAATACTTGAGTGTCAAGCATGTGATTAGGGCATGCGTCTAGTAGCTTACGAAACCGTTCCCAATACTCGTATAGGGGTTCCGTTTCACCTTGCACAATACAAGACATTTCCTTCCTTAGCCTATCCATCTTCTCCGGGGGCAAGAATTTATCCAAGAATCCTCTTCTAAGTAAGTCCCAATCGGAGGTGACTTCACTAGATAGAGTGTAGAACCATTCTTTAGCCTTGTCCTCAAGAGAGAAAGGGAAAGCAAACAACCATATAGCAACTTCATCGGATCCTTCCCGTCTAGTAGTTGAGCATATACGATGAAAGTCCTTGAGATGTCGAATAGGGTCTTGTGCGGAAAGCCCGTGAAACTTAGGTAGGAGGTTGATCAAAGCGGTCTTCAATTCAAAGTTTGCATTCAAGTTGGGGTGAGTTACATGAAGGGGTTGAAGGACATAATCCGGTGCACCCACTTCCTTGATGGTAACTCTCCTCGGAGCATCCATGGTGTTAGTACCTAAAACAAAAGAAGAGTTGTTAGTGATATTGATGGAAGTATGACTAATGCCTTCCTTGAGTGACGGTTCAATCTTCACTTTTAGTAAGGTGGTTGAGGTGGTGAAAACCTCTTCACCTTTCCAAACTTTAGCCGCCTCCGAGCTTGTCTAATATGAAACAAAGTTCGTTTTATTTCTGGATCAAAGGGGACTAAGCTCGGATTCGGTTGTGAACGCGTCATGCAATGAAGGGAAAATGAGATTCATGGTAACGATGAGGGGTTAGTCACTTGAACAATTTACAATGAAATGCAACTATGTACATATATACACACATTTATTTCAAACAATAACATGGCACACTAAGCAAATTCCCCGGCAACGGCGCCATTTTGATAAACGAAATTTAGCATGCCGATTTAGAATTAAATGATGAATACGATCGTGAGTATAGTCTAATCGACACTTAAACTTCGCACCAAACAATCCTACAATCTATAACCGAGAGTACTAGTCTCCCGAGTCGTCCTCCCTTGGAATTGCTAAAGTGTGCATCTTATTGATTAGAAAGCCTTGTTAGGATTCTTTGAAGGTTTTAGCAGAGTAATAGGAAACAAACAATCAATCATTAAAAGACTTGGCTTAGGGTTGGCATTAGAAATTCTATCCTTATAGCTCTTTCAATGATGACAACAATTAGGCCTTGCTTCATTTAGTTAACCCCTAGGCATAGAGGAAAGTCAAATGAGAATAATCAACTTGAGTCACAAGTCCTAGCTTCACCTCATGGAAATCTAGCTTTAGTGCACTCCAAGTCGATTAGCAATCCCTAATTCCAAATCAACAATTGACACAACTATTCAACTTCTTCTAATGGCCCAAACCCTATGCCAAGTAAGAAATTTCTACTCCATAACTAGTGTTGACATTTTATCAAACATTTGATGAGCAAGAATGAAAGTCATAGTAAAAATGAGAAGAAAATTAGAATTAAAAGTATTGCAACACAAGGAACTAACAACAATTATCAAAGAACAACAATGAAAATCAAATTCTCAAGGAATTGATAAAATCCAAAACTACAAAGTTGAATCCTAGATCTATGAAAATTGAGCAATTACAAGTACTACTTGAGATTGGGGAAGAAGATCTATGACATGAACTAAGTGAATTGAGAATTGCAATGGATCTCACCAAAGAGTGATTGAAAATTCAGAAATTGGATGAAGATGAACCCTAGTGAGAGCTTGGAATCTCTCTCTCCTTCTCCAAGAGTGTAACTAACTATTCCCCCCCCCCTAAAAATATCTAAAATCTAGAAAATGAGCTAAAAGGTCCTTAACCCTTGTTCCTTTGGTCTTCTTAAGCTTTTCCCGCCAAGGCATTTCCCCAAAAATGGGATTCCCAACTGCCTCCACGCCTAAGTCACGTGGCTCTTAAAAAATCACATTCGAACATCGGCGCACACGCGCAATGTACGCGTGCGCGCCACCGAAGCATCTTGTAATGTGCGCGGAGGCGTGATGTATGCGTGCGCGCCACTGAAGATTATGGCCTAGCCGCTACGCAAGCCGGCTCGTGGCTTGGCTCTTGGCTTCGACTTCTAGTTGCTCAATGCACGCGGACGCGTCAAGTGCGCGCACGCGCCCATGCTGAAATTTCCAAAGCTCAATTCTCATGCTCCCTTCCTTTGCACCCGTCCTCCTTCTCTCTTCCGGTCCATCCCTGCCCTATATTCTGAAACCACTTAACACACAGGTCACGGCATCGAATGGCACCAAGAGAAGATTAGAAATGTATCTATTTTAGTGCAAAATAAGCATGTTTTCATCCATGGGGCAAAATTAGGAAAGGAACACAAAGTCTTGTATTTTCATATAGAAAGCGTGTGGAATCATTGATAAAACCCCTGAAATCAACACAAGATAAACCCTCAAAATGGGGTTTATCAAACATTAGTGGAAAAAGTGATTGCCACTAGCGTTCTCGAACCCACAATGTCACTTAACGTTAATCTCACTGACGCCCATGCCTAATTCGTACTTCTCTGCAAGCTGGGCCCACTAAAGATTAGAACTGCTTCAACTCAAGATCCAGAGCCCACATCCAAGACTTGAAAAACTCACTAGAAGATCAAGAGGAGTGGTATATATAGAAGTAGTTTTGAACTATAGAGAAGCTGGGCACTTTGGAGAACTATCTCTGTATATTTACTTTTCTGCACTTTTAGCTTGGATGTATTCTTTTCTGCCATTTTCCATTTCTAGAGCTATGAACAACTAAATCCCTTTCATTGGGTTAGCGGATAATTTGTACGCTTTTTGGCATTGTTTTTAGTATGTTTTTAGTATGATTTAGTTAGTTTTTAGTATATTTTATTAGTTTTTAGTTAAAATTCACTTTTCTGGACTTTACTATGAGTTTGTGTGTTTTTCTGTGATTTCAGGTATTTTCTGACTGAAATTGAAGGTTCTGAGCAAAAATCTGATCCAGAGACCAAAAAGGACTGCTGATGCTGTTGGATTCTGACCTCCCTGCACTCGAAGTGGATTTTCTGGAGCTACAGAAGCCCAATTGGCGCGCTCTCAACGGCATTGGAAAGTAGACATCCTGGGCTTTCCAGCAATATATGATAGTCCATACTTTGCCTAAGATTTGATGGCCCAAATCGGCGTAGCAATCCGGCCTCAGAAATCCCAGCGTTAAACGCCGGAACTGGCATAAAACTTGGAGTTAAACGCCCAAACTGGCATGAAAGCTGGCGTTTAACTCCAGAAAAGGTCTCTACACGAAATTACTTCATTGCTCAGCCCAAGCACACACCAAGTGGGCCCGGAAGTGGATTTTTCTGTCATTTACTCATTTCTGTAAACCTTAGGTTACTAGTTTACTATTAATATGACCTTTTGACATTGTATCTGTACCTTATGACCTCATGACATTTTTACACGTTTCTTTGTGTACATTCCACGGCATGAGTCTCTAAACCCCATGGTTGGGGGTGAGGAGCTCTGCTGTGTCTTGATGGATTAATGCAATTACTACTGTTTCTTATTCAATCATGCTTGCTTCCATTCCAAGATAATACTTGTTCTTAATCCGGATGAATGTGATGATCCGTGACAATCATCATCATTCTCAACTATGAACGTGTGCTTGACAACCACCTCCGTTCTACCTTAGATTGAGTAGTTATCTCTTGGATTCTTTAATCGGAATCTTCGTGGTATAAGCTAGAACTGATGGCGGCATTCAAGAGAATCCGGAAGGTCTAAACCTTGTCTGTGGTATTCTGAGTAGGATTCAATGACTGAATGACTGTGACGTGCTTCAAACTCCTGAAGGCGGGGCGTTAGTGACAGACGCAAAAGAATCACTGGATTCTATTCCGGCCTGATTGAGAACCGACAGATGGATAGCCGTGCCGTGACAGGGTGCGTTGAACATTTCCAATGAGAGGATGGGAGGTAGCCATTGACAACGGTGAAACCCTACATACAGCTTGCCATGGAAGGAGCCTTGCGTGTTTGATGAAGAAGACAGTAGGAAAGCAGAGATTCAGAAGATGGAGCATCTCCAAACCTCAGCCTATTCTCCATTACTGCAAAACAAGTAACAATTTCATGTTCTTTTGCTTTTTACAATCAATCCTGATAATTTCTGATATCCTGACTAAGATTTACAAGATAACCATAGCTTGCTTCAAGCCGACAATCTCCGTGGGATCGACCCTTGCTCACGCAAGGTATTACTTGGACGACCCGGTGCACTTGCTGGTCAGTTGTGCGGGATTGCAAAAGTGTGATTGCAATTTCGTGCACCAAGTTTTTGGCGCCGTTGCCGGGGATTGTTCGAGTTTGGACAACTGATGGCTTATCTTGTTGCTTAGATTAGGACTATTTTTGTTGGTTTAGAGTCTTTTAGTTGAGTCTAGTTTCATATTCTAAGTTTGGTGTCAATTGCATGCTTTTATTTTTCTTTTAAAATTTTCGTTTTTGCATATTCTTAGTCCCTTTTTGATTCATAAAAATTCTAAGTTTGGTGTCTTCTTTGTATTTTTCCTTTAAAAATTTTCGAAAAAAAATTAGTGTTTGATTTCTAAAAATTTTAAGTTTGGTGTCTTTTTGTGTTTTTCTCTTTCCTCTTATCAAAAATCAAATCTTTTTCATAAAAATTTTTCAATCATATCTTTTTAATTGCTGTTTTCAAAATCTTCTCTTTTACTAATTGATTCAGTTCTCAATTTGCTTTGATTTCATTTCCCTTTTGATTTTCGAATTTTTTTTATTTTATTTTATTTTATTTCATTTTAATTTTTTCGGATATTTCAAAAAAAAAATAATAATAAAAATAAAAAAAATTCATCTCTTTGCAATCATTATCATTTCCCTTTTGTCCATTATGGACTTAAGTGGAATTAATCAGTCCAAGAGGACTCTAGGGTCATATGCTAACCCCATTACAGCTGCATATGGGAGTAGCATCTGTACACCTCCCATCAAAGCAAGCAGCTTTGAGCTAAACCCTCAACTCATTATCATAGTGCAGCAAAATTGCCAGTATTCCGGTCTTCCACAGGAAGAACCTACTGAGTTTCTGGCACAATTTTTACAAATTGCTGACATAGTACATGATAAAGAGGTGGATCAGGATGTCTACAGACTATTACTGTTTCCATTTGCTGTAAAAGATCAAGCTAAAAGGTGGTTAAATAACCAACCTACAGCAAGCATAAAGACATGGAAACAGTTGTCAGACAAATTCCTGAATCATTTTTACCCTCCAAAGAGGATGACACAGCTAAGGCTGGACATCCAAGGCTTTAAACAAGAGGATAATGAATCCCTTTATAATGCCTGGGAGAGGTATAGAGGTATGCTAAGGAAATGTCCCTCTGAAATGTTTTCAGAGTGGGTTCAGTTAGACATTTTCTACTATGGGCTTACAGAAAAAGCTCAGATGTCTTTAGACCACTCAGCTGGTGGATCTATACACATGAGGAAGACAATTGAAGAAGCTCAAGAGCTTATAGACACTGTTGCTAGAAACCAATACCTATATTCTAGCAATGAGTTCGTTCCAAAGAAGGAAGTCATGGCATTAGTCACTGATCCTAATCCTCAAGAACAGATGAATGAGCTTAATCAACAACTACTCCTGATGACAGAACAGTTAGTAGAATTTAAGGAGATGCTCCATGAAACTAAAGTTGCTAATAAGAGCATAGAATTGCAGTTAAATCAAGCAAAACAGCAAATATCTAAACAGATAACAGAGGAATGTCAAGCAGTTCAATTGAGGAGTGGGAAGACCTTGAATAACACTGCTCAAAAGAACAAAAAGCCAAACAAGGAACAATTGACAGAGGACAAGCACACTACTGTTCAAAATCTCTCTGAGGACAGTAAGAGCCCAGAGAGGAATGTCATTGGCGTTCAAACGCCAGAAAGGGAAGGAAAGCTGGCGTTAAACGCCCATTCCTTGCCCAATTCTGGCGTTCAAACGCCAGAAAAGGAAGAGAAGTTGGCGTTTAACGCCCAAACTTCACCCTTTCCTGGCGTTCAAACGCCAAGGGAAGATCAGACACCTGAGAGTGTTGATAATTATCACTCTAACAAGGCTTCTTCAACCACTTCTGTAAGGAATAAACCTGCAGCATCCAAGGTTGAAGAATATCAAGCCAAGATGCCTTATCCTCAGAAACTCCGCAAAGCGGAACAGGATAAGCAGTTTGCCCGCTTTGCAGACTATCTAAGGACTCTTGAGATAAAGATTCCGTTTGCAGAGGCACTTGAGCAAATACCTTCTTATGCTAAATTCATGAAAGAAATTTTAAGCCATAAGAAGGATTGGAGAGAAACTGAAAAGGTATTTCTCACTGAAGAATGCAGTGCAGTCATTCTAAAAAGCTTACCAGAAAAGCTTCAAGATCCTGGAAGCTTTCTGATACCGTGCACATTAGAAGGCACTTGCACCAAGACAGCCCTATGTGATCTTGGAGCAAGCATCAATCTAATACCTGCATCCACTATCAGAAAGCTTGGGTTGATTGGAGAAGTCAAACCAACCAGGATATGCCTCCAACTTGCTGATGGCTCCATTAAACACCCATCAGGCATAATAGAGGACATGATTGTCAAGGTTGGGCCATTTGCCTTTCCAACTGACTTTGTGGTGCTGGAAATGGAGGAGCACAAGAGTGCAACTCTCATTCTAGGAAGACCTTTCCTAGCAACTGGACGAACTCTCATTGATGTACAAAAGGGGGAAGTAACCTTGAGAGTCAATGAGGATGAGTTCAAGTTGAATGCTGTAAAAGCTATGCAGCATCCAGACACACCAAATGACTGCATGGGCGCTGACATTATTGACTCTCTGGTAGAAGAGATCAATATGGCTGAAAGCCTAGAATTAGAGCTTGAAGACATCTTCAAAGATGCTCAACCTGATCAAGAAGAACTAGAGGAAGCAAAGGAATTTTCGAAAATTCCTCAGGAAGAGGATAAGCCTCCTAAGCCTGAACTCAAACCACTACCACCATCCCTGAAATATGCATTTCTGGGAGAGGGTGACACTTTTCCAGTGATTATAAGCTCTGCTTTAAATTCACAGGAAGAGGAAGCACTGATTCAAGTGCTGAGGACACACAAGACAGCTCTTGGGTGGTCCATAAGTGATCTTAAGGGCATTAGCCCAGCTAGATGCATGCATAAGATCCTGCTGGAGGATAATGCCAAACCGGTGGTCCAACCACAGAGGAGGCTAAATCCAGCCATGAAGGAGGTGGTGCAGAAAGAGGTCACTAAATTATTAGAGGCTGGGATTATTTATCCTATTTCTGATAGCCCCTGGGTGAGCCCTGTCCAAGTTGTTCCCAAAAAGGGAGGCATGACAGTGGTCCATAATGAAAAAAATGAACTGGTTCCTACAAGGACAGTCACAGGGTGGCGCATGTGTATTGATTACAGAAGGCTCAATACAGCCACCAGAAAGGATCATTTTCCTTTACCATTCATAGACCAAATGCTAGAAAGACTAGCTGGTCATGATTACTACTGCTTTTTGGATGGCTATTCAAGCTACAACCAAATTGCAGTAGATCCTCAAGACCAAGAGAAAACAGCATTCATCTGCCCTTCTGGCGTGTTTGCCTATAGGAGGATGCCTTTTGGTCTGTGCAATACACCTGCAACCTTTCAGAGGTGCATGCTCTCTATCTTCTTAGACATGGTAGAGAAATTTCTGAAAGTCTTCATGGATGACTTTTCAGTATATGGAGACTCATTTAGCTCATGTCTTAATCACCTAGCACTTGTCCTGAAATGATGCCAAGAGACTAACCTAGTTTTAAACTGGGAGAAATGTCACTTTATGGTGACTGAAGGAATTGTCCTTGGGCACAAAATTTCAAGCAGGGGAATAGAGGTGGATAAGGCAAAGGTAGAGGTAATTGAAAAATTACCACCACCTGCCAATGTTAAGGCAATCAGAAGCTTTCTGGGGCATGCAGGATTCTACAGAAGGTTTATCAAGGATTTTTCGAAAATTGCTAAACCTTTGAGTAACCTGTTAGCTGCTGACACGCCATTTGTGTTTGACACACAGTGTCTGCAGGCATTTGAGACCCTGAAAGCTAAGCTGGTCACAGCACCAGTCATCTCTGCACCAGATTGGGCATTACCATTTGAATTAATGTGTGATGCCAGTGATCATGCCATTGGTGCAGTGTTGGGACAGAGGCATAACAAACTTCTGCATGTCATTTATTATGCTAGCCGTGTTCTAAATGATGCACAGAAGAATTACACAACCACAGAAAAAGAATTACTTGCAGTGGTCTACGCCATTGACAAGTTTGGATCCTACCTAGTGGGGTCAAAGGTGATTGTGTACACTGACCATGCTGCTCTTAAATACTTACTCACAAAGCAGGATTCAAAACCCAGGCTTATAAGATGGGTGTTGCTTCTGCAAGAGTTTGATATAGAAATAAGAGACAGAAAAGGGACAGAGAACCAAGTAGCTGATCATCTGTCCCGAATAGAACCAGTAGCTGGGGCGTCCCTCCCTTCTACTGAGATCTCTGAGACTTTCCCAGATGAGCAACTCTTTGCCATTCAGGAGGCTCCATGGTTTGCAGATATTGCAAACTATAAAGCTGTGAGGTTCATACCCAAGGAGTACAGCAGAGTGCAAAGAAAGAAATTAATTTCAGATGCCAAGTACTACCTCTGGGATAAACCATATCTCTTTAAGAGATGTGCTGACGGAGTGATCCGCAGATGTGTACCCAGAGAAGAAGCACGAAGGATCCTATGGCACTGCCATGGATCACAGTATGGAGGACATTTTGGAAGTGAGCGAACAGCCACTAAAGTTCTCCAGTGCGGCTTCTACTGGCCTACTGTCTATAAAGATTCCCGAGAGTTTGTGCGTAACTGTGACAGTTGCCAAAGAGCTGGTAACCTGCCTCACGGATATGCCATGCCTCAACAAGGGATATTGGAGATAGAATTGTTTGATGTATGGGGAATTGACTTCATGGGGCCATTCCCACCATCATACTCAAACACTTACATTCTGGTGGCAGTAGACTATGTATCTAAGTGGGTAGAAGCAATTGCTACACCCACTAATGATACCAAGACTGTACTGAAATTCCTCCAGAAAAATATTTTCAGCAGGTTTGGCGTCCCCAGAGTGCTAATCAGTGATGGGGGCACTCATTTCTGCAATAAACAGCTATACTCTGCTATGGTTAGATATGGAATCAGCCATAAAGTGGCAACTCCGTATCATCCACAGACAAATGGGCAAGCTGAAGTCTCTAACAGAGAACTAAAGAGAATCCTAGAACGGACTGTGATAGCCCGAAGAAAGGATTGGGCAAAGAGCTTGGATGATGCTCTGTGGGCATACAGAACAGCATTCAAGACTCCTATAGGAACCTCTCCATACCAACTGGTGTATGGGAAGGCCTGTCATTTGCCTGTGGAACTGGAACATAAAGCCTACTGGGCAACCAGATTCCTAAACATGGATGCACAGTTAGCTGGTGAAAAAAGATTGCTCCAGCTAAATGAGCTAGAGGAGTTCAGACTCAATGCCTTTGAAAATGCAAAAATTTATAAGGAAAAGGCAAAGAAATGGCATGACAAGAAGTTGTCAACCAGAGTCTTTGAGCCAGGACAAAAAGTTCTGCTCTTCAACTCTAGGCTCAAATTGTTTCCAGGAAAACTCAAATCCCGATGGAGAGGTCCATATGTGATTACAGGAGTCTCACCATATGGGTATGTCGAGCTTCAGGATATTGATTCTGACAAAAAGTTCATTGTAAATGGACAGAGAATCAAGCATTATCTTGAAGGAAATTTTGAGCAGGAATGCTCAAAACTGAGACTCGAGTGATTCTCAGTGAAAGTCCAGCTAAAGACAGTAAAGAAGCGCTTGCTGGGAGGCAACCCAGTCATTAGGAAGTTGTATGATTAGTTCTTACAGAGGCAAGCATCAAAAATGAAGGAATTCACAGAGTTACAGAAGGATTTAGCTCAAAAAGCAGAGAAAATGAGCTTACTGGCGAAAAAACGCCAGTAAGGGGCATTTTGGGCGTTAAACGCCAGAATGGGTACCATTCTGGGCGTTTAACGCCAGGAATGGTGCCATTTTGGGCGTTAAACGCCAGAATGGGCACCATTCTGGGCGTTTAACGCCAGGTGTGCAGCATCCTGGGCGTTTTGAAAAAACGCCCAGTGACAAAGGATTTCTGGCGTTTAACGCCAGCCAGGGCACCTGGCTGGGCGTTAAACGCCCAAAAGAGGCAACAAATGGGCGTTAAACGCCAGAATGGGTGCCATTCTGGGCGTTTAACGCCAGCAAGGTGGGGGGGACCACAATTTTGTTTTCAAATCAAATTTTTTCAAACTTTCCTTTTCTTACCCACACTTTTCTACAAAATCACACTTCAATCATTCATCATTCACTTTCAAATCTTCAAAAATCAAAACCATTTTTCAAATTTATTTCAAATCAATTACAAACATTGTTCAAAAATTTCACCCTTTTCTCAATTTCTTTTCATATCTTCTCAAATCTCCTTTCAAATTCTTTTTTTTTCGAAAACTCCCCTCCCCACCTTATAAATACACGTTTGTTCCCCCTCTTCCAACCACACCATTCGAATTTCCTCTTCCTCCCCCTCTCTTATCTCTTTTCTTTTGCTTGAGGACAAGCAAACCTCTAAGTTTGGTGTGCTTTTCCGTGATCACTAAGCCAAGATTCATCAATATCATGGCTCCTAAGGGAAAACAAACCAATTTAAGAGGCAAGAAAGAGAATAATCCAAAGAATCTTTGGAATCAAGAGAAGTTCTTAACCAAGGAACATGAAGACCATTATCACAAAATAATGGGTCTGAGGTCAGTGATCCCGGAAGTTAAATTTGATCTGAAAGAAGATGAATATCCGGGGATCCAAGAGCAAATTCGAAACAGAGGATGGGAAGTTCTAACCAATCCTGAGATAAAGGTTGGAAGGAACATGGTTCAGGAATTCTACTCAAATCTGTGGCTGACAGATAAGCAGAGAATGACTGGAACCGCTTATCATACCTACAGAACCATGGTCAGAGGGAAAGTTATGTACTTCCATCTGGACAAAATAAGAGAAATTTTTAAATTGCCTCAACTGCAAGATGATCCTGACTCCTTTAATAGGAGGATGGTGAGCGTAGACAAGGGGTTGGATCAAGTTCTAGAAGACATATGTCTCCCTGGGACTAAATGGATAACCAATTCAAAGGGTGTCCCAAACCAACTCAAGAGGGGAGACCTCAAGCCAATTGCAAGAGGTTGGCTAGACTTCATTGGGCGCTCCATATTGCCCACTAGCAACCGTTCTGAGGTCACCATCAAGAGAGCAGTGATGATTCATTGCATTATGCTTGGAAAAGAAGTGGAGGTCCATCATGTGATTGCTTGTGAGATCTACACAATTGCAAATAAAAATTCCACTGAAGCCAAACTGGCTTACCCAAGCTTGATTTCCTTGCTCCGTAAAGAGGCTGGGGTGAAGATGGGGGTAGATGAATTCATACCCATTGAACACCCAATCACCAAGAAGTCAATGGAAGGACAAGTGCAAGACAACTCTATCAAAAGGAGGGCGCATGAGTTCCTCCCTGAATTTCCTGAAATTGGCTACTGGGCCAGCCTGGAAGCATCTATCACTAAGTTGCAAGAGACTATGAAGCAACTTAAGGAAGAACAGCAGAATCAGAACTGCATGCTCTGCAAATTGCTGAAGGAACAAGAGAAGCAGGGGCGTGAAATCCAAGAGATGAAGCGCCAAAAGCTCTCCTCTCAAGCTGAGGGAGCATCCACTTCTCAAAATCAAGGTTGTTGAGTCTTAACTCTGTGAAAACCTCTATCATTAGGAGCCTATTTTTGCGTTTTTCTTTTGTTTTCTATTTTTATTTTTAGTCTCATCTTATATCTATATTTGAGTCTTGTTCTTAGTTCATAATTAATAAAATTTATGCCTTAAAGTTATGAATGTCCTATGAATCCATCACCTCTCTTAAATGAAAAATGCTTTAATCACAAAAGAACAAGAAGTACAGGATTTCGAAATTTATCCTTGAAACTAGTTGAATTAGCTTGATGTGGTGACAATACTTTTTGTTTTCTGAATGAATGCTTGAACAGTGCATATGTCTTTTGAATTTGTTGTTTTAAGAATGTTAAAAGTGTTGGCTCTTGAAAGAATGAGGAGAAAGAGAACTGTTATTGAGGTTCTGAAAAATCATCAAAATTGATTCTTGAAGCAAGAAAAAGCAATGAAAAAAAATTTCGAAAAAAAAGAAAGAAAAAGAAAAAGAAAAAGAATGAAATAAAGTTGTGATCCAAGGCAAAAGAGTGTGCTTAAGAACCCTGGACACCTCTAATTGGGGACTTTAGCAAAACTGAGTCACAATCTAAAAAGGTTCACCCAATTATGTGTCTGTGGCATGTATGTATCCGGTGGTAATACTGGAAGACAGAGTGCTTTGGGCCACAGCCAAGACTCATACACTAGCTATGTTCAAGAATCATTACACTTAACTAGGAGAATCAATAACACTATCTGAGTTCTGAGTTCTCATAGATGCCAATCATTCTGAACTTCAAAGGATAGAGTGAGATGCCAAAACTGTTCGGAGGCAAAAAGCTACTAGTCCCGCTCATCTAATTGGAACTATGTTTCTTTGATATTTTGGAGTCTATAGTATATTCTCTTCTTTTTATCCTATTTTGATTTTCAGTTGCTTGGGGACAAGCAACAATTTAAGTTTGGTGTTGTGATGAGCGGATAATTTGTACGCTTTTTTGCATTGTTTTTAGTATGTTTTTAGTATGATTTAGTTAGTTTTTAGTATATTTTTATTAGTTTTTAGTTAAAATTCACTTTTCTGGACTTTACTATGAGTTTGTGTGTTTTTCTGTGATTTCAGGTATTTTCTGACTGAAATTGAAGGTTCTGAGCAAAAATCTGATCCAGAGACCAAAAAGGACTGCTGATGCTGTTGGATTCTGACCTCCCTGCACTCGAAGTGGATTTTCTGGAGCTACAGAAGCCCAATTGGCGCGCTCTCAACGGCATTGGAAAGTAGACATCCTGGGCTTTCCAGCAATATATGATAGTCCATACTTTGCCTAAGATTTGATGGCCCAAACCGGCGTAGCAATCCGGCCTCAGAAATCCCAGCGTTAAACGCCGAAACTGGCATAAAACTTGGAGTTAAACGCCCAAACTGGCATGAAAGCTGGCGTTTAACTCCAGAAAAGGTCTCTACACGAAATTACTTCATTGCTCAGCCCAAGCACACACCAAGTGGGCCCGGAAGTGGATTTTTCTGTCATTTACTCATTTCTGTAAACCTTAGGTTACTAGTTTACTATTAATAGGACCTTTTGACATTGTATCTGTACCTTATGACCTCATGACATTTTTACACGTTTCTTTGTGTACATTCCACGGCATGAGTCTCTAAACCCCATGGTTGGGGGTGAGGAGCTCTGCTGTGTCTTGATGGATTAATGCAATTACTACTGTTTCTTATTCAATCATGCTTGCTTCCATTCCAAGATAATACTTGTTCTTAATCCGGATGAATGTGATGATCCGTGACAATCATCATCATTCTCAACTATGAACGTGTGCTTGACAACCACCTCCATTCTACCTTAGATTGAGTAGTTATCTCTTGGATTCTTTAATCGGAATCTTCGTGGTATAAGCTAGAACTGATGGCGGCATTCAAGAGAATCCGGAAGGTCTAAACCTTGTCTGTGGTATTCTGAGTAGGATTCAATGACTGAATGACTGTGACGTGCTTCAAACTCCTGAAGGCGGGGCGTTAGTGACAGACGCAAAAGAATCACTGGATTCTATTCCGGCCTGATTGAGAACCGACAGATGGATAGCCGTGCCGTGACAGGGTGCGTTGAACATTTCCAATGAGAGGATGGGAGGTAGCCATTGACAACGGTGAAACCCTACATACAGCTTGCCATGGAAGGAGCCTTGCGTGTTTGATGAAGAAGACAGTAGGAAAGCAGAGATTCAGAAGATGGAGCATCTCCAAACCTCAGCCTATTCTCCATTACTGCAAAACAAGTAACAATTTCATGTTCTTTTGCTTTTTACAATCAATCCTGATAATTTCTGATATCCTGACTAAGATTTACAAGATAACCATAGCTTGCTTCAAGCCGACAATCTCCGTGGGATCGACCCTTGCTCACGCAAGGTATTACTTGGACGACCCAGTGCACTTGCTGGTCAGTTGTGCGGGATTGCAAAAGTGTGATTGCAATTTCGTGCACCAACTACGCGGTCAGACCAATACCATAGTCCCTACCTCTGCCGCAGGTTGTTCAACTGGAGTTCCATCTCAGAGAATTCAGCCTTCGGATTATAGTGCTGGATTTCATTTAATAGTTGAGTTAATAAGTCACAACTCACTGTGGTGAGAGATAAAAAACCTTTCGACAAGCTATCGTCATACCCCAAAAACTTTGCCAGCCAAACCTGTTCGTTGTTCTGGGGTCCGAATGGTTTAAGCTTGCATCTCTTTAATGCTCTTATGGTCTGTCTGTATCACAAAGTGGTGTTCTAACAAGTAGTGGCAAAATTTTGCCACAACAGTCAATATGGCCAGCATCTCCCGATTATAAACCGATTGCTTCTTCTTTGAGAAATGTGCAATGGGGTGATCCTTTTGGCTAAGAATTGCCCCTATGCTCCTGAGGTGTCAGTCTCTAAAATAAAAGGTTTCGAGAAATCGGGTAGGGCCAGGACTAGAGCATTGGCGAGTGCTTTCAAAGTGATGAAGGCCAATGTAGCTCGCGGCGACCAAATAAAGTTATCTTTATGGAGTAGGTCCATGAAGGTGTTGCCAGGACAGCAAACTGCCTAATAAACTTCTTGTAATAACTGGCTAATCCAAGAAAGGCTCGCAGCTGCTTAACTGAAGTAGGAATCAACCATTGCTCAATGGCTTTGACTTTGGAACTATCTATATACACACCTTCAGTTGAGACCACATGCCCCAAGTAATCAATCTAAAGTTGGCCAAATGAGCATTTAGAAAGCTTAGCAAATAAAGAGTGGACCCGTAAGGTTGTCAAGACATGCATTTGATGCTGTAAATGAGATTGTCAATCGGTACTATAGACCAGGATGTCGTCGAAGAAGACTTAAACAAACTTATGCAGCACTTCCACAAAAATCGAATTCATCAAACACTGAAATAATGCCGGAACATTGGTTAGCTCAAATGGCATTACCAGCCACTCGTATAGTCCTGATGTGTGCTTAATGCAATCTTAAAACAGTCATAAGTTAATTTTTTCTCCTAAGTTTTGGATGTTTTTTTTCTTATATTTTGGATGCTTTGTTATTTTGGATTTTAGAATATTTTTTTAATAATTTTAGATGTTTTTTTTTTATTTTTAGATTTTTTTTCTAATATTTTTTTAATGTCTCATTTTGTTAGGTTTTAAAATTTTTAAAATAATTTTACATATTTCTTTTTTTGTTAGGTTTTGAATGCTTCTTTTTCTTATGTTTCAGATATCGTTTTATTAGGAATTTTAAAAATAATTTTTACGATAATTTTATAATTTTTAAAATAAAATTTAAAATTTGTAACATGATTTTGAATTTTTTAAAAGAATTTTGACATTTTTAAATTGATTTTGAATGTTTAAAATAAATTTTAGAATTTTTAAAATAATTTTAAAATATTTAAAATAAATATATAAATTATAATAATTTTGGATGTTTTTAATTATTGAGATTTAGATGTTTTTTATTTTGAATATTTTTTATTAGATTTTAAATATTTTTTATAATAATTTGAATTCTTGTTTCTTTTAAAATAAAAAGAATATTAATTAACTGCAGTTGTCTGCATGCTTTGTTATTTCTAACGTGATTGTTTTATTTTTTTTTTGGTAGCTGATTGTTTTGTTTTATAGTCATGTTGATGCTTTATTGAGATAGAAAATATGTAAGACCTAAAAAAGATATTAATTAGATAATTAATTAACTGATTAATTAAGAGTGAGTTAAGAGGGTTTTAAATCGCTCGAACTGCGTTAAAAAGATTAAATTTATAATTTAGGAATTTAATAATGAAAATTAATCTCAAAAAATTATTTAGAGCGCAAAAATACATTTAATTATAAAAAAATATGTACCAGCGTTAAAATTAATTGTACATGTTTAAATTTGTCCGGTATTACGTATGAGAAAAATAAAAATGCAGAAATAACTAGAAAAATATTTAGAATAAAATTCGAAACACTTATCTTAAAGATTTTAGCCCTATATGGGGCCAGTAAGCGAAAGGACAAAAATGCCCCTCACCCATTTGGATAAAAAACATGAGTCACTCCCATTTCACAAAAATCACATTTATTTTTGCCTTAAAGATAGAGCGCGCTCGAGCTTGGAGAAGAGAAAAGAGAAATCCCAAAATACTATTCACTTCCATCTTCAAATCTACTTTTCTCCCAAATCGGAGCTCCGATCAACAACCCATTTGCGGCCACGCGATTATCTCATCATCCTCTTTGATTTTATATAACGTTTTGCAGTGAGTAATCACGAGAACCTTACCCCTATTTCTCTATTTACTTCTGATTTTGCAGTTTTGGTACGTGTTGGTTGAAATTGGTGATTTTGATGCTTTAGAAAAAGTTCAATCTCAATTTGTACTGGAGTTTTGACCCATGATCATGTGGAGCAAGATAAAGAAACTCAATCCCTCTATTTTCTCTAATTTTGTGCAAAAATCCTAGTATAAATAATTAAAAATTTGATATAGTTAGATTGAATAGAGTATTTGACTTGGTTGGTGTTGAATGGAGCCTGGAATTTGAAGCTTGAATTCGTGCGGAATGATTGCTTGGTATGAATTTGAAATGGAATGGATTGCTTGACTTGATTTTAGTGTGGGTTGATTGCGTAGATTGATTGGTGAGGATTTGATGGAGGCTTGGGTGACTAGAGAAAGGTTTACGAGGTTAGAAACCGTCGTCAAAGAAGGTACGGGTTTTGGTTTTGGGTAAACACTATATAACGTTATATGAAAACTTAGGCTAGATGACCCTAAGATATTGTTGAATAATTGATGTTGTTGATTGATGATGGATTAGTTGAATAATTGAGTAAATTTGTAGTTTGTTTGATTATGGATGATTTAGTATGATTGTGTGGTTTGATTGATAATTGATTGTTGAATGAAATTTGGATAAGAGGGCATGATTGGGTGAATAGCACCCCTTGATAAGTATGGCGAAATTGATTTGTGTAACTGGTGCACGAAATTGAACTCCACAAGTTTCACACAGATGAACTGGAAAGTGCACCGGGTCGTCCAAGTAATACCTCAGGTGAGTGAGGGTCGAATCCCACAGAGATTGTCAAATTGAGCAAGCAATGACTATCTTGTAAATCTTAGGCAGGCGATTAGAAAAGATGGTTGTTTGTTTGAAAGCATAAATAAAATAGTAAAGAACGAAATACCAGGTTAGTGTGAAAATAGTGATAGAGATTCAGTTAAGGCTTCGGAGATGCTTGATGAGCGGATAATTTGTACGCTTTTTGGCATTGTTTTTAGTATGTTTTTAGTATATTTGGTTTAGTTTTTAGTATATTTTTATTAGTTTTTAGTTAAAATTCACTTTTCTGGACTTCACTATGAGTTTGTGTGTTTTTCTGTAATTTCAGGTATTTTCTGGCTGAAATTGAGGGACCTGAGCAAAAATCTGATTCAGAGACTGAAAAGGACTGCAGATGCTGTTGGATTCTGACCTCCCTACACTCGAAGTGGATTTTCTGGAGCTACAGAAGCCCAATTGGCGCGCTCTCAACGGCGTTGGAAATTAGACATCCTGGGCTTTCCAGCAATATATGATAGTCCATACTTTGCCCAAGATTTAATGGCCCAAACTGGCGTTCAAAGTCACCTTCAGAATTTCCAGCGTTAAACGCCGGAACTGGCACCAAAATGGGAGTTAAACGCCCAAACTGGCACAAAAGCTGGCGTTTAACTCCAAGAAGAGTCTCTACACGAAAATGCTTCATTGCTCAGCCCAAGCACACACCAAGTGGGCCCGGAAGTGGATTTTTATGTCATTTACTCATCTCTGTAAACCTTAGGCTACTAGTTCCCTATAAGTAGGACCTTTTACTATTGTATTTTCATCTTGGTTTTTCTGGTTCCCTCTCTGGGACCGAAGCCAATGATCACTTTTGTTCTTATGTATTTTCAACGGTGGAGTTTCTACACACCATAGATTAAGGTGTGGAGCTCTGCTGTACCTCGAGTATTAATGCAATTACTATTGTTCTTCTATTCAATTCCGCTTGTTCTTGTTCTAAGATATCACTTGTTCTTCAACTTGATGAATGTGATGATCCGTGACACTCATCATCATTCTCACCTATGAACGTGTGCCTGACAACCACCTCCGTTCTACCTTAGATTGGGTGAATATCTCTTGAATTCCTGATACATCATGCATGGTTGATCGCCTGACAACCGAGTGCTCGCCTGACAACCGAGCCAGCCATTCCGTGAGATCAGAGTCTTCGTGGTATAGGCTAGAACTGATGGCGGCATTCAAGAGAATCCGGAAGGTCTAACCTTGTCTGTGGTATTCTGAGTAGGATTCAATGATTGAATGACTGTGACGTGCTTCAAACTCCTGAGGGCGGGGCGTTAGTGACAGACGCAAAAGAATCACTGGATTCTATTCCGGCCTGATCGAGAACCGACAGATGGATAGCCGTGCCGTGACAGGGTGCGTTGAACATTTCTACTGAGAGGATGGGAGGTAGCCACTGACAACGGTGAATCCCTTGCATAAGCTTGCCATGGAAAGGAGTAAGAAGGATTGGATGAAGACAGTAGGAAAGCAGAGAGACGGAAGGGACACAGCATCTTCATGCGCTTATCTGAAATTCCCACCAATGAATTACATAAGTATCTCTATCTTTATCTTTATGTTTTATTCGTATATCACCATATCCATTTGAGTTTGCCTGACTAAGATTTACAAGATGACCATAGCTTGCTTCATACCAACAATCTCCGTGGGATCGACCCTTACTCGCGTAAGGTTTATTACTTGGACGACCCAGTGCACTTGCTGGTTAGTTGTGCGAAGTTGTGTTTATGCCATGATATTGAACACCAAGTTTTTGGGGTTCATTACCGGGGATTATGAGAGTTGTGAAAAGTATTGTTCACAATTTCGCGCACCAAGTTTTTGGCGCCGTTGCCGGGGATTGTTTCGTGTATGGACAACTGACGGTTCATCTTGTTGCTTAGATTAGGTATTTTTCAGAATTCTTAAGAATGAGTTCTAGAGTTTCATGATGACCTGTTGAAATCTGGCTGGCTGAGAAGCCATGTCTAATCTTATTGGACCGAGGTTTCAACTGATCATCACAAGAGCTTATTGATCTCTATCAATCTTGCTATTGGAGCAATGATCTGCTAAGGCTTGGCTGGCCATTGGCCATGTCTAGTGTTTTGGACCGAAGCTTTCTTTGAAAGCTTGGCTGGCTGTGAAGCCATGTCTAATTCCTGGACCGGAGTCTTAGTGGGGAAGGGGAGTGTGGCCGAACATATATTTATAAGGAATGGGGAGAGATTTTGAAAATTTTGAAGGAGATTTGAGAAGATATGGAAAGAATTTGAGAGATATTTGAGTTTTTTTTTGAAGAAGATTTGGAAAGGATATGAAAGAGATTGAAGAATGATTTTAATTTTGAAAATTGGAAGATGAATGATGAAAGTTTGAAATGTGTTTATGTAGAAAATTATGGATCAAAACAGGAAAGTTTGAAAAAATTTGAAGTGGAAAGCAAAATCTCTGTTCCCCACCTTTCTGGCGTTAAACGCCCAAAATGGTATCCATTCTGGCGTTTAACGCCTAAATGTTGGCCAATTTGGGCGTTTAACGCCCAGCCAGGTACCCTGGCTGGCGTTAAACGCCAGAAACCCCTTCATTACTGGGCGTTTTGCTAAACACCCAGGATGCTGCACACCTGGCGTTAAACGCCCAGAATGGTGCCCATTCTGGCGTTTAACGCCCAAAATGGCACCTTTACTGGCGTTAAACGCCCAAAATGGTGCCCATTCTGGCGTTTAATGCCCAAAGTACCCCTTACTGGCATTTTTCCGCCAGCAAGCCCCTTTTCTCTGCTTTTTGCACTGAATCCTTCTGTAACTCTTTGAATTCCTTCAATTTAGATAATTGCCCTTTGAGAATATGTATCAAACTTTGATTAAACAAAACAGATAACCTGCTAATGACTGGGTTGCCTCCCAGCAAGCGCTTCTTTATTGTCTTTAGCTGGACCTTCACTGAGAATCATTCAAGCCTCAGTTTTGATCATTCTTGCTCAAAATTGCTTTCAAGATAATGCTTGATCCTCTGTCCATTAACAATGAACTTTTTGTCAGAATTAGTATCCTGAAGCTCAACATATCCATATGGTGACACTCCTGTAATCACATACAGACCCCTCCACCGGGATTTAAGTTTTCCTGGGAACAGTCTGAGCCTAGAGTTGAAGAGCAGAACTTTTTGTCCTGGCTCAAAGACTCTGGATGACAACTTCTTGTCATGCCACTTCTTTGCCTTTTCCTTATAAATTTTTGCATTTTCAAAGGCACTGAGTCTAAATTCATCGAGCTCATTTAGCTGGAGCAATCTTTTTTCACCAGCTAACTTAGCATCCAGGTTTAGGAATCTGGTTGCCCAGTAGGCTTTATGTTCCAATTCCACGGGCAGATGACAGGCCTTGCCATACCCAAGTTGGTATGGAAAGGTTCCTATTGGAGTCTTGAATGCTGTTCTGTATGCCCACAGAGCATCATCCAAGCTCTTTGCCCAATCCTTTCTACGGGCAATTACAGTCCGTTCTAGGATTCTTTTTAGCTCTCTGTTAGAGACTTCAGCTTGCCCATTTGTCTGTGGATGATACGGGGTTGCCACTTTGTGGCTAATTCCATATCGGACCATAGCAGAGTAGAGCTGTTTATTGCAGAAATGAGTGCCCCCATCACTGATTAGGACTCTGGGAACACCAAATCTACTGAAGATGTGTTTCTGGAGGAATTTCAGCACGGTCTTAGTATCATTAGTGGGTGTAGCAATTGCTTCTACCCACTTAGATACATACTCCACTGCCACCAGAATGTAAGTGTTTGAGTATGATGGTGGGAACGGACCCATGAAGTCAATCCCCCATACATCAAACAATTCAATCTCTAAGATCCCTTGTTGAGGCATGGCGTATCCATGAGACAAGTTACCAGCTCTTTGGCAACTGTCACAGTTACGCACAAACTCTCGGGCATCTCTATAGAGAGTAGGCTAGTAGAAGCCACATTGGAGGACCTTAGTGGCTGTTCGCTCACTTCCGAAATGTCCCCTATACTGTGATCCATGGCAGTGCCATAGGATCCTTTGTGCTTCCTCTCTGGGTACACATCTGCAGATCATTCCGTCTGCACATCTCTTAAAGAGATATGGCTCATCCCATAGGTAGTACTTGGCATCTGAAATTAATTTCTTTCTTTGCACCCTGCTGTACTCCTGGGGTATGAACCTCACAGTTTTGTAATTTGCAATATCTGCAAACCATGGAGCTTCCTGAATGGCAAAAAGTTGCTTATCTGGGAAGGTCTCAGAGATCTCAGTGGAAGGGAGGGACGCCCCAGCTACTTGTTCTATTCGGGACAGATGATCAGCTACTTGGTTCTCTGTCCCTTTTCTGTCTCTTATTTCTATATCAAACTCTTGCAGAAGCAACACCCATCTTATGAGCCTGGGTTTTGAATCCTGCTTTATGAGTAAGTACTTAAGAGCAGCATGGTTAGTGTATACAATCACCTTTGATCCTGCTAGATAGGATCTAAACTTGTTAATGGCATAGACCACTGCAAGTAACTCTTTTTCTGTGGTTGTGTAATTCTTCTGTGCATCATTTAGAACACGGCTGGCATAATAAATGACGTGCAGAAGCTTGTTATGCCTCTGTCCCAACACTGCACCAATGGCATGGTCACTGGCATCACACATTAGTTCGAATGGCAATGTCCAGTCTGGTGCAGAGATCACTGGTGCTGTGACCAGCTTGGCTTTCAGGGCCTCAAATGCCTACAGACACTGTGCGTCAAACACAAATGGTGTGTCAGCAGCTAGCAGGTTGCTCAAAGGTTTTGCAATTTTCGAAAAATCCTTTATAAACCTTCTATAGAATCCTGCATGCCCCAGAAAGCTTCTGATTGCCTTAACATTGGCAGGTGGTGGTAATTTTTCAATTACCTCTACCTGTGCCTTATCCACCTCTATTCCCTTGCTTGAAATTTTGTGCCCAAGGACAATTCCTTCAGTCACCATAAAGTGACATTTCTCCCAGTTTAAAACCAGGTTAGTCTCTTGGCACCTTTTCAGGACAAGTGCTAGGTGGTTAAGACAGGAGCTGAATGAGTCTCCATATACTGAGAAGTCATCCATGAAGACTTCCAGGAATTTCTCCACCATATCAGAGAAGATGGATAGCATGCATCTCTGAAAAGTTGCAGGAGCATTACAAAGACCAAAAGGCATTCTCCTGTAGGCAAACACGCCAGAAGGACAAGTGAATGCTGTTTTCTCTTGGTCTTGAGGATCTGCTGCAATTTGGTTGTAACCTGAATAGCCATCCAAAAAGCAGTAATAATCATGACCAGCTAGTCTTTCTAGCATTTGGTCTATGAATGGTAAAGGAAAATGATCCTTTCTGGTGGCTGTATTGAGCCTTCTGTAGTCAATACACATACGCCACCCTGTAACTGTTCTTGTAGGAACCAGTTCATTTTTTTCATTATGAACTACTGTCATGCCTCCCTTCTTGGGGACAACTTGGACAGGGCTCACCCAGGGGCTATTAGAAATGGGATAAATAATCCCAGCCTCCAGTAATTTAGTGATCTCTTTCTGCACCACCTCCTTCATGGCTGGATTTAGCCGCCTTTGTGGTTGAACCACTGGTTTGGTATTATCCTCCAATAGGATCTTGTGCATGCATCTTGCTGGGCTAATGCCCTTAAGATCACTTATGGATCACCCAAGAGCTGTCTTGTGTGTCCTTAGCACTTGAATCAGTGCTTCCTCTTCCTGTGGATTTAAAGCAGAGCTTATGATCACTGGAAAAGTGTCACCCTCTCCCAGAAATGCATACTTCAGGGATGGTGGTAGTGGTTTGAGCTCAGTTTTGGGAGGCTTATCCTCTTCCTGAGGAATTTTCAAAAATTCTTTTGTTTCCTCTGGTTCTTCCTGATCAGGCTGAACATCCTTGAAGATGTCCTCTAGCTCTGATTCTAGACTTTCAGTCATATTGATCTCTTCCACCAAAGAGTCAATAATGTCAGCGCCCATGCAGTCATTTAGTGTGTCTGGATGCTGCATAGCTTTTATAGCATTCAACTTGAACTCATCCTCATTGACTCTCAGGGTTACTTTCCCTTTTTATACATCAATGAGAGTTCATCCAGTTGCTAGGAAAAGTCTCCCTAGAATGAGAGTTGTACTCTTGTGCTCCTCCATTTCCAGCACTACAAAGTCAGTTGGAAAGGCGAATGGCCCAACCTTGACAATCATGTCCTCAATTATGCCTGATGGATATTTAATGGAGCCATCAGCAAGTTGGAGGCATATCTGGGTTGGTTTGACTTCTTCAGTCAACCCAAGCTTTCTGATAGTGGATGCAGGTATTAGATTGATACTTGTTCCAAGGTCACACAGGGCTGTCTTGGTGCAAGCACCTTCTAAAGTGCATGGTATCATAAAGCTTCCTGGATCTTGAAGCTTTTCTGGTAAGCTTTTCAGAATGGCTGCACTGCATTCTTTAGTGAGAAACACTTTTTTAGTTTCTCTCCAATCCTTCTTATGACTTAAGATCTCTTTTATGAACTTAGCATAAGAAGGTATTTGCTCAAGTGCCTGTGCAAACGGAATCTTTATTTCAAGAGTCCTTAGATAGTCTGCAAAGCGGGAAAATTGCTTATCCTGTTTCGCTTGGTGGAGTTTCTGAGGATAAGGCATCTTGACTTTATATTCTTCAACCTTAGTTGCTGCAGGTTTATTCCTTACAGAGGTGGTTGGAGAAGCCTTTTTAGAGGGGTTACTACCAGCACTCTCAGGTGTCTGATTCCCCATTGGCGTTTGAACGCTAGGATTGGGTGAAGAATGGGCGTTTAACGCCAACTTGTCCCCCTTTTCTGGCGTTTGAACGCCAGAACTGGGCAGGAAATGGGCGTTTAACGCCAGCTTTTCCCTCCTTTCTGGTGTTTGGACGCCAAGAGTATTCCTCTCTGGGCTCTTACTATCCTCAGAGGGATTTTGGACAGTGGTTTGGTTATCCTCTGTCAATTGTTCCTTTATTGGCTTTTTGCTACTTTGAGCAGTGTTATTCAATGTCTTCCCACTCCTCAGTTGAACTGCTTGGCATTCTTCTGTTATCTATTTAGATAACTGCTGTTTTGCCTGATTCAACTGTGATTCTATGTTCTTGTTAGCAATTTTAGTTTCTTGGAGCATCTCTTTAAATTCTGCTAACTATTTTGTCATCAGGTGTAATTGCTGATTAAGCTCAACCATCTATTCTTGAAGATTAGGATCAGTGGCTACTGCCATAACTTCTTCTTTTGTAGAGGACTCATTGCTAGAGTACAAATGTTAATTTCTAGCAACAGTATCTATAAGCTCTTGAGCCTCCTTAATCGTCTTCCTCATATGTATAGATCCACCAGCTGAGGGGTCTAGAGACATCTGAGCTTTTTCTGTAAGCCCATAATAGAAGATGTCTAACTGTACCCACTCTGAAAACATTTCAGAGGGGCATTTTCTTAGCATACCTCTATACCTCTCCCAGGCATTATAAAGGGATTCATTATCCTCTTGTTTAAAGCCTTGGATGTCCAGCCTTAGCTGTGTCATCCTTTTTGGAGGGTAAAATTGTTTCAGGAATTTGTCTGATAACTGTTTCCATGTCTTTATGCTTGCTGTAGGTTGGTTATTCAACCACCTCTTAGCTTGATCTTTTACAGCAAATGGAAACAGTAATAGTCTGTAGACATCCTGATCCACCTTTTTATCATGTACTTTGTCAGCAATTTGTAAGAATTGTGCCAGAAACTCAGTAGGTTCTTCCTGTGAAAGACCCAAATACTGGCAATTTTGCTGCACCATGATAATAAGTTGAGGATTTAGCTCAAAGCTGCTTGCTTTGATGGGAGGTATACAGATGCTACTGCCATTTGCAGCTGTAATGGGGTTAGCATATGACCCCAGAGTCCTTCTGGATTGCTCATTTCCACTTAGGTCCATGACGGAGAAAGAGAATATGATATGGATTCACAAGTAAAGTAAAAAAATTTTTTTATTAAAGGTGACCGAAAAAAATTAAAATAAAATAAATGAAAAATAAAATAAAATTTCGAAAACTAAAAGAAAATAAGATCAAAACAAATTGCAAACTAGATCAATTAGTTAATTAAAAAGATTTTGGAATTAGCAATTGAATAGATATGATTGAAAATTATTTTGAAAAAGATTCAATTTTTGAAATGAAGAAAGAGAAAAACAACAAAATGACACCAAACTTAAAATTTTTAGAAAATCAGACACAAATTTTCGAAAACTTAAAGAAAAACACAAAGAAGACACCAAACTTAGAACTTTTAAGGATTAAGAAAGGACTAAGGATATGCAAATTCGAAAAATAAAAGAAAACAAAAGCATGCAATTGACACCAAACTTAAAATATGAAACCAAACTCAAATAAAAGACTCTAAACCAAAAAATAAAACAGTCATAATCTAAGCAACAAGATAAACTGTCAGTTGTCCAAACTCGAACAATCCCCGACAACGGCGCCAAAAACTTGGTGCACGAAATTGCAATCACACTTTTGCAATTCCGCCAACTAACGAGCAAGTGCACTGGGTCGTCCAAGTAATACCTTACGTGAGTAAGGGTCGATCCCACGGATATTGTCAGCTTGAAGCAAACTATGGTTATCTTGTAACTCTTAGTCAGGATATCAATAATTATCAGGGTTGATTGTAAAAAGTAAAAGAACATGAAATAAATACTTGTTTTGCAGTAATGGAGAACAGGTTGAGGTTTTGGAGATGCTCTATCTTTTGAATCTCTGCTTTCCTACTGTCTTCTTCTTCAAGCACGCAAGACTCCTTCCATGGCAAGCTGTATGTAGGGTTTCACCGTTGTCAATGGCTACCTCCCATCCTCTCAGTGAAAATGTTCAACGCGCTCTGTCACAGCATGGCTAATCATCTGTCGGTTCTCAATCAGGTTGGAATAGAATCCAATGATTCTTTTGCGTTTGTCACTAACGCCCAGCCTTTAGGAGTTTGAAGCTCGTCACAGTCATTCAATCCTTGAATCCTACTCAGAATACCACAGACAAGGTTTAGACCTTCCAGATTCTCTTGAATGCCGCCATCAATTCTAGCTTATACCACGAAGATTCTGATTAAGGAATCCAAGAGATATCTACTCAATCTAAGGTAAAACAGAGGTGGTTGTCAAGCACACGTTCATAGGTGAGAATGATGATGAGTGTCACAGATCATCACATTCATCAGGTTTGGGAACAAGTGATATCTTAGAATAGAAGCAAGCGTGATTGGATGAAAAACAGTAGTAATTGCATTAATCCATCAAGACACAGCAGAGCTCCTCACCCCCAACCATGGGGTTTAGAGACTCATGCTGTAGAAGATACAATGAGAAACGTGTAAAGTGTCATGAGCTAGAGATACCATATCAAAAGGTCCTATTAATAGTGAACTAGTAACCTAGGGTATACAGAAATGAGTAAATTACGTAAAAATCCACTTCCGGGGTCCACTTGGTGTGTGCTTGGGCTGAGCATTGAAGCTTCCATGTGTAGAAACTTTTTCTGGAGTTAAACGCCAGCTTTTATGCCAGTTTGGGCGTTTAACTCCAATTTTTGTGCCAGTTCCGGCGTTTAACGCCGGGAATTCTGAAGCTAATTTGCAACGCCGGTTTGGGCCATCAAATCTCGGGCAAAGTATGGACTATTATACATTGCTGGAAAGCCCAGGATGTCTACTTTCCAACGCAACTGAGAACGCGCCAATTGGGCTTCTGTAGCTCCAGAAAATCCACTTCGAGTGCAGAGAGGTCAGAATCCAACAGCATCTGCAGTTCTTTTCAGCCTCTGAATCAGATTTTTGCTCAGGTCCCTCAATTTCAGCCAAAAAATACCTGAAATCATAGAAAAATACACAAACTCATAGTAAAGCCTAGAAAAGTGAATTTTAACTAAAAACTAATAAAAATGTAATAAAAACTAACTAAAATATACTAAAAACATACTAAAAATAATGCCAAAAAGCGTATAAATTATCCGCTCATCAGGAGGCCTTCTTGATTCAATGCACTGCATTCTTGTGTTAGAAGGATGGTTTCCTTTTCATGCCAACTTCTCTTCTTGTTAATGAGTTCTTTTAAGAACTTTGCATATAAGGGCATTTGCTCCAATGCTTTAACAAGTGGAATATTGATCTCCATTTCTTAAACACTTCTAAGAACTTTGGGAACTATTGATCTTTTAGCTCCTTGTTGAACCTTTGAGGATATGGAAGGGAAGTATTGCAAGGCTTCACCATCTTCCTCTACTCTTGTGGTTGCTCCTCTATGATTTACTTTCTCTTCTTTGAAGCTTTGAGCTCTTCCTCTTTCTCCTTGAGCTTTTCTTGATCCTTCTCCTCAAGTGTTACTTCTTCCTTGCTGCTGGCCTCATCATTCTTAGCTGGCTTCTTGTTGGTTTCTTTGTCATTCACCAAGGTTCTTTCACTCCTTAATTGGATTGCTTTGCATTCTTCTTTGGGATTAGGAATGGTGTCACTTGGCAATGTATTAGGTGCTCTTTCAGCCACTGTTTGCTTGGACAATCGACCAATTTGCCTCTCTAGATTCTTCATTAAAGCTTCATGGTTCTTACTGGTTAACTCTTGCTGTTTCATCATCTTCTCCATCATTATCTCCAAGTTGGAGATCCTTTGAGCTTCTGGGGGTGGTTGTGGTTGATTGTAGAGTGTGGATGGTGGATGATAGTTATTTTGGTTAGTGGATGAATTGTTAGGTGGATAGTAGTTGGTTTTGGTTAGTGTTTTATTGGCTTTGATGGTTTGTGTAACGACCCAACTTCCAGAACGTCATGATCGTACCGAAAGTAAGGCGTTACCAACCTGCTTTACTTTATTAACTATTTACTATTAAGTCTCTAGTTCGATATTGCGATCCAGTTTTAGTAATAATACCAGAAAATTTTGTTTTTATTTATCAAATCATATAGCAAGCATCACCAAGTAATAATAATCACATAGTTATTAATAATAATATCTATCATACAAAAGATTTCAAATAAAACTCACATACAAATCCTATCCCTCTGTATAAAATAAAAATGTTAAGCAATAAGGGCGAAGGAACTTCTATGAAAGTAACTTAACTCATAAGTAAATTCTATAATCTCCCGCAGCTTCAAACTGGGTCTTCAAACCTACGTCACTAAAAAGGTGGAGAATTTTGGGGTGAGAACAAACCACACGTTCTCAGTAGGGAATGGGAATGCCGTAAAAGTAATGATTAACATGCAAATAATTAACTTTACTTAATAAACCATCTTTGTCAAACCCTTTGAAGTACTTTTTAATCTTACCTAGATAAATAATTACTTTCTTTAAATCCCAAAACCCAAAACAGATCTCAATCGCAAAACTTGTCATATTAAATATCTATCAGCCATATAATTGATTCTCAGTCATAACAACATATAGTAATCATCTTCATCCATTCACAAACTACTAGCACAAGCAAGAAACTCAATTCATCACACAAACAAATTACAACAAGGCAAATAACACAATCACAGGGAAGTACAACGAGCAAACCCAATCAAATGCAAATGCACACACAAGGATGATGCATGTCTAGCCCTAGTGCAGATAATGAGCTCATCTGTCGGTTACTAACCCACTCCCGACGTTACCCAGCAACCTCTGTCTGGATAAGGCTTTCCTATTGGCTATACCCCTGTGTACAGGAAATAACCCCTCTGCCACCACAGGGTCCACTGCACGCAGGAAATAACACATCTGCCACTGCAGGGATGTACGCCGACACACCTTCTGTATACAGGAAATAACCCCTCTGCCACTACAGAAATGGAACAGGTGGTCACGGTACTTCTGTAGCAGGAAATAACCCCTCTGCCTTACAGAATTAAAATTGGATTTGTACCGTAGGAAAGCGTTCTCAGTAATCATACCATTATCTATCTGACTGCCTCACTGCAGCAGATGATCATACAAGTATATCTGGAGTTGCCTTAATGCAACAAATGAATAAACACATCTCAGGGGTTGCCTCAAGCAACAGATGACCTTTCAACAGGTACTCTGCTTTTTTATTCTCTTTTGTAATCATAAATATGCAAGCGGGACAAAACCCACGTCCTTGCCCACAATCCCGTATACCAAATAATCTTTTTTTAAAAGAATCATTGAAGTTATTATCATTAGATAAGCCTTAAATATTGATTTTGGTTAAGTCCTTATTTTTATAAAAATTTGGACATAATCTCCTTTAAAAATAGGACTTAGCCACCCTTACGGGTCCTAACCAAACAATTTACCAAACTCTTTTCAACCTTTCCAATATCAATTCAATTCAAAACCAAGCAAATTCCAACATTGAATCAGCCATATAATGCTAAGGTTCATCTTTAATTTTATGAACTCATAACTATCACTCAAGCATTCTCAACACCCTATCTTCTTTTCTGTTTTTAATATAGCAAATGAACTCGGAATTGCGCAAACTTCATGTCCAGGCGTTCATCTTGAAATAAGCTTTCTAACAAACCAAAGATCATAATTTTCTGGTTTCTCTAGCCCTAGGAATAAAGGAAAAACCGAGACTGCTCTGCAGTGCGTAAAACCAGAAAAACAGCAGCAGCATGTGATATTCAATATTCAATATAAAATCCAAGTTAAATCCAATGACTTTAAAAATTAATACAGTTCAACTTCACTCATCTAAGTTTCTTTTCCAATTGGTTTCAGGTCAATATCATTTTTAATGAAGAAGTTATATAACCTAGAAGTTGGCTAATTTTCTGCAGAATTCTGCTTTAAAAGTTAATGAACTTATTTTCTTCCAAGTCCCATAACTTACTCATTAAAACATGGATAGCCCTGAAATTTAAGTCACATATGCTAAACATGCTTAGTTTTCACTTCCAATTGGTTGCATCTCAATATCATTCCAGATTTAAAAATTATAAAACCTCAAAGTTACTGACTTCGAAAACAAAGCCTGACTTTTACTGCATAAAACATCTTTCTTTGAAAATCCAAATCTTAAAAACCACAACTCTAACAATTCTAAATTTTTATGAAATTAAAGTATTAGGACCAAAGTTTCATTTAAAATTGGTTCCATTTCAAAATTCAAAATGCAGAATTTCCATTAAAGAAATCAAGTTGCTGCTGTGTTAAATGCTCAGCAGAAAAACCAGATTTGACATCCATGACTCAAAAATTCACCATAAATCATAAACTTAGTGAAAAAGCCTCAAATTCAGCAGTCCAGTTCCCTATATTCCCAAGCTCAATCCGGACTTGGTCTCACACAATTCCGATAATCACAGAAATAGTTATAGCTTTTCAAAGTTTCCGGCTTCTTTTAAACATAATGCAGAAAATCAAGTTTTACATTTTAACTTTGAAAAATCATAACTAGTTCTATAATTAATTCAAACTTCTCAAAATTGAGTCTCAACAACAACTTTTATTATACTTTACTCAGCATTTACTCTATTAACCTTTCGATTATCGTTGAATAACTGATTCACTTCCAAAGTCACTTTTAATTTCAAAAATCAGATTTTCAGCAACTAGTTCAACATTTTAAGATTCAATCTTCCAATTATTCCTTAAGCCCAACTTCAATTAATCACTAACTAAACCCATTACAATAACCAACTCAACAGCAATAGTTTCAATTACCATCACAACCAAAATCACAATAATCTCTCATCAAACAATTTATAATTCAATCTCACAAAATCAACAAATTCAACCAAAGTTCCAATCAAAAATCTCAATCATTTCCAATCATAATTTCAGCCACACAACTCAACTAATTCAGTATAATCACATAGAGTCAGAACTTTTCAACAATTCCATCCATATCAGAGAAAACAATATCAATTACAACTTCAAGCACTCACAACGAAGCCCAAGGACATTCACAGCCTTAACCTGAATTCAATAATCCCAAATTTCACAATCTCAAACTAAGCTTATTTCTATCAATTAGTCTCTCATAACAACAAAACCAATTACATTCGCAGCAGCAATCCAAACTAAATTCATCAATTATCTATTCAACAGCTGTTCAATACTTAACTGGGCATATTTCAGTTTAATAAATTACACTAAATTAATAATTATTCACAACAGCATCTAAGTTCAATCACAGCTCAGAATATTCACAACGACTAACTAATTTCAAAAGCATTTCAGGTCATTCATGTTGATTAAGAAATTCTTAAATATTATTAACCATTTGCACTTATCCAATAACTTGGTAGGCATTCTAAATTAAAAACGTTAAATCCCCTACCTCGACTAGCCGAAATTCGATAATCAAACGCAACAAAGCCTTCTTTTATTTTTAATTCGCAGTGGTAACAGCAACCTTGAACCGAACTAACAGCAGCGGCATTTCTGATCACTTCTCAGCAGCAGCAGTGGCGTGAACTAATCAATTCAGAACCAGAATAGCACTCTTGACAAGCACCAACGACCTCGGTGGCAACTGCGGCGGTGCAGAGTAACTCACAGTGATAATTTTGTTTAATACAAACAGTCTCAATGACAGGCTTCACAGTAGAGACAAATTGGGCGACAAGGAAGAATCAAAAACAGGGTGAAGCTTACCAAAATAGTAGTGGTTCTAATGGTGGTTTCCTGGGCAGCTCGAATGTTGTTTCTCGGTGGCAGAGGGCTCCGGTAACTCGCAGAATTCAGAGGCAGAGGCAGAACAGGGGTTAAAGATGAGTAGTGACAAGGATGAATTGCTTCAGAAATCAGAACAGTATCCTCAGAAAGCTCTAACAACCTTCCCAGCGATAGCTACGACAGCGCGGTGGTTCGGCGACTTCCACTGGCGGTGGCTCGGACGGTAGCGGCGACGGCAACCACTACGACAGCGTTCGCAGCTCCTTCTCCCTCATCTCAGTCTTCCTCGAGGACGGGACGGACTCCAAGGTTGCGGCAGGAAGATTGAGGACGTTCGGTCTCCACAGCGACGGCGGTGAGACGCCGGTGATGGCGAGCTAGACAGCGGCTGGGTGCGACGATAGGGTCTCCTTCAACGGCGAGCACGAGCTTTCCTTCTCTCCTTGGTGACAACGCGTGCGGCTGTTTGATGGCAGACCAGCAGCAAGGCGCAGCTCCACAAACGGCGACAAGGACGGCGGCAGTGGTAACAATGTCTCCCTCCTCTCTGAATCTTTCGTCACTCTCTCCGTGGGTGTGGGTGTTTTGTGCGTTGGTAGGTGAAGGAGAAAGGGGGTGAAGGCTGCGTTCAGAAGCTGAGGAAAGGGAAACATTAAGGTTAGGGTTTCTCGGATTTGGAAATTAGGGTTTCTGATTCAATTTGGGAATTTAGATTTAGGAATTAGGGATTTTATAAAAGAATATGGATAGATATTTTGATAAAATTGAAGGGTAGAATAATTTTAAAATCACATATGCTCTATTAAAAATATTTAGGAACATCATTTATCAACATATTTCTAAACTCAATCAATTATTTCTAATTTATATTATAAAATGAACAAGTTAATTATATTTTGTAAAGTACAATTTAAATTCAAATATCAATTTTCTAGATTAAATCATACAAATCTCTATTAATTTTCTATCTCTGAAACTTTAATTTCAATTTATAAAATAACTAATTATAAAAAAAATTGTACATAAATATTAATTGACGTAAACTTAAAGTATTTATAAAAATTAATCTAATCATTTCTAAAAAATTAATTTCTAAGAGTTCAAATTAATAACATAATTTATTCAAAATAGAATTTATTTAAATTAAATTATACAATGCTTTTCTTATTTTAAAATTACCAAAATTATAATTTCAATCATACCAAATATCTAATAAAGTTTATATAAAAATTCTAATTAATTTAAACTTCAATTATCATGAAACTCCATTTAATTACCTTTAGCAAAATAATTTTCTTAAAATAAAATTATCAACAAATAAAATAAATCACAAACAACTAATTATTTGATTTTCAAAACTAGGATTGTTACAGTTTGTGTTTCTGAAATTGTTTTGGTTTGAGTTTCTTTGCTAGGATTGTTGGTTTTGGTTGTCTCCCCACCTCAAAAATAGGTTGTTCCTCCAGGATATGTTATAAGTGTCTCCATGGAATTCATTTTGACCAACTCCTTGGTTGTGCATGTAGTTAACTTGCTCTTGCTGCTGCTCTTCATGTATTTCTTCATTCTATCCCTATCCAGCTGATGGTTGATTTGTAATGTTTACTGCTGCAATTTGAAGACCATCAATCCTCTTGGCCATCATTTCCATTTGCTGCTGGATTTGTTGATGCACCCCTTTATTTTGAGCCAAAATGGTGTCCACACCTTCCAGCTCCAAGACACCCTTCCTTTGAGTTGGTTGGTGTTGCCTTTGATGAGCATAGAAGTATTGATTATTAGCCACAGTATCTATGAGATTTTGAGCTTCCTCAGCTGTCTTCATTAGTTGCACTAAGCCTCCAGCAGAATAATCCAAAGCTTGTTGAACTTTGAGAGTCAATCCTTCATAAAAATTTTGAAGTCTGTCTGATTCACTAAACATCTCAGGTGGACACTTCCTAATCAAGGCCTTGTACCTCTCCCAAGCCTCATAAAGTGATTCTCCTTCCATTTGGGTGAAGGTTTGCACCTCTGTCTTCAACCTTATGATCATTTGAGGTGGGTAGAACTTGGCTAGGAATTTTCTCACCAAATCCTCCCAATTGTTGATGCTTTCTTTGGAAAATGTTTCTAGCCATTGAGTAGCCTTATCTCTCAAGGTAAATGGAAACTGTAGCAACTTATAGATGTCTAGGTGTACACCATTTGTCTTCACTATGTCACATATCCTTAGAAAGATAGCTAGATGTTGGTTTAGATCTTCCAAGGGACCTCCTCCATAAGAGCAGTTATTTTGCACCAAAGTGATGAGTTGAGGTTTCAATTCAAAGTTATTTGCATGAACATTTGGAGTGAGTATGTGATGCAAGTGCATATTTGCTATATTAGTTAGTTAGTTTAGTTGGTTTTAGCTTACTTTCACTCATTTTCTCTAAATAAACAAGTCCTTTTATGAGTTCTGTCTCCATGCATGAGAATACCAAGGAACATGTGATTCTAGCCAAATTCATGCAAATGATTTAAGGAATGCATATATGAATGAGTATGAATGAATCTCATGAAATTTATTGCATGAATTGGTAAGACTTTGAAGCTATTTCCCTTGTTGATGATAGGTGATGAAACAAGAAAGCATGGAAGCAAGAATGATGCAAGCTGGGCAAGAAGAAGTTGGCGTTGCCAACTTGGAGATAGTGGGCGTTGTTCATGGCAACGCCAGGCAACCTTGGAAGAAAAGTTGGCGTTGCCAACTTGGAGAAGGGCTGCGTTATTGGAGGCAACGCCAGGCAACCTTGGAAGAGAAGTTGGCGTTGCCAACTTGGAGAAGGGCTGCGTTATTGGAGGCAACGCCAGGCAAGCAACGCACACAAGCAAGGCTTGGTCCAGGAAAAGGAGGTGCACGTTGCCAACGCCAAGTTATGAAGGCGTGTTCCTTGGCAACGTGGCAAGTAACTTTGGCACCAAAGAGGAGCTCGAGCATGTTGTTGAGCTAGGAACCATGGGCGTGTTCTAAGGCAACGCCAGGAATGGTTGCTTGGCTAGGCACCAAGTCTTGGGTGCCAACCAAGTTGCTAACGCCAATCAAGGCACCATTCACGTTGCTAACGCCAGGGAGGAGTGCCATTCACGTTGCCAACGCCAGGGAGGAGTGCCATTCACGTTGCCAACGCCAGGGGATAGTGCCAACCACGTTGCCAACGCCAGCTTCTATAGGCGTGTTCAATGGCAACGTGGGAAGCAATATTTGGAGCTAGGAAAGAGCATCGAGCACGTTGCCAACTCAAGAAAGCATTGGCGTGTTTGGTAACAACGCCAGGAAGCTTTGGATGGTGAAGAGCACGTTGCCAACTTGGAATATAGGGGCGTGATCCACAACAACTCCAACAAGGCAGCCTGACCATGTCCCCTTCAATGGAAGATATCTTGAGTTACAGAGATCCAAATTGAGTGCTTCCAGTTGCGTTGGAAAGCTAACGTTCAGAGCTTTCCAAACATATATGATAGTCTATGGTGGAGCACAAAATTAAAGCCAAACCAGAGTCATCTTTAGGCCCTAAAAACAAGATCATGAAGTTGAAATTCAAGAAGGCTAGAGATGAGCCCTGGAGGGGGGTACGAGCACATTGCCAACGTGCTAGCAAGAAGGCGTGTTTTGCAACAACGCCAGCCCCAAGTCCCTGCATTGGGAGGTTAGGCACGGGCACGTTGCCAACTTGGGAGTGTGGGTGCGTTTTTGGCAACAACTTGGCAGCTTGACCTTACCTTCTTTGAGGAAGCATAACTTGAGCTAGGAAAGTCCAATTGAGGTGATTCCAGTGGCATTAGAAAATAGACATCAAGAGCTTTCCAATGATGTATAATAGTCCATATTGAAGCAGAAGGTTGACACTCAAGTTCTGGGCTACATTTAGCATGAAAGTAGAGCCAAGAAGAGGAAAAGCAAGTTGTTAGCAACAACTTGGGCTAGCAACGCCCAAGTCTGAAAGTTCACTCCCAGGAAATTGTGATGCACGTTGCCAACGTGCATTAAGGCCAGCGTTATTGACAAAAATGCCAAACCATTGGGCCAGAAGCATGATGAATGAACTCTTCCTTTCCAAGTCTAGCAACACTTCTTCCAATTGAGCCAAGAATTCAACAAAGAGGAAGCCCATATTTCCAACCCAATTCAAGATCTTTGAAAGAGTTTTGGGACTAGTATAAATAGAGATTGAGTTTGTACTTTGAGGGGACTTTTGACACTTAGCATTATACACTTTTAGCACTTTATTTTGGGAACTCAATAGCACTTCCGGGAAGATACCCGGAGAGCTATCTTTGGCTTTCTTTTGGAACTTTTCTTTTAGAGTTTTAAGCTTTAAGCATTTCCTTATTTTTCTTCTTCTTTTCTTTCCACTTAGTTTAATTTTTGTTGATGGCAATTATGGTTGAAATTGGAGCTATGATTCACTAAACCCCATTCATTAGGGGGAAGAGCTCTGCTTGTTGGAATGCATTGGTGAACTCATCTTTTCCTCCTCAATTCTAGTGGTTGATCTAAAGAGGGAACTCTTGTTCTTCAAAGATTCAACCACCATCGAGAGAGGGGTTAATCTATATGAATTATGTGGTGAATTTGAGGAATGAGCCACATAATTCAGTTTAGAGTTCATCCTTTCATAATTTCTTTAATCAATACACCTTGGTTAGTATGTGAGATGTAACTCTCCTTGGTTGAGATTATGGGAGTTGTGTGGCTGGATTAGATTTGAGCTTCATCTCTTCTCATGAACACTTAGATCACGAGAGTGGCAATTGCTCATGTTGAGAGAAATTGAATCACCAAGAGATTGGGATTCAATTACCCACTTGCCATGGATCTACACCCATGATTGAGAAGGATTTGACTAACATCAATTCATGAAAAATTGCATCTCTGATCCCTAATGATCCTCTCTATTACTACTTCTCATTTCTTTTGCTCTTAGTGTTTGAATACCCATTGCCCAATTCCTTTCTACATTCTTGCAATTTATTATTCTTGTCATCTACATTTTGTTCTTTTAATTCTTGCTATTTACTCTTATGTTCTTTAAATTTCTGCACCCTTTAATTCCTTGCCATTTATCTTTGATGTCATTTAAGTTTCTTGCAATTTAAGTTTCAGTTATTTACTTTCATTTTATTTCTACATTCCTGTTCTTAAATTCCTTGCCATTTAAATTCTTGCAATTATGTTCAAAAATCACATTGCTCATAAAATCAAAACTATGTTCGCTTGACTAAATCTACCATTTAACTAAAGTTGCTTAATCTACCAATCTCCGTGGGATCGACCTCACTCTTTGTGAGTCTTATTACTTGATGCGACCCGGTATACTTGCCGGTTATACGTGAAATCTAAATTTTTACGTATCAAGTTTTTGGCGCCGTTGCCGGGGATTGATTAGATTGACAATGATTAAGTGAAAGGTGGTTTAGATTGAGCATTTTTTTTTAGTGTTTTTGTTAAGCCTACTAACTGTTTGATACTTTGTTTCACTAACCCCAATTCTACTCTAGTTTTAGAGTGTCTCACTTGTGATTTTGGTTTTGTTTGTGTATGTCAGGAACTAATAGATGTAATATTGAGGACGAGAGAACTCTCCGAAGGATAAGGAGAGCAGAAAGAGGAAAGGGAATAGTTGGTGAAGAGGAGTCAGAGGGAGAAGATCAAGTCATGGAGGATGAGATGCAAAATCCTCCTGGAGGGGTCAACAACAATGATGGACCACCTAGAAGGGTGTTATCTTCATATACTATCCCTGATCCAAGACATTGTGGGAGCAGTATTGCTACACCAAATGTTGATGCCCATAACTTTGAGTTGAAATCTCAGCTCATCACTTTGGTACAGAACAATTGCTCTTATGGAGGGGGACCTCTTGAAGACCCAAATCAACATCTGTCTGTTTTTCTGAGGATATGCAATACAGTGAAGACAAATGGAGTGCATCCAGATGTCTACAAGTTGTTACTATTTCCATTCTCTTTGAGGGACAAGGCCACTCAATGGCTAGAGTCATTCCCCAAGGAAAGCCTCAACAATTGGAACGATGTGATGGGCAGATTTCTAGCAAAGTTTTACCCACCTCAAAGAATCATCAAGTTGAAGACAGAGGTTCAAACTTTCAGGCAAATGGAAGGGGAGTCATTGTATGAAGCCTGGGAAAGATATAAGGCACTAATGAGAAGTTGTCCCCCCGACATGTTTAGTGATTGGGTTAAGCTCCAAAACTTCTATGAAGGCTTAAGCTTAGAAGCAAAGAAGGGACTAGACTACTCATCAGGAGGATCACTCAACATGATGAAAACTGCAGAGGAGGCTCAAGACCTCATTGAGATTGTGGCAAACAATCAATATTATTACTCATCAGAGAGGCAGCATAATCCGACCCCAAAGAAAGGTGTAATGGAGCTTGAAGGTGTTGATACTATCTTGGCACAAAACAAGTTAATGCACCAACAAATCCAACAACAAATGGAGATGATAACAAAGAGAATGGATAGTTTGCAACTTGCAGCAGTGAACACAACAAATCAATCATCACTTGAATGGGGCCAAGGTGAAGGGACCACTGTTGAACAACCACAAGAACAAGTTCAATACATGCAGAATACCTCAAATTCTCAGGATGAATTTCATGGTGATACATACAACCCATCTTGGAGAAATCATCCCAATCTAAAGTGGGGTGAAAACCATTGGCAAAAGAATAACAACCACAATCACACCCGCAACACAAATAACCAAAATCACCATGCCAACAACACTAACCAATATAGAAAAACACAAAACACATATCAACCACCTCATAATAATTCACAAACTCACCAAAATAACTTCTCTGCACCATCATCCAACTCACAAAATTACCACACTAATCCACCCAACAACTTCCAACAACAATCAACCCCCATCATACCCCCAATTGACCATCATGAAACTAGAATCTCAAGTCTTGAAGCAACCGTGCAAGCACTTGCTCAAACCACTCAAGCCTTAGCTAAGGGACACAAGGAACATGAGGTCATCATGAAGAATATTGAGAGACAAGTGGGACAATTAGCCAAACAAGCTGAGCGACCAACCAATGTTCTCCCAAGTGACACAATACCCAACCCAAGAGAAGAATGTAAAGCTCTGCAGTTAAGGAGTGGCAAGGTAGTTGGTGAAAGTTCGACTAAAGAAGCAATAAAACCCAAAGAGCAAGACACAGTGGAAATTCATGTGGAAAGGCAAGATGAAGAAAAGGCTTCAAAATCTAACAAAGGCAAAGAAGTTGTCAAGCCACAAGGCAATCCACCCAGACAAAGAAGCAACTATGATAGCAATAAGAGTGTGAATCCACAACAAGAAAACAAAAATGAAGGAGTAAAAGCCTATGTACCCAAGCTTCCATACCCAACTAGGATACATAAAGGAGCAAAGGACCAACAATTCCCAAGGTTCTTAGAAATCTTCAAGAAACTTGAAATCAACATCCCATTGGCAGAAGCTCTGGAACAGATGCCATTATATGCAAAGTTTCTTAAGGAATTGATCACCAAGAAGAGAAGTTGGCAAGAAAAAGAAACGGTGGTTCTCAATCAAGAGTGTAGTGCCATCATTCAAAAAGGGCTACCTCCAAAACTCAAAGATCCTGGCAGCTTCCTCATACCCTGCACGATTGGGAGCATGGCCGTTGACAAATCACTTTGTGATCTGGGAGCAAGCATTAACCTAATGCCCCTTACCATGATGAAGAAAATGATGATTGAAGAGCTTAAACCCACAAGGATGTCACTCCAACTTGCTGACAGATCCATCAAAATACCAAATGGAGTAGTTGAGAACCTCTTGGTGAAGGTGGAAAACTTCATATTCCCAGCTGATTTTGTGGTCCTAGACATGGATGAAGAGGGAAACAATTCAGTCATTCTTGGTAGACCCCTTTTTGGCTACAGCTAGAACAATCATTGATGTGGAAAAGGGAGAGATGATTTTCAGAGTGCATGATGAGCAAATGACCATAAATATCTTCAAAGCAATGCAACACCCTGTTGAGAAAGAAAATTGCATGAGGATTAATGTAGTAGATTCTTTGGTTGAAGAAGTGCTTGACACAAACCATCAAATGAAACAAGAGGAAGTCCATGACATCAAGGGACAAGAAGGGAACAAATTAGAAGCATCAAAGGAACCAAGTGAAGCTACGAAAGAAGAGGCACCACAACAAGAGTTGAAACCACTACCCCCTCATCTTAAATATGCATTCCTTGGTGAGAAGGACAGCTTCCCAGTGATCATCAATTCCACATTGAATGCAGAGGAAGAAGAAAAGCTCCTTGTGGTTTTGAAAGCTCACAAAGAGGCGTTGGGATGGACCATTGATGACTTGAAAGGCATAAGCCCTGCCATATGCATGCACAAGATACTTTTAGAGGAGAATTCCAAACCAGTGGTACAACCCCAAAGAAGATTGAATCCCACAATGAAGGAGGTTGTTCAAAAGGAAGTCCTGAAGTTGTGTAAAGCTGGGATCATCTACCCTATATCTGACAGCCCGTGGGTCAGTCCAGTGCAAGTAGTACCTAAGAAAGGGGGGATGACCGTCATTGTTAATGAGAAGAATGAGCTTATTCCAACACGAACAGTGACAGGGTGGAGAATGTGCATAGACTATAGGAGGCTGAATGATGCCACACGAAAAGATCACTTTTCTCTCCCTTTCATTGACCAGATGCTTGAGAGGTTGGCTGGCCATGCCTATTACTGTTTTCTTGATGGATATTCTGGGTATAACCAGATAGTGGTTGACCCCATGGATCAAGAGAAGACTTCCTTTACTTGTCCCTTTGGAGTCTTTGCATACAGAAGAATGCCATTTGGACTGTGTAATGCTCCAGCTACCTTTCAAAGATGCATGCTATCAATCTTCTCAGACATGGTAGAAAAATTTATTGAAGTATTTATGGATGATTTCTCTGTTTTTGGTGATTCTTTCAATACTTGCTTGCACCATCTTACCTTAGTCTTGAAAAGGTGCCAAGAAACCAATTTAGTCTTGAATTGGGAGAAATGCCATTTCATGGTACCCGAAGGCATCGTTCTTGGTCATAAAATTTCAAGAAAGGGTATAGAAGTTGACAAGGCAAAAGTAGAAATTATAGAAAAACTTCCTTTGCCAACTAGTGTGAAAGCTGTTAGAAGTTTCTTAGGACATGCTAGATTCTATAGGAGATTCATCAAAGATTTTTCCAAAATAGCAAAGCCACTAAGCAATTTGCTGGTGGTAGACAATCCTTTTATCTTTGATGATGAATGCAAACATGCTTTTGAAACTCTAAAGGCTAAGCTCACCACAGCACCAATCATCACACCCCCAAGTTGGGGACTACCTTTTGAACTCATGTGTGATGCAAGTAACCTTGCAATTGGTGCTGTGTTGGGGCAGAGGAAGGAAAAGAAGCTTCATGTTATCTACTATGCAAGTAAGGTATTGAATGAAGCTAGGGGGTTTGTCAAAGAAAAATGAGATGCCTCAGAAGTTCATTTTAGAAGTGGAACTCTTTGATCTGTGGGGAATAGATTTCATGGGACCCTTCCCTCCATCTTACACATTCAAATACATTTTGGTAGCAGTAGAGTATGTCTCCAAATGGGTAGAAGCAATAGCCACCACCACATGTGATACCAACGTGGTCTTGCAATTCCTCAAGAAGAACATCTTCACTAGATTTGGAGTGCCCAAAGGACTTATAAGTGATGGGGGAAGCCACTTCTGCAACAAGCAACTAAACTCATTACTCCACAAATATGGTGTTACTCACAAAGTAGCTACCCCATATCACCCACAAACCAATGGGCAGGCTGAACTTGCCAACAGAGAGCTAAAAAAGATTTTGGAGAAAACTGTGGGAACAACAAGAAAGGATTGGGTTAGGAAGCTGGATGATGCACTTTGGGCATATAGGACAGCCTTCAAGACACCCATAGGAAAATCTCCATTTCAGCTGGTGTATGGAAAGGCATGCCACCTCCCTGTGGAGCTTGAACATAAGGCCTTTTGGGCCACCAAACTTCTGAATTTAGATGCTCAAGCAGCAGGAGAGAAAAGGTTGCTACAACTCAATGAACTTGAGGAGTTCAGATTGGAGGCATATGAAAATGCCAAAATATACAAAGAGAGCAAAGAGATGGCATGATAAGAGGATCTCTCAAAGAACATTCGAACCAGGCCAAAGGGTGTTATTATTCAATTCAAGATTGAAGATCTTTCCTGGGAAGCTGAGGTCTAGATGGACTGGTCCATACACCATCACCAAAGTATCACCTCATGGCTATGTCGAATTACTTGATGAAGCCTCAAAACAAACCTTCACAGCTAATGGACATAGGGTGAAGCACTATTTTGGTGGCCCCTGGAGCAAGGAAGAGAGTGTGCAACTCTTAACATGAGCAAAGAAGCTGCAGTGTCAAGCTAAGGACAATAAACAAGCGCTTCATGGGAGGCAACCCATGCACAGGGAGTCTTTTATTTTCACACTTTAGTAACCAATAATGATTAAGTAGACTAGTACATGGTGTATGCAAGGCACTAAGTTTGGTGTGGCCAATCTTGAAGTAATGGCAAAAGTGTGTTCTACAACACTTAGCCACAAACTAAGTTTGGTGTCCATACATACACGAAAATGCTAGACTATGAAAGTACAGTCATCATTTTAGTTATATATGAAAAAAAAAACGTGAAATAGCATATAATGTAGGTAAAATACTAAGTTTGATGTGGCTATCTTTGGAATTAATTCCATAGAACACTTAGTCACAAACTAAGTTTGGTGTCTTTACTTACATTACTAATGCTAGAAAAAAATAGATTAGGGAATCAATTCATAAATTTTAATTTTAGTATAGTCAATTTTGCATAGGAATATCATCATAAGTTGTTAGCTAGTAATGTCACTTTAAGAATCTCAAGCTTTTGGAATTTTGTTGCAGAAAGAAAAAGAAAGAAGATTCAAAGGGCAAAGGAAAGCAAGGAGTATCAAGCAAATGAAAAGGGACATGAAGACTAAAGGTGGTGAAGTTCCTTTGTTTTTCTTTATGTTTTATTAAATAAAGAAGATGTATGTCTGAAATATGGTATACCTTCTAGGATGCATTTTCTTTTTGAAGCATTGTCTTTTATGTTGCCCATTCCATGCATCACCACTCACAGATTTGGAATGGTTGTTTGTCTTAAGTACTTTTACTTGTCAATGGAATAAAAGATGTAGTTTGAGCAAGAACAGAGAGAATCCTAGTTTAAAAAGAATCATGTTGTCCCATGAGAAAAGTGCTAGCATACATGCATTTATTGTGAAAGAGTCAAGGCTCAATGAGCTCAAAAGAATGCTTGCTTATACAAAACTAGTTTGGTTAAGGATCACAAAGACTTTATCAGTAATAGCACAAATAACCTTGACAATAAAGAAAACAGAAGACAACGAATGAAAGGCTAGGCATCAATGACAAAGTTTGGATATGTGTCTGTGGTGATTGATGTTAGGAGACATACTTGGGCTAGTAAATCCGAGGGGTGCTTCATCACCCGATAACTTGAGTTAACTAACTCGGGATTATCGATTGAAAACTCACAATCAAGAGTAGCTCTATAACAGAACATTTAGCAACCCAAAGAGGTGCTGGACACCACTATCCAAACAAAAATTTCAATGTTATATGCCTGTGATTGAATGTGTTAAGGAGAGAGGCTTGAGTTAGTAAATCTTTAAGAGTGTCTCAACACTTAACAACTTGAACCAACTGGTTTGGGATTGTTGATTGAAAGCTTATGATAAAGAGCCGCCTTAAGACAAGATTTCGAGCTTAATTGAAGAAAAAAAATGGAAAGAAAAAAAAGAGAAGCAGAAAAAAATGGTTCAAGGATCATGTGCTACGGTATAGAAAAAGGAAGTCTAGTGAAGTTAACCAATTTAGTATTGAAGCAAGCATTTTAATTGAAAAATTGAATAGCCATGTTCATTTACAATAAATCAAGGACCACACAAATGAGGATGACATGTTCAATGAAAAAATTCTTCTCTGGAAAAACATTCAAGTTTTACATCTTAGATTCTTGTGACAAAGTCCTTTATATTTTGCTTGAGGACAAGTAACACTTTAAGTTTGGTTTTAAGAGTATAAGCTAGATAGATTCCCCAACGAAGATTCTGTTGGGGAATCTAAGAGATACGCATTCAAGCTCTGTTGCATGTAGAACGGAAGTGGTTGTCAATCACGCGCGTTCATAAGTGAGAATGATAATGAGGGTTATTTACTCATCACATTCATCATGTTCTTGGGTGCGAATGAATATCTTGGAATAAGAATAAAAGAGGAATTGAATAAAAGAAAATAGAATTGCATTGATACTTGAGGTACAGCAGAGCTCCACACCCTTAATCTATGGTGTGCAGAAACTCCACCGTTGAAAAATACATAAGTAAAAGAGGTTCAGGCATGGCCGAATGGCCAGCCCTCTCCATGATCAAGTGACCGAATATTCCAAGAGATTAAACTGTCAAAAGATGTCTAATACAATAGATAAATGTCCTATATATACTAGACTAGCTACTAGGGTTTACATGAGTAAGTAATTGATGCATAAATCCACTTCCGGGGCCCACTTGGTGTGTGCTTGGGCTGAGCTTGATCTATCCACGAGCTGAGGCTTCTCTTGGAGTTGAACTTCGAGTTATGACGTGTTTTGGGCGTTCAACTCCGGATCATGACGTTTTTCTGGCGTTTAACTCGAGACAGCAGCGTGTACTTGGCGTTCAACGCCAAGTTACGTCGTCATTCTTCGAATAAAGTATGGACTATTATATATTGCTGGAAAGCCTTGGATGTCTACTTTCCAACGCCGTTGAGAGAGCGCCAATTGGAGTTCTGTAGCTCCAGAAAATCCATTTCGAGTGCAGGAAGGTCAGATTCCAACAGCATCAACAGTCCTTTTGTCAGCCTTTTTCAGAGTTTTGCTCAATTCCCTCAATTTCAGTCAGAATTTACCTGAAATCACAGAAAAACACACAAACTCATAGTAAAGTCCAGAAATGTGAATTTAACATAAAAACTAATGAAAACATCCCTAAAATTAGCTTGAACTTACTAAAAACTACCTAAAAACAATGCCAAAAAGCGTATAAATTATCCGCTCATCAATAGTGAACCCTACATACAGCTTGCCATGGAAAGGAGTAAGAAGGATTGGAAGAGAGAGTAGTGAAGTAGAGTTTCAAGAGGAGCACAGCATCTCCATGCACTTATCTGAAATTCCCACTCTTGATCTACATAAGTATTTCTATCCTTTTTATTTTCGTTTTATTATTAATTATTCGAAAACCAAAACTATTTAATCTGCCTAACTGAGATTTACAAGGTGACCATAGCTTGCTTCATACCAACAATCTCTGTGGGATTGACCCTTACTCGCGTAAGGTTTATTACTTGGACGACCCAGTACACTTGCTGGTTAGTTGAACGGAGTTGTGAATTCAACTGGTGCCATAATAATGATTTCATACAAATACAAAAGAATATGGATCACAATTTCGTCCACCAAGTTTTTGGCGTCGTTGCCGGGGATTGTTCGAGTATGGACAACTGACGGTTCATCTTGTTGCTCAGATTAGGTAATTTTCTTTTCAAAAATCTTTTTCAAAATTTTTCTTTTCTTTTTCGTTTTCACAAACTTTATTTTTGAAAAAAAAATTAATAAAAATCCAAAAAAATTAGAAAATCATAAAAATCAAAAATATTTTGTGTTTCTTGTTTGAGTCTTGAGTCAATTTTTAAGTTTGGGGTCAATTGCATGTTTTAAAAATTTATCTTGCATTTTTTCGAAAATCCCATGCATTCATAGTGTTCTTCATGATCTTCAAGTTGTTCTTGATAAGTCCTCTTGTTTGATCTTGATGTTTTCTTGTTTTGTGTTGTTTGTTGTTTTTCATGTGCATCTTTGCATTCATATTTTCCATGCATTAAAGATTTCTAAGTTTGGTGTCTTGCACGTTTTCTTTGCATCAAAAATTTTTCAAAATCATGTTCTTGATGTTCATCATGATCTTCAAAGTGTTCTTGGTGTTCATCTTGACATTCATAGCATTCTTGCATGCATTCATTGTTTTGATCTAAAAATTTCATGCATTGAGTATTTTTGTTGTTTTTCTCTCTCATAATTAAAAATTCAAAAATCAAAAAATATCTTTTCCTTATTTCCTTCCAAATTTTCAAAATTTTGGGTTGACTTGGTCAAAAATTTTTAAAATTAGTTGTTTCTTACAAGTCAAGTCAAAATTTCAATTTTAAAAATCTTATCTTTTCAAAATTTTTTTCAAAAATCATATCTTTTCCAATTTTTTTTTCTATTTTTCGAAAATTTCAAAAATATTTTTTCAAATTATTTTCAAAATTTTTTTCTTATCTTTATATCAAATTTTCTAGAATTAGCTAACAATTAATGTGATTGGTTCAAAAATTTAAAGTTTGTTACTTTCTTGTTAAGAAAGTGTTCATACCCTGGGTCAAGATGTCCGACCTGGGATGTTTAGCAACAAGCCAACCGACCTCTTCAGGTCAGGCTATCCGACCTCTTCTTAAAGAGCTCGGCCAATATCCGACCTCTTCTTAAAGAGCTCGGCCAATATCCGACCTCTTCTTAAAGAGCTCGGCCAATATCCGACCTCTTCTCAAAGAGCTCGGCCAATATCCGACCTCTTCTTAAAGAGCTTGGCCAAAACGCCACAGAGGCCCAAGAAGGCCCAAACGAAGGAACACAGCCCAATCCAAAGGCAGCCGAAAGATAAAGGCAGTTCCGTTGAAGATAAGCTGACCTCACCCAAAGATAAGATAAGATAAGATAAGATAACTAACTTATCTTATCTAAGAAGGTCACTTCTCACCATTATAAATACACTGGAGCACCCAGGTATAACTCATACTCTGATTCTACATAAAACCTGTTTAATACCCATGCTAACTTAAGCATCGGAGTCTCTTGCAGGTACCCCCCACCCTCCGGTGATGAAGGATCAGCAGTGCAACCAGTCCAACAAGTCGGACGCGGCAGCTCTGGCCACCATCTACAAGTCGGACGCGGCGGCTCCGACCACCATCAACAAGTCGGACACAACAGCTCCGACCAGCACAGAAGATCTCATCCGAGATCGACCTACAGTTTCAGGTTACCCTCGGAACATTGGCGCCGTCGCCGGGGAACCTGGAAGTCATCCCATCACCATGGCGGACAACCATGACAACGACCATGATTCAGATCTAGAGGATAGAACACCGCACAAAGACGCGGATACTACACCAAAAGATACTCTTCAACCCACCAAAGGCGAGAATTCGCCAAAAGAGGAGGCTATGGAGGCACTTCAAGATCGCTTAAAGCAACTCGAAAAAAAGGTGGAACATCAACAAGAAGCTGAGAGAGACCTACGAAGGGAAGTTAGGTGATGCCACGAGTTAAAGGACAAGCTCCTAAAACTCGAAGCAGATCTCAAGGCCAAAACAACTCGATCCGGTCACGAAGACAGCCCCTACAAAGATCAAGACCCATTCACCAAAGTTATCATGAAAGCTAAAGTTCCAAAGGACTTCAAGGCTCCCGACATGATCCCGTACGGCGGCACATTGGATCCAAGCCATCATCTCAGTAATTTCAGAAGAATGTACCTCACCGACACATCGGACGCCATTCGATGCAAAGTCTTCCCGACTACTCTAACGAAGACAGCAATATGGTGCTTCGACAGTTTGTCTCCAAGATCCATCACAAGTTTGACGACCTTGTTAAGAAGATTCCTCGCCAGGTTCTCCATCCAAAAGGATAAAGCCAAACACACTTCAAGCTTGCTGGGAATTAAACAAGGAGATCAGAAAAGCCTTCACAGCTACATGGAAAGATTCAACAACGCATGCCTTGACATACAAAGTCTTCCAACAAAAGCGGCCATCATGGGACTCATCAATGGCCTAAGAGAAGGACCTCTCAGCCACTCAATATCCAAGAAGCACCCAACATCTCTGAACGAGGTACAGGAACGGGAACAGAAATACATCAACATGGAAGAGAACTCTCGACTAGGAGAAAGCTAAAAAACTGAATTCTCCTAACCCACCACGGGACAAGGATAAAGAGTCCAAGAAAAGAGAAGATCAATCGGAGAAGATCCCACCACCTCGCCCAATCAAAAGCAAAAAGGAGAAAGAGGTCCGACGAGTTGAAGGCCCACCTCATAACAAAGAATTGGGCAAGTTGAAGGTCCACCTCACACCGAAGAGGTCGGGCGAGTTGAAGGTCCACCTCACACCAAAGAGGTCGGACGAGTTGAAGGTCCACCTCACACGGAAGAGGTCGGGCGAGTTGAAGGTCCACCTCACACCAAAGAGGTCGGACGAGTTGAAGGTCCACCTCACACGGAAGAGGTCGGGCGAGTTGAAGGTCCACCTCACACCAAAGAGGTCGGACGAGTTGAAGGTCCACCTCACACGGAAGAGGTCGGGCGAGTTAAGATCCACCTCACAACAAAGAGGTCGGACAAGTTGAAGGTCCATCTCACAACAAAGAGGTCGGACAAGGTGAAGGTCCACCTCACACCGAAGAGGTCGGGCGAGTTAAGGTCTACCTCACACCAAAGAGGTCGGACAAGTTGAAGGTCCACCTCACACTGAAGATGTCGGGCGAGTTTAAGCTCCACCTCACACCAAAGAGGTCGGACAAGTTGAAGGTCCACCTCACACCGAAGATGTCGGGCGAATTGAAGGTCCACCTCACACCAAAGAGGTCGGACAAGTTGAAGGTCCACCTCACAACCAAGAGGTCGGACGAGTTGAAGGTCCACCTCATACCAAAGAGGTCGAACGAGTTAAACATCTACCTCACACCAAAGAGGTCGAACGAGTTGAACGTCCACCTCACACCAAGGAGGTCGGACGAGTTGAAAAGGACAACGGAGTACGAACAAGCTTTCCGAGATTTCAAAATTCTTGGGGCAACCACCCATCCTTTCCAGACCACGGGAAAGTGAAGAACTCATTATACCTCGCAGTGGGAAGTCAGGCAATAGCCTCAGCACTAGTCAGAGAAGACGAAAGTGGGAAACAACCCGTCTACTTCATCAGCAAAGCTTTACAAGGGACCAAACTAACTTATCAACAGATAGAAAAAGTTCGCCTACACCCTCATACTCACCTCTCGACGACTCCACCCATACTTTCAAGCTCACACTATCAGAGTTCCAACCAACCAGCCAATAAAGGGCATCCTGCAGAAAACAAACTTAGCTGGAAGAATCCTACAGAGGACAGCTCGGATAATTCGAGAGACCTTGGACAAAACCAGAGAACATCTCGGACAATTCGGGGGACTCTGGACAAAAACAGAAAATAACTTGGACAAATCGGAGAAAAATGAAGTCCGACACATAGAATGCCCGAGCTTATGCATTTTCAAAACCAGCCAGCACCAACAGCTCGGACAATTCGGGGATATGAGGTCCGACACATACCTTGAGAGCAGAATGCCCGAGCTGATGCATTTTCAAAACTAGCCAACCAAGGGGCAATAACAGAAGCCTCATCCGAGCTACATTACAAGACCACAACAAATCGGTCTCGAAGGCGGTATAAGGGATGTACTCAGGGTCAGCCACAGTAACACGCATTTAAACTATGAAATCCAGCTAATCAGACATGCTGTCCGGGATCTTAGTAGACATCTCAAAGACATAGGTCGACTATGGAATTACTACCAAACAACTCGGGCAAATAAGGAAACAACTCGGACATAACAGTAAAACATAAAGTGACAGACGTGGCAGTAAAAGGGAAACCCCAGGACTCACACAAAAGTCCAAGGGCACCCTTTGGAGGCAACAACAGAGCAAAAACCCAAATACAAAGTCAAAGCTTTACATCAAAAAGCATGCCAACTTCCACATTGCCCCACCAGAGGAGCTCATCAGTGTAACATCACCTTGGCCGTTCGCAAAGAGGGGACTCGACCTCCTCGGACTATTTTTCCAAGGATCGGGACAAGTCAAGTTCCTCATTGTAGGGGTGGATTACTTCACAAAATGGATTGAGGCAGAGCCCCTAGCTAATGCCACTGCTCAAAGAAGTCAGAAATTCTTGTACAAGAACATTATTACAAGGTTTGGGGTTTCTTACTCCATCACCACAAACAATGACACTCAATTCATGGACACAGGTTTCAAGAAAAGAGTGGCTAACTTGAAAATAAAGCACCAATTCACATCCGTAGAACACCCACAAGCCAATGGACAAGCAGAAGCTGCCAACAAAGTCATACTAGCTAGGTTAAAACGGAGACTAAAGGACACAAAGGGAGCTTGGGCTGAAGAGCTCCCACAAGTCCTATGGGCATATCGGACAACTCCACACTTCACCACGGGGGAATCACCCTTCCGATTGATTTACGAAATGGAGGCAATGATCCCAGTAGAGATCGAAGAAGGATCCCCCAAGAATGATCTTCTACAATGAAGAGGTCAACTCCCAAATCCAAAGGAAAGAACTCGACCTACTTCCAAGAGTCCGAGAGAGAGCTCCGATCAAGGAAGAGGCGTTAAAACGTCGAATGGCCTCAAGATACAATCAGAAGGTAGTACAGCGAAGCTTTGCCAACAACAACCTTATCCTAATCCGAAATGATATCGGAACAACTCGACCTGGAGAAGGAAAGCTAGCACCCAACTGGAAAGGACCATACCAAGTTGTTTAGAAGAACTGGGGAAAGGTTGCTACAGACTGCCCGAACTTGAAGGGCAAGAGCTACCAAGGTCATGGCATGCCTGCAATCTAAAAAGGGCGCCAGGCCGAGATCCAAAAAGATTGCCCGACCTAGAAAGGTAAGTACTAACATGTACACACTCTTATCTTTATATTATTGTTTAAAAGATTGCTATACCAAGACGCATTAATCTGAAACGCAAATTTCACTGCCATATCACGACAAGGTCGGCGGGGTGAAAACCAAATTCACCGCCCGATCATGATAAAATTCGGCAAAGATGAAACTAGAATTCATCGCCCGATTTCGACAAGGTCGGCAAAAAAGTGAAAGCAGAGTTCATCGTCCGATTATAAAGCTACAGGTCGGCAGAAAGTGAAAAACAATTTCACTGCACGACCACGATAAAGATGAGTCGTCCGATAAAGGTGAAAAACGCAATTCACCCAAAGGACGAGCTAGAGATGCCAACCACTTTCTACAAATCGGCAAAGATGAACACAGAATAATGTAAGAAGTTATCGAAAGTGATCCAAAAAAGAACCTGACGAGGTCTTACGGATTGCTAAAATAGTAACTTAAAGACTGGCCGACGTTGAGAAGTCGGACCAAGTCAACCCAAGTTATCAGCAAATCCCTGGAAAGAGGTCTGGACAACCCTATAAAAGAGGAATTGCTATAACTTAGAAGAGATCGACCTAACGAAGTCGGTTTCCTACAAAAATAATTTATAAAAGTAATCCCTGAAAGAGACCTGGCAAAGGCCCAAGAAAGAGGATTATGAAATAACTTAGAAGAGATCGACATGACGAAGTCGGTCTCCTACAATAATAAAGTTACAGAAGTAATCCCTGAAAGAGACCTGACAAAGGTCCAAGAAAGAGGGTTACGAAATAACTTAGAAGAGATCGACATAAAGAAGTCGGTCTCCTACAACAGACAAGTTATAAAAGTAATCCCTGAAAGAGATCTGACAAAGGTCCAAGAAAGAGGATTACAAAAATAACTTGGAGAAGGGACTGACGTAAAGAAGTCGTCCCATAAACAAAAAGTTATAAAAAGTAATCCCTGAAAGAGACCTGACAGAGGTCCAATAAAGAGGATTACTAGAAATAACTTAGAAGCGACCGACATGAAAAAGTCGGACCAACAAAAGCTACAGCTTGGACCGACAAGAAGAAGTCGGACCAACGAAAACCACAGCTTGGACCGACAAGAAGTCGGACCAACGAAAGCTACAGCTCGTCGACACGAGAAATTGGACCAACGAAAAGCGTGCGCTAAAAGGGACATAGCTTTGCCCAAAAAGCCACGGCTCCATGACAAGGCTATCAAAATTTTTCAGACCAACTGGTGCGCGAAATTGTGAACAATACTTTTCACAACTCTTCATAATCCCTGGTCATGAACTCCAAAAACTTGGTGGTTCAATTCCATGGCATTACACAACCAGCAAGTGCACTGGGTCGTCTAAGTAATACCTAACGTGAGTAAGGGTCGATCCCACGGAGATTGTTAGCATTGAAGCAAGCTATGGTCATCTTGTAAATCTTAGTCAGGCAAACTCAAATGTATATGATGATGAACGAAAACAACATAAAAGATAAAGATAGTGATACTTATGTAATTCATTGGTAGGAACTTCAGATAAGCGTATGAAGATGCCTTCCCTTCCGTCTCTCTGCTTTCCTACTGTCTTCATCCGATCCTTCTTACTCCTTTCCATGGCAAGCTCGTGTAGGGTTTCACCGTTGTCAATGGCTACCTCCCATCCTCGCAGTGAAAGCTAATGCTCACGCACTCTGTCACAGTACGGCCAATCACCGGTTGGTTCCCGCTCCTACTGGAATAGAATCCCTCTTTTGCGTTTGTCACTAACGCCCAGCAGGTTAGGAGTTTGAAGCACGTCACAGTCATTCAATCATTGAATCCTACTCAGAATACCACAGACAAGGTTAGACCTTCCGGATTCTCTTGAATGCCGCCATCAGTTCTCGCCTATACCACGAAGATTCCGGTTAAAGAATCCAAGAGATAAACACTAGAGCCTCGTATGCTTGTAGAACAAGAATGGTTGTCAGTCACCTTGTTCATGGGTGAGAATGGTGATGGGCGTCAATCATCACCTTCATCAAGTTGAAGAACAAGTGATATCTTGGACAAAGAACAAGTGGAATTGAATGGAAGAACAATAGTAATTGCATTAATACTCGAGGTACAGCAGAGCTCCACACCTTAATCTATGGTGTGTAGAAACTCCACCGTTGAAAATACATAAGAACAAAGTCTAGGCATGGCCGAATGGCCAGCCTCCCAATGATCTAAGATAGCATAAAACGAAGATAGCTACCAAAAGTCCTCTTTTTACAATAGTAAAAGGTCCTACTTATAGATAACTAGTAGCCTAAGGTGTACAAAGATGAGTAAATGACATAAAAATCCAATTCCGGGCCCACTTGGTGTGTGCTTGGGCTGAGCAATGAAGCATTTTCGTGTAGAGACTCTTCTTGGAGTTAAACGCCAGCTTTAGTGCCAGTTTGGGCGTTTAACTCCCAATTAGGTGCCAGTTCCGGCGTTTAACGCTGGAATTTCTTGAGGTGACTTTGAACGCCGGTTTGGGCCATCAAATCTTGGGAAAAGTATGGACTATTATATATTGCTGGAAAGCCCAGGATGTCTACTTTCCAACGCCGTTGAGAGCGCGCCAATTGGGCTTCTGTAGCTCCAGAAAATCCACTTCGAGTGCAGGGAGGTCAGAATCCAACAGCATCTGCAGTCCTTTTTGGTCTCTGAATCAGATTTTTGCTCAGGTCCCTCAATTTCAGCCAGAAAATACCTGAAATCATAGAAAAACACACAAACTCATAGTAAAGTCCAGAAAAGTGAATTTTAGCTAAAAACTAATAAAAATATACTAAAAACTAACTAGATCATACTAAAAACATACTAAAAACAATGCCAAAAAGTGTACAAATTATCCGCTCATCACAACACCAAACTTAAATTGTTGCTTGTCCCCAAGCAACTGAAGATCAAATAAGATAAAAAGAAGAGAATATGCAATGAACTCCAAAAACATCTATGAAGATCAGTATTAATTAGATGAGCGGGGCTTTTAACTTTTTGTCTCTGAATAGTTTTGGCATTTCACTCTATCCCTTGTAATTCAGAATGATTGGCTTCTTTAGAAACTTAGAATCCAGATAGTGTTAATGATTCTCCTAGTAAAGTATGATGATTCTTGAACACAGCTACTTCATGAGTCTTGGCCGTGGCCCAAAGCACTCTGTCTTCCAGTATTACCACCGGATACATACATGCCACAGACACATAATTGGGTGAACCTTTTCAGATTGTGACTCAGCTTTGCTAAAGTCCCCAATTAGAGGTGTCCAGGGTTCTTAAGCACACTCTTATTGCCTTGGATCACAACTTTATTCTTTTCTTTTTTTTTCTTTCTTTTTCTTCTTTTTTCGGTTTTTTTTTTCTTCTGCTTTCTTCCCTTTTTTTTGTATTCACTGCTTTTTCTTGCTTCAAGAATCATTTTTATGATTTTTCAGATCCTCAGTAACATGTCTCCTTTTTCATCATTCTTTCAAGAGCCAACATTCATGAACCACAAATTCAAAAGACATATGCACTGTTCAAGCATACATTCAGAGAACAAAAGTGTTGCCACCATATCAAAATAATTAAACTGCTATAAAATTCAGAATTCATGCAATTCTTTCCTTTTCAATTAAGCACATTTTTATTCAAGAAAGGTGATGGATTCATAGGACATTCATAACTTTAAGGCATAGACACTAAGACACTAATGATCACAAGACACAAACATGGATAAACATAAAGCATAAAATTCGAAAAACAGAAGAATAAAGAACAAGGAAATTAAGGAACGGGTCCACCTTAGTGATGGCGGCTCTTTCTTCCTCTTGAAGATCCTATGGAGTGCTTGAGCTCCTCAATGTCTCTTCCTTGTCTTTGTTGCTCCTCCCTCATGATTCTTTGGTCTTCTCTAATTTCATGAAGGATGATGGAGTATTCTTGATGCTCCATCCTTAAGTGTCCCATGTTGGAACTCAACTCTCCTAGGGAGGTGTTTAGTTGCTCCCAATAGTTTTGTGGAGGAAAGTGTATCCCTTGAGGCATCTCAGGGATCTCTTGATGAGAGGGGTCTCTTGTGTACTCCATCCTTTTCTTGGTGATGGGCTTATCCTCATCAATAGAGATATCTCCCTCTATGTCAACTCCAACTGAATAACAGAGGTGACAAATGAGGTGAGAAAAGGCTAACTTTGCTAAGGTAGAGGACTTATCCGCCACCTTGTAGAGTTCTTGGGCTATGACCTCATGAACTTCCACTTCTTCTCTAATCATGATGCTATGGATCATGATAGCCCGGTCTATGGTAACTTCGGACCGGTTGCTAGTGGGAATGATTGAGCGTTGTATGAACTCTAACCATCCTCTAGCCACGGGCTTGAGGTCATGCCTTCTTAATTGAACCGGCTTTCCTCTTGAATCTTGCTTCCATTGTGCGCCCTCTTCACATATGATTGTGAGGACTTGGTCCAACCTTTGATCAAAGTTGACCCTTCTTGTGTAAGGATGTTCATCTCCCTGCATCATAGGCAAGTTGAACGCCACCCTCACACTTTCCGGACTAAAATCCAAGTATTTTCCCCGAACCATAGTGAGATAATTCTTTGGATTTGGGTTCACACTTTGGTCATGGTTCTTTGTGATCCATGCATTGGCATAGAACTCTTGAACCATCAAGATTCCGACTTGTTGAATGGGGTTGGTGAGTACTTCCCAACCTCTTCTTCGGATCTCATGGCGGATCTCCGGATATTCACCCTTTTTGAGTGAAAAGGGGACCTCGGGGATCACCTTTTTCAAGGCCACAACTTCATAGAAGTGGTCTTGATGCACCCTTGAGAGGAATCTATCCATCTCCCATGACTCGGAGGTGGAAGCTTTTGCCTTCCCTTTCCTCTTTCTAGAGGTTTCTCCGGCCTTGGATGCCATAAATGGTTATGGAAAACGAAAAAGCAACGCTTTTACCACACCAAACTTAAAATGTTTGCTCGTCCTCGAGCAAAAGAAGAAAGAAAAGAGTAGAAGAAGAAGAAATGAAAAAGAGGGAGATGGTGGTGTGTTCGGCCAAAGAGGGGGAGAAGTGGTGTTTAGGTTGTGTGAAAATGAAGGTTTGAAGAAGGGTATATATAGGAGAGAGGGGGGTAATGGTTCGGCCATAATGGGTGGGTTTGGGAAGGAAAGTAGTTTGAATTTGAAGGGTGAGGTTGGTGGGGATTTGTGAAGGATGGATGTGAGTGGTGAAGAGAAAGATGGGATTTGATAGGTGAAGGGTTTTGGGGAAGAGGTTTTGAGGTGATTGGTGAATGGGGGAAGAAGAGAGAGAGTGGTGGTGGGGTCCTGTGGGGTCCACAGATCCTGTGGTGTCAAGGAAAAGTCATCCCTGCACCAAGTGGCATCAAAATTCACGTTTTGAGCCATTTCTGGCGTTAAACGCCGGGCTGGTGCCCATTCCTGGCGTTTAACGCTAGGTTGTTGCCCTTTACTGGCGTTAAACGCCAGTCTGGTGCCCCTTTCTGGCGTTAAACGCCCAGAATGGTGCCAGACTGGGCGTTAAACGCCCAACAGCTAGCATTACTGGCGTTTGAACGCCAGCTTCTTCTTCTCCAGGGTGTGCTGTTTTTCTTCCTGTTTTTCATTCTGTTTTTGCTTTTTTCATTGTTTTTGTGACTTCTTATGATCATCAACCTACAAAAAGAAATAAAATAACAAAAGGAAATAGTTAATTATAAAACATTGGGTTGCCTCCCAACAAGCGCTTCTTTAATGTCATTAGCTTGACAGAGGACTCTCATGGAGCCTCAGAAATACTCAGAACCGTGTTGGAACCTCCCAACACCAAACTTAGAGTTTGAATGTGGGGGTTCAACACCAAACTTAGAGTTTGGTTGTGGCCTCACAACACCAAACTTAGAGTTTGACTGTGGGGGCTCTGCTTGGCTCTATTTTGAGAGAAGCTCTTCATGCTTCCTCTCCATGATGACAGAGGGATATCCTTGAGCCTTAAACACAAAGGATTCTTCATTCACTTGAATGATTAACTCACCTCTATCAACATCAATCACAGCTTTTGCTGTGGCTAGGAAAGGTCTGCCAAGGATGATGGATTCATCCATGCATTTCCCAGTCTCTAGGACTATGAAATCAGTAGGGATGTAATGGTCTTCAATCTTCACCAAAACATTCTCTACAAGTCCATGAGCTTGTTTTCTTGAATTGTCTGCCATCTCTAATGAGATTTTTGCAGCTTGCACCTCAAAGATCCCTAATTTCTCCATTACAGAGAGGGGCATGAGGTTTACACTTGACCCTAAGTCACACAAGGCCTTCTTGAAGGTCATGGTGCCTATGGTACAAGGTATAGAAAACTTCCCAGGATCCTGCCTCTTTTGAGGCAGTTTCTGCCTAGACAAGTCATCCAGTTCTTTGGTGAGCAAAGGGGGTTCATCCTCCCAAGTCTCATTTCCAAACAACTTGTTATTTAGCTTCATGATTGCTCCAAGGTATTTAGCAACTTGCTCTTCAGTGATATACTCATCCTCTTCAGAGGAAGAATACTCATCAGAGCTCATGAATGGCAGAAGTAAGTCCAATGGAATCTCTATGGTCTCATCTTGAGCCTCAGATTCCCATGGTTCCTCATTGGGGAACTCAGAGGAGGTTGGTGCACGCCCATTGGGGTCTTCCTCAGTGGCGTCCACCTCCTCTCTTTCCTCTCCATATTCGGCCATGTTTATGGCTTTGCACTCTCCTTTTGGATTTTCTTCTGTATTACTTGGGAGAGTACTAGGAGGGAGTTCAGTAACTTTCTTACTCAGCTGACCCACTTGTCCTTCCAAATTCCTAATGGAGGACCTTGTTTCATTCATGAAACTTTGAGTGGTCTTTATTAGATCAGAGACCATTGTTGCTAAGTCAGAAGTACTCTGCTTAGAACTCTCTGTCTGTTGCTGAGAAGATGATGGAAAAGGCTTGCCATTGCTAAGCCTGTTTCTTCCACCATTATTGTTGTTGAAACCTTGTTGAGGTTTCTCTTGATTCTTCCATGAGAAATTTGGGTGATTTCTCCATGAAGAGTTGTAGGTGTTTCCATAGGATTCTCCTAGGTAATTCACCTCTTCCATTGAAGGGTTCTCAGGATCATAAGCTTCTTCCTCAGATGAAGCATCCTTAGTACTGTTTGGTGCATTTTGCATTCCAGACAGACTTTGAGAAATCAAATTGACTTGTTGAGTCAATATCTTGTTCTGAGCCAGAATGGCATTCAGAGCATCAATCTCAAGAACTCCTTTCTTCTGATTAGTCCCATTATTCACAGGATTCCTTTCAGAAGTGTACATGAATTGGTTATTTGCAACCATTTCAATTAGCTCTTGAGCCTCTGCAGGCGTCTTCTTCAGATGAAGAGATCCTCCAGCAGAGCTATCCAAAGACATCTTGGATAGTTCAGAGAGACCATCATAGAAAATACCTATGATGCTCCATTCAGAAAGCATGTCTGAGGGACATCTTCTGATTAGTTGTTTGTATCTTTCCCAAGCTTCATAGAGGGATTCTCCATCCTTCTGTCTGAAGGTTTGGACTTCCACTCTAAGCTTACTCCATCTTTGTGGTGGAAAGAACTTTGCCAAGAAGGCATTGACTAGCTTTTCCCAAGAGTCCAGGCTTTCTTTAGGTTGAGAATCCAACCATATTCTAGCTCTGTCTCTTACAGCAAAAGGGAATAGCATCAGTCTGTAGACCTCAGGGTTAACCCCATTAGTCTTGACTGTGTCACAGATTTGCAAGAATTCAGCTAAGAACTGATGAGGATCTTCCATTGGAAGTCCATGGAACTTGCAATTCTGTTGCATTAGAGAAACTAATTGAGGCTTAAGCTCAAAGTTGTTTGCTCCAATGGCAGGGATAGAGATGCTTCTCCCATAGAAATCAGGAGTAGGTGCAGTAAAGTCACCCAGCACCTTCCTTACATTGTTGGCATTGTTGTTGTTTTCGGCTGCCATGGGTTCTTCTTCCTTGAAGAATTCGGTCAGGTCCTCAACAGAGAGTTGTGCTTTAGCTTCTCTTAGCTTTCTCTTCAAGGTCCTTTCAGGTTCGGGATCAGCTTCAACAAGAATGCCTTTGTCTCTGCTCCTGCTCATATGAAAGAGAAGGGAACAAGAAAATGTGGAATCCTCTATGTCACAGTATAGAGATTCCTTGAAGTGTCAGAGGAAAAGAAAAATAGAAGAAGAAAAGGTAGAAGAATTCGAACTTGATTAGATAGAGTTCAAATTGTGCATTAATAAGGAGTAGTACTCCATAAATAGAAGGATGTGGGAAGGAGGGAAGAGAATTTTTGAAATTTCAATTAAAAAGATGTTGATAATTTTCGAAAATTGAAAGTGGAAAAGAAATCAAGTGATTTTTGAAAAAGATTTTGAAATTAGAAGTCAAAAAGATTTGATTGAAAACTATTTTGAAAAAGATGTGGTTAAGAAGATATGATTGATTTTAAAAAGATGTGATTGAGAAGATATGATTTGAAAACAATTTTAAAAAGATATGATTTGAAAATAATTTTAAAGGATATGATTTTAAAAAAAATTAATGACTTGCCTAACAAGAAAAGATATGATTCAAACATAAAACCTTCCTCAACAGAAAAGGCAAAAAATGTTCAATCAAATCACTAATTGTTAGTAAGTATCTTTGTAAAAGGTAAGAAATTGATTTTGAAAACATTTGATTGAAAAGATATGATTTGAAAAAGATTTGATTTTGAAAAACTTTGAAAACTTGAAAAAAATTGATTTTGAAAACAAAATCTTCCCCCTAGCACCATCCTGGCGTTAAACGCCCAGAATGGTATACATTCTGGCGTTTAACGCCCAAAATGCTACCTCTTTGGGCGTTAAACGCCCAACCAGGTACCCTGGCTGGCGTTTAAACGCCAGTCTGCCTTCTTCACTGGACATTTTTGAATGCTCAGCTTTTTCTGTGTAATTCCTCTGCAGTATGTTCTGGATCTTCAATTCTTTGTATCATTGACTTGAAAAGACACAAATTAAAAATATTTTTGGATTTTTTTAATAATCAAAATGCAACAAGAATGAAATAACAATGCATGCAGGACACCAAACTTAGCAGTTTGTATACTACTGACACTACATGAGACACATAAACACTCAAGCCAAAAGAATTCAAAGATCAAAACAAAGAAATATATGCATGGATTCGAAAAATATAACAAAAACATGCATTTGACACCAAACTTAAGATGAGACTCTAGACTCAAACAAGAAATATTTTTGGATTTTATGATTTTATAATTTTTTTTTTGTGTTTTTCGAAAATTAAGTGGAAAAAGATATCAAAATTCTTAATGAGAATTCCAGGAATCAGTGCAATGCTAGTCTAAGACTCCGGTCCATGAATTAGACATGGCTTCACAGCCAGCCAAGCCTTCAAAGAAAGCTTCGGTCCAAAACACTAGACATGACCAAAGGTCAGCCAAGCCTTAGCAGATCACTGCTCCAAAAGCAAAATTGATGAAAATCAACAAGCTCTTGTGGTGATAAGTTGAAACCTCGGTCCAATCAGATTAGACATGGCTTCTCAGCCAGCCAGATTTCAACAAATCATCATGAAACTCTAGAATTCATCTTCAAGAATTTCGAAAAAAATAAATACCTAATCTAAGCAACAAGATGAACCGTCAGTTGTCCAAACTAGAACAATCCCAGGCATTGTTACCAAAAGCTTGCTCAAAACTTGAACAATCCCCGGCATTGTTACCAAAAGCTTGCTCAAAACTTGAACAATCCCCGGCAACGGCGCCAAAAACTTGGTGCGCGAAATTGTGAACAATACTTTTCACAACTCTTCATAATCCCTGGTCATGAACTCCAAAAACTTGGTGGTTCAATTCCATGGCATTACACAACTTCGCACAACTAACCAGCAAGTGCACTGGGTCGTCCAAGTAATACCTTACGTGAGTAAGGGTCGATCCCACGGAGATTGTTAGCATTGAAGCAAGCTATGGTCATCTTGTAAATCTTAGTCAGGCAAACTCAAATGTATATGATGATGAACGAAAACAAAAAATAAAGATAGTGATACTTATGTAATTCATTGGTAGGAACTTCAGATAAGCGTATGAAGATGCCTTCCCTTCCGTCTCTCTGCTTTCCTACTGTCTTCATCCGATCCTTCTTACTCCTTTCCATGGCAAGCTCGTGTAGGGTTTCACCGTTGTCAATGGCTACCTCCCATCCTCGCAGTGAAAGCTAATGCTCACGCACTCTGTCACAGTACGGCCAATCACCGGTTGGTTCCCGCTCCTACTGGAATAGAATCCCTCTTTTGCGTCTGTCACTAACGCCCAGCAGGTTAGGAGTTTGAAGCACGTCACAGTCATTCAATCATTGAATCCTACTCAGAATACCACAGACAAGGTTAGACCTTCCGGATTCTCTTGAATGCCGCCATCAGTTCTCGCCTATACCACGAAGATTCCGGTTAAAGAATCCAAGAGATAAACACTAGAGCCTCGTATGCTTGTAGAACAAGAATGGTTGTCAGTCACCTTGTTCATGGGTGAGAATGGTGATGGGCGTCAATCATCACCTTCATCAAGTTGAAGAACAAGTGATATCTTGGACAAAGAACAAGTGGAATTGAATGGAAGAACAATAGTAATTGCATTAATACTCGAGGTACAGCAGAGCTCCACACCTTAATCTATGGTGTGTAGAAACTCCACCGTTGAAAATACATAAGAACAAAGTCTAGGCATGGCCGAATGGCCAGCCTCCCAATGATCTAAGATAGCATAAAACGAAGATAGCTACCAAAAGTCCTCTTTTTACAATAGTAAAGGTCCTACTTATAGATAACTAGTAGCCTAAGGTGTACAAAGATGAGTAAATGACATAAAAATCCAATTCCGGGCCCACTTGGTGTGTGCTTGGGCTGAGCAATGAAGCATTTTCGTGTAGAGACTCTTCTTGGAGTTAAACGCCAGCTTTAGTGCCAGTTTGGGCGTTTAACTCCCAATTAGGTGCCAGTTCCGGCGTTTAACGCTGGAATTTCTTGAGGTGACTTTGAACGCCGGTTTGGGCCATCAAATCTTGGGAAAAGTATGGACTATTATATATTGCTGGAAAGCCCAGGATGTCTACTTTCCAACGCCGTTGAGAGCGCGCCAATTGGGCTTCTGTAGCTCCAGAAAATCCACTTCGAGTGCAAGGAGGTCAGAATCCAACAGCATCTGCAGTCCTTTTTGGTCTCTGAATCAGATTTTTGCTCAGGTCCCTCAATTTCAGCCAGAAAATACCTGAAATCATAGAAAAACACACAAACTCATAGTAAAGTCCAGAAAAGTGAATTTTAGCTAAAAACTAATAAAAATATACTAAAAACTAACTAGATCATACTAAAAACATACTAAAAACAATGCCAAAAAGTGTACAAATTATCCGCTCATCACCAACTAAAACGGTTCTACCAAAGAACACTAAAAAGTCGTCGGACAAGTTAGCCCCAAGGACCACCTCAACCAAGCAGAAAGTGGACAAAACCGGCAGTGATCAAAAGAGGTCGGACAACAAAATACCGACACTCTACAAAGATCCACAAAGGGGACAAAGACATCTCGCAACGGCCAGAGGAATGCCAGGAATGCTTTGCTAAAAGGTACGAAGTCTTGAAAAAAGACACTACTTAAAAGGCAAAAGCACAAATCAAAACGGCGCTAAAAAGTCATCCAAACAGACTATAAAAGGTTTCCCATCAGAAACTATACCTAAAAAGTTGTTGAATTATGACTAAAAAGCCCGAACAGTGAAGACAAACAAGTCGGAAGAAGGCTGAAAAGACCTCTCAACAAACTAAAAAAGGCAATGCCAAACTCGCACAAGATAAAACTACTCAAGATCGACCAAAGTCAGGATGCTTGAGTACGACTTCCCCCAAAGAGAGCACGATCTCACGGAAAGATCGAACTCAAGCAGGGGCAAAGTCGTACAGGTCGACGTCAGCTAAGAAGAGGCGCAAGTACAATCTCAAAAAGAACAAGCCAAAAGGTTAAGAAAAACCTTAAGGCTCAAAAGTGCTTAGCTAAAAGGGATACAACTCCACTCAAAGAAGGCACAATCTCAAACAGGGCTACGTACGTCATCCGAGACTAAAAAGGTTCTATACAAAGAACACTAAAAAGTCATCAGACAAGTCACTAAGATTCCGGATATCAAGCCGCAAGGATAACTTCACCAAAGCAGAGGGTTGTCAACACAAAAGCAAGGCGTGATCCAGAAGGCAAGGGTAGAAAACCCACACTACTACTCAAAGAGGACGGACTGTGAAGTACCAAACCTCTAGAAAATCTGCAAAAGATTTCAAAGCAATGAAGAATCAAAGCCAGACAGATGCTTGAGCACGACTTCCAAAGAGATCGAAGCTCTGAAAAACACGATCTCACGAAAAGATCGAACTCAAGCAGGGGCACTGTTCATACCCTGGGTCAAGATGTCCGACCTGGGATGTTTAGCAACAAGCCAACCGACCTCTTCAGGTCAGGCTATCCGACCTCTTCTTAAAGAGCTCGGCCAATATCCGACCTCTTCTTAAAGAGCTCGGCCAATATCCGACCTCTTCTCAAAGAGCTCGGCCAATATCCGACCTCTTCTCAAAGAGCTTGGCCAAAACGCCACAGAGGCCCAAGAAGGCCCAAACGAAGGAACACAGCCCAATCCAAAGGCAGCCGAAAGATAAGGCGGTTCCGTTGAAGATAAGCTGACCTCACCCAAAGATAAGATAAGATAAGATAAGATAACTAACTTATCTTATCTAAGAAGGTCACTTCTCACCATTATAAATACACTGGAGCACCCAGGTATAACTCATACTCTGATTCTACATAAAACCTGTTTAATACCCATGCTAACTTAAGCATCGGAGTCTCTTGCAGGTACCCCCCACCCTCCGGTGACGAAGGATCAGCAGTGCAACCAGTCCAACAAGTCGGACGCGGCAGCTCTGGCCACCATCTACAAGTCGGACGCGGCGGCTCCGACCACCATCAACAAGTCGGACACAACAGCTCCGACCAGCACAGAAGATCTCATCCGAGATCGACCTACAGTTTTAGGTTACCCTCGGAACAGAAAGGTTCAATCTTTAAGTTCTAGAATCTTATCTTGTAGTTTCTTGTTAGTGAAGTAAATAATTTCAAATTTTTGAATTAAATCTTTTTATCTCTTATTTTATCTTTTTCAAAAATTTTATCTTTTTCAAAATTTGATTTCAAAATATCTTATCTAACTTATTATCTTCTTATCTTTTTAAAATTTGATTTCAAATCTTTTTCAATCAACTAACTAACTTTTTGTTTGTTTCTTATCTTTTTCAAAACCACCTAACTACTTTTCCCTCTCTAATTTTTGAAAATACCTCTCTCCTTTTCAAAAGAATTCTTTTTAATTAACTAATTATTTCATGTTTTAATTTTAATTATATTTTATCTCTAATTTTTGAAAATTACTAACCTCCTTTTTCAAAATTGTTTTCGAAATTTCCCTTCTCTTTTCTTCTTCTATTTAATTATTTAATTACTAACACTTCTCTTCACCTCTCTTCATCCAAAAATCCGAATCTCCTTCTTCATTCTTCTACCCCTTTCTTCTTCTACTAACATAAAGGAATCTCTATACTGTGACATAGAGGATTCCTCTTCTTTCTTTTTTCTTCTCTTCATATGAGCAGGAACAAGGATAAAGGCACTCTTGTTGAAATTGATCCAGAACCTGAAAGGACTCTGAAGAGAAAATTAAGAGAAGCTAAATTACAACAATCCAGAAACAACCTTTCAGAAATTTTCGAACAAGAGAAGGAGATGGCAGCCGAAAGTAATAATAATGCAAGGAGAATGCTTGGTGACATCACAAAGCCAACGTCCAAGTTTGATGGAAGAAGCATCTCCATTCCTGCCATTGGAGCCAACAACTTTGAGCTGAAACCTCAGCTAGTTGCTTTAATGCAACAAAACTGCAAGTTTTATGGACTTCCATCTGAAGATCCCTATCAGTTCTTAACTGAGTTCTTGCAGATCTGTGAGACTGTAAAGACGAATGGAGTTGATCTTGAAGTCTACAGACTCATGCTTTTCCCTTTTGCTGTAAGAGACAGAGCTAGAATATGGTTGGATTCACAACCCAAGGATAGCCTGGACTCCTGGGATAAGCTGGTCACTGCCTTCTTGGATAAATTCTTTCTTCCTCAAAAGCTGAGCAAGCTGAGAGTGGATGTTCAAACCTTCAAACAAAAAGATGGTGAATCTCTCTATGAAGCTTGGGAAAGATACAAGCAGCTGACCAAAAGATGTCCATCTGACATGTTCTCAGAATGGACCATATTAGATATATTCTATTATGGTCTCTCTGAATTTTCGAAAATGTCATTGGACCACTCTGTAGGTGGATCTATTCACCTAAAGAAAACGCCTGAAGAGGCTCAAGAACTCATTGACATGGTTGCAAACAACCAGTTTATGTACACCTCTGAGAGGAATTCCATGAAAAATGGGATACCTCAGAAGAAAGGAGTTCTTGAAATTGATGCTCTGAATGCCATATTGGCTCAGAACAAAGTGTTGACTCAACAGGTCAACATGATCTCTCAAAATCTGAATGGATGGCAACATGCATCCAACAGTACTAGAGAGGCAGCTTCTGAAGAAGCTTATGATCCTGAGAACCCTGCCATGGCAGAGGTTAATTACATGGGTGAACCTTATGGAAACACCTATAACTCATCATGGAGAAATCATCCAAATTTCTCATGGAAGGATCAACAAAAACCTCAACAAGGTTTTAACAATGGTGGACGCAATAGGCTAAGCAATAGTAAGCCATATCCATCATCTTCTCAGCAACAGACAGAGAATTCTGAACAAAACACTTCTAATTTAGCCAATATAGTCTCTGATCTGTCAAAGGCCACTTTCAGTTTCATGAATGAAACAAGATCCTCCATCAGAAATTTAGAGGCACAAGTGGGCCAGCTGAGTAAGAAAGTCATTGAAACTCCTCCCAGTATTCTCCCAAGTAATACAGAAGAGAATCCAAAAGGAGAGTGCAAGGCCATTGATGTGATCAATGTGGCCGAATGCACAAGGGAGGAAGAGGACGAAAATCCTAGTGAGGAAGACCTCCTGGGACGTCCCTCAAGCAAGAAGGAGTTTCCTATTAAGGATCCAAAGGAATCTGAGGCTCATATAGAGACCATAGAGATTCCATTAAACCTCCTTCTGCCATTCATGAGCTCTGAAGACTATTCTTCCTCTGAAGAGGATGAAGATGTGACTGGAGAGCAAGTTGCTCAATACTTAGGAGCTATCATGAAGCTGAATGCCAAGTTGTTTGGTAATGAGACCTGGGAAAGTGAACCTCCCTTGCTCATTAGTGAACTGGATTCTTGGATTCAGAAAACTCTACCTCAAAAGAAACAAGATCCTGGCAAGTTCTTAATACCTTGTACCATAGGCACTATGACCTTTGCAAAAGCTCTGTGTGATCTGGGGTCAGGGATAAATCTAATGCCACTCTCTGTGATGGAGAAGCTGGGGATCATTGAGGTACAACCTGCCTTGTTATCATTGTAATTGGCAGACAAGTCATTGAGACAAGCTTATGGGTTAGTAGAGGACGTGCTAGTAAAGGTTAAAGGCCTTTACATCCCTGCTGATTTCATAATCTTAGACACTAGGAAGGAAGATGATGAATGCATCATCCTTGGAAGACCTTTCCTAGCCACAGCAGAAGCTGTGATAGATGTCAACAGAGGTGAATTAGTCCTTCAATTGAATGGGGACTACCTTGTGTTTAAAGTACATGGCCATCCCTCTGTGACAAAAGTGAGTAAGCATGAAGAGCTTCTCTCAGTTCAGAGTCAAGAAGAGCCCCCACAGTCAAACTCTAAGTTT